>NC_092724.1:41390178-41990178 GCF_047496885.1 Scyliorhinus torazame | reverse complement strand
TGCTGCGACATGGCCTTCTCCACTCCCTTAATTTTCTCACCCTCCTCCCGCACCTCGGCCAATGCCTTCAATCCAGCCACCTTCACCGTGGCAATTGCCTCCTCCACCAACACCTTCAACGCCACCGTCATCTCCTTCCTCAACACCTCCATGTACTTTTCAAACTGCTTCTCCAATTCCAAAGCCATCATCTCGGTCATCTTTTCTGCCGTAAGCAATGCGGCCCCACCCAGCGACCCAGCCTTCGCCTTCTCGCCCGCTCCCGGGCTGGCCCTTTTACTCGACGGCGAAACTTCACTCCCTCCCTTCTCCATGGCGGCTTTCTTCTGATTTTTCGATATTTTCCAACTTCCTTATGCCTTCCTACACTCGAACATCAAAACGTTGCCCGAGACTGGCCATTAAACTCCAGAAAAACAAGCCTCGAGCATGAGCCACCCAACGTGTGACTTCCCCATACATGCCGCCACCGGAAGTCTGATTTTTCCAAGTTTATGACTTTTTACTACTGAAAATTAAAACAATTTCAGTTGAACATGCGCATCCTTACATTTACACAAAAACTTTGGTTTAAATATATTCCCATTTCTTTAGAAATTTAAACAAGTATAGAAAAAAGTACAATCTTGTTTTTACTTTACAAACTACAACTTTAGACGAGATGAAGCTGATAGACGAGGCACTGAGAAGCAGTGAACCGATGCTTTAATAAACTAAATATGTGCCAACCTGTAGCTCCTCCCGCACTGCAGGACTGCCCCAGATCAACAGGCTTTATACCTCCACAGCTGGGCGGAGCCACAGGCGGAGCCAACAGCAGCTCCAATAATAACATTCCAACAGTACAACAGCAACAACCAATAACAGAACAGCAATAACAATAAGTATATACAACAGTGGAGATAATGATACTAATAGAACAGTAGAACAATAGTGAACATATATAAAACAGCCTTACGCAGCCAACATGGCTCACCACATTCACCCCCCGTTAAAAAAAAGTCCCGCGGGGGTGAAAGGGACTCACAAGTTCAGTCTCACAGGAGGAAGAATTGTTCGCTGCAAATGCCTCAGCTCCGGCTGCGGCGTGGACACTGGTGAAACCTTCGGCTCCGGGAGCACATTGTCCACACAACAGGGTCCCGGATAGGGTGACGACGCAGAGGCAGGGCTAAAGGACCCTGTGGGAGATGTTTGTGAAGTGTAGGTGGGGAAGAGCGGAGATTTAAAAAGAGCCGGAGCTGCGAGTCGGAGCGGAGATTTAAAAAGAGCAGAAGCTGCGAGTCGGAGCAGAGATTTGAAAAGAGCGGGAGCTGAGAGTCGCGGAGATTTAAAAAGAGCAGGAGCTGTGAGTCGGAGCGGAGATTTAAAAAGAGTGGGAGCTGAGAAGGACACCTCTGGACAGCAGGCTGAAATTAAAAAACAATTCAGGAGTGACATCACAGCAAAACAATAAGTTCATTGGCTGGTGTTATCGTGCGGGGCGCAGAGTTTGCTGAGTGAGTGCTTGCTAAGAAGGGGAGTGAATAACAGGTAAGCTCTTTCTTTCATTTTCTTTTTTCATCTAGATGGGATGGCAGGGAAGGTAGTGCAATGTTCCTCCTGCAGAATGTTTGAGATGAGGGATGCCGTCAGTGTCTCTGCTGATTTCATCTGTGGGAAGTGCACCCATCTCCAGCTCCTCGGAAACCGCATAGGGAACTGGAGCTGGAGCTGGATGAACTTCGGATCATTCGGGAGGCAGAGGTGGTCATAGATAGAAGCTTCAGGGATGTAGTTACTCCGAAGAATAAAGATAGATGGGCGACGGTGAGAGGGGCTGGGAGGAAGCAGTCAGTACAGGGATCCACTGTGGTCGTTCCCCTTAGTAACAAGTATACCGCTTTGGGTGCTGTTGGGGGGGGACTTACCAGGGGTAAGCCATGGGGTACAGGTCTCTGGCATGGAGTCTGTCCCTGTTGCTCAGAAAGGAAGGGGGAGAGGAGTAGAGCATTAGTCATTGGAGACTCCATAGTTAGGGGGATAGATAGGAGATTCTGTGGGAACGAGAGAGAGGCTCGCGGTTGGTGTGTTGCCTCCCAGGTGCCAGGGTGCGTGATGTCTCGGATCGTGTTTTCGGGATCCTTAAGGGGGAGGGGGAGCAGCCCCAAGTCGTGGTCCACATAGGTACCAATGACATAGGTAGGAAAAGGGATAGGGATGTAAGGCAGGAATTCAGGGAGTTAGGGTGGAAACTTAGATCTAGGACAAACAGAGTTATTATCTCTGGCTTGTTACCCGTGCCACGTGATAGCGAGACGAGGAAAAGGGAGAGAGAGGAGTTGAACACGTGGCTACAGGGATGGTGCAGGAGGGAGGGTTTCAGATTTCTGGATAATTGGGGCTCATTCTGGGGTCGCTGGGACCTCTACAAACGGGATGGTCTACACCTGGACCAGAGGGGTACCAATATCCTGGGGGGGGGAAATTTGCTAATGCTCTTCGGGAGGGTTTAAACTAGTTCAGCAGGGGCTTGGGAACCTGAATTGTAGCACCAGTGTACAGGAGGTTGAGAGTAGTGAGGTCATGAGTTAGGTTTCAAAGTTGCAGAGGTGTACCGGCAGGCAGGAAGGTGGTTTAAAGTGTGTCTTCTTCAATGCCAGGAGTATCCGGAATAAGGTGGGTGAACTTGCAGCATGGGTTGGTACCTGGGACTTCGATGTTGTGGCCATTTCGGAGACATGGATAGAGCAGGGACAGGAATGGTTGTTGCTGGTGCCGGGGTTTAGATATTTCAGTAAGCTCAGGGAAGGTGGTAAAAGAGGGGGAGGAGAGGCATTGTTAGTCAAGGACAGTATTACGGTGGCAGAAAGGACGTTTGATGAGGACTCGTCTACTGAGGTAGTATGGGCTGAGGTTAGAAACAGGAAAAGGAGAGGTCACCCTGTTAGGGGTATTCTATAGGCCTCCGAAAAGTTCCAGAGATGTAGAGGAAAGGATTGCAAAGATGATTCTGGATAGGAGCGAAAGCAACAGGGTAGTTGTTGTGGGGGACATTAACTTTCCAAATATTGACTGGAAACGCTATAGTTCGAGTACTTTAGATGGGTCTGTTTTTGTCCAATGTGTGCAGGAGGGTTTCCTGACACAGTATGTAGATAGGCCAACGAGAGGCGAGGCCATATTGGATTTGGTACTGGGTAATGAACCAGGACAGGTGTTAGATTTGGAGGTAGGTGAGCACTTTGGTGATAGTGACCACAATTCCATTGCGTTTACTTTAGTGATGGAAAGGGATAGGTATATACCGCAGGGCAAGAGTTATATCTGGGGGAAAGGCAATTATGATGCGATGAGGCAAGACTTAGGATGCATCGAATGGAGAGGAAAACTGCAGGGGATGGGCACAATGGAAATGTGGAGCTTGTTCAAGGAACAGCTACTGCGTGTCCTTGATAAGTATGTACCTGTCTGGCAGGGAGGAAGTGGTTGAGCAAGGGAACCGTGGTTTACTAAAGCAGTCGAAACACTTGTCAAGAGGAAGAAGAAGGCTTATGTAAAGATGAGACATGAAGGTTCAGTTAGGGCGCTCGAGTGTTACAATTTAGCTAGGAAGGACTTAAAGAGAGAGCTAAGAAGAGCCAGGAGGGGACATGAGAAATCTTTGGCAGGTAGGATCAAGGATAACCCTAAAGCTTTCATAGATATGTCAGGAATAAACGAATGACTAGGGTAAGAGTAGGGCCAGTCAAGGACAGTAGCAGGAAGTTGTGCTTGGAGTGCGAGGAGATAGGAGAGATGCTAAATGAATATTTTTCGTCAGTTCACACAGGAAAAAGGCAATGTTGTCGAGGAGAATACTGAGATTCAGGCTACTAGACTAGAAGGGCTTGAGGTTCATGAGGAGGAGGTGTTAGCAATTCTGGAAAGTGTGAAAATAGATTAGTCCCCTGGGCCGGATGGGATTTATCCTAGGATTCTCTGGGAAGCTAGGGAGGAAATTGCTGAGCCTTTGGCTTTGATCTTTAAGTCATCTTTGTCTACAGGAATAGTGCCAGAAGACTGGAGGATAGCAAACGTTGTCCCCTTGTTCAAGAAGGGGAGTAGAGACAACCCCAGTAACTATAGACCAGTGAGCCTTACTTCTGTTGTGGGTAAAATCTTGGAAAGGTTTATAAGAGATAGGATGTATAATCATCTGGAAAGGAATAATTTGATTAGAGATAGTGAACACGGTTTTGTGAAGGGTAGGTCATGCCTCACAAACCTTATTGAGTTCTTTGAGAAAGTGACCAAACAGGTGGATGAGGGTAAAGCAGTTGATGTGGTGTATATGGATTTCAGTAAAGCGTTTGATAAGGTTCCCCACGGTAGGCTACAGAAAATACAGAGGCATGGGATTCAGGGTCATTTAGCAGTTTGGATCAGAAATTGGCTAGCTGGAAGAAGACAAAGGGTGGTGGTTGATGGGAAATGTTCAGACTGGAGTCCAGTTACGAGTGGTGTACCACAAGGATCTGTTTTGGGGCCACTGCTGTTTGTCATCTTTATAAATGACCTGGAGGAGGGCGTAGAAGGATGGATGAGTAAATTTGCAGATGACACTAAAGTCGGTGGAGTTGTGGACAGTGCAGTAGGATGTTACAAGTTACAGACGGACAGAGATAAGCTGCAGAGCTGGGCTGAGAGGTGGCAAATGGAGTTTAATGCAGGAAAGTGTGAGGTGATTCATTTTGGAAGGAATAACAGGAAGACAGAGTACTGGGCTAATGGTAAGATTCTTGGCAGTGTGGATGAGCAGAGAGATCTCGGTGTCCATGTACATAGATCCCTGAAAGTTGCCACCCATTTTGAGAGGGTTGTTAAGAAGGCGTACGGTGTGTTAGCTTTTATTGGTAAAGGGATTGAGTTTCGGAGCCATGAGGTCATGTTGCAGCTGTACAAAACTCTGGTGCGGCCGCATTTGGAGTATCGCGTGCAATTCTGGTCGCCGCATTATAGGAAGGATGTGGAAGCATTGAAAAGGGTGCAGAGGAGATTTACCAGAATCTTGCCTGGTGTGGAGGGAATATCTTATGAGGAAAGGCTGAGGGACTTGAGGCTGTTTTCGTTTGAGAGAAGAAGATTAAGAGGTGACTTAATTGAGGCATACACGATGATCAGAGGATTGGGTAGGGTGGACAGTGAGAACCTTTTTCCTCGGATGGTGATGCCTAGCACGAGGGAACATAGCTTTAAATTGAGGGGAGATAGATATGAGACAGATGTCAGAGGTAGGTTCTTTACTCAGAGAGTAGTAAGGGCATGGAATGCCCTGCCTGCAACAGTAGTGGACTCGCCAAAACTAAGGGCATTCAAATGGTCATTGGATAGACATATGGACGATAAGGGAATAGTGTAGATGGGCTTTAGAGTGGTTTCACAGGTCGGCGCAACATCAAGGGCCGAAGGGCCTGTACTGCGCTGTAATGTTCTATGTTCTATGTTCTAAGTGGGTGGGGAGGTGGCTGGGAGGGGCGTGGTGATAATGGGCGCGGGGGTACCCGCGGGAGCCAGGTCCCGGAGGGAGACTGTGTCCTGTCGGTGTGCCACATACGCGTGGAGAAGCTGAACCCGCTCGACCAGGGGATCGGCCTTATGGCTCCTCGCGTGTAGGAGGACCAGCCTAGGTTTCATTAACCAGGCCGGGAGCGAGACCCCGGAGATTGATGTCCTGGGAAAGACAAATAGACGGTTGTGAGGGGTCTGGTTTGTGGCAGTATACAGAAGCGACCGGATGGAGTGGAGCGCGTCAGGGAGGACCTCTTGCCAGCGGGAGACTGTCGACTTCTAGACCGTGGGGCCAGAAGGACGGCCTTCCAGACCGTTGCATTCTTCCTCTCCACCTGCCCGTTCCCCCGGGGGTTGTAGCTGGTAGTCCTGCTCGAGGCGACGCCCTTACTGAGCAGGTACTGACGCAGCTCCTCACTCATAAAAGAGGGGCCCCGATCGCTATGTATATAGGCGGGGAAACCAAACAGGGAGAAAATTCTGCAAAGGGCCTTGATGACAGTGGCAGAGGACTTTTCAGGACAAGGGATTACAAACGGGAAGCGGGAGTACTCATCAATAACGTTGAGAAAGTACACATTACGGTCAGTGGAGGGGAGTGGCCCTTTGAAGTCCATGCTGAGGCGTTCAAAAGGGCGGGATGCCTTCACCAGGTGAGCCTTGTCCGGCCGATAGAAGTGCGGCTTGCACTCTGCACAGATTTGGCAATCCCTGGTCACAGCCCTGACATCGTCAGTGGAATAGGGCAGGTTGCGGGCCTGGGCGAAGTGAAGAAGCCGGGTGACCCCCGGGTGACAGAGGTCGTTGTGGATGGCCCGTAACCGGTCTGTTTGCGCGCTGGCGCATATACCGCGGGACAGGGCATCTGGGGGCTCGTTGAGCTTCCCAGGGTGATACAAGAGGTCATAGTTATAGGTGGAGAGTTCGATTTTCCACCGCAAAATCTTGTCGTTCTTAATCTTGCCCCGCTGCGTGTTATTAAACATGAAGGCAACTGACCGTTGGTCTGTGAGGAGAGTGAATCTCCTGCCGGCCAGGTAATGCCTCCAGTGTCGACCAGCTTCCACAATGGCTTGTGCCTCCTTCTCGACGGAGGAGTGTCGAATCTCGGAGGCATGGAGGGTACGGGAAAAAAAGGCGACAAGCCTTCCTGCCTGGTTGAGGGTAGCGGCCTGGGCAAAGTCAGACGCATCGCTCTCCACCTGGAATGGAAGGGATTCATCCACAGCATGCATCGTGCCCTTGGCAATGTCGGCTCTGATGCGATTGAAAGCCAAGCGGGTCGCAGCCGTCAGGGGAAAAATGGTGGACTTAAAGAGTGGGCGGGCCTTGACCGTGTAGTTGGGGGCTCACTGGGCAAAAACCCAAGGCATCGTTTCAGGGCCTTGGGGCAGTGGGGAACTGGAGAAGGGGGCGCATGTGGTCGGGGTCAGGCCCTAGGACACCATTTTCCACGACATAGCCGAGGATGGCTAGCCGGGTTGTGCGGAAAACGCATTTCTCCTTATTGTAAGTTAAATTAAGGAGTCGGGCGGTGCGGAGGAATTTGTTTAGGTTCGCGTCATGGTCCTGCAGGTTATGGCCGCAGATGGTGACATTATCCAAGTACGGGAACGTGGCCCGCAGCCCGTACTGGTCCACCATTCGGTCCATTGTTCGTTGGAAGACCAAAACCCCATTGGTGACCCTGAGGAAATGGAAGAGGTGGCCATCTGCCTCGAAGGCAGTGTACTGGCGGTCTTCCAGCCGGATAGGGAGCTGGTGGTACGCGGACTTCAAGTCTACCGTAGAGAAGACTCGATACTGCGCAATCTGATTGACCATATCAGATATGCATGGGAGGGGGTACGCATCGAGCTACGTGTACCGGTCGATCGTCTGACTGTAGTCGACTACCATCCCGTTCTTTTCCCCGGTCCTGACGACCACCACTTGCGCTCTCCAGGGGCTATTGCTGGCCTCGATGATCCCTTCCTCCAGGAGCCGCTGAACCTCTGACCTGATGAAGGCCCTGTCCTGAGCACTGTACCGTCTGCTCCGGGTGGCAACGGGCTTACAGTCTGGGGTGAGGTTCGCGAAGAGCGAGGGAGGGGCGACCTTCAGGGTCGCGAGGCTACAGATCGTGAGAGGGGGCGAGGGTCCCCCGAATTTTAGTGTTAGGTTTCTGAGGTTGCACTGGAAATTTCACCCGAGCAGAAGGGGAGCGCAGAGATGAGGGAGGACGAGAGCTTAAAGTTAGTGTACTCTACGCCTTGTATCGACAGGTTTGCGACGCAACATCCCCCGGATCTGTACGGAGTGCGAACCGGATGTGAGGGATATAGTCTGCGAGACGGGGAGGACCTGGAGGACGCAGCGCCTTTTTCCGGGTGGACAAAACTACCTGTGCTCCCGGAGTCGAAGAGGCAGGACGCCTCCTGCTCGTTGAGTTTGACAGCCATCATTGAATTTCGCAGATGGTAAGGCCGGGACTGGTCGAGCTGGACCGAGCTGAAGTAATGCGAAGGACTATCTGTGGCATCAGCGTGATCACAAAATGGCGGCGTCGACGATGTCGGCCAAGATGCCGTCCTCCACGGGTCGCACGCGGCGGATGACGCGTCGGAAGGGGGCGGTCCTGGCAGGCATGATGCCACATTGTGGGGTCTGTGAGCCTCAGGCCGACAGGCTTTTGATTTTGGGGCCTTAGAGCGGCTCAGACATACCTTCGCAAAATGACCTTTCTTGCCGCACTCATTACACACAGTGTTGCGTGCTGGGCAGCGCTGCCGGGGATGCTGGCCCTGCCCGCAGAAATAACAGCAAGGTCCTCCGGAGCTGGCCGGCAGCCGTGTGGCGCAGGAGTGAGGTACGCCTGGGTCAGGTGATGGCTTCGTGTATGACACCCCCGAGGATGCCGCGTGGTCGGACGAGAAGGCCTCGAGGCTCTGGAAAGCCACTTCTAATGAGGTAGCCAGCTTCACTGTCGCCTCGAGGTCGAGAGCCCCTTTCTCGAGGAGGCACTGCCGGACATAGCTGGACCGGACTCCAGCCACATAAGTGTCCCGAATCATTAGCTCCGAATGCTCCGATGCAGAGACCGCCCGGCAGTTACAACTGCGGGCGAGTACCCTCTACTCACGAAGATATTCCGCGAGCAACTCACCCTGGCGCTGACGCCACATGGTGAGGAGGTGTCGGGCGAGGACCTCCTGGACCGGCCACACAAACTGTTCCTTGAGTACATCTACAGATCTACCTCTACGAGCACACATCTCGGATTAACTGGAAGATCCGGTGGCTCACCCAGGCGTTGAGGAGACGTTGCTTGAGTGCCGGGCAAACCACAGCAGTCGAGGATTCGAGGTAGGCCTCGAAGCAGCTGAGCCAATGCTCAAAGATAGCCGGTTCTTCAGCGGCCTGCGGGTCCAGTTCGAGACGTTCAGGTTTGAGGGCAGCATCCATTATCAAAATATTTAGTTTATTAAATTGATAGACATCAATTCAGACGAGACGCTGAGAAGCAGTGAACCGATGCTTTAATAAGCTAAATATGTGCCGACCTGTAGCTCCTCCCACACTGCAGGCTTTATACCTCCACAGCTGGGCAAAGCCACAGGCGGAGCCAACAGCAGCACCAATAATAACATTCCAACACTACAACAGCAACAACCAATAACAGAACAGCAATAACAATAAGTATGTACAACAGTGGAGATAACGATACTAATAGAACAGTAGAACAATAGTGAACAAATATACAACAGCCTTACGCAGCCATACGTGGCTCACCACAGAAGTAACTTGCAAACACATACAATATCACAATATTTTTTACTAGTTCAACTGCATTGCATTATCCAAATGTCCAAGAAATCTCCTGCTACATTCTCATCAAAAACACTTACTTCCTGGTTTCCAGAGATGGGGCACAAAGTGATGACTGTAGGTTTCTTCCAGTGTTGACATGTGTCAGCTGTGTTGACTGGCTTTGTTTGATCAGTTTCCTTGCCGACAAACCTGACCTAGCTTCCTTCTCACTGTCCAGTAGCAGCATCCACCCAGTTACAGATTGTTGACCACTGCCACATGGATGTCCATCAGTCACAGTCCCCACCCTCCCGAGTATGCGCGGTGACCGATACACAGACCAGCATCGCTCCGCCCCGCCCTCTCAAACACCGCATCCAATTGGGGACTGCCCACGGCTGGCAATCTTAACAACCAGTCGCAGCTGTTGGGGACATCTTCACGTGATCCGGAAAGCCACAACCAATCGCTCTGCGACCCTCCAGACTCCTGCCCGTGACCCACCCGCGGGTCGCGCACCTGAGTTTGAAAAATCCTGATTTAGAATGGCCAATCCACTTAACCTGCACATCTTTGGACTGTGCAAGGAAACCAGAGCACCTGGAGGAAAATCATGCAGAGACATGGTGGGAACATGCAAACTCCACACAGACAGTCACCCAAGATTGGAATTGAAACCAGGTCCCTGATGCTGAGAGACAGCAGTGCTAACTACTGTGCCACAATGTCGCCCCATATTCCAGATTTATTAATTGAATTTAAATTCCACCAGCTGCCAAGGTGGGGTTTATTTTATTTTATTCGTTCATGGGATGTGGAAGTCGCTGGCTGGGCCGACAATTATTGCCCATCCTCAAGGACATTTAAAAGTCAACCACATTGCTGTGGATATAGAGTCACATGTGGGCCAGACCAGGTAAGGATGATAGATTTTCTTCCCTGAAGGACATTCGTGAACCTGGGGCGGGATTCTGTGATCCTGAGGCTAAGTGTTGACGCCGTCAGAAACGCCGTTGCGTTTCTTGACGGCGTCAACACGGCCTCAGGATCAGCAATTCCGGCCCCTACAAGGGGCCAGCACGGCACTGGAGCGGTTCACGCCACTCCAGCTGCTGATCCCGGCGTCAACTGGGTGCCTCGGGGTCCGCGCATGCGCAGTGGCATTGGCGCCTATGCGCGCACGCGCAGTGGCTCCCTTCAACATGCCGGCCCCAGCGCAACATGGCGCAGGGCTACAGGGGCCGGCGCGGAAGAAAGGAGGCCCCCAGCCAGAGAGGCCGGCCCGCCGCTTGATGGGCCCCGATCGCGGGCCAGGCCACATCGGAGGCACCCCCCCCCCCCCCCCCGGGGTCGGACCCCCCCCCCCCCCCCCCCCCTCCACCCACAGGCTGCCCCTGATCCTTCCATGCCGAGTTCCCGCCGGCTGAGAGCAGGTGTGGATGTTGCGGCAGGACTCGGCTTTTTCACGTTGGCCGCTCAGCCCATCCGGGCCGAGAATCGGCGGGGGCGCTGCCACTCCAACCACGCTGGCGCCAATGGCGCCGATTCTCCGCTCTGCAGAGAATCACCTGCCGGCATCGGGGCGGCGTTACGTGATTCGCACCGGTCGCAGAGATTCTCCGGCCCGGCCCCGGGCTGAGAGAATCCCGCCCCAAATGATTTTTTTTTGGAACAATCACCAACGGATGGTTTTGTGGTCATATTTAGATTTATAATTCCAGTTCTTTTTTTTAATTGAATTCAAATTTCACCATCTGCCATGGTGGGCTTCGTATGCGGGTCCCCAGAGCATGACTCTGAATCTCTGGATTACTAGTCCACTGGATTACTAGTCCAGCAACAATAACACTGGGCCACTGTGGTTTTAACCCCTGTCTGCAGAGCTTGAGCCTAGGCCTTTGGATTATTAATCCAGTGACATTACCACTACCGCCATTAATTTTCAGAGCTCGTCAGTGCAGGAAATGAGGTAAGTATGACCTTGTGGGGCGTTCCTCTTTGAGGCCTAAAAAACAACAGAGTTCCGTTAGATAGCAGTCATCCTCAGCACTGCAGGCACCGAGAAGCACCCCGCCATACATGCCTGAAATAGGACTCTATTTTACGTGTTAACTCATGTCCCTAATCACTGAATCCCCAATTTCACAGTTTGCACATGTCCAAATCCAAGTGATTAGAATGATCTCATTTATTGGAAAGTCAAACCCCAAGTTCTTTTATACATACCATTACAATCATTCCATCCATATTGAGTATTCCAAAGAAAATGTCTCCATTCGAAGTCATCACAGCAATATCATTCATATTGTCTAAAACAAAAATGAATTGCAGCATTACTTTTTCTCTACTGTTATGGGTATTTAGTTGTATGACTTGTGTTTCGGAGAGGTATAACTTATATTTCGGAGAATTGAATTTTTAACTGTTAAAATAAATGTCAAAAAACAATGTACAAGAAACTGGCAACCGCACCACCCCCATCCGCCCTCTGCATTACTCCCAGCGCTGTCAAAGACATCAATTTCCATGAAATCCTAGCAAAATAATGAACTTCTGACCCTTTGCCACATGGAGAAGGTGTACTTTTAAAATTCTTCAAATTAATCACCTCCCACTGACCTCCCACTACACAGCTCCGGTCTGGGTGATACTCAGAAGGTTGCAGTGCTTTGGTAAAGGCAATATTAATTGGCTCATTGAATACCTAAATTGGATAACACTGTCAGGTAGGTTATCACCACTAAAAAACCTCTGGGAAAAGCATGAGAATGTGAAACACATTCAAAAAGAGAAGGAGGCATATACCATGCATAGGCAGCTGGGATCAAGCAAATCCCTTGAAGAGTATCGAGGTTGTCAGAGTAGAGTTAAGAGAAAAATCAGGAGGTCAAAAAGGGGACATGAGATTGCTTTGGTAGATAAGGCAAAGGAGAATCCAAAGAGCTTCTACAAATACATAAAGGGCAAAAGAGTAACTAGGGAGAGAGTAGGGCCTCTTAAGGATCTACAAGGTCATCTATGTGCAGATTCACAAGAGATGGGTGAGATCCTGGGCGCTTCTCCCAACGGGAGACTAAGTCCCGATGCCGGAGTGAAAACTGGAGTGTTTCACTCCGGCATCGGAGGCCGTTCCTAGCCCCCTATTCTCCCGCCCCCGGGGGGTTAGGAGTGGCGTTGTGTCATTTACGCGCGCCGGGCCTTGGCGCTGGGTAAAAGCGACGCTGCGTAAATGACACGACTGGCGCCACGTAAATGACGTCACCCGCGCATGCACGGTTGCTGTCCTCCCCACGGCCGCCCCACAAGAAGATGGCGGATCGATCTTGCGGGGCAGCGGAGGAAAAGAGTTCCTCCTTCAGAGAGGCCGGCCGCCGATCGGTGGGCACCGATCGTGGGCCAGACCCCTTCTGAGCCCCCCCCCCCCCACCGGTGCAGGAACCCCCCTCGCCCCCCCACAGGCCGCCCCCCCCCCCCAGCGTTCCCGCGCTGTTCCCGCCGGCAGCGACCAGGTGTGGATGGCGCCGGCAGGAACCTGTCGTGTTGGGCAGGCCGCTCGGCCCATCCGGGCCCGAGATCGCCGCTCGCCCATTACCAACAGCAAGTGGCGATTCTCCCAGCGGCCAGCCGTGATTCACGGCGCGCCGGTTTGGGGGGGGGGGGGTGGTGGGAGAATCGCGTGCGGGCGTCGGGACGGCGTGGCGGGACTCGCGCGGCGCCCAGGCGATTCTCCCACCCGGCGTGGGGGGGGGGAGAATTCCACCTACTATTTCTCATCGGTATTTACTGTTGAGAAAAGCATGGATGTTTGGGAACTTGGGGAAATAAATAGTGATGTCTTGAGGAGTGTATGTATATTATAGAGAAGGCAGTACTGGAAGTCTTAAGGTGCATCAAGGTAGATAAATCCCTAGGACCTGATGAAATGTATCCCAGGATGTTGTGGGAGGCTAGGGAGGAAATTGTGTATCCCGTAGCAGATATTTGAATCGTCGAAGGCCACAGGTGAGGTGCCTGAAGATTGGTGGGTAAAAAATGTTGTGCCTTTGTTTAAGAAGGGCCGCAAGGAAAAGCCTGGGAACTACAGACTGGTGAGTAGAACGTCTGTGATGGGTGGTTGTTAGAAGGTATTCTGAGAGACAGGGGCCGGGATACTCCCTTTTGGGGACTAAGTCCCCACGTCCGCCGGAAAACAGGCAAGAATCACTGCGGACTTTTTCCTCGAAAGTTCAGGGTGATTCTCCATTTCCCAGGGGGCTAGTAGGGCCCTGGCGTGCGATCCGCAGCTCTGGCTGCCGGCGGGGCCCTGCTGTCAAGACCGTGCGCTGCCGACATGGCGGAGCCACACAGCAGGCCCATGCGGAGTAAAGTAGGTCTCCCACAGATCGCGATGGCCCTCCGATCGGTGGCCCCGATCATGGGACTGGCCACCACTGAGGCCCCCCCCGGAGTCAGATACCCCCCACCCCACACAAAGACCGCCACCGCGGCCGTGGTTCCGAGCTCCTGCCAGGTGGTACCAGATGTAAAGCACGCCGGCGGGAGTTCGGCAGGTCGACCGCGGAGAATTGCCACGGGGGCCTCTTCCAATGTCCCCCGACCGGTGCTGTGTTGACCGCGCGCGTGCGACTGGCGGGTCTGCGGAGAATCGCGGAAGCGCCGTCGTTCCAGATTTCCGGCATGAACGGCTATTCTCCACCCCCGTGCCGGGCGTGATTCCAGCGCGGAGGGTCAGAGAATCCAGCCCACGATCTACAGGCATTTAGAGAGGCAAAGTCCGATTAGGGACAGTCAGCAAGGCTTTGTGAGTGGAAAATCATATCTCTTGAATTTGATTGAATTTTGTGAATGGGTAACCAAGAAGGCAGTTGAGGGCAGTGCAGTCGACGTTGTCTACATGGACTTTAGCAAGGCCTTTGCCAGGGTACCGCCTGGTAGGTTGTTGCAAAAGGTTAAATCTCATGGGATCCAGGGTGAGCTAGCCAATTAGATACAAAATTGGCTTGACAATAGAAGACAAGGGGTGGTTGTAGAGGGTTGTTTTTCAAACTGGAGGCCTATGACCAGCAATGTGCCTCAGGGATCAGTGCTGGGTCCACTGTTATTTGTGATTTATATTAATGATTTGGATGAGAATTTAGGAGGCATGGTTAGTAGGTTTGCAGATGACACCAAGATTGGTGGCATAGTGGATAGTGAAGAAGGTTTTCTGGGATTGCAATGGGATTTTGATCAATTGGGCCAGTGGGCCGATGAATGGCAGATGGGAATTTAATTTAGATAAAAGTGAGGTGATGCATTTTGGAAGATCAAATCAGAGCAGGACCTACTCAGTTAATGGTAGGGTGTTGGGGAGAGTTGAAGAACAAAGAGATCTAGGAGTACAGGTTCATAGCTCCTTGAAAGTGGAGTCTCGGGTGGTCAAGGTGGTGAAGAGGTCATTCGGCATGTTTGATTTCATTGTTCAGAACATTGAATATATGAGTTGGGACATCTTGGGATGTTGTTGTACAAGACATTAGTAAGGCCACACTTGGAATACTGTGTACAGTTCTGGTCACCCTATTACAGAAAGGATATTATTAAACTAGAAAGAGTGCAGAAAGGATTTATTAGGATGCTACCGGAACTTGATGGTTTGAGTTATAAGGACAGGCAGGATAGACTGGGACTTTTTTCCCTGGAGCGTAGGAGGCTTCGGAGCGATCTTAAAATAATGATGGGCAGACCTGATTAATACTACACTCCTGTATGCTTCACCCGATGCCGGTGTCTACGTACTTACATTGTGTACCTTGTGTTGCCTTCTTATGTATTTTCTTTTTATTTTATTTTATTTTCATGCACTAAATTATCTGTTTGAGCTGCTCGCAGAAAAATAAACAAATCCAAATCCAATATATTTTCCCAAAGGTGGGGGAATCTAAAATGGGATTCAAGGTGAGGGGAGAGAAATACAAAAGGGTCCAGAAGGACAATTTTTTCACAGAGGGTGGTGAGTGTCTGGAGCAAGCTGCCAAAAGCAGTAATAGAGGCGGGTACAATTTTGTCTTTTAGAAAGCATTTAGACAGTTATATGGGTAAGATGGGTATAGGGGGATATATTCCAAATGTGGGCAATTGGGACTAGCTTAGTGGTAAAAACTGGGCGGCATGGACAATAAGGGCCGAAGGGCCTGTTTCCATGCTGTAAACCTATATGTCTGTATGACATCAGGAGCCTTGCCAAAGGGCTTTTTTTTCAATTTTCCAGCCACAACCTCCGAGCTCATCCAACACCATTCCCAATCCCCAGCTCTGCTTCTAAGCCATGTCCATGGGGTTTGCGAAAATTCTATCCACTACCCATCTTCTAAAACTGAGTAAATTAATTGAGCAGAGCAGAAAATTAGGGGCTGTTTAACACAGGGCTAAATCGCTGCCTTTGAAAGCAGACCAAGGCAGGCCAGCAGCACGGTTCAATTCCCGTACCAGCCTCCCCAAACAGGCGCCGGAATGTGGTGACTAGGGGCTTTTCATAGTAACTTCATTTGAAGCCTACTTGTGACAATAAGCGATTTCCATTTCATTTCAAAATTCTGGTGATCTCGGCATAACATTAGCAAGTCTCTTGAATGTTAGTATCTAGTTTTCAAAACATATCAATTCAGCATGGATATATTTAGAACGCAATTTAACCACCACATTGCACCTGGCATGGATCTGGACGCACCAATTAAGTAGCGGGAAAATCCAAAATCGAGATTCCAGCCGGGCGAGAACTATCTAACCAGCTCTCTCCAGATGGCAAGTTCCGGATCATGCCCAAATATGGTGAGTATATCATTAACCCTCATTTGTATTAATTTCCATCTCATTAGCGAGATTGAAGTCGAATGCAACAACTTCCGGGAATTAACTGGCTCCCCAAAAAGAAGTCCTTTTTAAAAATGTGAAACTGGCACAATGGCTGCTGAGGGGAACTGAGGAGGTGAGTAGCCATTTCCAATTTCCGGGGTGGGTGGGGGGGGGGGGGGGGGGGGTGCGGAGAGATTTTTGTCTGTGAGGCCTTCAAACTATCTTTAAATTTTGTGGATACTCATAACAGGGGCAACGACAGCTGCTGCATGTATGTCCTACCACATCCAGGATAGAGCCCTGCTCTTGGTTCTATGCTGAAGGTCATTTTAACTCCCTGTGACTGTGAGCAAACTCTAGCTTCATACTGAAGGCTATTGCTAATAAGGAATCAGCCTTGTTAGTTTTGAGAGCACTTCACAGCTGCAGGTTGTGTTTGCTGCTTGCTCCTGTTAGTGGTAGCAAATGCCTGGAGGCTGCTGTTGCTATTTTCTTCCTTTTCTGTAGCCGGAAAGAAGGACAATTTTTTCTAAGATACATGGGTCCTGGAACACTGGGCTCATGGGGCTGTATGAATTCAAAAGGCAATCCGGTTTGAAACAAGAAGACGCTGTGGGACCTGGTGCGTGACATTGATCCAAATGGGCCACCTGATAACGCCATTGAAGAAATGCTTTTGCAGATTGCTGATGCTTTTGTTGCAGGTGTGGTGAACGCTGCATGTAAGTGGCACATCACCACGGGTTAAAGAGGCTGGAAGACAAGGATGTTAAACTACTGTGGATGCCATGATTTGATTCCAGTGATATTGGGCCATGTGGGAGGGCCTGCACAGCTGCGGCTCCTGAACAGAGAATGGCACTGATACGTGGACAAGTAAGACATTGACGGACATACCATTTCTACAACAAAGTTCTGGGCATGATAACACATTCTCAGGCTTATCCTCCATTTCAGTCGAGGAACCTGTAAGGGGTGATAGCGTGCATTTGTTTTCATCTGAAAATTAGCTGATATAGCTTTGTATTGGTACAAATTATGTTTCTTTGTTGTTTAATGGTTAGGGTGAAATGTGGAATGTTACGTAGTTGATTTTCAAATCTTTGTTACGTTGACCGTTTAATAAACAAATATTTTCAAGTGGGTACATGTGCCATGTCTCAGACAATGATTATTGAATCGCATTTCAATCAAACTTTGAAGCCTAAATAGTTTGTCTGAACTCTTGAAGCATCAGCACCATAGATGCAGCAGCCAACAATCAAACATTCAAGAGCTGGACTTCAGCACTGGGGATATCCTTGCGACCATAAAGTGTGTGGATCAGAGGAGGGCACATGAGCACGGTCTCCCTAATGTTACCGGCAGGGGACTGGGGCCAAGGGGCTCTTGCTGCGGGTGAATGTGCAGAGTGAGGTTTTCCAGCACAACTGGCTCAGTGGATGGCACTCTGAGAGGAGGCGGGACACGTAAGGGTATGGTAGGCTTGGGGGATATGAAGGTCCCAGGGTGGAAGCCCTAACTAATTATCAGTCTCTCTCCTTCTCCAATCCCTTACAGATATAACAATATGGCTGGTTATGTCGGTCCCACAGAGGCTGCCCTCGCGGTGCTGGTGGCAGCTAGATGCCAGAGACGGCAGCAGTGTCGATGCAGGATGGAGGCAGCACCCCATGTCTAGGGGTCGCTGCACATCCTGAAGGCCCAACCACCCATCAGGCCAAGGAGGAGCGCAGAGGGGAACACCAGCGACGGCCAAGGTGTACATGTGTCATTGGTGTTTTGAGGAAATGATGGACAGCATGTGCCTTGGAAACTCAGTATCAACAAAGAGACAGTGCGACACCTCGCGGACATGGAACCCCGTGGAGGAGGACGACACCCATGCCCAGTGGTTGCAAAGGCCATCACAGACCTGAACTTCTTTCCAACTGGTTCATCCCAGGACTTGAGCAAGGTACTTGTGTGGCATTTCCCAAGCTACCGCCCACAAGTCATTCTGTAAGGTCACTCTCTGCTTGATCTTTCATGGTCTGCTGCTATGTCTAGATATGTCCCCAGGATACACATTGGAAGTGGAGGCAGCTGCTTTCCAAGCCCTGTGGCCTTTGATGCCCTATTGGACATCCTCTGGAGGGTCTGTAACCAGGAGGAGGGGAGAAGGCCGTTATCAGTGTCATTGGCACCACCGTGCCATCCTGCTGCCCTTGAGATGCAACAGAGTCAGGAGGGGGGATCCGGAAGAACTGGAGACTGCCGTCATCTCATTGGTGGCAAGCCCTGGGTTGGCCTGCAGTACTTCCTCCTCCCTGATTGTGCCTCTAGGGCCCTGGGGGTCTTCATAGGTTGGCGAGGCAGCTGGAGTGAACTTCAGAGGCCTGAGTCTTCAGGGTCTGCCAGCCCTGGGGGCTCCCCATTGACTGCACCATGTGTCAACACCCTCAGCGGCGCTCTGATTGGGCTATGCTCTGCATTACCTTGCCAATGTCCACCTGCAGCTGGGACATGCCCTTTAGCGACTGAGACATGATGTCGAGCTCCTCAGCCATGGTCGTCACAGAGTGAGCTTTGCCTTGCACACCGCCACTCAAGATGCGGACGTCGTGCTCCAGGCTTTCCACTGCAGTGTAAATTGTTGGCCTAGCAGTGTTGGCCTTGGTGCCACGCAGTGTCAGCCTCATCCCTGCGGCCAGAGCCTTTGGGAATCCTCTAATTGGCTATGCATCGCTGGACTGTCGCTGACATCCCCTCCCGAATGTTACGGCTGTGACTGACCATCTGTGTCAGCGCTGGGAGAACCTTGTCCAGAGGCTCAGCACCTGACTGGGATACAGCTGAGTCCTGGAATCCAGAAGACCTCCGACTGCTGACTCCCTTAGATAGTCCTGCCTCCACCTCATGTGCATCAGCTACTGTGTGGTGCTCACCAAATTGTGCCCCAGAAGCCTGTCCACTAATGTCACCTACCGAGGTGTGTGTCGCTGCGCTGATGAAAGGTGGCGGTGATAACTGTGATGCCTTGATGGTAGTCTCCTCAGAAATCTCCGAAGTGGTCTCTTGGGTGGCAGGGAAGGGGAATGACTCCAGATAGCCCGGCCCCATCGGATGGAAATTCTTCAAGACAATGGACATGTGGTCAGTGAGAGAGACGGATCATTTTGTCTGACATGAACAACTCACTTGAGACAGGTCATCTGGGTGAAGTGGCAGTAGATCCTCACCACTGCGATGCAGGCCTACCTCGCTGTAGGAGACTTCTCTCTCGGCAGGCAACTTTGCAGTTTCCAGGGCCCATTCCTCATACGGGGTGAGGACTCAAATCTCTGGTACTCAACTCCACCCCGACTCCCCCACAAATCTTTGATACTCAACTCCACCGCCCGCCCCCCACCCCTTTTTGCTTATGTTCTCCTGCGGGGACAAAGAGAGGGCATTGTGAGGCACATGCTTGATGGGTCAGGGGGGTGTATAACAGGTGGCATGTGTGGGCACCGCACCTGGACATGAAGGGGTTGCTACTGGATGTCATTGGGTTCTGAGGACCAAGAACGAAGACCGGATGTGGGGAGGGTGCAAGGTGTCAGTCAGTGATTTGTGGGGGGGGGGGGCATTGGGAGTTTGAGGAGTAGGTCTGCACACTGCCACACCTGTGTGTTGACTGGGAGTGAGTGGTGAGGGAGCATTTAAAAGCATATCCCGATTGTTAAAGGCAACACGCTGGGACACAAGTCTGGCGAATCAGACGGAGAGACAGTCGATAATGGCGAGAAGCTCGTGGAGGCTCATTTCTGGCACTAAGTGCCGTTAAATACCGCGACCGTCGAGAAACACCCCACCAAACGTGCCCAAAATCACACTTAGAAATGTTTCAGTTAAATTGCGCCCATTTGGGTGTCAGGTTGAAGCCTTTTAAAATTTCCACTACCACAAGATTTTCGCACGGAAAACCAGAGGCTCAGGTCTTAATCGGTGTCTCGTGATCAGGGCAGTGCATCTTTAGGAGTATTTAGACTTTTGATTCCAAGCAGCAATATCTGACATTCTAAGATCCAAGAATCAGCTTCCTTTGTCATTTTGATTCGTAATGGAAATGCTCGCCATGGTAGATTATACATATTTTGAGTGAAGCAAGGGCTATTTTAAATTTCCTTCTAAATTTCAGGAGTTTAAATTAATTTAAATTAATCTAGAATTGTGCAGTGTAGGTTAACAAGGGCTGCCCCACCCACTAAATCATAGACATTCACGATGATTTGCGCTATCAACTCATTTACCTTATTCCAAATACTACGAGCATTCAGGTAAAGTACACTTATGTTGTTTTTTTTTTACCTCTGTTCTGAATCTTAACACCTCGATCAGTAACCTCTCCTAAGTTATATTTCCTCTTAACTTTTCTCCTAATTTTCCTTGTCGTTGAACCCATATAGGAATAGTAAGGCGAAAAAGTCACTGACAGGAGTAGTCTATAGGCCACCAAATAGTAACATTATGGTGGGGCAGGCAATAAACAAAGAAATAACTGATGCATGTAGAAATGGTACAGTAGTTATCATGGGGGATTTTAACCCACATGTCGATTGGTTTAACCAGGTCAGTCAAGGAAGCCTTGAGGAGGAGTTTATAGAATGTATCTGCGATAGTTTCCTAGAACAGTATGTAATGGAACCGACGATGGAACAAGCGGTCCTAGATCTGGTCCTATGTAATGAGACAGGATTGATTCAGGATTTCATAGTTAGGGATCCTCTCGGAAGGAGCGATCACAATATGCTGGAATTTAAAATACAGATGGAGGGTGAGGAGGTAAAATGAAACACTAGCGTTTTGTGCTTAAACAAAGGAGATTACAATGGGAGGAGAGAAGAACTAGCTAAGGTAGACTGGGAGCAAAGACTTTATGGTGAAACAGTTGAGGAACAGTGGGGAACCTTCCAAGCGATTTTACAGTGCTCAGCAAAGGTTTATACCAACAAAAAAGAAGAACGGTAGAAGGAGGGAAAATCGATTGTGGATATCTAAGGAAATAAGGGAGAGTATCAGATTGAAGGAAAAAGCATACAAAGTAACAAAGATCAGTGGGAGACTAGAGGACTGGGAAATCTTTAGGGGGCAACAGAAAGCTATTTAAAAAGCTATAAAGAAGAGTAAGATAGATTATGAGAGTAAACTTGCTCAGAATATAAAAACAGATAGTAAAAGTTTCCACAAATATATAAAACAAAAAAGAGTGGCTAAGGTAAATATTGGTCCTTTAGAGGATAAGAAGGGAGATTTAATAATGGGAGATGAGGAAATGGCTGAGGAACTGAACAGGTTTTTTGGGTCGGTCTTCACAGTGGAAGACACAAATAACATGCCAGTGACTGATGGAAATGAGGCTATGACAGGTGAGGACCTTGAGAGGATTGTTATCACTAAGGAGGTAGTGATGGGCAAGCTAATGGGGCTAAAGGTAGACAAGTCTCCTGGCCCTGGTGGAATGCATCCCAGAGTGCTAAAAGAGATGGCTAGGGAAATTACAAATGCACTAGTGATAATTTACCAAAATTCACTAGACTCAGGGGTGGTCCCGGCGGATTGGAAATTAGCAAACGTGACACCACTGTTTAAAAAAGGAGGTAGGCAGAAAGCGGGTAATTATAGGCCAGTGAGCTTAACTTCGGTAGTAGGGAAGATGCTGGAATCTATCATCAAGGAAGAAATAGCGAGGCATCTGGATGGAAATTGTCCCATTGGGCAGACGCAGCATGGGTTCATAAAGGGCAGGTCGTGCCGAACTAATTTAGTGGAATTCTTTGAGGACATTACCAGTGCGGTAAATAACGGGGAGCCAATGGATGTGGTATATCTGGATTTCCAGAAAGCCTTTGACAAGGTGCCACACAAAAGGTTGCTGCATAAGATAAAGATGCATGGCATTAAGGGGAAAGTAGTAGCATGGATAGAGGATTGATTAATTAATAGAAAGCAAAGAGTGGGGATTAATGGGTGTTTCTCTGGTTGGCAATCAGTAGCTAGTGGTGTCCCTCAGGGATCAGTGTTGGGCCCACAATTGTTCACAATTTACATAGATGATTTGGAGTTGGGAACCAAGGGCAATGTGTCCAAGTTTGCAGACAACACTAAGATGAGTGGTAAAGCAAAAAGTGCAGAGGATACTGGAAGTCTGCAGAGGGATTTGGATAGGCTAAGTGAATGGGCTCGGGTCTGGCAGATGGAATACAATGTTGACAAATGTGAGGTTATCCATTTTGGTAGGAATAACAGCAAAAGGGATTATTATTTAAATGATAAAATATTAAAACATGCTGCTGTGCAGAGAGACCTGGGTGTGCTAGTGCATGAGTTGCAAAAAGTTGGTTTACAGGTGCAACAGGTGATTAAGAAGGCAAATGGAATGTTGTCCTTCATTGCTAGAGGGATGGAGTATAAGACTAGGGATGTTATGCTGCAATTGTATAAGGTGTTAGTGAGGCCATACCTGGCGTATTGTGTTCAGTTTTGGTCTCCTTACTTGAGAAAGGATGTACTGGCACTGGAGGGCGTGCAGAGGAGATTCACTAGGTTAATCCCAGAGCAGATGAGGCTGGATTATAAGGAGAGGTTGAGTAGACTGGGACTTTACTCGTTGGAATTTAGAAGGATGAGGGGGGATCTTATTGAAACATAAAATTATGAAGGGAATAGATAGGATAGATGCAGGCAGGTTGTTTCCACTGGCGGGTGAAAGCAGAACTAGGGGGCATAGCCTCAAAATAAGGGGAAGTAGATTTAGGACTGAGTTTAGGAGGAACTTCTTCACCAAATGGTTGTGAATCTATGGAATTCCTAGCCCAGTGAAGCAGTAGAGGCTCCTTCATTAAATGTTTTTAAGATAAAGATAGATAGTTTTTTGAAGAATAAAGGGATTAAGGGTTATGGTGTTCGGGCCGGAAAGTGGAGCTGAGTCCGCAAAAGATCAGCCATGATCTCATTGAATGGTGGAGCAGGCTCGAGGGGCCAGATGGCCTACTCCTGCTCCTAGTTCTTATGTTCTTATTTTGTGTTCTTTTGAAGGTCACATGTCAAATGCTCAGACGATCTTCCAGATAGAAAGAAGAAAGAGTTTGCACCTATACAGTACTTTCTCATCATCAGAACACCCCCAAAGTTGTTGTGTAGTGCTTTTTGAAATGTAGCAAATTTTGTAATGTAAGCATTACATTATGTAGTGCTTTTTGGAATGTAGCTAATTTTGTAATGTAAGCAACTGCAGTAGCCAATTTGAGTATAGCAAGGTCCTACAGACAGTAATGACACAGACGTGCCGAACTTTTAAAAGAACTGTTAAGGCCACAAGAGCACTGCTTTGAGTTCTGGCTGTCACACTTCAGGGAAAATATGACGGTCCTTGAGAGGGTGCAAGAGATTTATCATAATGGTTCCAAGGATGGGGGATTTTAGCTATAAGGTTAGGTTTGAGAAACTGGGGATATTCTCCTTGGAGCAAAGGAAATTGAGGTGAGATTTAATAGCTATGTACAAGGTATAACATGGTTAGATATGTAGACGAGGAAAAATTGTTTAATTAGCTGATAGTACAAGGATAGGGAACGCAGATGTAGGGAGCGACTTAATAGCCTCATGCTGACCCCGTGCTCGGAAGGGGTTGGGGAGGAGGAAACTGGGGGGGGCCCAGCTTCAGTTGGGGTGGGCCGCCATAGGCTGGTGAGGTTATCGGAGCGGGGGGGGAGAGTTCTTTGCTGGGGTGGGGGCCTTTGTTGGGGAGGGGGGATAACCACACGCGGGTCCGTCATGCCAACCCCTGGATCATGTCTACCCATTCCGGAGGGCAATCCTAGCCCCTGCCTGTCTGCCTCACCAACCATCCATAACTCCCACTGACTGCGGAGGCCTCCGGCAGTGTGGCTGAAGGCTATTGCTAAAAGGAAATTGGCAAATCGTAGTTCAGTGACTTCACACATCCCAACTGGATTCCTGCGGGAAAGCGTGCCATGTAGCATGTGGGGGTTGTTGCCTAGCATCCCAATCAGACCATGATGCAGGAGGCAACACCAGAGATGCAGCAGCCAACATACGAATACCCAGATCGGGGACATGTCCGTGGCCGGAGGGTGGGTGAGTTCAAAGGGGAGGGGACCTGTGCAAGTGTCTGGAGTGCAGGTTGTGGGGGCCAGTGAACAAGAACCCCGCTGCGGGCGAGTGTGCATGGTCTGGGCGTGCCCCCAAAAAATGGGGGCGACTGGAGGGTCCCAGGGTTGAAGTCATCACTGGTCATCAGTCTCACTTCCTCTCCCAATTCCTTACAGATATCGAAAGGTATGGACAATATTCTGTACTCCGCAGAAATTGCCAGCGCGGTGCTGCTGGGAGGCCAGGCAGCCAGACGCCAGAGAAGGAGGCGGCAGCAGCAGCATCGTCGGAGACTCTAGGAGACTCATGTGCTGGGACCAGCCCCACACGCTAAGGACCCGGCCACATCAGGCCAGGGATGTGATGTTCTCTGTTGTGTCTATCAGGGTGTCATAGAATTTACAGTACAGAAGGAGGCCATTCGGCCCATCAAGTCTGCACCAGCCCTTGGAAAGAGCACCTCACTTAACCCCACACCTCCACCCTATCCCCGTAACCCAGTAACCCCACCTAACCTTTTTGGACACGAAGGGCAATTTAGCATAGCCAATCCACCTAACCTGCACATCTTTGGACTGTGGGAGGAAACCGGAGCACCTGGAGGAAACCCTCACAGTCACGGGGAGAATGTGCAGACTCCGCACAGACAGTGACCCCAGCCGGTATTCGAAGCTGGGACCCTGGAGCTGTGAAGCAACCGTGCTAACCACTATGCTACCGTCTTGAGAACGTAGTGTTAACAAAGAACATCAAGCTGAGTTGTTAAACAAAGCTGATTTATTTACTACTAAATTAAGATTCTAACCAGTCAACAAGGAATAAGTTATTAAATAAAACTATATTATATCTCTAACTACAGAACTCTACACTATGCAACTAATCTATCTCACGCCTAAACACCTTCTCCCAGAATCCCAGGAGTCCCGTGGCATTTACATGATTGCCCCTTATCTCCACCTGGTGGTGAGAAGTATTAACATTATATTGTTAACCCTTTGTATTCCTTACAATATACATATTGTTACATCCCCCTTTCTTTGAAGATGTTTATACATCATCACAAACATTTATACATGATAGGCCATATATGCTCTGTACATATAAATGCATATTGTTACATGTTAACAATGAGTTATTAACTTTTTACAGTTCATGGATTGAGTCTGTCAGGCATTCTTCTAGTTCGAGTCAACCTTCTCAATCTCGATAGTTCTGAATCAGATGTTGCTGATTTTTCCTTAGTACTTCATCTCAATTGTGTGTTCTTGAAGCTGTAGTTTTGAGTAGTTCTATATTGAACTCAATATTTGGAAATATTGGCTGAATTGACTTCACTTTCAGAAGTGCCTCCTGTTTCTTCTGAGAATAGAACCTTCATTAGTCATCACGACATATGAGTGTGGACCTGCCTGGCATATCACACGAGCCATACAGGACGATCCTCCAGTGGGAATTTGTACTCTGATGTGATCAACTGGTTCTAGCTTTGTTAGTTCTTTAGCTGTCTTGTCATAATACTGTTATTGCATTTGCTTGTTCTGCTTCATTTTGTTTCGAACATGTTCAGTGTCAGGATCTGCTAGTTCTAAGTATGGTAATGTTGTACGTAGCTGTCGATTCATCAGCAAGTGAGCAGGCGATAAGCCTGTAGCTGGCGGTGTCGCTTAATAGGGCTAGAAATGGATCACTGCCTGAATCCATTGATTTCTTCAGGAGTTTCTTCACTATGTGAACACCTTTCTCTGCTTTTCCATTGGATTGTGGATAGAATGGTTGGACGTTTTCTGTTCATAATCATACTGCTTTGAAAATTCCATCCACTCGCAGCTGTCGAAGCATGGTCCATTGTCAGTCATGACTGTGAGCGAAATACCATGTCAAGCAAATGTTTCTCTGGTGGCTTTGGTTACTGCTGACTCATTAGAGTTAGGTAAACGTATCAGCTCTGGGTAATTCGAATAGAAATCAATGATTTTTTTTTTTAATTTTTAAATTTTTGATTTAAAACAAATTTGTAACATTTCCAGAGAGAAAACAGGCCCTATGCAAAGAGCCTTAACAGAGTGAAAACAAACAGTGGGAAAGAATAAACATGTTAATAAAGCACTTCCCCTGTCAGCTCAGTTTGCCCTGCCCCACATGTTCAACTCCAGGGTCCCAGGCCAGCCCTGCGCTTGGCCCTAGACCGCCCCTCCTCCTACTCTCCCTGGGGCCCCCTGACCAACGCTAGCTACGCTGACCCCTGCCCTTGGCGCCTGTTTGTATCCCACCTGAGCGCTCGGGCTCCCCCCCTACACACCAAGGACCCATTAACCTGATTGTATCTCACCGTGCCCTTTCAAGTCCCTTAACCAGCCCCTAGCCCATCCCCCTCTCTGAGGCCCCGATCTCCCGCCAAAATGTACCAAGCGCAGGGCCCCCTTTGCAGGGCAGAAATCAATGATTAATAAGTAATCTTTACCATGAAAGTAGACTATTCAATGCCAACGTTAGACCATGGACTCTTTACAAGATCATGCATCGCCAACTTCTCTTTTTGTTGTTGTGATTGGTTGCGTTGACATGTGACACATTCTAACACTAGGATAATGATATCTGCATTAATGCCTGGCCAGTAGACTGACTGTCGAGCTCTCCTTTTGCACTTTTGGATTCCTAAGTGACCCTCGTGAACCTTGTTTAGGATCATCTGCCTTAGTGTAGTTGGAATAACAATGCGATCTTGCCGAAGCAGGAATCCATTGATTACGCTTAGATCAGCTCAAATGTTCCTATAATTAGAACAATTTCCTTTAGACCAACCATCTCTCAGATACCAGACTACACTTTGCAATGTTTTAACTTTTTTGGTTTTGTCTTTTATCAATTTGAGTTTTTAATCTGAGACAGGTAGATTCTCTTCCAAGACGTTAGCTTGAGCTTCTACTACCTGAACTATGAGCCTTTGTAATCTCGGTGACATATCATTTAAATTTGTTTTTATGATATATACTAGTGGACGATGATCCATCTCTACAGTAAATGTTGGTAAACTGTATACATAGTCATGGAACCTCTCAATGCATGTCAGAAGACCTAGACATTCCTTTTCTATCTGTGCGTATCGCTGTTCAGTCGGAGTCATCGTCTTGACGGGTAAACTATGGGTCACCAATGCTCATCAGAAGTTCTTTGAAGTAGCCCAGCTCCTGTGCCATTCTTACTTGCATCAGTAGAGATCTTTGTATCCTTCACTGGGTCGGAGAATGATAGTACTGGTGCAGTTGTCAGTGTAGTTTTCAAATCAGACGACATATTTGCATGTTCTTCTGTCCACGAGAACGGAACATTCTTCTTGATCAGCTGTCTCAACGCTGTTGTTCGAGAAGATAAATTTGGAATAAACTTTCCAAGGAAATTGACAATAGCTAGCAATCTGAGAACTGCTTTCTTGTCCGAGGGCGACATCTTGTTAATTGCTGCGATTTTCTCGTCAGCAGGTTGAACACCTGGACCGGATATTTGGTCACCCAAGAATGTAAGCTTGGATATCCCAAATTAGCATTTGGGCCATTTGAACTTCAAACCAAATTTGTTTACTCAGTGTGGTACCTGCAGAAGTCTTGCAGTTTACTTTGCGCGTTGATGACCACATGATTATATCATCCAAGTGAACTCGCACACCTTCAATTCCTTCAGTCATCTGCTCCATTGCACGATGGAATATCTCAGAGGTGGATATAATGCCAAAGGGCATTCTATTGAAGCAATATCGACCATAGGGAGTATTGAATGTGCGTAACTTCCTTCTGGATGCGTCCAGTTTCAGCTGTCAGAAACCTTTTGAGGCATCTAATTTGGAAAAAATCTTGGCATATGCCATCTCACTAGTAATTTCATCACGCTTTGGGATGGGGTAATGTTCCTTTTTCATTTTTTTAAACCGTTTTTTCACCGTTTTCTTTACACAAACCATTGAACTGACCCAGTTAGTGGTCTCGATCACTTTCGTGATGATGATTCCCAACTGCTGCATACGTTTGAGTTCCTGTTTCAGGCGTTCTCTCAATGGAGCTGGAATCCTCTTCGGTGGATGAACCACCGGTTTGTCATTCTCCTTCAGATATATCTTGTACCTGAATGGAAGTGTATCCATTCCTTGAAAAACGGTCGAACATTTTTCAATAATGGCATATTTCATCTTGTGCATGGACTGAGATTTTGTCTGTGGTGTGAATTCTTTTCACCAGCTGCAGTGACTCACATGCCTGCACGCCTAGTAGTGATGATCTTTTTGGACCCACTATTTAAAATTTCAAAGGCATCCTCATGTCTTTATTTTATACAGTGAGATAACATGTTCCCCATGTATTCATTTCATTTTCATTATAATCACGTAATTGATAGTCATTGTCATGTATTGGAGGCTGTGGACTTAATTTTGCTAAGTCCAATTTATTAATTAAATTTGCATGAGTACCTGTGTCCAATTTAAATAAAATGTCCGTTCCATTAATTGTTAATGGAATTGTCTAGTCATCATTGTTATTGACTATGGATATTGGTTTCAAGTTTTCTTTTATTGAAATATCATTTGAAGTAGAGTCAATCTTTTCTACTATTCCTACAAAGAATGTATTGCATTCTTATTTGCATGAACATTTTTACAGGTTTTTTTTCATTAACTGAACTTCTTCTCATAAACGGAGGCAATTTCGTTACTGCGCGGCACTGTGTAGCAAAATGATTCCGCCTGCGACACTTCGCGGACACTTTCCCGAAGGCTGGGCATTTTTTTACTGGGTGGGCATAGCCACAACGTTTGCACGCTACGATGCTGGTTGCATCATGCGCAAAATGGTCACCGTCTGTAGCTAGTGCGCCACAGCATGAATGGCGTCAGCCACGTTGTTTGTTTTTGCGCCACTTTCGCAAATCAACATTTCGGAGTATTGATTCTTAGCAAGTTTATTCACAAGACACATACTGATAGCTTCTTCTCACATTAATTTCTGTTGCCTGAGCAATCTTTCACGCAGCTTCTCATTCTTTTATACCGAATACAATCTGATCACGCAGAAGGGAGTCTGTTAATAGCAAAAAATTATAGTCTGCGCTTTGAGCCTGAAATCGGTTACAAAACAGTAAATCGATTCACCTGCCTTTTGGACTCGTTTTTGGAAGACAGAACGCTCAAACATTTCATTAATCTGCGATTCACAGTGTTTGTCGAACTTTTCCAAGATAATATTAGATTTCTTTTTATCACCATCATTCTCAAAGTGGTATGAGTTACACAATTCTATTGCTTGCGAACCAGCCATGGTTAAGAACAGTGTAATCTTTCGCTGATCACTGGCCACTTCGAGGTCTGAGGCTGAGGTAGAGTTCAAACTGTTGTTTGAAATTCCCCCAGTTCACATCTACTTTACCGGTTGTCCTGAATTGCTACGGAGTCTGCAACCCTTCCATTAAGCTTCAGCTGGGCTTTGCTGTTCGATACGACTGGCTTCCACGATTTCGTTGCGATTGAAATCTGGACTTTTTTTTGAACTTGCAAGGGTTTTTTTTCAGATTGTGATATTATAGGTATTACGGTACCTGAGAAGCTAAAGTACCATTGGCAGAACCTGTATGCTTGCTATTGGCTAGAGTGTATAATAGCTCTGCCCTGATAGGCGGGGTATAAGAACCCGTGCCGCCCCAGCAGCCCTCATTCTGTACCTGAGCTGCTGGGGGAAACATCTAGCTTATTAAAGCCTTCAGTTGGACTACAACCTCGCTTTAGTGGTCATTGATCGTGCATCAATTTAATAAGCTAGAATTTTAAGAAGAAAGGATGGAGCTCCAAATCAAGTCTGAGTGTCTGCAACTTAGTCCCCACGCGGCGAACTCAGCAGCAATCTTTAAGCACTGGCTGGCGTGTTTTAAAGGGTATCTCGAGACGGCCGAAAACGCACCCACGGGAGAGCAGAAACTGCACGTCCTGCACTCAAGGGTGAGCCCGGAGATTTACACCCTCATCGAGGAAGTGGAAGACTTAGATGCAGCAATCGAGCTGCTAAAAGGACACTATTTTCGCCCGGTAAACCAGGTCTACGCCCGGCACCTGCTTGCAACAAGACGGCAAACCCCTGGGGAATCGTTGGAGGAATTCTACCTCGCACTCCTGGTGCTGGGAAGAAGCTGCGGCTGCCCGCAAGTTTCGGCGAGCGAACACACGGAACTCTTAGTCCGGGACGCTTTCGTGGCAGGTATGCTTTCATCACAAATCCGCCAGCGCATGTTAGAGAAGGACACCCTGGGTCTCAGGGAGGCACGGGCCCTTTCCGGCTCCCTGGACGTTGCCTCCAGGAACGCCCCCACCTACGATCCCGACCGCGCGGCAGCCCCCGGGCAACGTGGAACTCCACAGAGGCCGACCCCGAGACTTCCCCTGTTCCTCTGCAGGCCTGCGCTGCAAGGCGGCCTGGCCACCCCGAGGGGCCCCGCTGCTACTTGTACAGGCCAAGCACCCCCGCCCGCACATCCACCTGCAAGGGATGTGGCAAAAAGGGCCATTTCGTGGGGGTATGTCAGGCCCGAGCGGTGGTCGCGGTCTCCAGTGGCGAATCCGGACCGCCAGCACAAACTTCTCCACGGGCCCCGTGTGGCCAGCGATCGCCGCCACCCCCATATCCCAGGGCCACGTGCGGACCCCGGGTGCCGCCATCTTGTTCCACAGACGCTACGCTTGAGGGATGGCCGCCGCCATTTTGTGCACCGCCGGCCATGTGCGACCTATGGGAGACGCCATCTTGGATGAACCCCCAGGACCCCAGCTCGGCCGACCACACACTGCCTGAACAGAATTCCCAACTACTGCGATTGGCCTCGGTGACTCTGGATCAGTCTCGACCTCAAACACTCTCAACCGCTACGACGACCGTTTTCATCAATGGGCACGAGACGTCCTGCCTAATTGACTCTGGGAGCACGGAGAGCTTCATACACCCCGACATGGTAAGGAGCTGTTCCCTCCTCATCCACCCTGTTATCAAAAAATCTCACTGGCCTCCGGTTCCCACTCAGTGAAGATAAGGGGGTTTTGTGTAGCAAATCTCACAGTCCAGGGAAGGGAGTTCAAAAATCTCCGTCTCTACGTCCTTCCCCACCTCTGCGCGGCTACACTCCTGGGTTTAGACTTCCAGTGTAACCTTCAAAGTATGACCTTCCAATTCGGCGGCCCTATACCCCCCCTTACTGTCTGCGGCCTCGCGACCCTTAAGGTCGACCTGCCTTCCCTGTTTGCGAACCTCACCCCGGATTGCAAACCCGTCGCCACCAGGAGCAGACGCTACAGTGCCCAGGACCGGATCTTTATTAGGTCAGAGGTCCAAAGGCTACGGAGGGATGGGGTCATTGAAGCCAACAGCCCCTGGACAGTTCAAGTAGTGGTGGTAAAGACCGGGGAGAAGCATAGGATAGTCATCGACTACAGTCAGACCATCAACAGGTTAACGCAGCTGGACGCGTACCCCCTCCCCCGCATATCCGACCTAGTAAACACGATCCGCGCATTATAAGGTCTTCTCCACGGTGGATCTCAAGTCCGCCTACCACCAGCTCCACATCCGCACTAGTGACCGCAAATACACTGCCTTTGAGGCAGACGGGCGGCTCTATCACTTATTAAGGGTTCCCTTTGGTGTCACTAACGGGATCTCGGTCTTCCAGCGCGAGATGGACCGAATGGTTGACCGGTACGGTTTACGGGCAACTTTCCCGTATCTCGATAATGTAACCATCTGCGGCCACGACCAGCAGGACCACGACACCAACCTCTGAAAATTTCTGCAGACCACTAAAATCCTTAACCTAACATACAGTAAGGATAAATGCGTGTTTAGCACCGACCGTCTAGCCATTCTCGGCTACCTAGTGCAAAATGGAGTTATAGGCCCCGATCCTGAACGCATGCGCCCTGAGATACCCCCAATTACGACTCAGGAGAGGAGTTTGCTAATACAAAGGCTTTAAAAACCAGAAAACAAGACAGCTGCCGAGAAGTGTGCTCACTGCACACTGCCAACTGAACGTAACTTTATTTACAGCTTCCTGGGGGCGGAGCCGGAGGCGGAGTCCCCCAGGGTTCCAAACCCGGTTTTAAAGGGGCCTACGCAATAAGGGTACATATGTATACAGATATCATTCACCACATTCACCCCCGTTTTTAAAAAACGCATAGTCCGTCGGGGGTGAAGTGGAATTACAAGTTCAGTCTTTTGGGTGGTCTGATTGCCCGTGTCGACCTTCTCAGCTCCGGCGGTGGTGCGGCGGATACGGTCGTCCTCGGTGGTGGTATATCCGGGAGCACGGTTGTCTGAGCCTTTGCCCGCATTGGAGCAGGGGAGGTATCCGGGGTGACTAGGGTGATTGGTGCCGGCGCCGACTGGGGGGCGCTATGAATGGGGGCGCTGTCGGAGTCAACCGCCGGTGCGGGGAGGGGAGCGTCGGTGGAAGGGGGGGCGTCGGTGGGCGAGCTAGCGGGTGCCAGGTCTCGCAGGGAAATGGTGTCCTGCCTGCCGTCGGGGTGCTCGACGTAGGTTGCGTGTAATAGTTGGACCCTCTCGACAAGTGGATCTGTCTTATGGCTCCTCACGTGCCTCTGGAGTAGAACTGGTCCCGGAGTCGTCAGCCAACGTGGAAGCGAGACCCCAGAGGTGGACTTCCTCGGGAAGACAAACAAACAGTTGTGAGGGGTCTCGTTCGTGGCCGTACAGAGGAGCGACCTAATGGAGTGTAGGGCATTGGGTAGGACCTCCTGCTAGCAGGCGATTGGGAGACCTCTTGACCATAGGGCTAGAAGAACAGCCTTCCAAACTGTTGCATTCTCCCTCTCCAACTGCCCGTTTCCCCGCGGGTTATAGATTGTCGTTCTGCTCGAGGCGATGCCCTTGTTGAACAGATACTGACGCAGCTCCTCGCTCATGAACGATGTATCCCGGTCGCTGTGGATATAAGTGGGGAAACCAAACAGGGTGAAGATGCTGTGCAGTGCCTTGATTACGGAGGCCGAGGTCATATCGGGACAGCGAATGGGAAGCGGAGAATTCGTCGATGACAGTGAGGAAGTAGGTGTTGCCGTTGGTGGACGGGAGGCGCCCTTTGAAGTCCACACTTAGTCGCTCAAAGGGCCCAGAAGCCTTTACCAGGCGAGCCTTGTCTGGTCGATAGAAGTGCGGTTTGCACTCCGCACAGATCTGGCAAGCCTTGGTCATGGCCTTGACCTCCTCGGTGGAGTAAGGTAGGTTGCGGGACTTGATGAAATGGGCAAGCCGGGTGACCCCCGGGTGGCAGAGGTCATCATGGATGGCCCGCAGACAGTCTTTCTGCGCGTTGGCGCATGTGCCACGGGACAGGGCATCTGGGGACTCGTTGTGCTTCCCCGGACGATATGTAATATCGTACGTGTCGGTGGAGAGTTCGATCCTCCACCTCAGAATTTTATCATTCTTTATTTTGCCCCGTTGTGCATTATTGAGCAAAAAGGCGACCGACCGTTGGTCAGTGACGAGGGCGAACCTCCTACCAGCGAGGTAGTGCCTCCAGGGCCGCACAGCCTCCACTATGGCTTGTGCCTCCTTCTCGACTGCAGAGTGTCGAATTTCCGAGGCTGTGAGGGTTCGGGAGACGAACGCTACCGGTCTGCCCGCCTGGTTGAGGGTAGCAGCCAGGGCGACGTCTGATGCATCACTTTCTACCTGGAAGGGAATGGTTTTGTCCACCGCGTGCATCGCGGCCTTGATGATATTGGCCTTGATACGACTGAAGGCCGACAGAGCCTCAACCGTCAGAGAAAAAACATGGTCTTAATGAGTGGACGGGCTTTGTCCGCATATCTGGGGACCCACTGGGCATAATAGGAAAAGAGCCCCAGGCACCGTTTGAGTGCCTTGAGGCTACGGGGGAGGGGAAATTCCTTAAGGGGGCGCATGCGGTCGGGGTCTGGCCCTAGGACCCCGTTTTCCACGACGTAGCCGAGGATGGCTAGCCGGGTTGTGTGGAACACGCATTTCTCTTTATTGTATGTCAGGTTGAGGGCCTGGGCGGTCTGGAGGAACTTCCTCAGGTTTTCGTCATGGTCCTGCTGGTCATGGCCGCAGATGGTGACATTGTCCAAGTACGGGTATGTAGCCCGTAAGCCGTACTGGTCCACCATTTGATCCATTGCTCTTTGGAAAACTGAGACATCGTTTGTGACACCGAAAGGGACCCTGAGGCAGTGGAAGAGCCAACCAGCTGCTTCGAAGGCTGTATAGGGGCGGTCCTCTGGACGGATAGGGAGTTGATGAACGGCCGATTTTAGGTCGACCGTAGAGAATACTCGATACTGGGCGATTTGGTTCACCATTTCAGCTATGGGGGAAATGGGTACGCATCGAGTTGCGTAAAGCGGTTTATGGTCTGGCTATAGTCCACCACCCTACGTTGTTTTTCCCCGGAGCGGACTACCAGTACTTGTGCCCTCCAAGGGCTGTTGCTAGACTCTATGACCCCTTCTTTTAGTAGCCGCTGAACCTCTGACTTGATGAAAGTCATGTCTTGGGCACTGTACCGCCGCCTCCTGGTGGCGACGGGCTTACAGTCAGGGGTGAGGTTCGCGAAGAGAGGGGGGTGGTACAACTTTGAGTGTCGCCAGGCTACATACCGTGAGCGGGGGCAGGGGTCCACCGAACTTCAGGGTCAGGTTTCGGTGGCTGCACTGAAAGTCCAGACCGAGCAGCAGGGGGGCGCAGAGGTGAGGGAGGACATAAAGTTTAAAACGGGCGTATTTGGCGCCTAGGATAGCGAGGTTTGCGACACAAACCCCGTGATTTGGACCGAATGAGACCCAGATGCGAGGGCGATAGTTTGGGAGGCGGGATAGGTGGGCAGGGAGCAGCGTCTTACCATGTCTGGATGGATAAAACTCTGCATGCTCCCGGAGTCAAAAAGGCAGGGGGTGTCGCGGCCGTTGATTTGAACCTGCATCATTGAGTTTCGCAGGTGCTTCGGCTGAGATTGATCGAGTGTGATCGCTCCTAGTTGCGGGTAGTCAGAGTCCTCGGTTGAGTCGGACTCAGAAAATGGCCACTCGGAGTCACAAAATGGCCGCCACCGTCGGTTGCACGTGTCGGATTTTGAAGATGGCCGCCACCAAGGTGGCCGCCCCCATGACTCGCACAAGGCCAATGACGCATCGGATGTAGGTGTGTCTGGCCGCCACGCGGCCGCGTTGCAGGGCCTGTGGTCCCGGGAGTTCGATTTCTGGGCCCGATGAGCCTATTGTTTCTGGCCTTTGGGCCCAGCCAGGCAGACCTTCGCAAAGTGCCCCTTCTTTCCACATTCGCCGCAGACAGCGGAGCGGGCCGGGCAACGCTGGCGTGAGTGCTGGCCTTGCCCACAGAAATAGCATTGGGGGCCCCTGGTGTGAGCGGGTCGCCACGCGGCGCAGGCCTGAAGCGTGGCCGAGTCTGGAGGGGATCGAGAGGGGTTCGCAAGGTCCGTGGAGTACGTGCGGAAATTATGGTGGGCCGCTTCCAGGGAAGAGGCGAGCGTTACCGTGCCTTGGAGGTTCTTCGCTCCATCTTCTAGGAGGAATTCAGATAGGCCTCAAACCACCGGAGCCAGTATTTAAAAATCTCAGTGGCTTCCTATGACCGAGCGTCCAAATTGAGCTTCTCCGGCTTTAGACCGCTGTCCATCATAGAACATAGAACAATACAGCGCAGTACAGGCCCTTCGGCCCACGATGTTGCACCGAAACAAAAGCCATCTAACCTACACTATGCCATTATCATCCATATGTTTATCCAATAAACTTTTAAATGCCCTCAATGTTGGCGAGTTCACTACTGTAGCAGGTAGGGCATTCCACGGCCTCACTACTCTTTGCGTAAAGAACCTACCTCTGACCTCTGTCTATTACCCCTCAGTTTAAAGTTATGTCCCCTCGTGCCAGCCATATCCATCCGCGGGAGAAGGCTCTCACTGTCCACCCTATCCAACCCCCTGATCATTTTGTATGCCTCTATTAAGTCTCCCCTTAACCTTCTTCTCTCCAACGAAAACAACCTCAAGTCCATCAGCCTTTCCTCATAAGATTTTCCCTCCATACTAGGCAACATCCTGGTAAATCTCCTCTGCACCCGCTCCAAAGCCTCCACGTCCTTCCTATAATGCGGTGACCAGAACTGTACGCAATACTCCAAATGCGGCCGTACCAGAGTTCTGTACAGCTGCAACATGACCTCCCGACTCCGGAACTCAATCCCTCTACCAATAAAGGCCAACACTCCATAGGCCTTCTTCACAACCCTATCAACCTGGGTGGCAACTTTCAGGGATCTATGTACATGGACACCTAGATCCCTCTGCTCATCCACACTTTCAAGAACTTTACCATTGGCCAAATATTCTGCATTCCTGTTATTCCTTCCAAAGTGAATCACCTCACACTTCTCTACATTAAACTCCATTTGCCACCTCTCAGCCCAGCTCTGCAGCTTATCTATATCCCTCTGTAACCTGCTACATCCTTCCACACTATCGACAACGCCACCGACTTTAGTATCGTCTGCAAATTTACTCACCCACCCTTCTGCGCCTTCCTCTAGGTCATTGATAAAAATGACAAACAGCAACGGCCCCAGAACAGATCCTTGTGGTACTCCACTTGTGACTGTACTCCATTCTGAACATTTCCCATCAACCACCACCCTCTGTCTTCTTTCAGCTAGCCAATTTCTGATCCACATCTCTAAATCACCCTCAATCCCCAGCCTCCGTATTTTTTGCAATAGCCTACAGTGGGGAACCTTATCAAACGCTTTGCTGAAATCCATATACACCACATCAACTGCTCTACCCTCGTCTACCTGTTCAGTCACCTTCTCAAAGAACTCAATAAGGTTTGTGAGGCATGACCTACCCTTCACAAAGCCATGCTGACTATCCCTGATCATATTATTCCTATCTAGATGATTATAAATCTTGTCTCTTATAATCCCCTCCAAGACTTTACCCACTACAGACGTGAGGCTCACCGGTCTATAGTTGCCGGGGTTGTCTCTGCTCCCCTTTTTGAACAAAGGGACCACATTTGCTGTCCTCCAGTCCTCTGGCACTATTCCTGTAGCCAATGATGACATAAAAATCAAAGCCAAAGGTCCAGCAATCTCTTCCCTAGCCTCCCAGAGAATCCTAGGATAAATCCCATCAGGTCCCGGGGACTTATCTATTTTCAGCCTGTCCAGAATTGCCAACACCTCTTCCCTATGTACCTCAATGCCATCTATTCTATTAGCCTGGGGCTCAGCATTCTCCTCCACAACATTATCTTTTTCCTGAGTGAATACTGACGAAAAATATTCATTTAGTATCTCGCCTATCTCTTCAGACTCCACACACAATTTCCCATCCCTGTCCTTGACTGGTCCTACTCTTTCCCTAGTCATTCGCTTATTCCTGACATACCTATAGAAAGCTTTTGGGTTTTCCTTGATCCTTCCTGCCAAATACTTTGCATGTCCCCTCCTTGCTCGTCTTAGCTCTCTCTTTAGATCCTTCCTCGCTACCTTGTAACTATCCATCGCCCCAACCGAAACTTCACACTTCATCTTCACATAGGCCTCCTTCTCCCTCTTAACAAGAGATTCCACTTCCTTGGTAAACCACGGTTCCCTCGCTCGACGCCTTCCTCCCTGTCTGACTGGTACATACTTATCGAGAACACGCAGTAGCTGATCCTTGAACAAGCCCCACTTATCCAGTGTGCCCAACACTTGCAGCCTACTTCTCCACCTTATCCCCCCCAAGTCATGTCTAATGGCATCATAATTGCCCTTCCCCCAGCTATAACTCTTGCCCTGCGGTGTATACTTATCCCTTTCCATCATTAACGTAAACGTCACCGAATTGTGGTCACTGACCCCAAAGTGCTCTCCTACCTCCAAATCCAACACCTGGCCTGGTTCATTACCCAAAACCAAATCCAACGTGGCCTCGCCTCTTGTTGGCCTGTCAACATACTGTTTCAGGAAACCCTCCTGCACACACTGTACAAAAAATGACCCATCTAATGTACTCGAACTATATCTTTTCCAGTCAATATTTGCAAAGTTAAAGTCTCCCATAATAACTACCCTATTACTTTCGCTCATATCCAGAATCATCTTCGCCATCCTTTCCTCTACATCCCTAGAACTATTAGGAGGCCTATAAAAAACTCCCAACAGGGTGACCTCTCCTTTCCTGTTTCTAACTTCAGCCCATACTACCTCGGAAGAAGAGTCCCCATCTAGCATCCTCTCCGCCACCGTAATACTGCTCTTGACTAGCAGCGCCACACCTCCCCCTCTTTTGCCTCCTTCTCTGAGCTTACTAAAACACCTAAACCCCGGAACCTACAACATCCATTCCTGTCCCTGCTCTATCCATGTCTCCGAAATGGCCACAACATCAAAGTCCCAGGTACCAACCCATGCTGCCAGTTCCCCTACCTTGTTTCGTATACTCCTGGCATTGAAGTAGACAAACTTCAAACCACCTACCTGAACACTGGCCCCCTCCTGCGACGTCAAATCGGTGCTCCTGACCTCTATACTCTCATTCTCCCTTACCCTAAAACTACAATCCAGGTTCCCATGCCCCTGCTGCATTAGTTTAAACCCCCCCAAAGAGCACTAACAAATCTCCCCCCCAGGATATTTGTGCCCCTCAGGTTCAGATGTAGACCATCCTGTCTGTAGAGGTCCCACCTTCCCCAGAAAGAGCCCCAGTTATCCAGAAATCTGAATCCCTCCCGCCTGCACCATCCCTGTAGCCACGTGTTTAAATGCTCTCTCTCTCTATTCCTCATCTCACTATCACGTGGCACGGGCAACAACCCAGAGATAACAACTCTGTTTGTTCTAGTTCTGAGCTTCCATCCTAGCTCCCTGAAAGCCTGCCTGACATCCTTGTCCCCTTTCCTACCTATGTCGTTAGTGCCAATGTGGACCACGACTTGGGGCTGCTCCCCCTCCCCCCTAAGGACCCAGAAAACACAATCCGAGACATCACGTACCCTTGCACCTGGGAGGCAACATACCAAACGTGAGTCTCTCATGCTCCCACAAAATCTCCTATCTGTGCCCCTGACTATAGAGTCCCCAATTACTAATGCTCTGCTCCTCTCCCCCCTTCCCTTCTGAGCAACAGGGACAGACTCCGTGCCAGAGGCCCGTACCCCATGGCTTACCCCTGGTAAGTCGTCCCCCCCACAAGTATCCAAAGCGGTATACTTGTTTCTCAGGGGAACGACCGCAGGGGATCCCTGCACTAACTGCTTTTTCCCAGTACCTCTTACAGTTACCCACCTATCTCTAATCTTTGGTGTAACTAATTCCCTGAAGCTGCTATCTATGACCCCTTCTGCCTCCCGAATGATCCGAAGTTCTTCCAACTCCAGCTCCAGTTCCCTAACTCGGTCTTGGAGGAGCTGGAGATGGCAGCACTTCCTGCAGGTAAAATCAGCAGGGACACTAACTGCATCCCTCACCTCAAACATCCTGCAGGAGGAACATTGCACTCCCTTCCCTGCCATTCCTCTAACTTTCTACCAAGATCTGGCTAACAACTAAATTATATTTTTATAAAAAATAATAATAATATAATAAAATATGGTACTTACCTCAGACCAATGGGTTTTATTATTAGGTTAGAGGAGGAGGGCGGGTGGTCTTCTCCACCAGAATTTATTGGTGAGGGTCTTCCCAGACGTCCGCGGGTCGACTTCCTGTTCCCGCCTAAAAAACTAATTTAAAAAAAAGAAAAATTCTCAGCTCCTGCTGAAATTGACTCACCAGCCAGCTCCACTCCCGCCGAAATCGACTGGCCTGCCCCTGCAAAGACAAGTGCTTTTAAAGGACAGACTTACCTCCCAACAACCACTTCCGCAATGCTCCCGCTGAAACTGACTCACCAGCTGTTCTCACGCCGAAATCGACTGGCCTGCCCCTGCAAAGACAAGTGCTTTTAAAGGTTGACTTAACTCCCAGCAGCCACTTCCGCAATGCTCCCGCTGAAACTGACTCACCAGCTGTTCTCACGCCGAAATCGACTGGCCTGCCCCTGCAAAGACAAGTGCTTTTAAAGGACAGACTTACCTCCCAGCAACCACTTCCGCAATGCTCCCGCTGAAACTGACTCACCAGCTGTTCTCACGCCGAAATCGACTGGCCTGCCCCTGCAAAGACAAGTGCTTTTAAAGGTTGACTTACCTCCCAGCAACCACTTCCGCAATGCTCCCGCTGAAACTGACTCACCAGCTGTTCTCACGCCGAAATCGACTGGCCTGCCCCTGCAAAGACAAGTGCTTTTAAAGGTTGACTTACCTCCCAGCAGCCACTTCCGCAATGCTCCCGCTGAAACTGACTCACCAGCTGTTCTCACGCCGAAATCGACTGGCCTGCCCCTGCAAAGACAAGTGCTTTTAAGACTACATGATGTAGTCTGGTTATTAAATTGAGATACCCCCAATTACGACTCAGGAGAGGAGTTCGATAATACAAAGGCTTTAATAACCAGAAAACCAGACAGCTGCCGAGAAGTGTGCTCACTGCACGCTGCCTACTGAACGTAACCTTATATACAGTTTCCTGGTGGCGGAGCCGGAGGCAGAGTCCCCTAGGGTTCCAAACCCGGTCATAAAGGGGCCTACGCATTAAGGGTACATAGGTATGCAGATATCATTCATCACACGCCCCCTTATGGACTTCCCCCTCCCTCACTGCTCTCAGGCCCTAAAACGCTGCCTAGGGTATTTTAGCTACTACGCCCAGTGGGTCCCCAACTATGCGGACAAGGCCCGTCTCCTGATCCAATCCACAGTTTTTCCCCTGTCGATAGAGGCCCGCCAGGCTTCAGCCGCATAAAAGCAGACATTGCAAAGGCCACGATGCACGCCAGCGACGAGTCCCTCCTCTTCCAGGTCGAGAGCGATGCGTCCGACCGAGCTCTGGCAGCAACCCTCAACCAAGCGGGCAGACCCATGGCCTTCTTCTCCCGTACCCTCCATGCTTCCGAAATCCGCCATTCCTCAGTCGAAAAGGAGGCCCAGGCCATAGTAGAAGCTGTGCGACATTGGAGGCATTACCTGGCCGGCAGGAGATTCACTCTCCTCACGGACCAACGGTCGGTTGCTTTCATGTTCGATAATGCACAGCGGGGCAAGATAAAAAACAACAAGATCTTGTGGTGGAGGATCGAACTCTCCACCTACAACTACGAGATCTTGTATCGTCCCGGGAAGCTGAATGAGCCTCCTAACGTCCTGTCCCGCGGCACATGTGCCACCGCACAAGTGGGCCGCCTCCGAGCCCTCCACGAGGACCTATGCCACCCGGGTGTCACTCGCTTTTTCCATTTCGTCAAGACCCGCAACCTGCCCTATTCCATCGAGGAAGTCAGGACTGCCACCAGGGACTGCCAAATCTGCGCGGAGTGCAAACCGCACTTCTACCGGCCAGAGAGAGCGCACCTGATAAAGGCTTCCTGTCCCTTTCAACGCCTCAGCATGGACTTCAAAGGCCCCCTCCCCTCCACCGACCGCAACATGTACTTCCTGAACGTGATTGACGAGTACTCCCGGTTCCCATTCGCCATCCCCTGCCCCGACATGACCGCGGCCACGGTCATTAAAGCCCTCCCCACCGTCTTTACCCTGTTCGGTTTCCCCGCCTACATCCATAGCGACAGGGGGTCCTCCTTCATGAGTGACGAGCTGCGTCAATTCCTGCTCAGCAAGGGCATAGCCTCGAGCAGGACGACCAGCTACAACCCCCGGGGGAACGGGCAGGTAGAGAGGGAGAACGGAACAGTCTGGAAGACTGTCCTACTGGCCCTACGGTCTACCGTCCTACTGGCCCTACGGTCTAGGAGTCTCCCAACTTCCCGCTGGCAGGAAGTCCTCCCGGATGCCCTTCATTCTATCCGGTCCCTGCTGTGTACCACCACTAACCAAACGCCTCACGGGCGCCTCCTTGTCTTCTCTAGGAGGTCCGCTTCTGGAACGTCACTTCCGACCTGGCTGGCGGCCCCGGGACCCATCCGGCTCCGGAAACATGTGCGGGCGCACAAATCAGACCCGCTGGTGGAAAAGGTACATCTACTCCACGCCAACCCGCAGTACGCCTACGTGGCGTACCCAGACGGCCGACAGGACACGGTCTCTCTGCGGGACCTGGGGCCCGCCGGAGCTCCCCACCCCCCCCCCCCCCCCAACACAAATCACCTCCCCCTCACTCCCGCCGGTGCACCCCACAGCCACCCCCTTCCCGGGGGGATCGGTCATCCTCCCAGGCCCGTCCAGGAGTAAGGAAACAGAAGGGGACAGCGCGATGCTCCCAGAGTCGACCGGACCCGAGTCAGCACCACCACCACCACCCGGGCTGAGACGATCGGAAAGGGCGACCAGAGCACCAGCTCGACTCATCGAATCGACTTAAGATGTATATAATTCAGTGGCCCAGTAAAGCGGCATTGTTGTAAATAGTCAACGCTGCAAATCGGGTAAAATGTGAATAATTCGGTGGCCCAGTAAAAGCGGCATGATTGTATATAGTTCAATGGTTAAGGTACCGACCCTGTAAACCCCTACCACCATACCACCCACCACCCCGCCGAGCTCTTTTTTAACAAGGACAGAATGTGGTGGTATGTATTAGGGGTAATACGGTACACCAGGAATGCCGAGGAGCTATTGGAGGACAGATGCTGGATCCCGATTGGATCCTCCACTGACTGGGCTCCACCCAGATAGGAGGGGTATGAGAACCTGGGTTTAATCCCCGCAGCTGCATTCTGTGACTGAGCTGCTGGGGGAACGCGTCTGAACAGGTCTGCTCAATGAGTCTCGATTGAAGTTCTTTACGTCTCGCCTCGTGTGTGATCGATGGTGCTACAACATCTAGCTTATTAAAGCCTTCAATTGGTTCATTGTTTGGGGATGGGGTGAGGGTACCTGTCATGGGTGCGGTTGGTGTGGAGCAGATGGGAAGGGAGAGATGGCGGTGGACATCCGAGGCGGGCCTGGATGGGTGGGTGACGCGGGCCGGGGGCTGGCTCAAGAAGGGGTATGGCTGATTGGCAGGGGAGGGGGGGGGCAGGTAGCCCCCTGACCAGTTTGTTTACACATCTGAGGAGACTGAAGGAGGAACGTGGGGTGAAATTCTCCTACCCGCCCCGCCACATTTCTGCGCCGACCGGCCGGCGGGAGTCTCCGTAACACCGGCCGGTCAATGGGGTTTCCCATTGTGGGGCAGCCCCACGCCGTCGGGAAACCCCCGGGCGCCGGCAGAACGGAGACTCCCGCCGGCGGAGAATGACGCCCGTGGTGTTTATATAGGAGATACACCTGAAGTTGATTTCTTTCCCGAATTGGGATTTGATCTGTCCGTCCGCGGGTCCTGTACACAGTTTAAGTCTCCCCCCATGATAAGTCCACTATGGTCTTTTTAATGAAGTCTGCATCGTCCCAGTTGGGAGCGAACATTTTTACATGAACCACTCGTGCCCTATCCAGTACCCATGACGTACCATCCCCCGGTCCTTATCTGTCCTTGTCGCTGTAAACACAGTCCTCTTATTGAGCAGTATGACCACCCCCCGCTAGCTCTCGTCCCGTAGCATGAATGTTACATTTGTCCCACCCAGCTCTTTCATATCCACAATCGGTCCTTCTCCCTCAGTTAGATTTCTTGGAGGAAGATTATGTCAGCTTTCATACTTTTCAGGTGGTTGAGGACTCTGGATCTTTTCACTGGGCCGTTAAGTCCACTGACGTTCCAGGCGACTATTCTGATGGGGCGGGGGGGGAGGTTCCCTGTGTGTGTCCCCCACGGCATCAACCATCCTTATCTTGTGGATGCGACCCTGAACTCCGGGGATTCCCTTTGTTAGGGGACCATTCAAGATGCCACGGTCACGCGATGGCTGGCAACTATGTGTACGGCATGTGGGTGCGCTCCTGCACACCGGGGTTTGTTTGGAGACCCTGCAAAGTGGCTGCTTGCGGTGCCTCTCTGATCCTTGCTGCCATGTGCGATCTATACCCTTCTCTAGTAACCCCCACCCCCACCCGGCCTCTGTTATCCCCACAAGTGTTTTTATAAGAACATAAGAACTGGGAACAGGAGTAGGCCATCAGGCCCCTCGAGCCTGCTCCGCCATTTAATGGGATCATGGCTGATCTTTGTGGACTCAGCTCCACTCTCCGGCCCGTACACCATATTCCCGAATCACTTTATTCTTTAGAAAGGTGTCTATCTTTTTCTTAAAAACGTTTAAAGAAGGAGCCTCAACTGCTTCACTGGGCAAGGAATTCTTGAGATTCACAACCCTTTGGGTGAAGAGGTTCCTCCTACACTCCGTCCTAAATCTACTTCCCCTTATTTTGAGGCTATGCCCCCTAGTTCTGCTTTCCCCGACCAGTGGAAACAACCTGCCTGCATCTATCCTATCTATTCCCTTCATAATTTTATATGTTTCAATAAGATCCCCCCGCATCCTTCTAAACTCCAATGAGTACAGTCCCAGTCTACTCAACCTCTCGTCATTATCTAATCCCCTCAACTCTGGGATCAACCTAGTGAATCTCCTCTGCACTCCCTCCAGTGCCAATATGTCCTTTCTCGGGTAAGGAGACCAAAACTGAACACAATACTCCAGATGCGGCCTCACCAACACCCTATACAATTGCAGCATAACCTCCCTAGTCTTGAACTCCATCCCTCTAGCAACGAAAGACAAAACTCGATTAGCCTTCTTCATCACCTGTTGCACCTGCACACCAACTTTTTGCGACTCGTGCACCAGCACACCCAGGTCCCTCTGCACAGCAGCATGTTTTAACATCTTACCGTTTAAATAATAATCCATTCTGCTGTTATTCCTCCCAAAATGGATAGCCTCACACTTGGCAACATTGAATTCCATCTGCCAGACCCTAGCCCATTCACCTAACCTATCCAAATCCTTCTGCAGACTTCCAGTATCCTCTGCACTTTTTGCTTTACCACTCATCTTAGTGTCGTCTGCAAACTTTGACACATTGCACTTGGTCCCCAACTCCAAATCGTCTATGTAAATTGTGAACAACTGCGGGCCCAACACTGATCCTTGAGGGACCCCACTAGTTACAGGTTGCCAACCAGAGAAACACCCATTTATCCCCACTCTCTGCTTTCTGTTAGTTAACCAATCCTCTACCCATGCTACCACTTTACCCTCAATGCCATGCATCTTTAGTTTATGCAGCAACCTTTTGTGTGGCACCTTGTCAAAAGCTTTCTGGAAATCCAGATATACCACATCTATTGGCTCCCCGTTATCTACTGCACTGGTAATGTCCTCAAAAAATTCTACCAAATTAGTCAGACACGACCTACCCTTTGTGAACCCATGCTGCGTCTGCCCAATGGGACAATTTCCCTCCAGGTGCCCCGCTATTTCCTCCTTAATGATAGATTCCAGCATTTTCCCTACAACCCTATCTTCTCCCCTCCCCCCACTTGTCCATACTAGTGCCCCCCCAAGTCTTCCCCCCAGTCCTTCCCCCCCCCCCCGTTTCCCCCCCCCCCACTAACCCCCCGTCTATGATGGTCTTCCCCCCTGCCGCCTTCCCCTGACGGGAGACATGTCACGCTCCCCCCTTTGTTCATTCTTCCTGGAGCTAGCTTACCCGCTAGTGTGGTGGCTGCCCATCCTGGGGCCGTTCTATATCTCTCCCCTAACTTCTGTGTTTCTTTATCCCCCCACCTCCTCTCCACTTTGCTTACCTCCTCTTTCTCGCTCATCAGTCATTGTGCCTGTTTCCTGATTTTAAATACTGCAAGTGAACCGCGGCATCGTCACTTCCGCCTGGCAGCGTCGGAGCATCGCAGGAGGCTGAAGAATACCATATCAGACCTGTTAATGATTTGCCATTACTGTACAATTTGCATGCCCATGCTGGCACGTGGCGTGGACCTCATTCATGCCTCTATCAAGGCGCCAGAACATTCCGATGGGCACCCAGTGCCAACTACAATTTTCGGCTGACGCGCGACTCTCCGCCTAATCGCAATTCGCGATTCCTCGTCATTGGACGGAGAATCCTTCCCCTTGCCTTTACAAACTTAACACAGCTCAAAATGGAAGCAATTATATATATTAAACATTAGAGCCTTAAACTCTCTCCTTAGTGTCTATCAGCCCTAAGATTTGTACTACATTAATAAACAATTTGTGTTTCACTCTCAAACTTAATTTGCCTCATAAATTGATTTATGGTATTATAATAATAATCTTTGTCACAAGTAGGCTTACATTAACACTGCAATGAAGTTACTGTGAAAAGCCCCTAGTTACCACATTCCAGCACCTGTTCGTTACACTGAGGGAGAATTCAGAATGTCCAATTCACCTAACATGCTTGTCTTTTGGGACTTGTGGGAGGAAACCGGAACACCCAGAGGAAACCCACACAGACATGGGTAGAACATGCAGACTCCACACAGGCAGTAACCCAAGCTGGGAATTGAACCTGGGACCCTGGTGCTGTGAAGCCACAGTGCAACCCTCTATGCTACCGTGCCATTATATCACTCAGCTTGTTCACTTTTATTCCAAATCATGTTGATGTGCAGCACTGGAGCTCAGAAGGTTTTTTTTAAAATCTCCAAAATTAATCTAATTTATTTAATGGCAAAGAATAACAACATGTCTTTATCCCTCACTAAAATGAACAGTTTGTTTTCATATTCTGCATCATTTTCCAATGTGTCACCAATAGTGAAGTCTACATCTTGATTAGGGCTACGTTTCTTACTCAATAATTCTTTCCCGTTATAAAAAAAACTCATCAAAACCCTGGTTAAAAAAAACTTCAAAGGAATGATTTGATTGGGAAAACAAAAGTTGTTTTCCATATTAAGTTGATCAATTAGAAATTACACAATGAAATCTTTCAGATCATTTGATCATGTTTTTATGTACATACTGGTGATAACTTGACGAATCGCTTGCTGTTCATTTAGGAAAGAGCCTTTGGACAACGTGAACGGTTTCAGCCGTATTGGATACACATTCTGGCCTGTAAAACAGAGTAGTTATGGATATGGATTATATAGGTCATAACATGACTTAAAATATCATACTTCAAGCATTGTACATTTAAAGTTTGATACTTGGGTAATTGGCGTCCAGTTGCAAGCTGTGCACGTTCAACACCCCGTTCGGCCGCTACTGTTACAACCGCATGCCTTTCGGTATCATATCTGCCTCCGAAGAGTTTCATCGCATCATGGAGCAGATGATGGAGGGCATCGAGGGGGTATGAGCATATGTGGACGACGTGATCATCTGGTCCACAACGCCCCAGGAATACATCGCTCGCCTCAAGCAGGTCTTCCAGCGAATTCATGAACATGGTATCCAGCTCAACAGGGCCAAGTGCTCATTTGGTCAATCTGATATAAAGTTTCTAGGCGACCACATCTCGCGGCAGGGTGTGCAGCCAGATGCCGACAAGATCTTGGCGATCAACGCCATGAAGACCCCGGAGGACAAGAAGGCGGTCCTCCGCTTCCTTGGGATGGTCAACTTTCTCTGGAAATTCATTCCCAATATGGCATCCCACACCACGGCCCTTCGCCATCTTGTCAAGAAGTCAACGGAATTCCAGTGGCTGCCCACACATGAAGCGGAATGGCGTGATCTGAAGGCGAAGCTCGCCACAGCCCCAGTTCTAGCGTTCTTCGAGCCAACCAAGGAAACCAAGATATCAACTGATGCAAGCCAGGACGGCATTGGGGCGGTGCTCCTCCAGCGAGATGACTCCTCGTCCTGGGCTCCAGTGGCATATGCCTCCAGGACCATGACGCCCACTGAGCAATGGTATGCCCAGATCGAAAAGGAGTGTCTGGGTCTCCTGACAGGAATAGTCAAGTTTCATGATTACGTTTACGGCCTGCTGAAATTCACGGTGGAAACGGACCACAGGCCTCTAGTCCACATAATCGAGAAGGATTTAAATGACATGACACCACGGTTACAGCAAATGCATCTTCGACTCCGTCACTTTGACTTCGAACTTGTCTCCACGCCAGGCAAAGAGCTGATCATTGCAGATGCCCTATCCAGGTCCATCACCACACCATGTGAACAAGGTGACTTTATCTACCACATAGAAGCGCAAGTGCAATTGTGTGTCACCAACCACCCAGCCTCTGACGAACGAGTGGTCCAAATTCTTGAGGAAACGGCCAAAGGTCCTTTACTGCAGCGTGTGATGCAGCACCTTACCCATGGCTGGCAGGAGGGACAATGTCCCCAATTCTTTCATGTTAAAGACAAGCTGACGGTTGTGGAGGGAATCCTTCTGAAACTCGACAGGATCGTTATTCCTCAAAGCATGCAGGCTATGGTGCTGGGTCAACTCCATGAGGGTCACCTTGGAGTCGAGAAATGCCGACACAGAGCTCGGGAGGCGGTTTACTAGCCGGGCATTAACCAGGATATTGACAACATGGTCCTCAACTGCCCCACCTGTCAGAAGCTTCAACCGGCTCAACCCAAGGAAACACTGCAATAGCACGAGATCGTGACCTCTCCATGGTCCAAAGTAGGTGTAGACCTTTCTCACGCCAAGGGGCGTGACTACGTACTCCTGGTCGACTACTTCTCCAGTTACCCAGAAGTGGTGACACTGTCCGACCTCACGTCGAAGGCGGTCATCAAAGCCTGCAAAGAAACGTTCGCCAGGCACGGGATACCGCTCACGGTAATGAGCGACAACGGTCCATGCTTTTACAGCCAAGAATGGTCTGATTTTGCACAGTCCTACAACTTCTGTCACGTTACCTCCAGTCCCCACTATCCGCAATCAAATGGGAAGGCCGAGAAAGGGGTCCATATTGTCAAGCGGTTGCTGTGCAAAGCTGCAGACTCAGGCTCCGACTTCAACCTGGCAATGCTGGCATACAGGACAACCCCACTATCCACTGGGTTGTCTCCAGCGCAGATGCTCATGAATCCACTCTGAGGACCACAGTTCCAGCCATCCATGTTCCAGACCTTGACCACCTCACGGTACTATGAAAAGTGCAGCAGTACCAGGCCCAAGAGAAGGCCACATATGATGCTCATGCCACGGATTTACCTGAGCTGGCTCCAGCCGATCATGTTCGCGTCCAGTTGCCTGAGGGCGGTTGGTCAGCCACAGCTGTTGTTGTCAAACAAGGTGCCCCGAGGTCTTTCATTGTTCTCATGGCTGATGGCTCCCTCCTACGGCGCAACAGAGGGGCATTGCGAAGAGTTCCACGCCCACCACCTGACTGCAGTGCTCCGCTGGCGATCATGCTTCCTCCGGACGTACCCTGCCACGAGGCCACAGATCTGCCAGCAATCCTGCCAGCCCACGCGACCACCGCAATGGCAGCGATCCCACCTCTCCACGTGCAGGTGGCTCCTGATCTACCTCTGCGGCAATCGACAAGAATTCGTCGCCCGCCACAAAGACTGAATCTGTGGACTTATCTTTTGTAAATTTTGTGACTGAATCCATCGACTTAACTCTTGTAAATATTGCTTAGTTTGCCACGTATCTGCACTATCGACACCTTCCCATGTATATAGGTTTGTTCAATCACCGTTTGTATATAGTCAGGCATATATATATACATACCTCATTATTTATTTAACTCAAAATAAAAGGGGGGGATGTCATAATATCCACTCATGTATATAATGAGATGCAGACAGGCAGTGATTGACACATAGGATGACCAGTAAGCATACAACACAGCACAGCCAATCACCAGACAGGATACTACCACTATAAAGCCAGAGGGCACTAGGTTTCCCGCTCTTTCGGGACCCAGCTACTGAGACAGTCAGAGTCCACGAGCAAGCAAGCACAAACACCATGCGGTAGCTAGTAAGTCTGGTCAGGCTACTACAAGGTCACTAGTCAGATCAGTATAGTGTCGACCCACCGCTGAATATATACAGCAGTTTGTCTAGTTGAATAAAACAGTGTTGGATCTTCTCCTGTGTTAGACGTATGTTTCTAATTTCCCTGCATCAAGTGCAGTCCACATCAAACCAACCTGCCTAACACATCACCGCTTTCAACTGCCCCCGACCGGCGCAGCGGGAATCCCGCGGACGCCCGAGAATCAGCGGGGGAGAATCGGGAAGCCAGCGTCGGGGCGGAGGGGCCGATTCTCGTGTCCCCCCGGGGATTCTCCGACCCGCCGCGGGGTCGGAGAATCCCGGCCCACATCACACAATGGCAGTTGGCAAAATTGAAGTTCAGTTGATAAATCCTGGAATATAAAGCTTGTCACAGTAATGTTTGCCATGAAATTATCATTGACTGGTGTGAAAACCCATCTGGTTCACTAATTACTATGGAAGAAAATGTGCCATCTTTTCGTCTGGCCTACATGTGAAACCAGGCCCACAGAAATGTGGATGACTCCTAATGGCTGTGGTAGCTAAACATAAGGGGCTGGATTCTCCGATTTTGGGGCTATGATCGGAGGATCCGTTGCGTTTTACATGGGAAAAATCGGCGAGGCCACAGCACCGATCCTCTACCCGGTGAGGGGCTAGCAGCCACACCACGTAAAACGCACGGCCTTCCCGATATAAACAGCCGGAGAATTACCGGGTTTGTGGATAACAACTAGGTTTTATTTACTCTACTCACAAGACTACAATTACACTACTCCTCACCCTGCAGGACACCCTCCCCGACCTGCACCCAGGTCGGGGTTTATCTCCTGTGACGTTCCTTCCAATTAAGGTGAAGGCTCCAACCCCCCAATCACCTGGGGTGTTCATACTCCAATGTGTAGGGGGGGAGCCGTATACAATATAGGGTTTGGCCCCTGAGGGGGTCATAATAATAGCCTTCTGAAAGAGCCCAGAAAACCATTCAAGGGCAATTGTAGAAGGGGGGCAACAAATGTTGGTCTTGCCAGTGATGCCCACATCCCATGAAAGGAAGATGAAACTGCCAAATTTTCTTTCCATTAATGTTTATTAAATACATGCAATACTTCAACATTGAAAAAACATTTGACAGGATGTTTTTCTAACATTATTATGTCTGCTGTGGCGTCTATTAAAATAAAAGTGTTTCTAACTCACTAAACCAAACATTTCACATTTTCTCACAAATTTGCAAATGTGCTTCAGCAAAAATAATTACTGCACAGATTATGGGTTGAGTTTAATGCTGCCCCACTATATGGTTTGAAGTTAGAGGGTCACATTTAATCCAGTGGACAGCTTGTCCCCTGTCTACCCACATAGTCCTGCCCCCACTTAAAGCCAGCTCACTTTTCAAAGAGATCTGAGGGGCTGCTGTGTGCTCTGTTTCACGGAGATATAGCTCACTCCTGTTTCACCGGACTGTGCCCTGCAACCAGAGGGCTTCTCAATCCACCGAATGGAACGTATGGCGGCCTCAGGTAAGGCTGGGATGGATGGGGTCTGCCTCCTAATCAGCACCTCCTGTTTCCTAGATATAGCAACACTGGCGAGTTTTTGCTCCCCGGACCTAGAATACCTGACGCTAAAATGCCGCCCCTACTACCTTCCGTGGGAGTTCAGCTCCGTTATTCTGATGACAGTTTATATCCCATCCCATGCGGATGTGAAAATCGCGCTGGACAAAATATACACCACAACAAATAACCTTGAAACGAAACATCCCGATGCCTTGTTCATCGTGGCCGGGGACTTCAATCAGGCCAAGCTCAGGAGCGTACTACCAAGTTACCAGCAACACATCACCTGTTCCACTAGAGTCCTAAACACCCTGGACAACTGCTACACAAATATCAATCATGCCTACCACTCTATCGCCCACCCATACTTTGGCAAATCTGACCACGAGGCTGTGCTCCTGCTCCTGATTTATAAGCAAAACCTGAAGAGGGAGAATCCCTCAAAGAAAGTCGTTCAATGTTGGTCTGAGGAATCGGATGATCTCCTACAGGACTGCTTAGAGTCAGTAGACTGGTCAGTATTTAAAAACTCTGCGACCAGCCTGAACGAGTACGCCACTATAGTAACTGACTTCATTCGTAAGTGTATAGATGACTGTGTGCCAAAGAAGCAAATCCAGTGTTTCCCAACCGGAAACAAGGTGTGGACCTTGGGTAGGGTGCTCTTTCCAAGAGCCGGTGCAGACTCGATGCGCCGAATGGCCTCCTTCTGCACTGTAAATTCTATGATATGATCGAAGGAGATCCATCAAAGATGCCAAAAGACAGTACCAGGCTAGCCACACGTACCCCCACCGACTATGACAAGGCCTGCAAGATATAACGGGCTACAAGATGAAGACATGTAAAATCGCCAGCTCCAACGCACCCCTTCTTGATGAGCTCAATGCATTCTATGCCCGCTTTAAGCAAGAGGTCAGCGAGAGCACGCCCTCCACTCCAGAAGCCTCGGATGAACTTTTATCTGAGGTCACCATTGCAGATGTCAGAAGGTCAACCCACGGAACGCCACTGGCCCGGACGGGATACCCGAACGAGCACTCAGGTCTTGAGCGGATCAGCTGGTTGGGGTATTCATAGACATCTTCAACCTCTCTTTACAACAATCTAAGGTCCGTATCTGCTTCAAGAAGAGGACCATCTGCCCTGAACCAAAGAAAAGCCAAGCAGTGTGCCTTAATGACTATCGTCCAGTGGCTCTGACATCCATCATTATGAAGTGCCAGTTCGCCAACCACTGCAACAGGTCCACAGCAGACGCCATCTCCCTGGCCCTGCACCCAACACTGGAACACCTAGATAACAAAGACACCTATTTCAGACTCCTATTTATTGACTACAGCTCAGCCTTCAACACCATTATTCCTACAAAATCTATCTCCAAACTCCGTGGTCTGGGCCTTGGCTCCTCCCTCTGCGACTGGATCCTGAACTTCCTAACTCACAGACCACAATCAGTAAGGATAGGCAACAACACCTCCTCCACGATCATCCTCAACACTGGTGCCCCATAAGGCTGTGTCCTCAGCCCCCTACTATACTCCTTTTACCAATGCTGATGACACCACCGTAGTGGGTCGGATTTCAAACAATGACGAGACAGAGTACAGGAATGAGATAGAGAATCTGGTCAACTGGTGCGACGACAATAATCTCTCCCTCAATGTCAACAAAACAAATGAGATTGTCATCGACTTCAGGAACCGTAGAGGAGAACATGTCCCTGTCTACATCAATGGGAACAAAGTAGAAAGGGTCGAGAGCTTCAAGTTTTTAGGTGTCCAGATTACTAACAACCTGTCCTGGTTCCCCCATGCCGACACTATAGTTAAGAAAACCCACCAACGACCCTACTCTCTCGGTAGACAAACAAAATTGGCATGTCAGTTACGACTCTCACCAACTTTTACACATGCACCATACAAAGCATTCTTTCTGGTTGTATCACAGCTTGGTCTGGTTTCTGCTATGCCCAATACCTCAGGAAATTATAAAAGGTAGTGAATGTAGCCCAGTCCAGCATGCAAACCAGCCTCCCATCCATTGACTCTGTCTACAATTCCCGCTGCCTCGGAAAGGCAACCAGCATAATTAAGGACCCCACGCACAGGACATACTCTCCACCATCTTCTTCCGTCACGACAAAGATACAAAAGTTTGAGGTCACGTACCAACCGACTCAACAGCTTAGTCCCTGCTGCCATCAGACTTTTGAATAGACCTACCTCGTATCAAGTTGATTTTTTCTCTACACCCTAGAGATGACTGTAACATTACATTCTATAGCGTCTCCTTCCTTCCCTATGACCGATGTCATGTGAGAGTAGTTTTAAGAAATGGGTGTTTATAAATGGGTGTCTATATAAATATCTGTAGTGAGAGTACCTTTAAGAAATGGGTGTTTACTACTGCAGTGATGTCAGAGAGTGGGTGGAGCTGGACTGCCTGTCAGCTTTTTACTTTCGTTTTAGGCTGTTTACTGCTGGGTGTGTTTTCAGTTTTGGAGCTGAAGCCAGACCAAGCAGGTGTACAGCTGTTCTCTCTGCCATCAAAAGACTATTTCTTGATCATTTGGTGAATTCAGAATTATAAATGTTTTCAGTAGTGACTTTAACCTGATGTGCCTCTGATAAAGGTTTTGTTTTCAAGTCGTATGGATGTTAAAAAGGAAAGCTTAAAGGTTTACTTAGTGTTGTATTCTTTGGGGGTTATATTTGAATTAATGGTTGCTAAGATGTTCACTGTATGTTTTCAAAAGGTTAACTTGAGTTCATAGAATAAACATTGTTTTGCTTTAAAAATAATACTTTTCGATTTCTGCTTTACAACACCTGTAGAGTGGACCGTGTGTTCCCCATACCACAATCTAGTAAAAGTTGTGGGTCAGGTGAACTCCATGATACACGTTGGGGTTCTCTAAACCCTGGCCCATAACAAATTGGGGGCTCGAGGGGGATAAAAGTCTATCTATTGGATTGGATTTGTGAACTTAAAGACGGTGAGGGGTGAGCATATTGCGGTTGCTTTTTAGGTGTGGTATTTCAGTTTAAGTAGGGAGTGTGTTGTGGACAATGGCTCTTTCAGAGGCTCTGAAGTTTTTGGGGGTGGAGACGGTCACATTTAGTACCTTATGGACAGAGACTAAAAGCAGACTGTTAGATTTGGCAAAAACATTGCAGTTAACATTACCTGACAAAATGCGAAAAGGTGAGGTAATTATGGCGGTGGCTAAGCATTTAAAGTTACCTGAGATACAGTTCACCTTATTGGAAATGGCAAAAATTCAATTACAATTTAAACAAATGGAACATGAGAAAGAATCAAAGCAGCTTGAATACGAAAGAGTGAGAGAGGAAAAAGAAAGCGAAAGAGAAAGAGAGCAAAAAGAAAGCGAAAGAGAAAGAGAGAGAGCAAAAAGAAAGAGAAAGAGAGAGAGAGGAAAAAGAGAGAGATGAAAGGAAAACAGAAAGAATAGCCCTAGCAGAACAAAAAGAAAGAGAAAGGGAGATACAGATCAGGGAAAAAGATAAAGAGAGAGAGTTTGAACTTCAGAAAATGGCCATGAAACATTTTTTTTAAAAAATAATTTTTATTAAAGGTTTTCATAAAATATCAATAACAAAATGAGAAAGAAAAAAGAACCTAACAGGGTTAAGTACAAAACACAATCTAAAAAAGCAACCCCCCAAACCCCTCCCCCTTCGTACCTAAATAATAAATTAACATTAACACCCCGACTTAAGACAACAGGTGTATACACCCCCTCAGACCCTTCCAGTGTAAATAACATAAACAAAAATAAAGTAAACCCGCCCCCCCACCCCCAGAGCTGCTGCTGCCATTGACCAATGTCTAGCGTTCTGCCAGAAAGTCTAAGAACGGTTGCCACCGCCTAAAGAACCCTTGTACCGACCCTCTCAAGGCGAATTTCACCCTCTCCAATTTAATGAACCCTGCCATATCGCTGATCCAGGATTCCACGCTTGGGGGCCTCGTACCTTTCCACTGAAGAAGAATCCTTCGCCGGGCTACCAGGGACGCAAAGGCCAGAATTCCGGCCTATTTCGCCTCCTGCACTCCTGGCTCCTCTGCCACCCCAAATATTGCGAGCCCCCAGCCCGGTTTGACCCTGGATCCTACCACCCTCGACACCGTCCTCGCTACGCCCTTCGAAAATTCCTCCAGCGCTGGGCATACCCAGAACATATGGGTGTGATTTGCTGGGCTCCCTGAGCACCTAACACACCTGTCCTCACCCCCAAAGAACCTGCTCATCCTTGTCCCGGTCATGTGTGCCCTGTGCAGCACCTTAAACTGAATGAGGCTGAGCCTCGCGCATGAAGAGGAAGGGTTCACCCTCCCTAGGGCATCTGCCCACGTCCCCTCTTCGATCTCCTCTCCCAACTCCTCCTCCTACTTACCTTTCAACTCCACCACCGAGGCCTCCTCCTCCTCCTGCATCACCTGGTGAGTTTCCGAGATCTTCCCCACTCCCACCCCCCCCCCCCCGAGAGCACCCTGTCCTGTACTGTGTGTGGCAATAGCCGTGGGAATTCCACCACCTGCCATCTGGCAAACGCCCTTACCTGTAAGTACCTGAAGGTGTTCCCCGGGGGGGAGCCCGTACTTCTCCACCAGCTCACCCAAGCTCGCGAACTTCCCGTCCACAAACAGGTCCCCCAACTTTCGTATGCCTGCCCTGTGCCACCCCGAAAACCCTCCACCTGTTCTTCCTGGGGCGAACCGGTGGTTCCCCCGTAATGGGGTCCACGCCGAGGCCCTAACTTCCCCCCTATGCCGACTCCACTGCCCCCAAATTTTGAGGGCCGCCACCACCACCGGGCTTGTGGAATACCTCCTTGGAGGGAGTGGCAGCGGTGCCGTTGCCAGCGCCTCCAGACTCGTACCCACACAGGACGCCGTCTCCAGCCTCTTCCAAGCAGCCCCCTCCCCTTCCATGCAGCCCCCTCCCCCTCCATCACCCACTTGTGCACCATTGTCGCATTGGCGGCCCAGTAGTACCCACAGAGGTTGGGCAGCGCCAGCCCCCCCCTATCTCTACTCCGCTCCAGGAACACCCTTCTCACCCTCGGAGTCCCTCGCGCCAACACAAACCCCATTATACTCCTGTTAACCCGCCTGAAAAAAGCCTTCGGGATAAACACGGGGAGGCACTGGAACAGGAACACAAACCTTGGGAGCACCGTCATTTTGATTGACTGCACCCTACCCGCCAGGGACAGCGGCAACGCGTCCCACCTCTTGAACTCATCCTCCATTTGCTCCACCAGACTTGTAAAGTTAAGCCTATGCAGGGCCCCCCAGCTCCTGGCCACCTGGACCCCCAAATATCTGAAACTCCTCTCCGCCCTTTTTAGTGGGAGCTCGCCAATCCCCCTCTCCTGGTCCCCTAGCTGAACTACGAACAGCTCGCTCTTCCCCATATTGAGCTTGTACCCCGAAAAGTCCCCGAATTCCCTAAGCATCCTCATTACCTCTGGCATTCCTCCCACCGGGTCCGCCACATACAGCAGCAGGCCGTCCGCATAAAGTGACACCCTATGCTCCTCCTCACCCCGCACCAACCCCCTCCAGTTCCTCGACTCTCTCAGTGCCATAGCCAGGGGTTCAATCGCCAGTGCGAAGAGCAGGGGGGATAGGGGACACCCCTGTCTCGTCCCTCAGTGAAACCGAAAGTACTCGGACCTCCTCCTATTTGTGGCCACACTCGCCATCGGGACCTTGTACAACAGCCTAACCCACCTGACAAACCCCTCCCCAAACCTGAACCTCTTCAGCACCTCCCACAGGTACCCCCACTCTACTCTATCGAAGGCTTTCTCAGCGTCCATCGCCACCACTATCTCCGCCTCCCCCTCCCTCGCCGGCATCATGATAACGTTCAAAAACCTCCGCACATTCGCGTTCAACTGTCTCCCCTTCACAAACCCCGTCTGGTCTTCATGGGTGATCTGTGGCACACAATCCTCAATCCTCGTGGCTAAGACCTTCGCCAGCACCTTGGCATCTACATTTAGCAAGGAAATCGGTCTGTAAGACCCACATTGCAGGGGATCCTTGTCCCGCTTCAGGATCAAGGAGATCAGTGCCCGGGACATCGTCGGGGGTAAAGCCCCCCCCTCCCTTGCCTCATTAAAGGTCCTAACTAACAGCGGGCCCAACAGGTCCAAAGATTTTTTATAGAACTCGACCGGGAAACCGTCCGGCCCCGGTGCCTTCCCCGCCTGCATGCTTCCTATCCCTTTGATCAGCTCCTCCAGCCCAATCGGGGCCCCCAGTCCCACCACCAGTCCCTCTTCCACCTTTGGAAACCTCAATTGGTCCAGGAAACGGCCCATCCCTCCCTCCTCCCGTGGGGGCTCGGATCAGTACAATTCCTCGTAGAAGTCCCTGAAGACCCCATTGATGCCAACCCCACTCCGCACCACGCTCCCTCCCCTGTCCTTAACTCCCCCGATCTCCCTAGCTGCATCCCGCTTCCGAAGCTGATGCGCCAGCATCCGGCTTGCCTTTTCCCCATACTCGTAGACCGCCCCCTGGGCCTTCCTCCACTGCACCTCCGCCTTCCTGGTGGTCACCAGGTAGAATTTGGCCTGGAGGCTGCGCCTCTTCCTCAACAATCCTTCCTCAGGTTCTTCCGCATACCTCCTGTCTACCGTCACCATCTCCCCCACCAGCCTCTCCCTCTCCCCCCGCTCCCTCCGCTCCTTGTGGGCCCTGATGGAGATCAGCTCTCCCCTCACCACCGCCTTCAGTGCTTCCCATACCATCCCCACTCGGACCTCCCCATTGTCGTTGGTCTCCAAGTACCTCTCTATACTTCCTCGGACCCGCTCGCTCACCTCCTCGTCCGCCAACAGGCCCACCTCCAAGCGCCACAGCGGGCGCTGGTCCCTCTCCTCCCCCATCTCCAAGTCCACCCAATGCGGGGCGTGGTCCGAAATGGCTATTGCCGAATACTCGGTATCCTCTACTCTCGCTATCAGCGCCCTACTCAAAATGAAAAAGTTGATTCGAGAATAAGCTTGTGAGAAGAATGAAAATTCCCCAGCCCCCGGCCTTGCATATTTCCAAGGGTCCACCCCTCCCATTTGGTCCATAAATCCCTTCAACACTCTAGCCGCCGCCGGCTTCCTACCCGTCCTAGACCTGGAGCGATCCAGTGCAGGATCCAACACCGTGTTAAAGTCTCCCCCCATTATCAGGCCCCCCACTTCCAAGTCTGGGATCCGACCCAACGTACGCCGCATAAAACCCGCATCGTCCCAGTTCGGAGCATACACATTGACCAGTACCACCCTCTCTCCCTGCAACTTACCACTTACCATTATGTACCTACCGCCATTATCTGCCACAATGCTCGACGCCTCGAATAACATCTTCTTTCCCACCAAGATCGCCACCCCTCGATTTTTGGCATCTAGCTCCGAGTGAAACACCTGACCTACCCACCCTTTCCTCAGTCTTACCTGGTCTGCCACCTTCAGGTGTGTCTCCTGGAGCATAACCACATCCACCTTGAGCCCCTTCAGGTGCGCGAACACGCGGGCCCGCTTAACCGGCCCATTCAGTCCCCTTACATTCCAGGTTATCAGCCGGATTTGGGGGCTACCCGCCCCCCCTCCCCCGCCGACTAGCCATGACCCCTCCTCGGCCAGCCACGCGCCCGCACCCCACGCCCGGCCCGTTCCCCACAGCGGCATACCACCGTCTTGACCCACCCCACTCGCTCCAGCTCCTCCTTGATCTTAGCAGCAGCAACTCGATTCCCCCCCCCCCTTCATCAGCTCTAGCAGGTCCTTTTTAATCTCTCTGAGACAGCGCTTGATACCCTCCTGTTGCTCCTCCGCCCACTGCCTCCACGCTGCCTGGTCTCCGCCCGCCGCCATTTTGTCCTTCTTCCCTCCCTTCTTCTGGTCCACCACCACCTTTTTTGTCACCCCGCTCCTAGTCAAAGCCATATACTGATGGGGAACTATTATTAACTCCTTCCCAGCGACTTCCGGTGACGGCGGGCGGGAAGCGGCCGCACAATGGAGAGCCCCCGCTCGGGAACGGCAATTTCGGGGCTTTAAGCCCGGTTCCAGGGTCCGCGGAGGCGGCAGAAGAAGGGAGAAGGCACGGAGGAGGCACTGAGAAGACACAGGAGGAAAAAAAGAACAAAGAAAAATGTCGAGGGTGAGCAAAAAAACGGCTGAGAAAAACCCAGCTGGAGGTCCGTCGGGGAGTGGAAAGGTCATCGCGGGGTCACCAGGAAAAATGGAGGCTGGAGCACCAGGGAAGGCCGCACTGCTTACGGCTGAAGAAATAACCAAGGTGATGGCTGCGGAATTTGAAAAGCAGTTGGCGCAGATTGCGAAATGCATGGAGACGGTGAGGAAGGAGATGAGGGAGGCTTTGAATGTGCTGGTGGAGGAGGCGGTTTCCCCGGTGAGGACGGAGATGGCGAGCGCAGTGGCGGAGGTGCGAGAGCAAGGGGAGGCGCTGAAGGAAGTGGAGGAGACGGTATTGCAGCACGGTGATCAACTTACCTCGATGGGGAAAGAGATGCGGAAGGTGATGGACACGAACAAGAATCTGCGAGGAAAAATGGAAGACATGGAAAAAAGATCCAGGCGACAGAATTTGAGGATTGTGGGGCTGCCCGAAGGAGTTGAAGGACCGAAGCCGACTGAGTATTTTGCCGCGATGCTGGCAAAACTACTGGGGGAGGGGGAGGACCACTCCCGATATGAACTGGATCGGGCTCATCGGTCGTGGAGGCCTGTACCAAAGGTGAGTGAGTCGCCAAGGGCAGTGTCTCTGTGCTTCCGTAAGTACAGGGTGAAGGAGAAGGTCCTGAGCTGGGCCAAGCAGAAGCGGGTGGTGCAGTGGGCTGGAGCTGGTATACGTGTATACCAGGACTTTATGGTGGAGCTGGCAAGGAGGCGGGCTGCCTTCAACCGGGTGAAGAGGGCACTGTACATTAGCAAGGTGCGGTGCGGCATTGTATATCCAGCGAAGCTGAGGGTGACTTACAAGCTCAGGGACTTTTATTTTGGAACGGCGGAAGCAGCGGAGGAGTTTGCGAAAGCAGAAGGACTGTGGCAGAACTGACAAACTGAGGAATGGCCATGTGCCGATGTAACCTCATGACTGTATTTTCTTCTTTTTTGTATCACTGCGCGCAGGTGTAGAGACTAAAGGAGCCAAGGTGGTATATATTTGGATGAGGGAAGGGACGGGACTTACACTCGAAATGAGAGTTCTTGGGGTGTAGGTGGATAGGCGGGGTTTGTGTGCTAAAAGGGGTTCTTTGGGCTTTCCTGGGGCCGGGCAAGTGGGAAAGGGACCCGGGCGGGGGCCTCCACGCTGGCTGGTGTGTGCCGGCCAGTGAACGGGAGTGAGGTGGGGGGAGGGGCTGCGGCCATCGGAGCCTGGCAGAACAGGGTCCGAGTGGTCTAGTCGGGGTGGAAAGTTGGGGGGGAAGGAACCGAGGGTAGGGGGAGGAGTTTTACAAGAGGCAGTGGACGGGAGGAGCTGGAGGCCTGGGGGGGGGGAGTTGTGTAAGATTAAGGGTGACTACGGGTAATCCCTGATTTATTTTTGTCATTTGTTTATGTAAACATGCGGGTTGAGGTTTGGGGGTTGGTGGGTAGATGGGATCGTTGTTGTTATTATGTTGTACATATCTTGCTGATTATTGTTTATTGTTGATGGATGTAAATGTGGGAGAAAATGTGAAAATGGAGGAGAATTAAAAAAAAAAAAATTTTAATTAAAAAATTAACTCCTTCCCACGCCGGGAAACGTCGAAAAAGTGCCCTTGGGGGCCCTGAAAAGAGCCCAAAAGCCTCGAGAGGGAATCCTTTTGGCAGTGTTCTCTTCACCAATCTGCCCCAAAATGTCCGTGGAAACTCCTGAAAAAGGTCTAAGTGTCCGTCCAGACGGGAGCTGCCGAATGCGTGACCTACTCCTCCATGGCCGCCACCGGAAGCCTCGTCCCCGCTTCTTCAGTGGCCCTGGTGCGATCTTTTCACAGTTGTTCCCTCTGCTGTTAGAATTCACTTTTGATAAAGGTCCTCAGGTCAGTTTGCAGCTTTCAGCTTGCCCTTCCCCCGCTTGCATGCTGGAAGGGGCCCTGTTTATCCTGTTGCAGCCAAATCTTCCACTGCTTCTGCCGGGCCTGGCAGCCAAAAGACACAACACTCCTGGGGGACACCGTCAGGGGAGTGTTGCAGTCCTCTTGCCACACCGGGAAATGTCAAACAAATGCCGTGGGGGCCCTGAAAAAGAGCCCAAAAGTCCGTTCCAAGCAGAAGCTACCGAATATGCGACCTAGCTCTGCATAGCCGCACCCGGAAGTCAATGGCCATGAAACATGACAGTCAGTTAAAATTGGCAGATATAATGGGAAACGTACAGTTGGTGGATAGTGATGAGGAGAGTGAGAAAGAGCGTCATAGACAAAGGCTTGGTGGGGATCTATTTAAATATGTCCAAGCATTGTCAAGGTTTGATGAGAAGGAGGTGGAAGCCTTTTTCATTTCATTTGAGAAGGTAGCTAAACAAATGAAATGGCCATTGGACATGTGGGCATTACTGACTCAAACAAAGCTGATATGTAGGGCTAGTGAAGTGTTTGCATCACTACCGGAGGAGGTACCTGGGACGTATGAGGAGATGAAAAAATCCATCTTAGGTGCCTGAAGCCTACAGACAAAGGTTTAGAAATTTAAGGAAATAATTTGGTCAAACATACATGGAGTTTGAAAGGCTCAAACAGAGTAATTTTGATAGGTGGATAAGGGCTTCGAAAATGACCAAACGTTATACTTTTGGAGGAGTTTAAAAATTCAATTCCTGATGTAGTGAGAATTCATGTGGAAGAGCAGAGGGTTAAAACTGCGAGATTAGCAGCAGAAATGGCAGATGATTATGAATTAGTTCATAAATCAAAGCTTGGTTTCTGACATCAGTTTCAGCCTGTGAGGGATAGAAACTGGGGACATGAGAAATACTCGAGTGGTAAAGGTGATCTGATGGGAGATAATAAGGAGAGTGTACCTCAGATTAAAAAGGAAATCCAGGAGGGTGGAAAAGAAATTAAAAATGTCAAATGTTTTCACTGTAATAAACTAGGCCATGTAAAGTCACAGTGTTGGTGGTTGAAGAAAAGCACTGGGAAGTCTGATGTGGTAAAACAGGATAATACAGTGGGGTTTGTTAAAGTAGTAAAGGAAAGCTCAAGTGAAGCAAAGGAGGGCAAAAGATTGTACAGCCTGATCAAGAGGTGATTGATAAGAAGGTGCCAGATCTCTTTAAAGAATTTACTTGTGTGGGTAAAGTTTACTCATGTGTATCAGGAGGAGCAGGTAAAGAAGTCACCATTTTAAGAGATACGGGAGCTAGTCAATCGGTCATGGTAAACGATTTTTGATCAGATAGTTGAAAAAGAACAAGAACAGGTGGAGGATGAGGCGGATATTTTTAGTTCAGGAAAATTGGAGGGGTTACAACAAAAACATATAGAAATAAAACGGATGTATCAGGAAGCATACACAGAAGAGGAATCTGAGTGTATACCAGAGTGTTATTACCGTAAAAGTAATGTCTTGATGAGAAAATGGAGACCTTCACATATGCAGGCGGATGAAAAGTGGGCAAAAGTTCATCAAGTAGTATTGCCGGTAGGGTATAGAAAGGAGGTGTTGCGAGTTGCACATGAGATACCAGTGGGAGGTCATTTGGGAATAAGGAAAACTCAAGCTAAAATCCAAAAACATTTTTATTGGCCTGGACTACACAAAGATGTAGTTAAATTTTGTCAATCATGTCACACATGTCAAGGGAAACCTCAAGCAGTGATAAAACCAACGCCCTTAATACCCATTCCAGCATTTGAGGAACCTTTTACAAGGGTCCTAATTGATTGCGTAGGACCGCTTCGTAAAACGAAATGTGGGAATCAATATCTGTTGACTATAATGGATGTGTCTACTAGGTTTCCAGAGGCCATTCCAGTACTTAATATTACAGCTAAAAAGATTGTAGAGGAATTACTTAAATTCTTTACACGATATGGACTACCCACAGAAATACAATCGGATCAAGGATCGAATTTTACCTCAAGGTTATTCAAAGAAGTTAGGGATAGTTTAGGAATAAAACAATTTAAATCAACTGCGTACCATCCAGAATCGCAGGGAGCATTAAAAAGTTGGCATCAGACATTAAAGACAATGTTGAGGGCTTATTGTCAAGATTATCCAGAGGATAGCGATGAAGGAATTCCATTCGTACTGTTTGCAATTAGGGAAGCACCTAATGAGTCAACCAACTTTAGTCCTTTTGAACTAATTTTTGGTCATGAGGTAAGAGGACCACTTTAATTGATTAAGGAAAAATTGGTGAGTGAGAAATCGGAAATTACATTATTGGATTACGTGTCAAATTTTAGGGAACGATTAAATTGAGCAGGTGAATTGGCTAGACAAACATTTGAAAGTTGCACAAAATGTGATGAAACAGGTAGCGGACAAGAAATCCAAAGTTCGTAGTTTTGCCATTGGAAATAAAGTTTTAGTGCTGTTATCAGTGGTAGATGAACCTTGAAAAGCAAGGTTTTGTGGACCTTATTAAATTGAAAGGAAATTAAGTGAGGTGAATTATGTGGAAAACACCAGATATGAGGAAGACACACCGAGTGTGTCATGTGAATATGCTTAAAAGGTACTTTGAAAGGGAAGGAGAGAAGAAGGAGGTTTTAATGATTCTAACTCAAAGTGACAAACCAAATCCTGATGACTGTGAATTTGACATACCTCAAATTAAATTGGAAAACGAGGATGTTCTTAAAAATTGGGATGAATTGTTAAGTTACCTTCGAGAGGAAAAACAAACTGACCTGAAAGAGTTATTGATATCACATGGGCAAGTTTGTAAAGATAAATTGGCAAGTACTAAAATGGCTATACATGATGTAGATGTGGGAAATGCTGTTCCAATCAAACAACATCCATACAGACTTAACCCTTTAAAATTGGCACAGGTTAACAAAGAGATTGAGAGTATGCTTAAAAATGGCATCATTGAAGTGGGTCGCAGCCACTGGAACTCACCCATAGTGATGGTACCAAAACCAGACGGTACCCAACGGTTGTGTGTGGACTATAGAAAGGTTAATGCAGTTACAAAAACGGACTCTTATCCTATCCCACGTTTGGAGGATTGCATTGAGAAAGTGGGACAATCAGCTTTTATTTCCAAACTGGAGTTACTTAAAGGTTACTGGCAGGTACCTTTATCCGAAACGGCAAAGGAGATTTCAGCTTTTGTGACTCCAGATGGTATATACCAATTCAAAGTTATGCCATTTGGCATGAAAAACGCACCAGCCACATTTCAACGGTTAACTAACATAGTCGTTTCAGGATTACCCAATTTTGCGGTATACATCGACGATCTGGTAATTTTCAGCCAGACATGGAAAGAACATTTAAAACATCTGATGGAGTTATTCAATCGACTTCAGGAGGCGGGTTTGGTGATAAACTTAGGCAAAAATGAATTTGGAAAAGCCCAAGTCACTTTCCTTGGCCATACAAACGGACAGGGTCGAATGGTCACACGGGATGTGAAACCAACAGTTATTGAGGAGTTTCCGATACCCTCAAGACGAAGGGAAATAATGCGATTTCTTGGCATGAGTAGATTTGATCGAACATTTGTGCAAATGTTTTGTCGCGTGATTGCTCCACTGATGGACTTGCTGAAGAAACGTCAAAACTTTCAGTGGACAGCGGACTTTCAACAGGGTTTTGACAGCCTGAAAGCTGTGATAACCAATGCTCCTGTGTTGGAGAATTACAAGGGACTCTGTGATCAGATTGAACTAAAGTATCTGACTTTAAAAAGACATGCCGAGGCGTAGAGCAATGGACGGATTGTGCAGTGACCTTCTTGTTCAAAGAGACTGTCAACCGAGAAGGATTTCAGTTGGAGGAAGAAGAACAAAAAAGAAAATGGACTATATTATTATACCTGTTTTTGCGTGTGTTGTTTTTTGAAACAAAAAAGTATATTTACTGTGTGCATTTCTTAAAGGATAGTGAAAAGGTGAAAAATGAAACCATCTTGAAGTTGATGGGGGGTTGTATTTTTTCCTTGGGGTGAGGTGTCATGTGAGAGTAGCTTTAAGAAATGGGTGTTTATAAATGGGTGTGTATATAAGTATGTGTAGTGAGAGTACCTTTAAGAAATGGGTGTTTATAAATGGGTGTGAATATAAATATCTGTAGTGAGAGTGCCTTTAAGAAATGGGTGTTTACTACTGCAGTGATTTCAGAGAGTGGGTGGAGTTGGGCTGTCTATCAGCTTTTTACTTTTGTTTTTGAGCAGGCTGCAGGGTGTGTTTTCGTTTTGTTTTCAGTGTTGGAGCTGAAGCCAGACCAAGCAGGTGTACTGCTGTTCTCTCTGCCATCAAAAGACTATCTCTTGATCATTTGGTGAATTCAGAATTATAAATGTTTTCAGTAGTGACTTTAACCAGATGTGTTTCTGATAAAGGTTTTGTTTTTAAGTCGTATGATTGTTAAAAAGGAAAGCTTAAAGGTTTACTTAGTGTTGTATTCTTTGGGGGTTGTATTTGAATTAATGGTTGCTAAGATGTTCACTGTATGTTTTAAAAAGGTTAACTTGAGTTCATAGAATAAATATTGTTTTGCTTTAAAAAAAATACCTTTCTATTTCTGCTGTACCACACATGTAGAGTGGGCCGTGTGCTCCCCATACCACAATCTAGTAAAAGTTGTGGGTCAGGTGAACTGCATGATACACTTTGGGGTTCTCTAAACCCTGGCCCAAGACAACGGTATGTGTTGTCTGCATAGCATGCAAGAAACAATACTTTTCACTGTATACTAATCTATGTGACAATAATAAATCAAGTCAAATCACTGCAGTTATACCAGCAGCATGAGTTATTTCAGACCGCCCACCTGCCAGAAGACCAATTGATGTCCTTGAGTGGCTAATTTAAGTCTACATATAGGGCCTCAACCCACTGCCGCCAGTTGCCAGAGGCAGGGGAGATCTACATCAAGCAGCCAGCACTGTAGATTTCCTCCAGGGGCTGGTTGTCGGCAGGGAGACGGTACCTCTTTAACTGCCCCCCTGGGGTCAACAGAATCCTAGGTAGTAAACCCCCAGCCCCAGTTGTCCCTCCTCTCAACCCTGGCCCCCACACCCCTCGTAAATCCCATTGCTCACCCCCAGTTACTAAGTTCCAATTCATTGCAGTTCGCCTCTTCATCATCCAAGTGCAATACTGCCAGTGGCCATAAATCCCATTGGCACTACCAGTACATCAAGAGTAATTTTGCCATTAAATGACTGTATGGCAGCTGCTCCCCTTCCCCCATCTTGAACTTTTACCTGGGGTGTTGGGGGCCAGTCAAGTTGCAATCGATTATAAACTATAAGCATTAAATGAAAAATACAACAAAGACACCTCTCATGATTATTACAATGCAGAAGGCCATTTTGCTTATTGTGTCTGTACCAGCTCTCCAAATGAGCATTTCAATTAATGCCATTCCTCTGCCCTTTCCCCATAACTTGGCATATTGCTGCTTCACAAATAACAATCCAATTCCTTTTTGAATGCCTCCCTTGAACCTACATCACCACATTCTCAGACAACGCATTCCAGAACTCTATAATTTGCTGGGGGACACATGTTTTTTCACATTATGGGCTCGATTCTCTGGCCTCGTTGGGTTCTCGCCTGAGCAGAACAAGGCCGGTGAATAGCGGGAGAGGCCGAAAACTAGAACCGCACCAGGCGCCAAACAGCTTGCAATGCAACCAGCCAGCTACCATTTGCGAAATTGGGGTCCCACCATAACGTGGCAAGAAACCAATTATCACCACTTAAGCCCTATTTGCATACAATTAACAGGAGCCACCCCATATCCAATGGCCTCCCATGATTCAGTGGCCTCCCCAGAAAGTGGTCATGCTGGCACCGATTAGTACTCCTTATAAAAACATGAACCTGGTGGAAGGGATTCTACAGGGAGCCGAGGAGGTGAGTAGCCATCTTTGCTCACAGGCAAAGAATCTGGGGACGCTGAGCTTGCCGTCCCAGTGCTCAGTGGGGAGTGAGGGACCCTCAGTTGGGGGGGCACATTCCGCATGGGTGGGCCACCTGGCGAAGGGGGGGCGCTGGGGTGGGCCAACCATGTATACCCATTCCAAAGGCAACCCTTGTCCCTGCCCGTCTGCCCCAGCGACCACCCATGTCCCCCACCAACTGCCAAGGCCTCTGGCCATGAGGCTGAAGGCTATTGTTAATAGGGAATTGGCAATCGTGATTAAGTGAGCACTTCAACAATCCAAGTGGATTCCCTTGGGTGGGCAGGCTACGTAGCATGTGGGAATCTTTACCTAGCATCTTAATCAGACTGTGATGCCTGGACATTGGGCCTGAACACTGCGGGAGGCACCATCACACATGCAGCAGCCAGCATCCGAACACCCAGGGGATGGGACACAGCTCCATGTCCATGGCCGGAGGGTTAGTGAGTACAATGGGGAGGGGACCAGCACCCAGTCCAGGTGACGTAATGTGCGGGTATCTGGAGTGCAGGGTCTGGGGTCCGGTGAGGGAGAGAGGGTGGATCAATGGGAGAATAGAGGGTCCGGGGATGGGAGCCACTACTGCTGTCAGTCTAACACCCTCTCCCAATTCCTTACAGATGTTGAATGATATGGATGGCATCTTGGACCCTGCAGAATTGTCCCTCATGGTGCTGCCGGTAGACCTGGCGGCCAGACACCAGAGATGGTGGCAGCAGCCGTGGCTGCAGACGTTTGAGGCGGTGGCCCACGTGCCGGACCCCGCCCACACCCTGAGGACCTGGCCGCCCATCAGACCAGGGAGGAACCCAGAGGGGGAGGCACGCGATGGCCCATGGCGTAGAGGCGTCGCTTGTCGTTTTAACAGATGACGGACAGCGCGTGCCGCAGGAGGCGCCGTCTCAACAAGGAGACGGTGTGGCATCTGTGCCATGCCCTAGCGGACTTGGCACCACATGGAGGTGGAGGACACCCACATCCAGTGGCCGTCAAGGTCACCGCAGCCCTGACCTTTTACACCGAGGGATCATTCCAGGGCTTGAGCGGGGACCTGTGTGGCATCCCGCAGGCCACAGCCCTCGGGTGCACCGGCAGGTCACGGATGCCCTCATTGCCCGGGCGGAAAACTATATCAACTTTGACATGGACCAAGCCCAACAAGATGCCCGACAGCAGGATTCTCCGCCACCGCCGAAATGCCCCAGGTCCAGGGGCTGATAGACTGCATGCATGTCACCCGCCTTCTGCTCACCGAGCCATCTGGGAGTGCCGTACGTTAACAGAAAAGGGTTCCACTCACTGAACATCCAGCTTGTGTGCGACCACCACATGAAGATCATGCAAGTGCGTGCATGCTTCCCAGGAAGTGTACACAACAGCTATATCCTGAGGCAGTCAGACATCCCTGGCCTCTTTGAGGACCACCCCAGGACCATGCCTTGGAGGATTTGGGGTACCCGCTGAAGACGTGGCTAATGATGCCTGTACGGAGGCCGGAGACCACAGTGAAAACCTGATACATGTGGCCACCCGAGCTGTCGTTGAGCGATGCGTCGGACTACTCAAAATGCAGTTCCGATGCCTCGACCACTCAGGTGGTGCCCCTGCAGTACATCACACGGAGGATTGACTGCTTTGTGCTGGTCTGCTGTGTTCTCCACAATCTGACACAGCAGTGGGGTTACGTGCTGGAGGTTGGGGATGAGGAAGATGTGCCCACCTCTGAGGTGGAGGAAGGCGAGGATGATGAGAAGGCACCGGACCAGCAGGGGCTGGAGGACGATCCCCGGGGAGGAACCAGTGGGCCACCTGGAGGCTGCATTGAGGCAGCAGCGGTGAGGGTCCGGCAAGCCCAAAGGGCCAGAGGGGCCCTCATATTCGCCCGCTTCACATAGGAAGTGGCCTGGTCCGTCATCAATACCTTATCCACCTCCCACCCTCATTTCCCATTCTCTCAGGATCTGTGTAACATCACTCCAGGGTGTTGGGACTGTGTCAGCACCGTCAGCAGGTCACTGTCAAGGGCAGGATGGTGATGATAACCCGTAGAGAGCTGAGTGCCAGTGTTCCTCAATCTATGCCATAGTCTGACCCTTGCATGTCTTTTGAGTGCTTGCTCACACCCATAACCTACACATGGTGTCCCCGGGAAGGGGGAAATGCTTGGCGAGATGGACCAAGAGTTCGGAGGTCAGACCGCATTGCGGGATAAAGTGGCAGAGGCATCATACTGCTTGTGGTAAAGGGTTTTTAATATGTCACAGGTATCCAACAATACCCCAATCCCCCGATGGTGCTGCTCCACTCTCCCCACCATCCCCTACTCCCCACACCCCCTACCTACCACCCTCTCCCCCTCCCCCAATGCCCTCAGTGATGCTCAATGCGTTTAACCTTCCTTGCTCTTTCGCCAACATCTAGGTGTGTCCCCAGGATGCACGGGACAAATTAAGGCAAAATTAGTGTTTGTACTGTTTGGCCTTGGACAACTGTAATGTTTACTGTTTTAAATAAAAATATTTCATGGGATAACCAATTGTCCCCAGCCAATAGGATTCGGGCAGGTTATAACAGTCACCTTCAAACATGAGGAAGATTCTCCATCGGCCAACGGCAAAATCGGGAAAGGCGATTGGGCGGAGAATCGGTCGTGATGCCATAATCGTGGGCGCTGAGCGCATGCCAGATTGCCATGCTTCATGCCTCAACAGCAGGGTCAATGTATTCTTCCCCCCAGGTACAGTAAATGCAGTTTTCATATCATTATCGGGCCCAACCCAGTATTTGCTGGGGCCTCCGCGATGCTCCACCTCCAACAGGAGGAATTCCAGACGGAAAGTTTTACTTGTGGTTTTAACAGGCGCCGTAGTGGAAGGACATGGCTGTGAGGCCTGCCATGGGAAGCACTGGTGGGGAGGGGCCTCTACCATGCCCCGGGGGGCAGCGAGGGGTGACCAGGAGCTGGGTCATGGTGTCGGGGTAACCCCCGCCCCCCACGGGACCTGGGCATCCAGGCACAAACCGGCATTGCCACAGCCGGCAAGGCAGTCATCTTCCTGCGCACCACACTAACCGCCCGCCGTGGCCCCTGGTTGTACAGAGTGCCACATGCCGGATGGGTGCCCCCAACCCACCACCCCAGCAACCAGTCCCCACACCTCACTCCACCAACTGGCCGCTACCCACCGACAGGGCAGCATGCACCCACCCAAGGGCAGCGGCCACAGATAGCCCCTGCAGGAGGGCGGCCGATGTAAGGCTGTCATGGGTAGTGCCAGCCAATGGTACACCTCGCAACATAGACAGGCACCTGGGCCGGAGGTCCCCACGGTGCTGAGCACCAACGGGGCCTGGGGGGCGGTGGGCAGGGTGCCAGGGGAAACGGCTGGTGTTGGGTGTGGTGATGGAGGAGGGGGGGGGAGGGGAAATGCAGGGGCAGGGGCTGCAGTGTGCAGACTGGAGCTACCGTGTAGCTGGTTGGGCAAGGGGGTAAAATCCATGCTAACATTTTACCCCCCTTGCAGACAATGGACTTTGGAATTCACCCAGGAATGTGGGTCATCCTAGTCGCCATAACCCTGGGGGTGCACTGAGGCTGCACGAGCTGGAGCTGCTCGAGGGCGACCCTTCAACAAAATTTCTGTCAATATCTGACTTATATAAAAGGCCATATCCACCGCCTCTACAAGGTTTAATGTCTCAGCAGCCAAAGTGCTTTTTCACCACTCTCCTTATTTTCTTTGTTTCCCACACAAGCGGGCAACATTTACCATTGTTCCCCAAAAGGAAAATTATAAAACCTCCTGCTCTTGAAACCCCATCACATAAATTTTCGTAGGACGCATCACTATAAACTATGAGTTTCAAGTGCCTAAGGTCACCTAAAACCGGGAACTTCAAAACACACTCCTGCATTTTTAGCTTGGCCAACGCTTTATTTGCTCTTATTATGTCTTCCACTTTGGGATCATTTATTTTTGTACTCAACTCTAAGACATCAAAACTCACGTCCGGTCTAGTCTGTCTACCTAACCAGTTCAGTTGCCCAATTAAACTTCGCAGTTTCTCTTTTTCTATCTTTGAGACCATTGTGTCTTTTTGTGAAACTCGGCCACGACTAATTGCTATTCGGCTGATGCTTTCCAAATAAGATTGCTGACGTAAAGTTGCCCCTAACATAGTCTGTACAATTTCCAGTCCAATATATTTAAATGCACCGGAAGCCTGACTTCCAACCCTGAATTCTTTCCTCAAATCAGAGAGTACAATAGCTTCAAAATCACTAGTCCCACCCCACAAAAAATCATCGACATGCATCATAAAGATACCAGAAAGATTTCCTTTATAGTGCCAGTAAAACATTGCAGGATCTGCTTTCAACTGGCAACAGCCTAACTTTAACAAAACTGACCTTACCGAAAAATACCAGACTCTAGATGCATCATTTGATCCATATACACATTTGTTCAACTTCCAGAGTACCCCTTCTGTGTTAGCTGCTTCTTTAGGAGGACAGAGAAAAATGTCTCTCTGGAGCTGATGCCCCTGCAAAAAGGCAGCTTTTATATCTATAGATTTGCATTCCCATGCCTTTGTGGCCAATAGAGCCAAGAAGATCTTTCAAATAACCTTTCCTGCTGTAGGTGAATCTACCCTTAAATCCTGATCTTCTAAGTTTTCTTCAAATCCCCTTGCCATAAGCCTGGCCTTTGCCTTATAAGTTCCATCCGGAAGAACCTTTTCCGTGCAAATCTATCTGTGGGATAGAGTTCTTTGTCCCCTATCCGGTACTTCCGTGTATACCCCAAATTCACTCCAACTATGCAATTCTTGCTGTTTAGCATCTTTGATAACTTTTTCATCTAATTTATTTGAAGCCACCAAAATCTCATGTGCATGTGGGCTTCTACTCCTATTAGTATTCATAGTCCTACTCATGTTCCGAGATCTTGATAAACTACGTCCCCTCTCCCGCCTGGTATCTCGTTCTGTACTGCTCCTGCTTGATCTTTCCCTTCTGCTGTGGGATGTCCTTACAATAGTTCTCGACCTTTTCCTGCGGACCTGTTCACTATCCGATGTACTATCTGAACTGGCACTGCGTTTCTGTGCCCTCCATTTTTGAACTTCGTTTTCCCAATCCAGTGTCTCAACTCCTTCCCCTGAATGCTGTACATTCAACCAATGTTTATACTTTCCAGTGGCCCTCCCTGCTCTACTAATAACAGTTACATCCTTCCATTGACTAGACCCTTCAGGCAAGTATGTCACTTTTGTACCAACTTTTGGCAGTTGCCCTTTCGGAAAAATGGCCTGTTCTAATTCATCAGAAGTGTTGTGTTCCTCTACAGAAACCCTGTCTATATCAGTTAACTGGTCCTCATAGTTCTTTAACACATGCATACCAGATGATTCTGGTTCCTCGTCATGTCTGTCTGCTCTGTCTAAATTTGAAAATTTGTAATCTGTACCCATTATCCTTGATGAATGTGCCCTAACAGTTTGATTACCATGTTGCAAAATAATTATTTTGCCATCTATGCCTATGATCTTCCCTGGGCCTTTCCATTCATTAGAATTGTCTCTCTTATAGTATACCATGTCTCCTTGCTGAAAAACGGCATCTGATGGCCGTACATTTTGTCTTCAAGCTCTGCGGATTCTTTCAGAGACTTCTGCTGCCAAAAAAGCTTTTCTATTGCTATGTAATGCATTTAAATGTTCAGCAAAACCAGAGCTAATTGTAGTTCCCTCCCAAGCTGGAGGCTTGTCATCCAAAATTTTAGGATTTCTACCAAACACTAATTGATAAGGGCTATAGCCCCCAACCATCTGCAATGAATTCTTTGCATGTACCGCCCATGCTAAAGCTGAATTTAGCCTGCAATTTGGTCGATCTGCCAAAATTTTCCGAAGCATGTCATCGATGACAGCATGATTTCATTCACAGACACCATTACCAAATGGGCTTTCTGCAACCGTATTCATAACTCTGATATTCACATTTTCACACATATCCTTAAATTCATCATGAGCAAATTCTCCCCCATTGTCCGTAAGGAATTTTGCCGGTGGACCCATTCCTGTCCCTATCCATTTTTCTACGATTTAATCCAGAATTACTCTCTTTTCTTTACTTCGTACAATCGTTGATTAACTAAATCTGGATGCTAAATCTACAAAATGCAAAATAAATATATTATTTGCTTTATCCCAGATCTTAAGGTCCATGGCGACAATGTCGTTAAAATCCCTGCCCAAAGGTAGGGTTACTGTCGGTCGTGCTGGTGTCCTTCTGTACTTCCTACAAACTTCACAGCGGTCACTAACCTGTTCTATCAGTTTAGTATAGTCATCATCCCTTACCCCTGCATCCTTTAATAAATGTTTCAGCCTCCGAGGAGACGGAAGTACAAATTGCCTATGCAGTTTTAATACCACAAGCTTTTTATCAGCTAAAGTCCCATTTTCAACTGCCATTAACACATCCTTAACCACTCTACTTGAAATATTATTTGTCAGTAATGGAATACAATAGTGTCCCGACTGTGTAAATTGTAAGTCCACCGTCTTTCCAAAAACTGTTGCCTTATCCTGTTCCATATCCAGTTTCATGTGTGATTTCTTCATCGACGGTCTGCTCAGAAGCAAAGGTATCTCACTTGATACAACATCCGTGCTAATGAAATGATTCACTCCGGCAGTATTGCAAGGGATCACCATTCTTTTCAGCGACTTCAGAGTATTATCATCCCCAAACCTGAAACTTGTGGAACTTTCAAATTCCTTAACCTTGTTACGATTTTCAGCATTCAAGGAGTCCAGATAACATTTTAACCAGTCAATTCCACACACAGTAGATGTGCAGCCACTGTCCAATACAGCACAGTTGAAGGATTATGCAACAAACACCCTCATTACCGGCGTAAAACTGCTTGTCAATAGGACAATGTCTTCTTCCTGGTCACTATCTTTTTCCTCTTCTGACTCTTCCGTGTCATGTGTCACTTCAAACACTCTATCATAATGAGTTGGACAGTTGAAAGCATAATGGTGTTGAGAACCACACCAAAAACATCAATTTATCATGCCCCGTGCATTTCTGGGGTTCATCGTCCTATTGTAGGTTCTAACTGGGATTCTGTCTTCATAATTTCCTTGTCTCGGTCTCCTTGTATAGTCTTGAGCCCTGTTCGTAGTCATACAATTTCGCCATCCTGTTAGTAGTGTATCTTCCATATTCTGCCTTATTGCAGGCTGTCCTATTTGGGTTACCAGAACCATCGGAATCGAATGTTTCCCCAGAAACTTTTGTAAAGCTTTTGTCATCTGTTTGAATAAGGTATCCTTATCAGTAAACTGAACTCCTGTCAAAACCAGGAGCCTATCCATGTTGCTCACTCTAGCACAGTCAAGTAATTTAAAGGCCAACACAGATTGTTGAAATTCCAGGTTGTGTTTCTGCAGCCTTTTATATAGTCTGCCAAATTCCATTATATAGTCTTCCATGGAGATATCCGCCATTTTCCGGAACTTATCAAAATCTGACCATGCTTCATACGCACTTAACAAGTCATCTTTCTTATAAATCTTATCCATATAATGCAATAAAGTCTCCAGACCTTCTTCTGAGTCTCGCTCGTCCAATTCCAGCTCAGAAAGCACTTTGTTTCGGATTTTACTGCCATATGGGAAACAAAGAGCCAAAGCCATACCTTGTTTTCTCTTTCCCAACGCAGTTACCTTAGTCCACATAACTACTGCACTTCTCCATTGGTTGTATGATTCCCTTTCAGAAAATAAGGGAGGATAGTCATATCCAGCCATCTTTATCCTCGGTTCAGCCATATATCCCTTTTGTTTTTTCTTTTAACCTTTCATATTTACACTCCAACCATCCTCTGCTACCAATTGTTAGACGCTTTAGTTGCTGTGATATGAAGAGTCTAAAGTTCTGTTCCTTTTTCACCAACACACATTTATTTCATTCCAACAGACTTTGCCAAAACTCTAACTACACATCACCCGACAGAGGCCACCTGAAGCCCCTTTACATATCAATGTCAATTAATGGATACTTAACATAAATGAGACAAGTAATTGCAATGTCTCTTAACCCATTACATAACATGCACAAGTGCGGAGGCGGCCGTGGCGCGCATGCGTGGACATGCGTCAGCCGTGGTGCACATGCGCGGACCTGTGCAGCCGTGTCAGGCCGGCTTTCGGCACCGTAGCAGCGCACGGCACTCTGGCGCCGTTCTAGGCCCCGAGGAAGGGGAGAACGACTAGGCCTGGAGGCCCGTTGACGCCGGCGTCGCTCGCGCCGGTTTTGACACCGGCGTCAACACTTGGCCGGATTTCGGAGAATCCTGGCCCCTATATGTCCTGTCAACACAATACATCCATTTTAATGTGCACTGAGCCCACCAGGATGCCCGGGCCGCAGGGTATTCATCATCACAGAGATGACCAAGGTCCGGGGGGTGATCGGCGGGATGCATGTTGCTCCGAGCACTGGCCCATGACAGGCCAGTCTTCAAAAACCAAAAGGGGTTCCACTCGATGAATGTGCAGCTGGTTTGTGACCGTGAGCTGCACGTCATACACAACTGCGTCTGATAACCGGGCAGTGTGCGTGATGCCTTCATCCTGGCACACTCGACGATTCCTGACCACTTCAAGGAGTACCCCTGGCTAAGAGGTTCTCTCCTGGGCAAAAGGGGTTACCCACTACAGCTATGGCTGATGACGCCTAACCGGAGGCCACAGATCGAAGCGGAGACTCGCTATAATGATGCCCATGCAGCGACCGAAGCGTGATTGAGCAGTGCTTCAGCATTCTGAAGATGCATTTCAGGTGGCTGGAAAGCTCTGGAGGGGCCTTCCACTATAGCGCTGGGAGGGTCTCCCACGCTGTGGTGGCCTGCTGAGTCCTCAACAACATCGCGCAGCAGAGGGGTGATGTGCTGGATGAGGGGGCTGAACACTAGTTCTCGTCCAACAAGGAGGGCAAAGATGGGCAAGACATTGGGCCTGGGCAGGCACGGGAGACTACAGAACGTGTGCGCCAGGGGCCAGCGTGTACGGGATGCTCTAATCCCCTGCACGTTCCCCGACTAGGAGCCTGAGCGAAGACATTCCATCCCATCCCCCCGCCTTGCAACCTCTTCCATGATTCCTACCTGCCTCACTGCAGGTTGTGGGCAGTGGGCTGGCATTAACAGCGAGACTGGCCCTGGGATGGAGGATGAGACGACCCACTCTGGAATGAGAGCTGATGCTCCGCATCGTTCGAAAACGTTTGACTCCTGCCCACAGTGGCATTTTCCACTGTCCACCTGGGTGATCCCCGCATGCGAGCCGGCCATTCTATCACATGGTCACATTGAATTCTTGAGGTGGTGGAGGTGCGGATGAAGGGGGGGGAGGCGGGGGGGGGGGGGGGTTGGGGGGAGGAGTGAGGATGGGATACGAGCGCTGGCTGAACTGGGGACCCTGAGCCACGCCCACCATCAACATTCATCCATCCCCCTCAAGCCACATACGCCCACTCTGTGGCCAGACCGTCCCGTCCCTCACACCAAAACAGGTACATGCATGATTGGCACCACCTCCTTCGGTTGGACTCCTCCAACTGCACCTGCAGGCGCTAGATGGTTGCCGATACCCCCTCAAACAGTCCCTGGCTCTCCGACTGCATCTCCACTATCGATGGGACGCCTTTCCAGAAGCCCAAAACCTATCCAGGTGGCAACTAGTCCCTGGGTTCAGGCCTAGCCGTCCGCCCACACAGGGGTTCCTACCTCCATCTACTGTATCACCGCACACGTGTGGTGCGCACCAGCTAGTGCCCCAAGAGCTTCTTCACTAAGTTGTGCACCCAAGGTGAGTGTCTCTGGGATAGTGGAGCATGTTGGAGATAGCTGTGACGGGAAGTCAGTGTTAGCCCGGACTGGTGCTCCAGCGTGTCTCGGACTGCGGGTCGAGGGCTCCCATCAGTGTCCGTGTCCTCCTCCTCTTCGCTGCTCTCCTCCTGGGATTGGGGTTGTGGTTGGGGTCGGGGTCACCAGAGGGGCCTGCCGCATCGCCCGTTGTCTGCAAGGGGCTGCATGAATGGACTGCGGGTTTGGTGTGGCAGGTGGTGGTGGAGGGGTCAGTGTTGGGGGTGGGGGTATTGGTGGTGTAGGGGTGGTGGTGGGTGTGGTGTGGGTGGTGACACATGTGCCATGCGAAAACGCAACTCAGCGGGGTGTCACTTGCTCGCCCAATACCGATCTCTGCCTTGGTGACGCCCTCTCCCCAGGCCCAATGATCAGGTCCAGTGCCCGCTGCTCAGCTGCGGTGAGGGGCATCAGGTCCGGTGGTTCCCCTCTGTTTTTTTCCCTCTCACATCGGTTGTACGCCAACTTTTCCTGGGGGGAGGGAGGGGGAAGCTAGAAAACGCACAGTGCTCGCCAGTCAGACTCATGCAGCACATGGGGTGGGTGGCTGGTGGGCTTCATGGCCAGGACACCTGACCATGGTGGCCGGTATGGGTGTATTTGAAATTTTTTTAGATTAATTGTTGATTACCATGTTTCAAATCTATCTGCAGGCACTGAAACCAACAATTGCAGGTTTAGCACTCAAGTGCTTAGTGGACATAATTTTCCCAGAGATATATATGAACTCTGCACTCACCCACTCCCACTGGTGGGAAATCATGGAAGACTGAGAGAGAGTGCCCAAGTTTTCAAACATGGCACTGCATTTCCTGTACAGAGCCAGATGAGGAGGAAAGACTTCTAGTCGAAGGAAGGAAATAGACCAGAGAGGTAGCATTTGTAGTTTCTGTTGGTGGAGATCACCTGGAGGGTGACAGCTAGGAGCTCAGGAACCAGGTCATGGGCTGGATTCTCCGCCCCGATGCCGAAATTGCGGCCGGCGCCGGGGCGGAGCATCCAGTTTGACGCTGTGGTAGTCACAACTGTTGTATTCTTTTGTATATACGGCACTGCATACGAGGGTATTACGGTAAGGCCCCTGTACTACAGGTATGGGGGTAGATCCCTGCCTGCTGACTCCGCCCAGTAGGCTGCAGCTGTAGGAGGCCACACATCTCTGTGTAATAAAGCCTCGATTACTCTCTCCTCTCGCCTCGTCGTAATTGATAGTACATCAATTTATTACACAGAGATTTTACAAAGATGGATCTCCGCATCAAGCCGGATCGCCTGCAGCTGCATCCTCAAGCAGACAACGCCAAAAAGGACTTCGCACATTGGCTAGCTTGCTTTGAAGCATACATCGGATCTGCGACAGACCCAATCACAGAAGCACAGAAGCTCCAGATTCTGTACATGCAGCTGAGCTCCGACGTCTTTCCCCTCATCCAGGACGCACCTACCTATGCAGAGGCCATGGCGCGACTGAAGGAGAATTACGCTCAGCAGACCAAGATTTTCGCCAGGCACCTCCTGTCCACGCGACACCAACTTCCCGGTGAGTCTGTGGAAGATTTCTGGCGTGCCCTGCTCGCCCTGGAGAGAGACTGTGATTGCCAGGCCGTTTCGGCCGCTGAACATTCTAACCTGCTAATGAGAGATGCGTTCATTACGGGTCGGCCTACATACACCAGCGCCTCCTAGAAGGGGCTACGCTTGACCTCGCGGCGAACAAGAAATTAGCGCTCTCGCTCACAGTCGTCTCACGCAACAAACAGGCTTATGCCCCCAACCGCACGGCCCACCCCTCCTGGGCATCGTGGACCCCGCCAGCGGCCACCCCATCATGGACCCCATCAGCGACCGCCCCCAGCCAACCCCACGCCTGCGCTGCGCGGCAGCCAACCAACCCCGGGGGACCCAAGTGCTACTTCTGCGGACAGGCAAAACACCCCCGGCAGCGCTGCCCGGCGCGGAGCGCTGCCCGGCGCGGAACGCGCTCTGCAAGGCCTGCGGCAAGAAAGGACATTTCGCTGCAGTGTGCCCGGCCCGCTCAATTGCCAATATTGTCCCTGCACAACCCGCGTGCAGCCAGTGGGTGCCACCATCTTCCTCGCCTCAGACCACGTGCGGCCCGTGGGCGCCGCCATCTTGCCTGCCTCAGGGCACGTGCATCCTGTGGGCACCGCCATCTTGCCTGCCTCAGGACACGTGCGGCCCGTGGGCGCCGCCAGCTTGCTTGCCTCAAAACTATTGGGCGGAGCCATCTTGCCTGCCCCAGGATACGTGCGGCCAGAGGGCACCGCCATCTTCCCCGCCTCAGGACACCTGCCCATCGGGCACCTCATCGGGCCGCTCATCGCCTGCAACCGCCGACGACCAGTCAGGTCTCGCCTCAATCACGATCGACCAGTCCCCACAACCTCGCGACCGGGTCGACAAAGGTGAAGGTCGACGGGCGTGAGATATCCTGCCTTCTGGACTCCGGGAGCACTGAGAGCTTCATCCACCCCGATACGGTAAGGCGCTGCTCCCTCGCGGTACACCCCATTAACCAAAGATGCTCCCTGGCCTCTAGATCCCACTCCGTGGCGATCCAGGGGAACCGCCACCCTCACCATCCAGGGCTTAGAATTCAGCGGCTTCCAGCTCTACGTCCTCCCCAACCTCTGCGCAGCCTTGCTACTCGGCCTGGACTTCCAGTGCAACCTCCAGAGCCTAACCCTGAAATTTGGCGGCCCCCTACCACGCCTTACTGTATGCGGCCTCACGACCCTTAACCTCACCCCGGATTGCAAACCCGTCGCTACCAGGAGCAGATGGCACAGCGTCCGGAACAGGACCTTCATCAGATCTGAGGTCCAGCGGCTGCTGCGGGAAGGTATCATCGAGGCCAGCAACAGCCCCTGGAGAGCCCAAGTAGTAGTGGTGAAAACGGGGGAGAAAAACAGGATGGTCGTTGACTACAGTCAGACCATCAGTCGGTACACACAGCTCGACGCGTACCCTCTCCCACGCATATCTGATATGGTCAATCAGATTGCACAATACCGGGTCTTCTCGACAGTGGACCTGAAATCTGCCTACCACCAGCTCCCAATTCACAAGGCAGACCACCCGTACACCGCGTTTGAAGTGGACGGCCGCCTTTACCATTTCCTTAGGGCTCCCTTCGGCATCACTAACGGGGTCTCGGTCTTCCAACGGGAGATGGACCGAATGGTTGACCGGTACGGACTGCGTGCCACTTTCTCGTACCTGGATAATATCACCATCTGCAGCCACGACCAGCAGGACCACGACGCTAACCTTTCCAAATTTCTCCACACCGCCAAACATCGCCAAGGCTGCGATGCACGCGGTCGACGAGTCGCTCTCCTTCCCCCCTTCCAAGTCAAGAGCGATGCATCAGACGTCGCTCTGGCCGCCACCCCCAACCAGGCAGGCAGGCCCGTGGCATTCTTATCCCGCACCCTCCATGCCTCCGAAATTCGGCACTCCTCCGTCGAAAAGGAGGCCCACGCTATCGTTCAAGCAGTGCGGCACTGGAGACATTAGCTGGCCGGCTGGAGATTCACTATCCTCACAGACCAACGCTCAGTTACCTTCATGTTTAACAACACACAGCGGGGTAAAAATGATAAGATCTTGCGGTGGAGGATCGAGCTCTCCACTTTAATTGCGAGATTTTGTATCACCCCAGTAAGCTCATCGAGCCGTCCGTGCCCTGTCCCAAGGTACATGTGCCAGCGCACAAATGGACCGACTCCGGACCCTGCACGACATCTCTGTCACCCAGGGGTCAACCGATTTTATCACTTCATTAAGGCCCGCAGAGGGCAGTAGAGCAGAGCTGCTGATTGGCTGTTGCGGGGGAAATTTGCATACGTCCGTGTGCTCTCCCTAACTTGAAGGTGTACCTGAGCAAGAGACCGTAGCTGTTCAAGTGAAGACAAGCATCCAGCAGAGGGCAGTAGAGCGGAGCTGCTGACTGGCTGTTGCAGGGTTAACTTGCCTACGTCCGTGTGCTCAGCCTAACTTGAAGGTGTACCTGAGCAAGAGACCCTAGCTGTTCAAGTGAAGACAAGCATCCAGCAGAGGGCAGTAGAGCGGAGCTGCTGATTGGCTGTTGTGGGGAAAATCTGCTACATCCGTGTGCTCACCCTAACTTGAAGGTGGTTTGTGGAGGAGCTGTTGTCAAGTGACACTTAAACGCAAAACACTTTGTCAGTGTTTCCCTCCCTTCCCCCTCCACTAACCCAAAAAAAAACAACCGCTGTAAAGAGGAAGGCTCGAGGGCAGGTAGAAGTAAAAAGAAGTTGAACCGTGACGTTACAGCCTGCAGGTAAGGGATTGGCTGGTGACTGGTAAGTAGTTTATCTTTCATTTTCCCTCAGGTGTTATTGTGCGGGGCGCAGAGGTCGCTGAGTGAGTGCTTGCTGAGAAGGGAAGTGAATAACAGCTAAGCTCTTTCTTTCTTTTTCTTTCTTTTTATCTAGAGGGGATGGCAGTGAAGGTAGTGCAATGTTCCTCCTGCCGAACGTTTGAAGTGAGGGACGCCATCAGTGTCCCTGCTGATTTCATCTGTGGGAAGTGCACCCATCTCCAGCTCCTCAGAAACTGTGTTAGGGAACTGGAGCTGGATGAACTTCGGATCATTCGGGAGGCAGAGGTGGTCATAGATAGAAGCTTCAGGGATGTAGTTACTCCGAAGAATAAAGATAGATGGGTGACAGTGAGAGGGGCTGGGAGGAAGCAGTCAGTACAGGGATCCACTGTGGTCGTTCCCCGAAGTAACAAGTATACCGCTTTGGATACTGTTGGGGGGACGACTTACCAGGGATAAGCCATGGGGTACAGGTCTCTGGCTCAAGGGAAGGGGGAGAGGAGCAGAGCATTAGTCATTGGAGACTCGATAGTTAGGGGGATAGATAGGAGATTCTGTGGGGACAAAAGATACTCGCGGTTGATGTGTTGCCTCCCAGGTGCCAGGGTGCGTGATGTCTCGGATCGTGTTTTCGGGATCCTTAAGGGGGAGGGGGAGCAGCCCCAAGTCGTGGTCCACATAGGTACCAATGACATAGGTAGGCAAAGGGTTAGGGATGTAAGGCAGGAATTCAGGGAGCTAGGGTGGAAGTTGAGATCTAGGACAAACAGAGTTATTATCTCTGGGTTGTTACCTGTGCCACGAGATAGCGAGATGAGGAATAGTGAGAGAGAGGAGTTGAACACGTGGCTGCAGGGAAGGTGCAGGAGGGAGGGTTTCAGATTTCTGGATAATTGGGGCTCATTCTGGGGTAAGTGAGACCTCTACAAATGGGATGGTCTACACCTGGATCAGAGGGGTACCAATATCCTGGGGGGGAAATTTGCTAATGCTCTTCGGGAGGGTTTAAACTAGTTCAGCAGGGGCTTGGGAACCTCAATTGTAGCACCAGTATACAGGAGATTGAGAGTAGTGAGGTCATGAGTAAGGTTTCAAAGTTGCAGAGGTGTACCGGCAGGCAGGAAGGTGGTTTAAAGTGTGTCTTCTTCAATGCCAGGAGCATCCGGAATAAGGTGGATGAACTTGCAGCATGGGTTGGTACCTGGGACTTCGATGTTGTGGCCATTTCGGAGACATGGATAGAGCAGGGACAGGAATGGTTGTTGCTGGTGCCGGGGTTTAGATATTTCAGTAAGCTCATCGAAGGTGGTAAAAGAGGGGGAGGGGTGGCATTGTTAGTCAAGGACAGTATTACGGTGGCAGAAAGGACGTTTGGCGAGGACTCGTCTACTGAGGTAGTATGGGCTGAGGTTAGAAACAGGAAAGGAGAGGTCACCCTGTTAGGGGTTTTCTATAGGCCTCCGAAAAGTTCCAGGGATGTAGAGGAAAGGATTGCAAAGATGATTCTGGATAGGAGCGAAAGCAATGGAAACGCTATAGTTCGAGTACTTTAGATGGGTCCGTTTTTGTCCAATGTGTGCAGGAGGGTTTCCTAACACAGTATGTAGACAGGCCAACGAGAGGCGAGGCTATATTGGATTTGGTACTGGGTAATGAACCAGGACAGGTATTAGATTTGGAGGTAGGTGAGCACTTTGGTGATAGTGACCACAATTCGATTACGTTTACTTTAGTGATGGAAAGGGATAGGTATATACCGCAGGGCAAGAGTTATATCTGGGGGAAGGCAATTATGATGCGATGAGGCAAGACTTAGGATGCATCGGGTGGAGAGGAAAACTGCAGGGATGGGCACAATGGAAATGTGGAGCTTGTTCAAGGAACAGCTACTGCGTGTCCTTGATAAGTACGTACCTGTCAGGCAGGGAGGAAGTGGTCGAGCAAGGGAACCGTGGTTTACTAAAGCAGTCGAAACACATGTCAATAGGAAGAAGGAGGCTTATGTAAAGATGAGACATGAAGGTTCAGTTAGGGCACTCAAGAGTTACAAGTTAGCTAGGAAGGACCTAAAGAGAGAGCTAAGAAGACCCAGGAGGGGACATGAGAAGTCTTTGGCAGGTAGGATCAAGGATAACCCTAAAGCTTTCTATAGATATGTCAAGAATAAACGAATGACTAGGGTAAGAGTAGGGCCAGTCAAAGACAGTAGTGGGAAGTTTTGCTTGGAGTCCGAGGAGATCGGAGAGGTGCTAAATGAATATTTTTCGTCAGTATTCACACAGGAAAAAGACAATGTTGTCGAAGAGAATACTGAGATTCAGGCTACTAGACTAGAAGGGCTTGACGTTCATAAGGAGGAGGTGTTAGCAATTCTGGAAAGTGTGAAAATAGATAGGTCCCCTGGGCCGGATGGGATTTATCCTAGGATTCTCTGGGAAGCTAGGGAGGAGATTGCTGAGCCTTTGGCTTTGATCTTTAAGTCATCTTTGTCTACAGGAATGGTGCCAGAAGACTGGAGGATAACAAATGTTGTCCCCTTGTCCAAGAAGGGGAGTAGAGACAACCCCGGTAACTATAGACCAGTGAGCCTTACTTCTGTTGTGGGCAAAATCTTGGAAAGGTTTATAAGAGATAGGATGTATAATCATCTGGAAAGGAATAATTTGATTAGAGATAGTCAACACGGTTTTGTGAAGGGTAGGTCGTGCCTCACAAACCTTATTGAGTTCTTTGAGGAGGTGACCAAACAGGTGGATGATGGTAAAGCAGTTGATGTGGTGTATATGGATTTCAGTAAAGCGTTTGATAAGGTTCCCCACGGTAGGCTACTGCAGAAAATATGGAGGCATGGGATTCAGGGTGATTTAGCAGATTGGATCAGAAATTGGCTAGCTGGAAGAAGACAAAGGGTGGTGGTTGATGGGAAATGTTCAGACTGGAGTCCAGTTATTAGTGGTGCACCACAAGGATCTGTTTTGGGGCCACTGCTGTTTGTCATTTTTATAAATGACCTGGAGGAGGGCGTAGAAGGATGGGTGAGTAAATTTGCAGATGACACTAAAGTCGGTGGAGTTGTGGACAGTGCGGAAGGATGTTACAAGTTACAGAGGGACATAGATAAGCTGCAGCGCTGGGCTGAGAGGTGGCAAATGGAGTTTAATGCAGAAAAGTGTGAGGTGATTCATTTTGGAAGGCATAAAACAGGAAGACAGAGTCTTACTGGGCTAATGGTAAGATTCTTGGCAGTGTGGATGAGCAGAGAGATCTCGGAGTCCATGTACATAGATCCCTGAAAGCTGCCACCCAGGTTGACAGGGTTGTTAAGAAGGCGTATGGTGTGTTAGCTTTTCTTGGTAGAGGGGTTGAGTTTCGGAGCCATGATGTCATGTTGCAGCTGTATAAAACTTGGGTGCGGCCGCATTTGTAGTATTGCATGCAATTCTGATCGCCGCATTATAGGAAGGATGTGGAAGCATTGGAAAGGGTGCAGAGGAGATTTACCAGAATGTTGCCTGGTATGGAGGAAAGATCTTATGAGGAAAGGCTGAGGGACTTGAGGTTGTTTTCGTTATAGAGAAGAAGGTTAAGAGGTGACTTAATTGAGGCATACAAGATGATCAGAGGATTGGATAGGGTGGACAGTGAGAGTCTTTTTCCTCGGATGGTGATGTCTAGCACGAGGGGACAAAGCTTTAAGTTGAGGGGAGATAGATATAAGACAGATGTCAGAGGTAGGTTCTTTACTCAGAGAGGAGTAAGGGCGTGGAATGCCCTGCCTGCAACAGTAGTGGACTCGCCAACACTAAGGGCATTCAAATGGTCATTGGATAGACATATGGACGAGAAGGGAATAGTGTAGATGGGCTTTGGAGTAGTTTCACAGGTCGGCGCAACAATGAGGGCCGAAGGGCCTGTACTGCGCTGTATTGTTCTATGTTCTATGTTCTATCTGCCCTACTCCATCGAGGAAGTCAGGGCTGTCACCAGAGACTGCCAGGTCTGCGCGGAGTGTAAACCGCACTTCTACCGACCAGACCGTGCATGCCTGGTGAAGGCTTCCCGCCCCTTTGAACATCTCAGCGTGAACTTCAAAGGGCCCCTCCCCTCCACCAACCGCAACACGTACTTTCTTCATGTGGTCGATGAGTATTCTGAATCCTTTTCGCCGTCCCATGCCCCGATACGACGTAAGCCGCCATCATCAAAGCCCTCAACACCATCTTCGCTCTGTTCCGTTTCCCCGCCTACATCAGCGACCGGGGATCCTCATTTATGAGCGATGAGCTGCAGCAGTACCTGCTCAACAGGGGTATTGCCTCGAGCAGGATGACCAGCTGCAACCCCCAGGGAAACGGGCAGGTGGAGCGGGAGAATAGGACGGTCTGGAAGGCCGTCCAGCTGGCCCTACAGTCAAGAAATCTCCCGGCCTCACGCTGGCAGGAGGTCCTCCCCGACGCACTTCACTCCAGTCGGTCGCTCCTGTGCACGGCGATAACAAAACCCCCCATGAATGTCTCTTTGCTTTCCCCAGGAAGTCCACCTCTGGGGTTTCGCTCCCAACGTGGCTGGCAGCTCCAGGACCCATTCTCCTCCGCAAGCACGTGCGGCTCCACAAGGCGGACCCGTTGGTTGAGAGGGTACAGCTACTCCATGCAAACCCGCAGTACCCCTACGTAGCGTACCCCGACGGCCGACAAAGCACAGTTTCCCTCAAGGGACCTGGCACCAGCTGGGTCCCCACACACGCACCCTTCTGCCCCGGCGCCACCCTCCCTTCCCCCAGCGCACCCCACCACAGCTCCCGCTCCAGGACAATCCGTCCTCCCCTTGGTCCCACCCAGGGATGAAGAGGATGTCAACACGCTCCCGGAGTCACTGACGACCGAGCCGACACCTGACTCGCCACCAGCACTGCGGCGCTCTCAACGACGGATCAGGGCGCCCGACTGTCTAAATTTGTAACCTTCTCTGAAATTTTAATGACAACCTGTATGTGAATAGTTTTCCACCACACCGCTGGACTCATTTTTAACAGGGGGTGAATGTGGTAGTCACCATTGTTGTATTATATTGTATATACTGCACTGCATACAAGGGTATTATGGTAAGGCCCCTGTACTACAGGTACGGGGGTAGATCCCTGCCTACTGGCTCCGCCGAGTAGGCGGAGTATAAATGTGTGTGCTCTCCAAACTGCAGCCATTTCGGCAGCATCTGTAGGAGGCCACACATCTCTGTGTAATAAAGCCTCGATTACTCTCTATTCTCATCTCATCGTAATTGATAGTGCATCAGACGCCGTAATCGGGCCCGGCGCCGGTTCGCCGATTCTCCAGGCACCGAAAATCGACGTCACCGGGAAGTACGCCGCGCCACCATGGGGTAATTCCCAGAGGCCCGCTCAGCAATCCTCCGCCCCCGACCGGCCAAGTTCCCGACGGCATGGAACTAACCCTCTATTGCCGGTCAGTATGCTCGTGTGGCGGCTGCGGACTCAGTCCGCGGCCGCCCTGGACGGGGGCAGGCGGATCGGAAACCGGGGGAGGGGGGTCTTATAGGCGGCCGGGGAATTAATGTACAGGGTTTACGGATCGGCCGATCGGGGGGCTCTTTCTTGGGCCTGGCTCCGCGGTCCGAGTCCACTGGAGGCCGCCACCATACGCATATTTGACATCTGAGCCGGAAGTGCGCGTAATGATATGTATATGTGTAGATAACTAAAGGTTAATTATAACAGCTAACTGTAACACTACCACTAGAGGGCATCACTAGATCCCAGTATAAGTATCAGCTCCTAAAGGATCTTGGTCTCTTTGAACCCAGGAGTGTTGAGTAAGCAGTAATGTATGATAGATGGCTTTCAGTATAGTTAGTATTTATAGTTGTGAATCATCAGTTTATACAATCATATTTAATTACTTGATTTCTAGAGATAGTTCTGTAGAGTGTCAAACTCAGATATATTCAATTGTTACTTTCATAAATTAGTTTGCTTTAAGTTGCAGACTCATGGTTTCTTCAGGATCACACCATCAGACCATCTGCATCAACAGCAATTAGTAACGATACATATTACTAGACCCAGTAATATAACAGTGCGGGGGACCAGATCTGCAGCAAAAGCTGTGTGATTCACTCCGGGTCCCTGCTAGCCCCCTGCAGGGTTTTGAATTTGTTTCACGTTTTTGCAGGAATTTCAGAAGTAAAACTCCACGGTTTTGACGCCGGTATGGGGACATAGTCTCAATAATGGAGAATCCAGCCCTACCACAAGAGAGACTCTACCACAAGAAATTTAATGATTTGAAATTCTCAAGGTAACAATCCATCTTGCTCAATAACTGCACCACCACCAACATCACAATCCTAGCACGTAATCCAACTTCTAGCTACACATTACATTTATATACTTGATACTATTGTATCTTTCACAAGTACTACTTTCACCTAGGACAAATATTGCAGCTATTGAACCATCTGAGGCATCTCAAACAAAGGGAAACATAGCTGTCAATACACTTAATAATCTTTATAATAATAATCTTCCTTATTGTCACAAGAAGGCTTACATTAACACTGCAATGAAGTTACTGTGAAAATCCAGTGTCTGTAGCTACTAGAGCAGAAACCAGCAACACAAATAACTAGAGCTAAATCAGAAGTGGGATCTTCACAATGGGATGTACTGAGTCCATACAGGATGGAAGGGACATTAATTCTACCGCAGAAGAGACAGATGAGGACCTCACGAGGTCAGGTTTCAGAAAACAACTTAATGCAACAAAACAAATGCTTGGTGCAATGGCAGACACTTCAGGAAGCCTACTGGTCATAGCTTATGAGATTGAGGAGTCTGCATCCGCCTTGGTCTATGGGTTGATGGAGAACCTGAAAGCATGGAAAGGTTGGCCAATACCAACTAGCATTCTGCAAAATTTGATATTATGCAGCATCTGATGGCTGAGGTCACAGCAGCTGCTTAGGTAGCTAAAGTGGTGGTTTTGTGTTTCAAGGCTGAAAGGAGACTGCAGGGTGTCACTGATGTCCAGAAATCTGTCTTTCACCAGATCACTAGATGGGCTGATCAGAGGTCCTGAGGAAGTGACATGGGAAACCTACTGGCCTCTCACCATGTATCAATTTGTTGCATTGACCTTCTACTGCTCCACCATTGTCTGGCACTTGCCAATTAGCCCATATTGCTGAAGCGTGCACTGAGCTGTTGCAGTCTGAGGCAGGACCATCACAGCCCACAACCTCTCGAGTGTGACATAGCAAGATATCTGAATCATCCTTTTCAGACTCCCAACAGCCATCCACCTCGCTGGCTGCTCCCATTGGGTTTGTGTTTTGTAGAAACACAAGATGACATAACAGCACTTATATTTATCCACTAACCCAAGCACCATGGTGAATAGTTCAATATTTGTAAATGCTAATGGTTTTATCATGTTTCCACTGATTTCTTTTGATGTTGATAAAGAGGAGTGATGGTAAATAGGTACTGGTGGAATCGGTGGTCCTTCTTATTCTAATCATCACTGGAAAATGGATGAAATTATTGAGTGTAGATGAAGGACTGTTTAATGAATCCTAAGTATGAAATGTATGTTATGTTGCAACAGTGCTTTGGAATCATTCCACCTACGGATTGTCAAAGTAGCCATTCTTCAATTATGAGCCGAGTAAGTACCACCAGGCCATGTAATCATCAACGACATCAGATATGCTTCCTACCGTCACTCAACTTGCATGTAAGTACTTCACAGTAGGAGCAATATTGTCATTCAGGAGCAGAAAGCATGACTGATTTCTCGCTTGGTCAACCTGAGGTCACTTGGGCGCATTCTACCAGCCATGTCCCACTGGAATTGGAGGGTGCGCAGCCGGTAAATGCAGGGAGAGGCCTCCCCCGGGCTTCCCGACGGGCATTACGCAAGATCAAAACAGATCACGCAAGATGTCACAACCTGGGTCCCGCTCACCTCACACAGTTAAATGGGTTTAAGAACCCATTTGACCATGCTTACGCCGGATCTAACCAGTTCCCGGCATCTAGCAGCCTCCCCAAGGATTCCCGAGCCAGGCGCCAATTAGTACTGATCCACACAATCGTGGATCGGCGAGCGGCACCTGGGGGGGTCTTCCAGGCTATTGGAGACCACTACGTGATCAGGAACAGGCAGGGTGGTACCCTGGCTCTCCCTTGGTACTGCCAAGGTGGCACTGACAGGAGCACTGCCAGGGTGGCAGTGCCATGATGCCTGGGTGCCAGGGTGCCACTGCCATGAAATGAGGGATGAGGGGGTATGAAGGGTGGGTGGGTGAAGGCAGGAATGAAGGGGTCTCCGGAAGGTTTGGGGTAGTGAAGGGAGGGGTTCCTGGAAGGGGGAGTGAAAGGCGGCATGTGAATGCCTGAAAGGTGGGGTGCACTGACTGACCCCATAGTGGGGTGTCCTCACTTGGGGGAGTGTGGAGTAATGCCCATGTGTGATGGGGTACATGGAGGATCCTCAAGTTCACTGAGAGAACGGGGCACTCTTTCAAAATGATGGCCCAATCTCTAAGGAGCCGGTGTGGCCAGCAACTTCAGCTCCCCAGTGATGAAAAAATTCTAAGGGTGGAATTTAATGGAAAAATTTCTCAGTTCATTTGTTGCCAATTTTTCAGGGATTTGTCCACTGGCTCTACCGGCTCTACCACTGTTAAACAACACTTTTTAGGGCCCTGGGGTATTTCTCATCAGTTTAATCCATACTTTTTTTCAGCACTGGGGAGCTAAACTCAGAACTCGAGCTGCCATTTTGAAAGGTGTACCGATCTCTAAGTGAGCTTGTGGTGGGCAGCATGTGGAGCAGTGGATACCACTGGGACTGCGGTGCTGAGGACCCGGGTTTGAATTCCGGCCCTGGGTCACTATCCGTGTGGAGTTTGCACATTCTCACCATGTCTGTGTGGGTTTCACCCCCACAACCCAAGGATGTGCAGGTTAGGTGGATTGGCCATGCTAAATTGCCCCTTAATTGGAAAAGAAAATAATTGGGTACTCTAAATTTTTTTATTTTTAAAGTGAGCTTGTGGTTCTCCCAGCCATGGGAAAGGGCACCCCCTACACACATGGGCACTACCTCACATCCCCCCAAGTGAAGACACCCCTTTTGGGTGGGATTCTCATTCCGACGCCTTGCAGTACTTGAATAGATCCTGCGAGGGGTGAAAGGTGCTGGGATGACCGCAAGAGGCCTCTCCTTGGATTTACCGGCCGCAGAGAGAAACTCCCCAGTTCAAAAAACTGACCTAAGTGTGGTTAGGTAGCAGTGGGAAACTCACCGACAGTGCCAGGGTGAAACTCCCACCTGGGTGACAGCCTGGCACTGACAAGGTGCTCAGGTGGCATGGGTAGCTGGCATGGGCACTGCCAAGGTGCCAAGCTGGCATTTTCTGCACAGCGCGATCAGGCCAGAAGTGCCCTACGCGGGTGTGCAGTGTGGGTGAGGGGTGGGCAGTGGCCCTCCCATAGTGCATATGGGCTGTAGGGAAGTTGGGAATCGTTTTGGGGGCCTCGGAGATCAGGACACCATTTCACTACACTGGGGAGTTCCGGTGAGCGGAGCCCCCCAGTGTTCAAAACGGGGCTATGTGCAGCCTCGGCCACACATTCCCAGTTGAAGCCTCTTATACAACGACAGTGCGTTGAATAGCCATGTATTTCTCGGCACTGCAAGTACCGAGAAACAGCAACACCAGGAAACACGCAACTAACTGCCCTCGCTATGGGACTTTGTACCCATTTGATTCAATCGAGCCCCTCGAAACCTTTCCCTTAAATCGCGCCCATACTGTTTTTTGGCTCCAAGCAAGTAACAACACAGAGAAAGGATCAAACCTAGGAAATTCCAGTTTATGCAGTAGACTATCACAAAAGACAATGCATTTGACAACAAAGATGTTGGGAGAACCCTCTATGCAGAATTTCAGTAATTTGACTGATATAAGATGAATTTCTGAGCATAACTATGTTCCAATGAAAAAGAGCATTCCACTGATTATTTACCATGATTAGGAGATAAAAGCAGTGTGTTCCGACTCCAGATAACAAGGTATCCCCTCATTCCAGCTGGCTGTATAACTGAAGGTACGGAATCAGCATAGTTCAAGGCGAAATCATTTGAAGTGAGGTTACCGTAGACTGAAAAATGCTTAAAGTGAAACTAAGAACAATTGTTAGTTATCTAAATTATTACCAAGAAAAATCAAAATCTGCTAATGAATATTTCACAATAACATTTGAATCTGGGGTGAAACCAGTTATTCAAACCTTCCACATATCAATCGGGGAGCACGTTTGGGATTTTCTGCACATCTTGCTTTCAAGAGATGGATGCGTTGAATACAGTTAATAATAATAATCTTTATTAGTGTCACAAGTAGGTTTACCTTAACACTGCAATGAAGTTACTGTGAAAATCCCCTAGCCGTCACACTCTGGCGTCTGTTCGGGTACACTGAGGGAGAATTCAGAATGTCCAATTCACCTAACAACATGTCTTTCGGGATTTGTGGGAGGAATCCAGAGCACCCGGAGGAAACCCACGCAGACAGGTGAGAACGTGCAAACTCAGCACAGGCAGTGACCCAAGCCAGGAATCGAACCCGGGTCCCGGCACTGTGAATCACTAGTGCTAACCACTGTGCTACACTGAGAGAATAACTATGATTCTTAGGCAGCCCAGTTATGAGAAAAAAAACTTACACTGAGTTAAATTAGACCCCAACATTTGTTTGGATACCGAATGAGAACCCCAAACATTTTGTTTTTAATTTGTAGAACTGTGAGGAAAGGATACCCCAGGATTGATGACTCTGAACAATAGGTGTCTTTTATGTTGAAATAAACTTTAATTTAAACACAGAATTAACCACATTAATATCAAAAAAATAGTTTTATAATTATCTGTTAAACAGTTCTTGAACACAAGGAAAAAATTAAACTTACTATCTATACCTGCTACTAACTCAAATTAAGAAACCCAATACAGTTCAAATGCCACTTATAAATAAAGTTAACAAAACAAGGCTTACATGTTCAGTTGAGTAGAGACCTTTGGAGAGAGTTCCTTTCATAATAATAAGAACCTTTTATTGCCACAAGTATGAAGTTACTGTGAAAAGCCCCTAGCCGCCACAGTCCGGCGCCTGTTCGGGTAAGCTGGTACGGGAATTGAACCCGCGCTGCTGGCCTTGTTTTGCATCACAAACCAGCTGTCTAGCCCACTGAGCTAAACCAGCCCTCAAGAGCAGCTTCAGTAAATCTCTGCTCAACCTAACAACAGTTGTCAAAACTGTTGTTCAACTTAAAATCCTTCTGTCTTTTCAAACTCAAATCCTATGGCAAATTGCAAAACTGCAGACGCACCTGGCTCCTTCCATTAATTACATCATCTGTAGCCCACTAAGGTGTCACATGACCTGCTTAGCTAGGACTAAATATAACCCCTCATAAATTATCTACTCTCCAGGGAATCTCCAGTAATCATGCAATATCCCATTGGCCCTTTATCTGTAACCAAGTAAGTAAGTGGCTGTAATCAATCATGATCTCACCTTTTATAACTCCTCAATTACATTTTTAGCAGACGCACAGTCTGGGTACCTTAACCTAGGTTCTTTAATAATATTACTGCAACAAATACATACCTTAAACCAAGCTTTTAATTACATTACAGCCACAAATATGATATGTAACAATTCCTACAGGGGGATATTGCTGAGTATAATGTAGATATAAACATTTGACTTGAATTGTGAGTAGCAGAGAGCGCAGATTCAATACGAGCAATCTGTCAATGAGACCAGAAATACTGATCAATTAACGTAGTTGGGATTGTTACACATATCCAGTAGCTTCATTTACTAATGTTTTTTTTAATGGACTCCTAGCTAAATCAGTTAATGTTATGTTGATTAATGCCTTCAAAAATCTCAATAAATAACTGGTTAAAAACAGGGCAAGGCATTTAACTCCTTCTCAGCTTGAACATAAATTATTAGGGCTAGATGGAGCAGGTGTTTGCCATTCAACATAGTACATGGGATATGTGGAATGTGGAGTTAAGGCCACAGTCAGATCAGGCATATTCTCATTGAATGGAAAACCAGCCCAAGAGGCCGATTGGTCTATTCTGGCACCTAATTTGTATGCTTGTACATATGTTTATGATTACAAAGGATATTGTTATAACCTGCCTGCTTACCATTGGCTGGGGACTAATGACAATCCCACAATCCTGTGGGAGTATGAGCTTCCCCAATGAGGGGGGCGGAGAAATCATTAGCAGACTCCCTGTATAAATAAAGCTGGCCAGTTTGGAACCAGCAGGAAGGAGTGAGCAGCAAGCGAAGTTGCTGCTGCTTTTGGATATATATGTTATTGTAAATAAATGTTATTTCTTTGTATCCTTAAACTCGTGCTGGATTCATCGTGGACCTCACAAAACTGGTGACGAGGGTTAAAGTGGATACCTGTCTACACTGCTGAAGCCACCTCCCTGGATTTTTGTTGGATACAGGTTGGAAGTTGTTTTCTATTACACCATGCCTCTGTATGGACGTTTGGATGTTTTTGATGCTGCGCTGGAAAGCTGGAACCAGTACGCACAACGGATGCGTTACTATTTCCGGGCAAACAATATCACCAAAAACGAGCGCCAGGTGGTCATATTGCTCACCGCCTGCAGCCCGCATACGTTTGGGGTGATTAGGAGCCTTACGTACCCAGCTGCGCCGGACACCAAAACATTTGATGAACTTGTGAATTTAGTGGGGCAACATTTTAACCCAACCCCGTCCACGATAGTCCAACGTTACCGGTTTAATACCGCGGAGAGGACCCCAGGAGAATCTCTTGCCGACTTTCTATCCAGCCTATGCAGGATTGCGGAGTACTGTGACGATGGTGAGACCTTGTCAGAAATGTTACCCGACCATTTGGTTTGCAGTATTAACAATGACGCCACCCAGAGAAAGTTGTTAGCTGAGCCAACATTGACTTTTCAACGGGCCATTCAAATAGTATTGTCCCGAGAGAGCGCAGAATGAGGAGTGCAGGAGCTACAGGGAATGGAGGTGCATGCCTTGGGGCGCAACCCCTTCCGTCCGAAAACGTCCCCCGCACTCCTGCGGTATCTTGGGCGAGGCGACGTCTGGATCGACGGCAGTGGCCGTCGGACATTCCTCCCCGAAGGGAGCCTTCTCCAGAGCCAATGGATGAGGAGCCATGTCCGTGTCAGACTTGTAGGCGCCGATCCCGTCGCAGACGCCGGTCCTGGGGACGCCAGAGGCGCCGTCATTCCGGCCTCTTTCGCCTCCTGCACTCCCGGCTCCTCTGCCACCCCAAATATTGCAAGCCCCCAGCCCGGTCTGACCCTGGATCCTACCACCCTCGACACCATCCTCGCTACACCCTTCCAAAATTCCTCCAGCGCTGGGCATGCCCAGAACATATGGGTGCGATTTGCTGGGCTCCCTGGTACCTAACACACCTGTCCTCACCCCCAAAGAACCGGCTCATCCTTGTCCCGGTCATGTGTGCCCTGTGCAGCACCTTAAGCTGTATGAGGCTGAGCCTCGCGCACAAAGAGGAAGAATTCACCCCCACCCCCCCCCACCCCGGGATAGGACCCATCCTAGCTGGTTTACTCCCCCCATTGCACTTCCGCAAGTCAGCTGACACCTGCTAACCCCAGCCACTCCCGCCTCCGCTTCGACTCCTCCCATTGTGTGGCACACCCTCCTCTTCCGCTCCCCATCCACAGGCTCTCCTCCTCCCCCCTCCGTTCTAAGCGCGGGAAACAATCCTTGCTTCCCTGCCCTGACCCCGCACCCCCCCCCCAGTCTTCGGCGCGGGAAAAAAGACCGCGCTCTCCACCTACCGGGCCCCGCCACCAACCAAAACAGTGCCCAACCCGCCCCCTCTACCCTCCCCAACCCGAAAGAGAAAAACACAGAGAAAAAGAAACCCAAAACAATGCAAAGGCCCCCCCCCCCCAGAACCAAAAATAGGCATAACATATCCACCGCAGTCCCCAATCGCCCATCCCGACCCTCAGTCTGTGTCCAGCTTCTCGGCCTGAACAAAGGCCCACGCCTCCTCTGGAGACTCAAAATAATGGTGCCGGTCACTGTAGGTAACCCACAGTCACGCCAGCTGCAACATGCCAAACTTCACCCCCTTCCTGTGCAGCACCGCCTTCGCTCGACATAGAACATAGAACATAGAAAATACAGCACAGAACAGGCCCTTCGGCCCACGATGTTGTGCCGAACCTTTGTCCTAGATTAATCATAGATTAGCATTGAATTTACAGTGCAGAAGGAGGCCATTCGGCCCTTTGAGTCTGCACCGGCTCTTGGAAAGAGCACCATACCCAAACTCAACACCTCCACCCAACACCAAGGGCAATTTGGACATTAAGGGCAATTTATCATTGGCCAATTCACCTAACCCGCACATCTTTGGACTGTGGGAGGAAACCGGAGCACCCGGAGGAAACCCACGCAGACACGGGGAGGACGTGCAGACTCCGCACAGACAATGACCCAAGCCGGAATCGAACCTGGGACCATGGAGCTGTGAAGCAATTGCGCTATCCACAATGCTACCGTGCTGCCCTTAAGAACAAATAAATCTACACTATCTCATTTTACCGTCATCCATGTACCTATCCAATAGCTGCTTGAAGGTCCCTAATGTTTCCGACTCAACTACTTTCACAGGCAGTGCATTCCATGCCCCCACTACTCTCTGGGTAAAGAGCCTACCTCTGATATCCCTCCTATATCTTCCACCTTTCACCTTAAATTTATGTCCCCTTGTAATGGTGTGTTCCACCCGGGGAAAAAGTCTCTGACTGTCTACTCTATCTATTCCCCTGATCATCTTATAAACCTCTATCAAGTCACCCCTCATCCTTCTCCGCTCTAATGAGAAAAGGCCTAGCACCCTCAACCTTTCCTCGTAAGACCTACTCTCCATTCCAGGCAACATCCTGGTAAATCTTCTTTGCACCTTTTCCAGAGCTTCCACATCCTTCCTAAAATGAGGCGACCAGAACTGTACACAGTACTCCAAATGTGGCCTTACCAAAGTTTTGTACAGCTGCATCATCACCTCACGGCTCTTAAATTCAATCCCTCTGTTAATGAACGCGAGCACACCATAGGCCTTCTTCACAGCTCTATCCACTTGAGTGGCAACTTTCAAAGATGTATGAACATAGACCCCAAGATCTCTCTGCTCCTCCACATTGCCAAGAACTCTACCATTAACCCTATATTCCGCATTCATATTTGTCCTTCCAAAATGGACAACCTCACACTTTTCAGGGTTAAACTCCATCTGCCACTTCTCAGCCCAGCTCTGCATCCTATCTATGTCTCTTTGCAGCCGACAACAGCCCTCCTTACTATCCACAACTCCACCAATCTTCGTATCGTCTGCAAATTTACTGACCCACCCTTCAACTCCCTCATCCAAGTCATTAATGAAAATCACAAACAGCAGAGGACCCAGAACTGATCCCTGCGGTACGCCACTGGTAACTGGGATCCAGGCTGAATATTTGCCATCCACCACCACTCTCTGACTTCTATCGGTTAGCCAGTTCATTATCCAACTGGCCAAATTTCCCACTATCCCATGCCTCCTTACTTTCTGCATAAGCCTACCATGGGGAACTTTATCAAATGCCTTACGAAAATCCATGTACACTACATCCACTGCTTTACCTTCATCCACATGCTTGGTCACCTCCTCAAAGAATTCAATAAGATTTGTAAGGCAAGACCTACCCCTCACAAATCCGTGCTGACTATCCCTAATCAAGCAGTGTCTTTCCAGATGCTCAGAAATCCTATCCTTCAGTACCCTTTCCATTACTTTGCCTACCACCGAAGTAAGACTAACTGGCCTGTAATTCCCAGGGTTATCCCTCGTTCCTTTTTTGAACAGGGGCACGACATTCGCCACTCTCCAATCCCCTGGTACCACCCCTGTTGACAGTGAGGACGAAAAGATCATTGCCAACGGCTCTGCAATTTCATCTCTTGCTTCACATAGAATCCTTGGATATATCCCGTCAGGCCCGGGGGACTTGTCTATCCTCAAGTTTTTCAAAATGCCCAACACATCTTCCTTCCTGACAAGTATTTCCTCGAGCTTACCAATCTGTTTCACACTGTCCTCTCCAACAATATCGCCCCTCTCATTTGTAAATACAGAAGAAAAATACTCATTCAAGACCTCTCCTATCTCTTCAGGCTCAATACACAATCTCCCGCTACTGTCCTTGATCGGACCTACCCTCGCTCTAGTCATTCTCATATTTCTCACATATGTGTAAAAGGCCTTGGGGTTTTCCTTGATCCTACCCGCCATTTGAGGAGTTTACAGGAGGCTTTATGAATCGGAGCCCACAACCAGGGGGGAGGGAATATGCGATTCCTGGACAGGCTGGAGTTCCCCAAGGTGGAAGAGGGCTTGGTAGAAGGGTTGGGAGCACCCATTGGATTGGTGGAGGTGATGGAGGGTATGGGAGCGATGCAGGCAGGGAAGGCTCCGGGCCCAGGTGGTTTTCCGGTAGAATTCTATTAAATGTTTTTGGGTGACTTGGGGCCCCTGCTGGTAAGGGGATTTAATGAGGTGAGGGAGAAGGGGGAGCTCCCCCCCACGTGATCGCAGGGCTCAATAGCTTTAATAAGTTCATCAGTTCATAAGATACAGGGGCAGAATTAGGCTATTCGGCCCATCGAGTCTGCTCCGCCATTCTATCACTGGATTGGATTTGTTTATCATCACGTGTACTGAGGTACAGTGAAAAGTATTTTTTTTCGTTCAGCTCAAACAGATCATTTAGTACATGAAAAGAAGATACATAATAGGACAGCACAAGGTACACAATGTAAATACATAGACACAGGCATTAAGTGAAGCATACAGGAGTGTAGTATTAATCAGATCAGTACAAAAGAGGGTCGTTTAGGAGTCTGTTAACAGCAGGGAAGAAGCTATTTTTTAATCTGTTTGTGCATGTTCTCAGACTTTTGTATCTCCTGCCCGATGGAAGAAGTTGGAAGAGTGAGTAAGCCGGGTGGGAAGGGTCTTTGATTATGCTGCCCGCTTTCTAAAGGCAGCGGGAGGTGTAGATAGAGTCAATGGATGGAAGGCGGGTTTGTGTGATGGACTGGGTGGTGTTCACGATTCTCTGAAGTTTCTTGCGGTATTGGGCTGAGCAGTTGCCATACCAGGCTGTGATGCAACCAGATATGATGCTTTCCACGGTGCACCTGTAAAAATTGGTAAGAGTCAATGTGGACATGCCGAATTTCCTTAGTTCCTGAGGAAGTAGAGACACTGTTGTGCTATCTTGGTTGTAGCGTTGAAGTGGGTGGACCAGGATAGATTTTTGGTGATGTGCACACCTCGATGCTACAGGGTTGTGCACAATACTTTGCTTCCTGAAGTCAATGACCAGCTCTAGTTTTGCTGGCATTGAGGGAGAGATTGTTGTCGTTACACCACTCCACTATGTTCTCTACCGCCCTCCTGTATTCTGACTTGTTATTGTTCGAGATCCGATCCACTACATTTGTGTCATCAGCAAACTTGCAGATGGCGTTGGAGCCAAAATTTGCCATGCAGTCGTGTGTGTATAAGGAGTACAGTAGGGGACTAAGTACACAGTCTTGCGGGGCCCTATCTGAGAACTATCGTGGAGGAGGTGTTGTTTATTCTTACTGATTGTGGTCTGTGGATTAGGAAGTCGAGGATCCAGTTGCAGATGAGGAGCCAAGTCCTAGGTTTGGAGCTTTGATATGAGCTTGGCTGGGATTATGGTGTTGAAGGCAGAGCTGTAGTCAATAAGTAGGAGTCTGATGGAGGAGTCCTTGTTGTTGAGATGCTCCTGGGATGAGTGTAGGGCAAGGGAGCTGCCGTCTGCTGTGGACCAGTTGCGATGGTATGCAAATTGCAGTGGATCTAGGCTTTCTGGGAGTATGGAGTTGATGTGCTTATGACCAACCTCTCAAAGTACTTCATTACAATCAATGTCAGGGCCACCGGACAGTAGTCATTGAGGCACGTTGCCTGGTTCTTATTTGGTACCGGTATGATGGTGGTCTTCTTGAAGCAGGTGGGGACCTCGGAACGGAGTTGGTACAGGTTGAAGATGTCAGCGACCATATCTGCCAGCTGGTCCATGCAGGATTTGAGTGTACGACCAGGGACCCCGTCTGGATCCGTCGCCTTCTGAGGGTTCACTTTCAGGAAGGCTGATCTGACTTTGGAAGCTGTGACTGTGGGCATGGGTGTGTCCGGGGCTGCTGGGGTTTGATGGTTTCCTGCTCGAACCAAGCATAGAATGCATTGAGTTCATCAGGGAAAGGCGCGCTGCTGCTGGAGATTCTGCTCGGCTTCGCTTTGTAGTCTGTTATGTTGTTTAGGCCTTGCCAGAACCGACGAGAGTCTGTGACGCTAATCTGTGACTCTAGCTTGGTCTGATATTGTCTCTTGGTATCCTGGTTGACTTTGCGGAGGACGTACCTGTATTTCTTGTATAGATCAGGGTCGCCTGACTTGAACGCCTCGGACATGGCCTTCGGTACGGAGTCAATCTCCGGATTAAGTCATGGTTTTCGGTTGTGGAACATACGTACTACTTTCTTTGGCACGCAGTCGTCCACACATTTGCTGATAAAGTCTGTGTGACGGTGGTGACATACTCATTTAGGTTGGTCGCTGAGTTCTTAAATATGGACCAGTCCACTGACTCCAAGCAGTCATGTAGGAGCTCTTCTGTTTCCTCGGACCAGCACTACATTACCTTCTGAACCAGCTTCTCCCGTTTAAGTTTCTGTTTGTATGCCGGGAGAAGGATCACCGTCTTCTGGTCTGATTTTCCAAAGTACGGTCGGGGAATGGAACGGTAGGCGCCCTTGATTTTTGTGTAGCAGTGGTGGAGAGTGTTGTCGCCCCTGTTGGGACAGACGTGTTGGTGGTATTTTGACAGTGCACTCTTGGGGTTTGCCTTGTTGAAGTCCCCGGCCACGATGAACAAGGCCTCCGGGTGTTCTGTTTCATTGTTGTTTATAACTGTGTACAATTCATCCAGCACCTTCTTCACTTCTGCCTGTGGTGGGAAGTAGACCGCTATGATAATGGCTGAAGTGAAATCACATGAAAGGTAGTATGGGCGGCAGTCAGGCATTCCCGGTCCGGGGAGCAATAGGGCGCCAGGGTCGCCACATCCGAGCACCAGGAGGAGTTGAGGCAAACCCCTCCACCTTTTGCTTTGCCTGATGACGCGGTGTGGTCCATCCAGTGAATTGAGAAGCCTTCAGGTGCTATAGCACAGTCCGGTGAGGCAGGATATCATGGCTGATATGTTCCTCATCTGTTACCTACAATGCTACAGAGCAAGAGCTGGATTGCAAAATCAGCCAGAGCATCTCCTCCCTCGAACACATGACATAGGAGCAGGAGTAGGCAATTTAGCCTCCCGAGCTTAAATACCTTCAATGTGATCATGGCTGATCCCATCCTGGCCTCAACCCCATTGCCCTGCCCAATCTCCATAATCCAACAACCTATTACCAATTAAAAATCTGTCTAACTCCCCCTTAAATGTCCCTGCATTCACCGTACTCTGGAGTAGCAAATTCTACAGATTCACAACCCTTTGTGAGAAGTAGTTTCTCCTCAAATCTGTTTTAAATTTGCTACCTCTTATTCTAATATTATGACCTCTCGTTTTAGAATGCCTCACAAGAGGAAGCATCTACTTTATCCATACGTTTAAGCATCTTGTATACCTCGATTTGATCTCCCCTCATTCGTCTAAACTCTAGCGAGTACAGGCCTAAACTGTTCAATCTCTCCTCATAACAACAAACCCCTCATCTCTGGAATCAATCTAGTGAACCTCCTCTGAACTGCCTCCAATGTCACTACTTCTTTCCTCAAATAAGGGGACCAAAATTGTGCACAATACTCCAGGTGCGGTCCTACCAATGTCTTATATAGTTGCAACAACACTTCCTTACCTCTATACTCAATTCCTTTTGCTATAAATGCCAACATTCCATTTGCTTTTCTTATTATCTGCTGCATCTGCATACTCGTTTTCTGTGACTCATGCACAAGGACACCCAGATCCCTCTGCATCGGAGCACCCTGAAGTCTCTCCCCATTTAGATCATAAGTTGCCTTTCCATTTTTTCGACCAAGATGCATGACTTCACAGTTATCCACATTAAACTCCAACTACCACATTTTGGCCCACTCTTTTAACCTATCTATATCAATTTGTAAGGTTCTTATTTCCTCATTGCAACTTACTGCCCCACCTATTTTTGTGTCACCAGCAAATTTGGCTTTAGAACCTTCTATCCCTGTTCCAAGTTGTTAATATAGATTGTAAATAGCTGGGGCCCAAGGACCGAACCGTGTGGCACCCCACTAGTTACATCTTAAAAGACCCATTTATCCCAACTCTCCGTCTCCTGTCTGTTAGCCAGTCTTCTATCCAAGCTAATAAGTTACCCGAATCCCATGTGATCTTACTTTGTGAATTAACCTTCTGTGCGGCACCTTATCAAACGCCTTCCGGAAGTCCAGATATACTACACCGACAGAATCCCCATTATCGACTTTGCTCGTTACATCTTCGAAGAACTCAAGCAAATTAGTCAAACATGATTTGTCCTTCATAAAACCATACTGACTCTGATGGATTGCGTTTTGGCTTTCCAAATGTCCTGATATATGTCCTTGATAATTGATTCTAACAATTTTCCAAAAACAGATGTTAAACTAACAGGTCTGTAATTTCCCACATTCTGCCTCCGTCCCTTTTTGAATAAGGGCATTACGTTAGCATTGTTCCAGTCCACTGGAACCTTTCCCATGTCCATGGAATTTTGGAATATTATAACCAATGGATCCACTATCTCTGCTGCCACTTCTTTTAACCATGATGTGGAGATGCCGGCGTTGGACTCTTTTAACACCCTAGGGTGTAGGCCATCAGGCCCTGGGGACCTGTCTGCCCTCAATCCTAAGAGTTTGTTGAGTACCGTTTCCCTATTGACGCTAATTGCTTCAATCTTGAAGAAGGACAAGGATCCGGAGCAGTGTGGGTCCTACCACACAATATCACTGCTGAATGTAGATGCCACGTTGTTGGCAAAGATCTTGGCCTCGCAGATTGAGGACTGTGTGCCGGGAGTGATAGGAGAAGACCAGACGGGGTTTGTAAAGGGGAGGCATCTGACGGTCAATGTTAGGCATCTGTTAAACATTATAATGGTGTCCTCGGAGGGATGGGATGTGGAGGTGGCGGTCGCTATGGATGCGGAGAAGGCCTTTGATCGTGTAGAATGGGAATATTTGTGGGAGGTACTGAGGCGGTTTGGGCTCAGGCAGGGGTTTGTGGATTGGGTCCGGTTGTTGTGTCAGACACCGGCAACGTACGTAAGGATGAACCGGGTGAGTTTGGGGTATTTCAGGCTGCATCGTGGGACAAGGCAAGGATGCCCACTCTCCCCATTTCTATATCTTGCATACGCTGGACTTTGAGCTGGAGCTGTTGTCCTAGATCTAATGCTGGAACGGGATCACTGAGGTCACTGTTGGTGATCCATGGAGTTCCATTTTCAGATTGCAATGAGCGACTCTTCTCCAGTAGAAGTACCTCTAGGGCTTTGGATGTGTCCTGTGATCCAGATCCTTCTGATGCTACACCTCCCATCAATTTCAGGATACTCAACTTTTTTTAACCTCTTCATGGTCAGATTGCCCTTTCAGCTTTTCCTTTAGTTGCTGTTCTTTGCACTGAGCTTCTGTTCTTTGGTATCTCTGAAATTATCCATCACCACTTGCAGCTCTGCCTTTTTCTCTTGCAGGCATGTTTCCATATCTCCAGTCTTTCTATTTAGCTCTTCCTTCCGGATGTTCAATTGCTTGATTTCCTGATGCAATTCACCCATCTGTTTGTAGCTTCTGCAGTTTAAGCACAGCATTTCTGTTGTTGTCTGCACTTACTTCAAAATGCTTTTTTTAGACTGAATAAGTTTGTTCTCCAAATCAAGACAATTCCCTTTCATGTGGCTTCACTCTCTCTCTAGAGACTGAATAATGTGCTGAAGGGAGTTCATTTTTACGTTGAGAAGGTTTATGACTTGCTGATCCTTCTCAATAAGCTGTGTCTGGTGTGCTATTTCTGCTTGTTGAAACTGAGAGGCCAGTTGCATGGTTTCTAGTTCCCTCTTCTCCTCCCATAGCATTGCTCGTGTCCTCTCCAGTTCCTTCATTTTTAGCTCATGGTGCTGTTTCAATTCCAAAAGCTCATCCTTTTCTTTCATGAGGCCATGATATGCTACATTGTGCCAGTTGTTTATTGTTTGCCGGTCAAGATCAGCGCTTCTTGGCTTATTTGGTTTCTTTGCGTGCTTTTCAAACCCTTGTTTGTCCTGCTAGCTCCACCTGCTGGTCGGATGTTAGAACTGCAACAGTAAAACATATAACTTATAATACACATGCAGATCATAGATCATAGAATTTACAGTGATGAGTTATCCTCTATTCATGGTTGAATCCACATTTTCGGCAGATCAACTTCATTGATTAAATTTGCTCCAGCACCTTTGTCCAATTTGATGTTTGTGCTAGTTTGATTAATTATAAGCAGAATTGTCTAATTATCCAAGTGGTTTGGCACTTCTCCGTCTAGTTCTGTGCTTCGGTATTCAGCGCCTTCATAGATCATGTCCACGAAAAAAGAACCTTCCAGGCCATCTGGTACATCATCAAACTCAGCTTACCTGTTCAAGGCTGCACTTTGTATTATTGCCGAATCACTAATTTTTTTAGCGACAGATATCACATTGACACGCGGTTGCGGCATTCTTGCAATTGAAAGGCATTGCTGGGTAAAATGGTTTCTCTTGAAATGAAAATCGCTTATTGTCACAAGTAGGCTCCAAATGAAGTTACTGTGAAAAGTCCCTAGTCGCCACATTCCGGCGCCTGTTCGGGGAGACTGGTAGGGGAATTGAACCGTGCTGCTGGCCTGCCTTGGTCTGCTTTCAAAGCCAGCGATTTAGCCCTGTGCTAAACAGCCCCTAATGCCGCATTGGATGCGTGTTTTGCCATATGCAGGGCATTTTCTCGGACCATGCGTTCTGCCGCACCTCCAACATAAAATGGTGTTCACTAAAGATTTCTCAAAATGGCCACCGATCGGACGTTTCTGATTTTGCTGTGACACAGCAATGATGGCGTCGTCGGCACCCTCTTTTTTCCTGCCACTTTCTTGTGTCTGGATCTCAGATATTTGCTTTTATGCAATCTCACTGGCCTTACATATTTTTATGGCATCTGTTAGCTTTAAATTATTTTTCCGCGTTAAATGCTCGCGTAATTTGTTACATTGTAGACTGTATACAATTTGATCTTTCATCAAGGAATCATGGAGGTCTGTAAAATTGCAGAATTGCACTTTGAGATGTAAATCCATGACAAAACAGTCAAAGGTTTGGCCGGATTTTTGCAGTTTCATTATAACATTCAAAGGTTTTGTTCTTTGTCGGATGGCAATAATTGTCAATTTGCTCAATTATTTTTAAGTAGCTTTTCTTATCTTCCTCCAAAGCAAACTGAAAAGTATTATATAGATCAATTGCTTGGGGACTGGCTACTGTCATTAGGAGTGCTAACTACTACTACTAAAGGGTTATTACAATGTCTAAGATAGAAACAGTGGGAACTAACGGTCTAACACTAACAACATTAAGAAACTACAGTGCTACTCTCAGATGGGACAGCTACACACTCCACACGAACGCCTTCTGGGACTCTGTACTCGCCCCACCTGTGGTCGGATGCTAGAACTACAACAGTAAAACATATAACTTATAATGCAGATGCAGATCATAGATCATAGAATTTACAGTGATGATGAACTACTCGTATTATATACAGATGATAGTCTGCCTATCATCACAACTTCAGCAGCTGAATAGTTGGTCTACAGATTTCAGAGTTCTGCAGTTTAGCTGTCAGGTGTTGTCTTGCTTCCTTTTCAGCTGTGGCTTTACTGATTTTGTTTGCTTACAGCAGAGAGAGAGAAAGACTTTTATTTTTACCTGCCAGAGCAAGGGGGTGTGGTAAACCACTGTGTTGCATTGTGTTGTGTTGTACATGCCTGGGCTTGTCCCGGCTGGCTCCGCCTGTGGCTCCTCCACTCGGGCTCATGTATAAAGGTGGCTAGTCTCCGCCTCTGCCCCAGTTCGGGACCAGAGGCCAGGAGGCTAGCTGTTTAGTGTAATAAAGCCTCAGTTACATTCATCACTCGTCGTGTGTTATTGATGGTGTATCAATTTATTACACTAAACTTCTAAGATGAACTCATCACTCAAGCCTGATCACCTGGAGCTGGACCCACAGGCAGCCGACGCCACAGAAACTTTTGAGCACTGGCTAAGCTGCTTCGAAGCATACCTCGCATCCTTCACCAAAGACTTCACAGACCTCCAGAAGAAGCAGATCATCCAGGCACGGGTGAGCCCAGGAGTCTTTCTTCTCATCAGGGATGCCCCCTCGTATGCGGAGGCAATAATGCTGCTGAAGGGACAATACGTGAAGTCCGTTAACGAAGTGTATGCTAGGCCCTCCTTGCCACGAGACGGCAACATCAGGGGGAATCACTTGCAGAATTTCTGCGTGCCTTGCGTGTACTCTGCCGGAACTGTGATTGCCGGGCGATATCGGCTACCCAGCACGCGGAGCTGCTGATCAGGGACGCTTATGTCGCGAGCATAAAATCAAATTATATCCGCCAGCGATTACTAGAAGGGGGTACACTCGGCTTCCCAGAGACAGTGCAACTCTCCAACTCGCTGGAGGTGGCCTCCCAGAACATGGAGGCCTACACCTCCGACCACACGGCACCCTTGTGGACCTCGTGAGCACAGCCATCATCCGACCCGGGTGCGACGCAAGCCTGTGCCGTGCAGCGGCCCGCCAACGCCGGAGGTCCGAGGTGCTACTTTTGCAGCCAGGGCAGCCACCCCAAACAACGCTGCCCTGCACGGAACACAACTTACAACAGCTGTGGGAAGAAGGGCCAATTTGCAAAAGCCTGCCAGGTGCAATCTCCCCCTAAAACTTCTAGGCCCAGCAGCACTGCCTGCTGCCTGTCGGGGCCGCCCCTGGCTGCTGCACCACCTGCCATGTGCTACCCATGGTGCCGCCATCTTCGCCGCCATCATCAATTTCGGCAGCCACTTGCGACCATGGGGGCCGCCATCATTAGCGCATCATCCAACCGCCACACACGACCCACGGGGGCCGCCATATTGGATGCCATCGCCGATGTCTCCCGCCACGCGCGACTCATGGGGGCTGCCATCTTGGGACCACTCCGCTCCCTCCCGGGAGCCTGGCTCACCCGACCGTTCGCTGGCCGCCGCTACCTCTGACCGGCCTACCGACCGCCTTCCGAAACTCGCCTCCATCACGCTCGATCAGTCCCGGCCGCACCACCTCGCGAAGTCTATGATGACCGTCCGGATCACCTGGCACGAGACGGCCTGTCTTTCCGACTCCGGGAGCACGGACAGCTTCATTCACCCAGATACAGTAAGGCGCTGCTCCCTCCCAACTTACCCACGATCCAGAAAATCTCCCTGCCTTCCGGATGCCATGCAGTAGAAATCCGGGAGTACTGTGTCGCGACCCTTACTGTACAAGGCGTAGAGTACGCTAACTTCAAACTCTATGTCCTTCCCCATCTCTGCGCTGCCCTATTACTGGGGCTCGACTTCCAGTGCCACCTCCAGAGCCTTACTTTAATGTTCGATGAACACCTGCCCCCCCCTCACCGTCTGTAGCCTCGCGACCCTTAAGGTCGACCCATCCTCGTTCTTCGCAAACCTCACCCCGGACTGTAAGCCCGTCGCTACTCAGAGCAGACGGTACAGTGCCCGGGACAGGGCCTTTATCAGTTTGGAGATCCAGCAACTCCTGCGAGAGGGGATCATTGAGGCTAGTACCAGCCCCTGGAGAGCCCAAGTGGTGGTCATCAAGACTGGGGAGAAGCACCGGATGGTCATCGATTGCAGCCACACCATCAACCGGCACACGCAGCTCTCGATGCGTACCCCCTCCCCCGCATATCTGACATGGTTAACCAGATTGCGCAGTATCGAGTCTTCACCACAATTGACTTGACGTCCGCGTACCACCAGCTCCGTATCCGCCCGGAGGACCGCCAATACACTGCCTTCGAGGCAGATGGCCGCCTCTACCACTTCCTTAGGGTCCCCTTCGGCGTCACCAATGTGGTCTCGATCTTCCAAAGAGAAATGGACCGAATGGTTGACCAGTATGGGCTGCGAGCCACGTTCCCGTATTTAGACCATGTCACCATCTGCGGCCATGAGCAGCAGGACCATGACGAAAACCTCCGGCACTTCCTCCACACCCCTAAACTCCTGAACCTCACCTATAATAAAGAAAAATATGTTTTCCGCACAACCCGCCTAGCCATCCTCGGCTACGTCGTGGAACACAGAGTCCTAGGGCCCGACCCCGACCGCATGTGCCCCCTCCTGGAACTCCCCCTCCCCCACTGCCCCAAGGCCCTGAAGAGATGCCTGGGGTGTCATAATATACACAAGTGTATTATGGTGCAGACACACACATGCACACACACTGATGGACATGCAGTGGGACCAATCAGCATACACAACACCGCAGCCAATCACCAGTGAGAGCACACGCACTATAAAGACAGGGGACAGGAGAGTTCCCGCTCATTCTAGTAGCAGCCAGCTCGGAGCACAAAGCTCACAGCCTGCAACACAGACATTCACCATGTGCTGAGTGCATCACCTGGTTAGGACTAGGCAAGCGTCAAGAGTTAAAGCTGGTATTGGATTTTACCCACAGTTCAAGTATGTCAATATAGTTGACCTTATAATAAAATAGAGTTGCACCACTTCAAGTGTTGGTGACCTGTTTGTGATCCAGAACACCCAACACATCATGGGGTTCTTCTCATACTATGCCAGTGGGTCCCCAATTATGTGGACAAGGCCCGTCCACTTACCAAATCCACTATTTTTCCCCTGACGACTGAGGCCCGACTGGCCTTCAATCGCATCAAGGAAGATATTGCCAAAGCCACGGTGCATCCTATTTCAGGTGGAGAGCGATGCGTCGGACTTTGCTCTGGACGCTACCCTCAACCAAGCTGGCAGGCCCCTGGCTTTCTTCTCCCGTACCCTCCATGCCTCTGAAATTCGACACTCCTCCATCGAATAGGAAACCCAAACCATCGTAGAAGCTGTGCGACACTGGAGGCAATATCTGGCCGGCAGGCGATTCACTCTCCTCACTGACCAACGGTCGGTTGCCTTCATGTCCAATAACACACAGCGGGGCAAGATCAAGAATGACAAGATACTGAGGTGGAGGATCGAGTTCTCCACCTACAACTACGATATCTTGTATCGACCTGGGAAGCTGAATGAGCCCCCAGATGCCCTATCCCGTGGTACATGTGCCAGCGCACAAGTAGACCGTCTTCGGGCCCTCCACAATGACCTGTGTCACCCGGGGGTCACCCGCTTTTTTCACTTTATCAAAGCTCGCAACCTGCCTTACTCCACCGAGGTCAGGTCCGTGACCAGTGACTGCCAGGTCTGCGCGGAGTGCAAGCCGCACTTCTATCGGCCAGACAGAGCACACCTGGTAAAGGCCGCTCGCCCCTTTGAGCGCCTCAGCATCGATTTCAAAGGGCCCCTCCACTGACCATAACGTGTACTTCCTCAACATTGTTGACGAGTACTCAAGATTCCCCTTCGCCATCCCGTGCCCTGACATGACCTCTGCCACCGTCATCAAGGCCCTGCACAGTCTTTTCACCCTATTCGGGTTCCCCGCCTACATCCATAGTGATCGGGGATCCTCCTTCATGAGCGACGAGTTGCGTCAGTTCCTGCTTAGCAAGGGCATCGCCTCCAGCAGGACGACCAGCTATAACCCCCGGAGAAATGGACAGGTAGAGAGGGAGAACGCGACGGTCTGGAAGGCCATCCTCCTGGCCCTACGGTCTAGGAGTCTCCCAGTCTCCCACTGGTAGGAGGTCCTCTCCGATGCACTCCACTCCATCCGGTCGCTCCTGTGTACAGCCACCAACGAGACTCCTCACGAGTGTATGTTTGCTTTCCCCAGGACATCCACCTCCAGGGTCTCGCTCCAGTCCTGGCTGGCAGTCCCAAGGCCCGTCCTCCTCCGGAAGCATGCGAGGAGCCATATATCCGACCCCCTTGTCAAGAAGGTCCTGCTCCTCCATGCCAATCCACAATATGCCTACGTGGCACACCAGGACAGGCGACAGGACGCAGTCTCCCTTCGTGATTTGGCACCAGCAGGCTCCCCAGCGACCATCACCACCACCACCACCACCCCCGACCCTACACCGTCTTTCCCCACCCCCGCCCACCTACTCATGAACTAGCACCCGCAGGCCCACTGGCGACCATCACCACCACCTCCGCCCATACACCGCCCCCCCCCCCCTTCACCGACTCAACAACTGGGTAAAGAAGAGGACAACACGCTCCCGGACGTGCAGGTCTCAACACCGGTGTCTACACCGCAGCCGGACTGAGGCGATCACGGCGGAAAGTCAAGGCTCCCGACAGACTTGACCTTTAAGACCTCTTCAGCCGCGCCAGTTAACATTGCTGAACATGTATTGAAGTTGCATTGTGTTGTGTTGTACATGTCTGGGCTTGTCCCGGCTGGCTCTGCCTGTGGCTCCTCCCCTCGGGCTCAAGTATAAAGGTGGCTCGTCTCCGCCTCCAACCCAGTTCGGGACCAGAGGCCAGGAGGCAAGCTGTTTAGTGTAATAAAGCCTCAGTTACATTCATCACTCGTCGTGTGCTTATTGATAGCATACCAGGGGGAAATTTGCTGTCTTTCTTGCTTATGTTGCACACACTCGGACGCACAGAAAACATTAGTTCACACTAGCCAGGTTTGCAGCTGTCTTTTAATCCCTGTCTCTTATGTATCCCTGGAAGAGGAGAATCCACAATGGGTTTGGTCATAGAATTTACAGTGCAGAAGGAGGCCATTTGGCCCATCGAGTCTGCACTGGCCCTTGGAAAGAGCACCCTACCTAAGCCCATGCCTCCACCCTATCTCCGTAACCCAGTAACCCCAACTAACCTGTTTGGACACTAAGGGCAATTTAGCATGGCCAATCCACCTAACTTGCACATCTTTGGACTGTGGGAGGAAACTGCAGCACCCAGAGGAAACCCACGCAGACACAGAGAGAATGTGCAGACTCCGCACAGACAGTGATTCAAGCTAGGAATCGAACCTGGAAGCCTGGAGCTGTGAAGCAACTGTGCTAACCAATGTGCTGTCATGTCTGTGATATAACTTACAGGATTTGATTCCTGCTGAAGTGATAGTGAGCTTCTATTATCTCCACAGGAGATTACAGTCTGTCTGTAACGCTTTATGCCTTTGATATGTCCCTGTCTGGAAAACGTGGTGTGATATTCCACTGTCTCTCACAACATAATATCATCCACACAGGAACTTCTCAGACAGTCACTGAACTTGCATTCTCAGAATTTACATCCTCAGCCATCTTTGGTTTGTGCATCCAATATTAAAAACACATCTTCTTGGCACAGTGGTTAGCATTGCTGCCTACGGCGCTGAGGACCGGGTTTGAATCCCGGCCCTGGGTCACTGTCCGTGTGGAGTTTGCACATTCTCCCCGTGTCTGCGTGGGTTTCATCCCCACAACCCAAAGATGTGCAGGGTAGGTGGATTGGCCACGTTAAATTGCCCCTTAATTGGAAAAAATAATTGGGTACTCTAAATTTATTTTTAAAAAATGTTTTAAGAACAACACATCTTCTTAATAATTCAATATGTCCATATGTAATTCAAGGTTTGGGCCCATCATCATGACAGTACATGTAGAATACTTGGATTTCCAAAAGGCATTCAATAGGTAAATACAAAATGTTAATACTCAAGTTAAGGTTGCATGGAGTTGGGGGGAAATTCTCTTGATGTCTACTCTACCAAAACCTTTCATATTTTTTAAGGATTTTATTGGGTTATCCCTCAATGTTCTCTTTCCAAAAGAGAGGAGACCCAGTCTGTTCATCCTCTCTTAATAAATATGTATTTTCATATCAGGTATTATTCTTGCAAATCCTTTTTAAACTCTCTTCAGTGTCTATTATCTTTTTTAAATATTTAAACCAGAAATGTGTGGTACTACCTAATTTCAATACATGTTCAGCAAAACTGCTATACTTTTCAATTCTATCCCTTTAGAATTAAGCCCAAGTGCTTGGTTTGCTTTTTTATGACCTTGTTATCTTGTGACGCTACTTTTAGTGATTTGTGTATTTGTATTCACTGATTCCTTTGTTCATTTCCCACATTTAGATTATTTTCTAAATAGTCAACAATCTCCTTATTTTACTTTCCAATTTGTAATACCTCAGGGGCGGGATTCCCCGAGCCCCGCGCCGGGCCGAAGAATCGCCGCAACCGCGCCACGCAGCCCCACACCGGCACGCGATTCTTCGAGGAGCGGAGAATTGCCGCCATTTGCGCCGCCGCATTTGGCGCGGCGCCACTCGCGGGCTGCTGTCCGCGGTCGGGCCGCCGATTCTCCGGCCTTGATGGGCCAAGCGGCCGCACGGAAATGGCAGAGTCCCGCCGGCGCCGTCCACACCTGCTAGCAGCCAGCGGGAACTCTGCGCGCAGGGTCAGGGGGCGTCCTGTGGGTGGGGGGGGCTCCTTCACTGGGGGGGGGGGGGCCTCCGATGGGGTCTGGCCCGCGATCGGGGCCCACCGTTCGGCGGACCGGCCTCTCCAGCCCTGGCCCTATTTTGTTACAGGGCCGGCCCCTGAACCCCTGCGCCATGTTGCGTCGGGGCTGGCGTGTTGAGGAAGTCCCCCGCACATGCGCGGGTTGGCGTGGCGCCACTGCGCACGCGCAGGTTGGCGCGGCGTCCAGTTGGCGGCGGGTAGGGAGGCTGGAGCGGGGTGAACCGGTAGCGCCCGGACCCGTTTCGCGCCATCGTGTGAAATCCGGAGAATCCCACCCCATATTTATCTATGTTGAAATTATGTAAGTTTGTTAATATCTTGTATTTTGTTGCAGTCCTCCTGAGCATTGATTATCCACACCCCACAATTCTCCTTCACTGCTGCTCTTCCAATTGTTTCTTTCAATGCTGCATAATTATAATTATTGCAACTGCAAAAATCTCTCCATCATCTCTACTTCCCTAGAAATAGAACAACTTCAACCGAACTTGAGGAACACCATGCACCATCAGAGAAATTAGTTATTTCAGAGGAAACATTAGCAATGGGCACTAAAAGTAATTCATTGACCTTGTGAGCAGTGAGTGAAAAGCTAAGACCAGATCATTAGTATTAATGAGTTCCATTTTGACAGAATGGAAAGTTATAAGATAGCATTGTAATGAGCAGACAACACCGTTGTCATTTTTTTCCTTGGTTTTCCAAACATTTGAATGGCAATCCAAACGTTGCTGGATGCATAAAAAAAGTAAAAAAGCCAAGTATGGATCTTAACTGAAAAAACAGTTCTATAATTAATCTAATGCTAATTGCATTTACATCTTAACAAAAGGCCACATTATAATTCAACAAAAATATAATATTGAAGCGTTAAAGACATACCATCGTATCAACTTTTATCAGTAGGGTTAATGATGATATTGTTGGTTGGATAAATGCACCTTCAAATGTTCCCTTTGGATAAATGATAGAACATTTTAAATTAGTATATTCTCCGTTTTATATTACAAAAATCCTCAATAAAAACATTTCAAAAAATGTACACCTGTAATATAGTTTCAGGAAATATGAAATAAGTAACCACTAAAATTGAATCTAGATTAAGTTTTTAAAATAGAGATGCCACCAAAGACCCATTTCACCTCTTATCATTGAAGGGATCGGGATATAAATAACCTCAGTCACCTGCTGGATAAGATATCCTGTTCATGTTGACCAACCTGGACCCACTCCCAAGTACACTGTAAGCTAAGGTGATGTATGTTATATTTTGCTGTTATAATACCAGCTGCCGTTACCACTGGGCAAGCTTGATTCCAGAGTGGCTTGATAGATGAGAATTTTTTTTTTAGAAACCAGGGAGGAAAGTTACTGAACACATTCACAGGAGTCTCCTAATGAACTTTTAACACAAATAATAACACATTGATTAAACAAGTAAAATAAACTATATTATATTGAACAAAAAGGTTGGAAAGATCTCAATATAAACAGAAGAATACACTTCAAATTCACATTATTCCTCTACCCCATCAATATTGTTACAAACACATAAGCCAATGAAGAACTACCACTACCTTGACACACAAAGACGTCTTGCTTGCATCTGGCACAGTGGCAAACTGCTGTTCTTTGGTGAATTCCTAAGCATTCATATAATGCTTTTCGCCCAACTCATATTTCTCTCCGAGATGCCCAGAAAAATCTGCACTTTAAACTCAGTCTTCTAGTAGCACCTAGACTAAACTGGTCACTTTACTGAGTTCTATACTGACTAGTCAGTCAATTACTGTCCCAATAATCTCATAATGTTGTTTTCTCAGGCATCTGAAAATCCCTGGATGCAATTCTTCGCTCCTGAGACACCGCAGCAGGATTCATGGACTTCTACGACAGCAAAATTGACGCCGCACCTGGACCGATACAGCGACCATTGAGGGTCCAGCACTGGCGCCACATGGAACACAACCGATTCCAATGAAAAATTGTCTGATTCGCCGGGTCTGTGATTGACACTCAGGAGGCTGACAAGCTGCAGCTGAATATACACACTTCACTCCCCACACACACTCATCCCAGTAAAGAAGATGGCACTGGTTACGCTGGAGTCCACCCATCCCTTTGATGGGTCAGCTGGGACAAGAGGGCACCTTGTGGGGGTGGACTGAGAAGACACCCGTACGACCCATGGCACTAAGTTCACAGAGGGCAGTCGGTGGCGTGCGCAGCTGCATGGCTGCCTTGCAGGCTGCAACAATGGTGTTCCGTGCCCATTCACCCCAACCCCACAGCTCACCTCCTGACCCCACCCCCCACGACCCATGGCACTACGTTCACAGAGGGCAGTCGGTGGCGTGCGCAGCTGCATGGCTGCCTTGCAGGCTGCAACAATGGTGTTCCGTGCCCATTCACCCCAACCCCACAGCTCACCTCCTGACCCCCCCCCCCACGACCCATGGCACTACGTTCACAGAGGGCAGTCGGTGGCGTGCGCAGCTGCATGGCTGCCTTGCAGGCTGCAACAATGGTGTTCCGTGCCCATTCACCCCAACCCCACAGCTCAGCTCCTGACCCCCAACCCACCCCCCCCATGGCACTAAGTTCACAGAGGGCAGTCGGTGGCGTGCGCAGCTGCATGGCTGCCTTGCAGGCTGCAACAATGGTGTTCCGTGCCCATTCACCCCAACCCCACAGCTCACCTCCTGACCACCCCCCCCCCCCCCCCCGGCTGCTCCCCCGGCTCTGGCAGAAGCCCCCTGGCCTATCGTAGAATTTACAGTGCAGAAGGAGGCCACCCAGCCCATCGGCTCTTGGAAAGAGCACCCCACCCAAGGTCAACACCCCCCACCCCATCCCCATAACCCAGCAACCCCACCCAACACTAGGGCAATTTTGGACACTAAGGGCAATTTATCATGGCCAATCCACTTAACCTGCACATCTTTGGACTGTGGGAGGAGACCGGAGCACCCGGAGGAAACCCACACACACACGGGGAGGATGTGCAGACTCCGCACAGACAGTGATCCAAGCCGGAATTGAACCTGGGACCCTGGAGCTGTGAAGCAATTGTGCTATCCACAATGCTACCGTGCTGCCCCCAATATTAACCTTTCATTGTCACGAGTATGAAGTTACTGTGAAAAGCCCCTAGTTGCCACATTCCGGCACCTGTTCGGGTAAGCTGGTACGGGAATTGAACCCCTACTGCTGGCCTTGTTCTGCATCACAAACCAGCCATCTAGCCCACTGAGCTAAACCAGCACTATGGCACAACTGTCAGCGCACCCTGGCGATGTTGGACACTTTCCATAATCCCTCTTTCCCCCTCAGCAGCAACGGTGCCTGTTTCACGTTTTTTGAAAGCACAGGGGAACTTCGCCGTCAGGAACTCCTCCGATGGAAGCAGAGAATCGCGGAGGCCCCAGAGAATACCGGGTCAGGCTGGCTAATGGTATGTAAACGGCCTTTATTGTACGAGCGGGGTGGAATGCATTGGCGCCGCTGTCGAGGCACCGGAGAATTGCAATTTGGTATGATTCCAGCGACTACCACAATTTCGGTGTCCAAACTGATTCTCCGCCCGACTTTCCCAATTTTGGCATCGGCCGACAGAGAATCCCGCCCCCTATCTTCACTCACTGACACATACTGAACTTTCTCTTCTGTATTTTTCCTGTGTGTGTGTCTGCTGGGCAACAGGTGCTGAGGTGTTTTTCGTTTCAAAAATCATTAAACTTTAAACCTCTTTTAACCCATCACTTTAACTTCAGGGATTGTAAAACCTCATTAAAAATGTACGCCATACAAATAAACCCAAAAGATCGGCGGCGGAATACTCCATTTCAGAAATTAAGGGAGGGACCTTCTGTCCCTCCGCATCCGTTTTCGGCCAATAGGGTTTCCCATTGTGGGCACCCACATGCCGACGGGAAATCTGCCGGCATGATTGCGCTGCTGGCAAAGCATAGGATCCCGCCGTTGGAGAATCCAGCCCTAAGTCTTGACGCCTGGACTAAATTGGTGGTGTTCTACAACAGAAAAATTGGCGCCGTTCCCAGACCAATTCATCAACCATTAATGGACTAGCACCTGCACCACGTGGAACTCGACTGATTCCAATGAAAAAATGTGTGTCATTCGCCCGAGTCAGGATTGACACTCGAAAGGCTGACAGCCGCAAATAAGAACTCCATACTCCACATACACGATCCCAGCCAACAAGATAAGCAAGGAGAGCAGCACAACGGTTCACGACACAAAACTGGAGACCCTACTGGATGCAGTGGAGTAGAGATGGGCCACCCTGTACCCTGGGGTGAGTAGGCTGTTGCCACCCACCACCGTGCACTGGGCGCAGGCACAAGTGGGAGAGGCCGTCATGCCGTGGGCAACACTGCCTGGATCGGTCAACAGTGCTGCAAAAAATTGCTCAATCTCCTCAGGGTGGCCAGGGTGAGTAGGCAGCACTATGCCCCTGACACTCACTTCCGACCCACACACCCGAAACCCGATCCATTCCCCCCCCTACCTGGAGTGCAACCAAACCCCTTCCAGCACCATCTGCCAGCACCCAAACTGGCCGCCATGGTCAGGTGCCCTGGCCACGAAGGCCACCAGCACCCCCACCCCACCCCCTGTGCTGCATGCGCCAACTGACTAACAATGTCTATTTTCGGGCGGTGGTAGCACAGTGGTTAGCACTGCTGCCTACGGTGCTGAAGTCCCGGGTTCGATCCTGGCTCTGAGTCACTGTCCGTGTGGAGTTTGATCTTTCTCCCCGTGTCTGCGTGGGTTTCAACCCCACAACCCAAAGATGTGCAGGTAGGTGGATTGACCACACTAAATTGACCGTTATTTGGAAAAACAATAATTAGGTACTCTAAATTCTTTTTAAAACCACTGTTCACCCCACCCCCTGCCAAGGAGAAGTCGGCCCACAACCGCCGGGAGAGGGAAAAAAAACTGAGTGGGAACTGCCTCGGACCCCCCTCTCCTGTTCCTGCTGTATCTGGTGGGTAGCGGGCACCATGCCACCTAGGACAACTGAGCAGCAGCCGAGCCCATCCAGGCTCGGTCACCCCAGAAGACAGCCGCCAAAGGGGACACAGGTCATAGGGCGCCAATCGCAGCAGACCGTCTCCACACCTGATGTACCGCCTGGGGATCCACCTAGGCTTAGTGATAGAGCCCATAATATCAGAAAGGTAGACACCAGTTCATATTAGAATTTACAGTGCAGAAGTTAAGTTGGCACGGGTGCAGCAAATAGGATAGCGCGAGGGGCTAGGGCACAAAGCTGTATATATATGTTATATATGTTCACTTGTTCACATTAAACACATGTTCACAACATTACAACCTGCCTCAGTGCTCTATCAGAAGGGTGTGAGGGATGAATTGGGCTGGGCTGGCCACAGAAGGGGTGCTGGGGGCGGGGAATGGGCAGGAGTTGCGGGTGGGCTTGGCCCAGAGTCCCCAGGGAAGCCAGCTCTCACCACCAAAGTGGGTAACCTCACATTTACCCACATTATATTGCATTTGTCAAGTATTTGCCCACTCAGCCAGCCTGTCCAATTCACCCTACAGCCTCTTTGTATCCTCCTCACAGCACACACTGCCACCCAGCTTAGTATCGTCCGCAAATTTGGAGTTGTTGCATGCAATTCCTTTGTCCAAATCATTAATTTATATTGTGAACAGCTGGGGTCCCAGCACTGAACCCTGCAGTACCCACTAATCACTGCCTGCCACTCTGAAAAGGAGCCATTTATTCCCACTCTCTGCTTCCTGTCGCCAACCAGTTCTCTATCCACGTCGATACATTGCCCCCAATACCATGAGTTTTAATTTTGCTCAATAATCTCTTGTGTGGGACCTTGACCAAAGCCTTTTGAAAGTCCAGATACACAACATCCATTCGTTCACACTTTTCCACTCTGTTATATTACGTGATTGTAATACGTCATTACTCTTTTGCTTACTTCCAGAATGGTCTGATGGTCGTAGTTCAATGAAACTATCAGTCTTCAGTTTAAGCAAATAACATTTAATGAATAACGAATATAAATAATAATGAGTTTGTTCACTCATCTACAACTATAACTTATGATAAAGTAAATCAGAAGAAGTATTAATAATGATTAACTACACATGCCAACTAAGCTATATCTGTCTAACACTCTGCTATCTAGTCACTCCTGATACGAAGAGGTGGGAATAACCTGAGTTCAGTTTATATACATGGATCTGGTGCTGCCATCCAGTGGTTGTCTAGTACTATGATACAGTTGTTAACCCTTTATATACCAGCAGATATAATAATAATCTCTTCTTGTCAGAAGTAGGCCTTAGTGAAGTTACTGTGAAAAGCCCCTAGTTGCCACATTCCGGCGCCTGTTCGGATAGGCTGGTACGGGAATTGAACCCGCCCTGCTGCCTTGTTCTGCATTACAAGCCAGCTGTTTAGCCCACTGTGCTAAACCAGCCCATATTACAGATCACTACACACTCAACTGGTCACATCCTCAAAAAATTCCATAAGATTTGTCAAGCATGATTTCCCTTTCGTGAATCCATGCTGACTTGGACCGATCCTGTCCCTGCTTTCCAAATGCTCAGTTATTTCATCCATAATAATTGACTCCAGCATTTTCCCCACCACCAATGTCAGGCTAACTGGTCTATAATTCCCTGTTTTCTCTCTCATTACTTTTTTTAAAAATGGGGTTACATTAGCTACCCTCCAATCCATTGGAACTCTTCCAGAGTCCATAGAATGCTGGAAAATGATCACAAATGCGTCTACTATTTCTAGGGCCATTTCCTTGAGTACTCTGGGATGCAGAGCATGAAGCCTCAAGGACTTATTGGGTTTTTATTCCATCAATTTCTCCAATACAATTTCCTGACTGATAAGGATTTCCTTCAGTTCCTCCTTCATGCGAGACCCTCTGCTTCCTAGTATTTACGGAAGATTATTTGTGTCCTCCTTAGTGAAGACAGATACGAAGTATTTGTTCAACTGGTCTGCCATCTCTTTGTTGCCCATTATGAATTAACCTGATTCTAACTGTAAGGGGCCTACATTTGTTTTCTCCAGTCATTTTCTCTTCACATATCTATAGAAGCTTTTGCAGTCAGTTTTAATGTTTTCTGTGAGCTTACTATTATCCCTTTCCAAATTAAACCCTTTGTCCTCCTCTGCTGAAATGTAAATTTCTCCCAGTCCTCAGGCTTGCTGCTTTTTCTGGCCAATTTATATGCCTCCTCTTTGGCTTTAACATTATCCATGATTTCCTTTGTTATCCATGGTCCCCGTCTTACTCTTGCACCAGGCAGGGATGTACAATTGTTGAAGTTCATCCATGTGTTCTTTAAATGTCTGCCACTGCCTATCTACCATCAATCCCTTCAGTATCCTTTGCTAGCTTATCTTAGTCAATGCATGTCTCATACCATCAAAAAGTTAGCTTTCTTTAAGTTCAGGACCATAGTCTCAGACTTAACTGTGTCACTCTCCACCTTAATGAAGATTTCTACCATATTGTGGTCACTCTTCCCAGAAGATCTCACACCAGATCGTTGCTAATTAATCCTCTCTCATTGCACAATACCCAGTTTAGGATGGCCTGCTCTTTAGTTGGTTCCTCAACATATTGGTCAAGAAAACCATCCCTTATACATTCCAGAAAATCCTCCTCCTTCACATTGCTACCAGTTTGATTAGCCCAATCAATATGCAGATTGAAGTCACTCATAATAACTGTTGTACCCTTAACGCACACATCTCTAATTTCCTGTTTGATGCCATCCCCAACCTCACAACCACTGTTTGGTGGTCTGTACACAACTCCCACTAACATTTTGCCCTTTGGTGTGCCGCAGCTCCACCCATACAGATTCCACATTGTCCAGGCTAATGTCCTGCCTTACTATTGCATTAATCTCTCTTTAACCAGCAATGCTACCCCACTCCCTTTCCTTTCCTTCTATTGTTTCTGAATATTGAATACTGCTGGATGTTGAGTTCCCATCCTTGGTCACCCTGGAACCAGGTCTCCATGATCCAAATTATATCATATCCGTTAATGATTGTCAGCACAGTTAATTCATCAACCTTATTATAAATGCTCCTCGCATTGAGACATTATAGCCCTTTTAGAATTATGATGTAATGTGGCCCTTTTTGATTTTTTTGTCTTTGGTTTCTCTGCCTTCCAATTTTACCTATACTGCCTTTTGTTACTGTCCCCACCTTACTTCCCTCCGACTACCTGCATCGGCTCCCATTCCCCTGTCATATTAGTTTAAACCCTCCCCAACAGCACTAGCAAACACTCCCCCTAGGACATTTGTTACGGTCCTGCCTATGTGCGGAAGTTCCATTTGTACTGGTCCCACCTCCTCCAGAACCGGTTCCAATGTCCCAGGAATTTGACTCCCTCCCACTTGCACTATCCGTCAAGCTACCTATTCATCTTAACTATCCTGTCATTCCTACTCTGACTAGCACGTGGCACTGGTAGCAATCCTGAGATTACTACCTTTGAGGTCATACTTTTTAGTTTAACTCCTAACTACCTAAATTCAGCCTGTACGACCTCATCCCATTGGCGCCTATATGCACCACGACAGCTGGCTGTTCACCCTCCCCCTCCAGAATGCCCTGCAGCTGCTCGGAGACATCCTTGACCCTTGCACCAGGGAGGCAACACACCATCCTTTGCAGCCGCAGAAATGCCTATCTATTCTCCTTAGAATTGAATCCCCTATCACTATAGCTCTGCCACTCTTTTCCTACCTTCGTGTGCAGCAGAGCCAGCCATGGTGCCACGAACCTGGCTGCTGCCGTCTTCCCCTGGTGAGCCATTTCCCCCAACAGAATCCAAAACAGTCGAGGTGACTGAGTTGACTTCTCCCAGAATCCTCTCCTGCTGCCTGTACTGGATATGAACTTTCTCCTGTTTGTCAGTGGAGGGGTTCTTCCGCCACCCACAGCACAGTTGAGGTGACAGAGTGTAATAAACCACGTTATTGTGTTTATTGTATTATATTCACTGTGCTGTGTTGTACATACCTGGGCTTGTCCAGGCTGGCTCTGCCTGTGGCTCCGCCCCTCAGGACTTCTGCATAAAAGTGGCAAGTCTCCGCCTCCGGACCCAGTTCAGGTCCAGAGGCAGGAGGCTTGCTGTTTAGTGTATTAAAGCCTCAGTTACGTTTATCACTCATCGTCTATTATTGATCGTGTATCACTGAGTTGACTTCTCCCAGAATCCTCTCTTGCCACCTCTACTAGATGAACTTTCTCCTCTTTGTCACAGAGGGGTTCTTCGCCTACCCACAGTACAGTCGAAGTGACTGAGTTGACTTCTCCCAGAATCCTCTTCTGCCTCCTCTACTGGCTTGAGTTCGGCGCCGAGATTGGGGATTGGACCGAGTACATAGAACGGATGATCTACTTCTTTCGTCTGAACAACATAGTCGGAGACGGCAGACAGACGGTGACACTCCTTGCAGGTTGCGGTGCGGAGACGTACAGCATTATCAAAAGTTTAACTTTTCCTGACTCGTCTGACCAGTTTCCAGAGCATTTTACTCTGGCAGGTTACCATTTTGACCTGAAACCGCCATTTATCGTTCGCTGTTTTCATTTCTACATGACTTCTCACTGCCAGGACGAACCTATCACAGAATTCCTGGGCCGGTTGCAGAAACCCGCCAGGTTTTGAATGTTCGGGCCAGCATTATCAGAGGGGCTCCAAGACCGGTTGGTTTGCGGAATCAGAGACGGGGCGACTCAGGAATGTTTATTGAGTGAGACCGATCTGGACATAAAAAAAGCAACCAAGATCGTGTTGACCCGGGAGGGCGCGGAATGCAGTGCCCAGAAGATCAAGGGATGGCCGTCTTGAACCTCGGATGTCCAGCAAGATGCAGAGTGCCTCCCTCCCGGGTGGAAATTTTAGACTCCTGCCATTGGGGGTGCAATCCAGGGGATCAGGTACAAAGGCACCAATTCCCCGCCGATGGACACCATGCACCCTGTGCACTGGGGTTTCCTGACGTGCGGAGTGAGAGCACCGGCGCCAGAGGGAGATGGCGGGAGAGGCGCCAACAGGAAACTTTGCCCACCCACCATCACTGCACCAACGACCGTCCCAGAATGTGGACACATTTTGGCACTACGGTTGCGCCTATCCAGGTCACGGTCCAGATCAAAGGTTTCCCGATTACGATGGAACCTGACACTGGAGCCGCAGTCTCTGTGATCGGCCGCCGCACATATGACAACATTCACTCCATGATGCGCGCCTTAGCGTTGAAGGATACCAACACCTGGCTAGCAACGTATACAGGGGAACTGTTGGAGATCGTGGCACCACAGAAGTCCCCATGGAATCCAGATCCCAGTCGGCGAACCTGCCACTAGTGCTGGCAAAAGGTTCCAGCTCAAGTTTTCTTTGGTGCGACTGCCTGAAACGCCACCATTTAGACTGCCAGCAAGTTTGCTGAATGCACCCCTGATGCACTATCAATTACTACAAGACGAGAGTAGAGAATAATCAAGGCTTTATTAAGCAAAGATGTGTGGCCTCCTGCAGCTGCTGCCAGAATGGGAGCAGGTCCGGTGTGCACACACATTTATACACCACCTACTGGGTGGAGCCAGCAGGCAGGGATTTACCCCCGTACCTCGAGTACAGGAGCCTTACCATACTACATCTAATATACAGTTACTACATCTAATATACAGTTAGTGGTGACTACCACATTCACCCTCTGTTAAAAAAAGAGTCCAGCGGGGGCGGTGGAAAAATTTACAGTTCAGGCAAAATCTACAGGTTCAGTCGGTCGGGTGCCTTGATCCTCCACTGTGATCGCCTCGGTCCCGGTGGTGATGCGGGCGCCGACTTGGTTGCCTGTGACTCCAGGAGCATGTTGTCCCCGTCTTCATCCCCGAGTGGAACCAGTGGGAGGGCGGATCGTCCTGGGGCGAAGGCTGTGGTGAGGTGCGCTGGGGGGGGGGGGGGGGGGGTGGGTAAGTGGCGCCGGGGCAATCGGAGGGGGGATGTCGGGTGGTGGACCGTGGGTGGGGATCCAGCTGGTGCCAGGTCCCGGAGGGAGACTGTGCCTTGGCGCCCGTCGGGGTGCGCCACATAGGCGTACTGCGGGTTCGCGTGCAGTAGTTGTACTCTTTCGACCAACGGGTCCGCCTTGTGAGTCCGCATGTGTTTGCAGAGGAGGACAGGTCCAGGAGCTGCCAGCCATGTTGGGAGCGAAATCCCGGAGGTAGACTTCCTGGGGAAGGCAAGGAGACGTTCATGGGGGGGTTTCGTTAGTTGCAGTGCAGAGGAGTGATCGGATGGAGTGAAGCACGTCGGGGAGGACATCCTGCCAGCGGGAGACCGGGAGATTTTTAGACCGTAGGGCCAGCAGGACGGCCTTCCAGACCGTTCCATTATCCCTCTCCACCTGCCTGTTTCCGCGGGGGTTGTAGCTGGTCGTCCTGCTCGAGGCAATGCCTTTGCTGAGCAGGAACTGACACAGCTCATCGCTCATAAAGGAAGATCCCCGGTCACTGTGGACGTAAGCGGGGAAACTGAACGGTCGGCGGGCCCACCCCCGCCAATTCTTCGGCCAGCAATGGGCCAAAGTCCCGCTGCTGGAATGCCTGTCCCACCAGCGTGGATTAAAGCACCTTTTGAACATCGGGACAAGGCGGCGCGGGCAGGCTCCGGGGGTCCTGGGGGGGGGGTGCGGGACGGTGCCCCCACGGTGGCCTGGCCCGCGATCGGGGCCCACTGATCCGTGGGCGGGCCTGTGCCGTGGGGGCACTCTTTTTCTTCCGCCTTCGCCATGGTCTTCACTATGGCAGAGGCGGAAGAGAACCCCCCCCTGCGCATACGCAGGGATGACCTCAGCAGCCGCTGACGCTCCCGCGCATGCGTCGCCCGGCGAAGACCTTTTGGCCCCGGCTGGCATGGCGCCAAAGGCCTTTCCCGCCAGCCGGTGGAGCGCAAACCACTCTGGCGCGGGCCTAGCCCTTCAAGGTGAGGGCTTGGCCCCTAAAGGTACGGAGACGTCCGCACCTTTGGGACGGCCCGACGCAGCAGTGGTTCCTGCCACTCCATTACGCCGGAACCCCCCGCCCCACCGGGTAGGGAAGAATCCCGCCCCAGAGCTCACCAGTGAATAAAGGACCTGGAGCTTCTGTGCGTCCGAGGGTTGTTCAGCCGATGATCGGATGTAGCTTTCAAAGCAGGCTAGCTATCGGTCGAAGGCCGACGTGGCATTGGCTGCCTGAGGGTGCAGCTGTAGGCGAGCAGGCTTGATACGAAGTTCCATCGCTGTAAAATCTCTGCTTAATAAATTAAGCACTATCAATTACTACAAGACGAGAGTGGAGAATAATCAAGGCTTTATTAAGCAGAGATGTGTGGCCTCCTGCAGCTGCTACCAGAATGGGAGCAGCTCCGGTGTGCACACACATTTATACACCGCCTACTGGGCAGAGCCAGCAGGCAGGGATTTACCCCCATACCTCTAGTACAGGAGCCTTACCGTACTACTACATCTAATATACAGTTACTACATCTAATATACAGTTAGTGGTGACTACCACAACCCCGATGGACCAGACGTGGTGTTGCCACATTTCCCGGTGGTTTTCCAGGCGGGCCTTGGCACCATTCGGGGGCTCCGCCAGAATATCAGTGGACCCAGAGGCCCGACCGTGCTATTTTCAGGCCCGGCCCATTCCTTACGCTTTGAGTCCGAAGATAGATGCCGAACTGAACTGCTTGCAAAACCTGGGCATCATCTGCCCGGTGCAATTTGCGGATTGGGCAGTGCCGGTCATGCCGTTTATGAGGACTGACAGGTCCGTCCGCCTTCGTGGGGATTACAAAGTGACGGTCAATCGAGCGTCCCATCTGGATTACTACCAGGTGCCGAAGATTGAAGACTTATATGCGAGGCTCAGCGGTGGACAGACTTTTACCAAGCTCGACATGAGCCATGCCTATCTCCAGTTAGTATTGGAGCGTCCTCCCAAAAGTACATGACCATCAACACGCAAAGGGGTTTGTACGAATATACCAGGCTGCCTTTTGGGGTCTCGTCGGCTTGTCATATTCCAGAGAGTGATGGAAAATATCCTCCAAGGGTTGCCATAAGTGGCAGTTTACATGGACGATGTGCAAATCACTGATTCCTCAAACCAAGAGCATCTAAAAAACCTGGAGGACATGCTGCATAAGTTTGAGGCGGTTGGGCTCCACCTGCAACACAAAAAGTGCATGTTCCATGCAACTGAAGTGGTCTTTTGAGCTACAGGGTTGACAGGTACGGACTACATCCAGTGGATGATAAAGTTTGGGCCATCCGACAGGCGCCCATACCAAGAGATCCCACGGAGCTCTGTTCATTAATGGGCCTCGTCAACTATTACGGGAAGTTCATCCCGAATTTGGCGCCAGTTTTGGCCCCGCTGCATCTATTTGCGGTTTAGCTCACTGGGCTAAATCGCTGGCTTTTAAAGCAGACCAAGGCAGGCCAGCAGCACGGTTCAATTCCCGTACCAGCCTCCCCGAACAGGCGCCGGAATGTGGCAACTAGGGGCTTTTCACAGTAACTTCATTGAAGCCTACTCGTGACAATAAGCGATTTTCATTTCATTTTCATTCATATTGTTGAAGAAGGGCCAGCGGTAGATTTGGGAACCGCCGCAGCAGGGGGCGTTTGCCAAAGTAAAGCAGCGATTGTCGTCTTCCCACTTTCTGTCGACCCGCTGAAGCCCTTGTTGCTCACATGTGATGCCTTGCCCAAAGGGATCGGGGCTGTTTTGGCACACAGGATGGATTATGGTACCAAGCGGCCTATTGCGTTCGCTTCACGGATGCTGGCGGCGGTAGAGCAAAATTATGCAGAAAGTAGAAAAGGAAGGATTGGTGTTGGTGTTCGGCTTTCGACAATTCCGTCAATATATCTATGGCCAAATGTTCACAGTTTATACTGACCATAAACCACTTTTGGGATTATTCAGAGGACAAGGCAATTCCCCTGGTGGCGTCTGCCCACATTCAGCCTTGGACTCTCCTTCTGGCGGAGTATACTTTGGAGCATCACGCAGGAATGAAGATTCCCCACGCAGATGCTCTCAGCCACCTACCGCTGCACATCAGCAAGCCAACACCAGTGGCATCAGACGAGGTAATCGCAGCTTGCATGTTATGGACTCACTGCCAGTAACAGTGGCCCAAGCAAAGGCTTGGACACAGACGGACCTACTGCTGACCAGGGTCCGCCACATCGTGCTGTACGGGGCGCAGCACGTGCCCTCCTGGAGGACCTCAGGGCTTTTACCACAAAGGTGGCGGACCTCAGTGTAGTGGATGGCATCCTCCTGTGGGGTTCCCGGGTGGCCATCCCCGAATGTGGCCGGAGGTCATTTTGCAGGACCTCCACATGGTCACCCAGGTTGGCCCGGAGCTACATGGGGTGGCCCGGCATCGGCATGGCGATCGGGAACTTGGCAAAACAGTGTGCCCATTGCCAGGGGCACCAGAAGCTCCCCCCAACAGCTCTACTTCACCATGGGAATAGTCAGACCAGCCATGATCCTGCCTCCATGTGGATTTTGCTGTCCCTTCCATAGGCAATGTACCTACTGATAGTAGATGCACACTGTCATAATATACACCAGTATATCATGGTGCAGACACACACTGATGGACACACAGTGGGACCAATCAACATACACAACACCGCAGCCAATCACCAGTGAGAGCACACTCACTATAAAGACAGGAGGCATCAGAGTTCCCGCTCATTCGAGTAGCAGCTAGCTAGGAGCACAGAGCTCACAGCCTGCAACACAGACATTCACCATGTGCTGAGTGCATCAATTGGTTAGGACAAGGCAAAGGTCTTTTGTTAAAGCTGGTATCGTATTTACCCACAGTTCAAGTATGTTTAAATAGTTAACCTTTTAATAAAATAGTGTTGCACTACTTCAAGTGTTGGTGACCTGTATGTGATCCAGAACACCCAACACATCATGATACCAGGAGTGGTTGCATACTAGCACTTCTTAGACCAACCTGCAAGTGATCTGCCTCTTCCGCCAGCATTCCGTCATCCTGCAACATGGACAACCTCAGCCCGACGCCGCCGCTCCGCATCGCCAAAACCTCGGGGACAACTGGAAGATTTTCAAACAGTGCTTCCAGCTCTTCCTCGAAGCCACGGACAAGGAGGGTGCCTCGGACACCAGAAAGATTGCTCTTCTCCTCTCCATGGCCGGGGACCATGCCATCCACATTTTCAACTCTCTCACCTTTGCAGATGACGAAGACAAGACGAAATTCAAGACGGTTCTCCTCAAATTTGACACTCACTGCAGCGTAGAGGTGAATGAAAGTTTTGAGCGCTACGTGTTCCAGGAGCGTTTGCAGGGTAAGGACGAACCTTTCCAATCCTTTCTAACGCACCTCCGCATCCTTGCGCAATCTTGCAGCTATGGGCCCACCTCCATCTCCATGATACGCGACCAGATCGTTTTCGGTGTTCAGTCGGACCCCCTACGTCAGCAGCTCCTCAAAGTAAAGCAACTCACCCTAGCGACCGCCATCGAGACCTGTGTCCTACATGAAAATGCCACCAGTCAGTACTCCCATATACAAGCGGCTGAAACGGCGTGGCAAGGTCCCCACGAGGCGGAACGGGTCCAAGTGATTGAGCACCTCCAGGGCCTCAGCCTGGATGACGGCGGCCATTTTGTGTGCTTTTCGCGGACTCCCGCGCTTGTACGCACCAAACGAGGGGACGGCGATGTGGAGGAACGTAATGCGCAGGCGCGCACCACGCATGACCGCACCGCGCATGCGCGATGGTGCAGCGGACGTGCTGACGTGACGACATGCGGCAACTGTGGCTCCCTCCATTTAAAGCGGCAATGCCCCGCAAAATCTCAACAATGCCTACGATGTGGAAGACTTGGCCACTATGTTGCCTGCTGTCGAGCAGCTCAGCCTTCCAATTCATATCGCTTCAGCCAGCCTCGCAGGAATGTTCGGGCAATTCAACCCTCGGTCACCGAGTCCGATTCCGACCTCCCGCACAGCAGTGACACCGAGGACCCGAAGGCGCCTTTTCGAGTCGGTGTCGTAACGAAAAACAGGCTGTCCCCGAAGCAAAGTCACCAGCCGCTGTCGGTATACAGCATCGATCCAGACGATGAGTGGTGTGCCACCCTGACGGTCAACCAGTCCCAAATACGATTCCGCCTGCACACTGGTGCCTCCGCCAATCTCATGGCGTGGTCTGCTTTCCAAAGCCTTTGTCTCTAACCAACCATTCTTCCATCGGCCTGCCAGCCATTGGACTACAATGGCAACATCATTCCTGCTACCGACTCATGCCAACTCGAAGTGACGCACAAGTCACGAAAAGCCATCCTTCCTTTCGAGATCGTGGGCTCCTCGAAGGACTCTCTGGTTTGGCGCACAGGCGTGCAAGCTGCTAAACCTCGTTCAAAGAGTTCACTCTCTCTCTCCTGATGACGCGTCTGCCTTCCAGGATGCTGACTTCAGGGCGCAACTCAACGCCATCATCGACCAGCACCGCAATGTCTTCGAAGGCATGGGCACGCTCCCATATACTTATAAGATCCTACTCAAACAGAACGCCACGCCTGTGGTGCATGCACCTCGCAGAGTCCCAGCACCCCTCAAGGACCGCCTCAAGCAGCAGCTGCAGGACCTCCAAGACCAAGGAGTGATTTCCAGAGTTACGGAACCAACCGACTGGGTCAGTTCCATGGTGTGCGTAAAAAGGCCTTCCGGCGAGCTCAGAATCTGCATTGATCCAAAGGATCTGAATCGCAACATAATGAGGGAGCATTACCCAATCCCCAAGCGCGAAGAGATCAATGCGAGATGGCTCGCGCCAAGCTCTTCACCAAACTTGACGCCTCGAAAGGATTCTGGCAAATCAACTCGACAGATCCAGCAGGAAAATGTGTACTTTTAACACCTCTTTTGGCAGATATTGTTACAACAGGATGCCTTTTGGGATCATATCGGCGTCAGAAGTGTTCCACAGATCATGGAACAAATGATGGAAGGCATTGAAGGTGTTCGCGTCTATGTCGACAACATAATCATTTGGTCCACCACCACCAGGAGCATATCAATCGCCTCCAGCACGTATTCAAATGCATACGGGAGCAGGGCCTGCGCCTCAACAGAGCCAAATGCTCCTTCGGCCAGGCGGAACTCAAGTTCCTAGGGGACCACAGCTCCCAGTTGGGTGTGCGGCCGGATGCGGACAAGGTGGCTGCCATCACAGCCATGAAAAAGCCAGAAGACAAGAAGGCGGTCCTCCGATTTCTGGGCATGGTCAACTTCCCAGGGAAGTTCATCCTTAATCTCGCCTCTCATACCACAGCTTTCAGGAACCTAGTCAGGAAGATGACAGACTTCCAATGGCTTCCTGCCCACGAACGCAAATGGACAGAACTTAAAACCAAACTTACCACGGCCCCGGTATTGGCCTTTTTTGATCCAGCGAAAGAGACAAAAATTTCGACCGAAGCCAGCCAATCTGGCATTGGGGCAGTGCTCCTGCAACGCGGTGAGGCCTCATCATGGGCCCCCATTGCATATGCGTCATGCGCCATGACCCCCACGGAACAGCGCTACGCGCAGATAGAAAAGGAGTGCCTGGGCCTTTTGACTGGTGTTGTCAAGTTTCATGATTATGTGTACGGCCTTCCCCAATTCACCGTCGAGACTGACCATCGCCCGCTGGTCAATATAATACAAAAAGACTTGAACGACATGACGCCTCGCCTCCAGCGCATTCTGTTCAAACTCCGGCGATACGACTTCCAGCTCCTATACACCCCGGGCAAAGACCTGATCATAGCCGACGCTCTGTCCAGGGCAGTCAATACCCCATGTGACCCAGCGGGATTCGTCTGCCAGGTTGACGCCCATGTGGTCGTCGTGGACTCCAATCTACCGGCCACGGATGAAGGCCTCGTCCAAATTCGCCGCGAGACTGCGGCTGACACCCTGCTACAGCATGTCATGCGCCATCTAAAAGACGGGTGGCTCAAGGGCCAATGCCCGCAGTTCTACAACATCAGAGACGATCTGGCGGTAGTCGATGGCGTCCTCCTGAAGCTGGACCGCATTGTTATCCCGCACAGCATGCGCCAGCTTGTCTTGGATCAGCTACACGAGGGCCATCTTGGCGTGGAGAAGTGCCGCCGACGGGCCCGAGAGGCAGTGTACTGGCCCGGCATCAATGACGACACCGCCAACACAGTGCTCAACTGCCCCACCTGTCAGCGGTTCCAGCCGTACCAACCACGTGAGACCCTACAGCCCCATGAGTTGGTCACGTCCCCTTGGTCCAAGGTCGGCATCGACCTGTTCCATGCGCTGGGCAGGGACTATGTTCTGATTGGAGACTATTTTTCAAACTACCCGGAGGTGGTATGTTTGCACGACATCACATCGTCTGCAGTCATCCGTGCCTGTAAGGACACCTTTGCTCATCAGGGCATCCCACTCACTGTGATGTCAGACAATGGCCCCTGCTTCGCAAGCCAGGAATGGTCCAACTTTGCCTGGAGGTACAACTTTGTGCATGTGACATCCAGTCCCCTGTACTCCCAATCCAATGGCAAAGCGGAGAAGGGCGTCCACATAGTCAAACGGCTCCTCTGCAAGGCTGCCGATGCTGGGTCCGATTTCTACCTCACCCTGCTGGCCTATCGCTCAGCCCCACTGTCCACTGGCCTGTCGCCAGCCCAGCTGCTCATGGGTCGCACCCTGAGGACGACCGTGCCGTCCATTCATGTCCCAGACCTCGACCACGTTCCGGTCCTTCAACGAACGCAACTGTCTCGTGCACAGCACAAGGCGGCTCATGACTCCAGTGCAGCTGACCTTCCTGCTGTGGCTCCAGGTGACAACGTCCGCATCCATCTTCCGGATGGTGGCTGGTCTGCAACCGCTGTGGTTCTTCGGCAGGTGGCTCCCCGCCCGTTCCTGGTTCATCTACCGGATGGCTCCATTCTGCGCCGCAATCAACGTGCCCTTCGTCTCGTTCCACACTCGCTACGTGATCCTCCGCCAGTGCCACGCCCTCCTGTTGTCCCTGACCTGGACTATGCGGAGATTCCGGTACTCTGCATCCTCCTCACTCTGACGCAGTCCAGCCCGCTCCTCAGCCGGTGGCTCCTGACCCACCCTTGAGTCACCCACCCCATGGTCAACCAGAATTTGTCGCCCACCTCAGAGACTTAATTTGTGAACTTTGTGCACTAATGGACTCTCTGGTCTGTTCTGTTCTTCCGTTTAATCGTTCAAGTGGTTTGTATATAGTGTTCATCTCGTTATTTGTGTGACACACTTTTTTTCTGCACCAGGCACCTTCCCATGTAAATAGCTTAGTTTTATGTACATAGTCCTGTAAATATTTCGCACACACGTAGTCAGGAACATTCACCACACACTATTTATTGTCACGCAGGCACATTTTTTTATATAAAAGGGGGATGTCATAATATACACCAGTATATCATGGTGCAGACACACACTGATGGATACACAGTGGGACCAATCAACATACACAACACCGCAGCCAATCACCAGTGAGAGCACACGCACTATAAGACAGGGGGCATCAGAGTTCCCGCTCATTCGAGTAGCAGTTAGCTAGGAGCACAGAGCTCACAGCCTGAAACACAGACATTCACCATGTGCTGAGTGCATCAACTGGTTAGGACAAGGCAAAGGTCTTTAGTTAAAGCTAGTATCGTATTTACCCACAGTTCAAGTATGTTTAAATAGTTAACCTTTTAATAAAATAGTGTTGCACTACTTCAAGTGTTGGTGACCTGTATGTGATCCAGAACACCCAACACAGCACACACTCTGAATGGCTGGATGTACACAGAACGATGGCGACCATGTCGCGTGCCAACACCGAATGACTCCAGCAGTCCTTTAGTGTTTACAGACTCTCGGAGGTTCTCACGTCAGACAACGGCTTCAGTAGTTCGGAGTATGTGGATTTTATGAAGCATGTCCGCACCGTGCTGTCACCAGTCCTCGAATGGGTTGGCAGAACGTGCCGTATAGACTTTCAAACTGGAGGTGAGAAAACAGACCACAGGCTTACCAGATACCCACCTCGCCTGCTTTTTATTCCATTATAGGACCACCCCGCTACCAGTGGGGTGACACCAGCACAGCTCTTGACGGGTTGTCGCTTGCGCACACGGTTGAGCCTCGTTTCGCCGGACATCAGAGATAAGATTCGTGACCAGCAGAAACGGACCGAAGCGCAGGGAGCCAGGCCCTGAGACAATTCGCCGCCAGCGACTCCAATTATGTCTGGAATTTTACTGTCGGGGCATTATGGATTCTGGGAACAGTTGTACAACGCACAGGGCCGGTCTTGTATACAGTCCGGGTGCAAGGGAAGGGCTCAAATCGGTGCGTGGACCATTTCCAGAGCCAGGTGGAATAGGTTCCCAAGGACCAACCACAGATCCCGATACCGATGGTGTCCCTCCCTCTGGAGCACTTGCCTGTGGTACCCAGTGAGGCGGCTGGGCCCGCTGACTCGGAAATGCGGGAGGTCGACGAGGCCGGTCAGGCGTCAAACGTGGAGTTTTTGCTGACGGACATGGACGCAGGTCCAGGAGCGACCGCCACGCGACAGGCAGCAGCAGAACCTCCCAGGTGACCAGCCAGGAAGAGACGCTCCCCGGTCCATTACACGCCTCCGGGGCCCGGAGTGGCGGGTGCCGGATAATCAGCCCTTAGCAAAGAAGGCAAAGGATTTCCCCCTTCCATCGACATGGACTACGTTTCGGACTTGGCGAGGAGAGGGGTGTTATAACCCTACAAGAGGCCCAGGGATCTGCAACATCAGAGTCCCTGCGGCCTCACCTGAATATGATCTACCCAGATGAGGGGGTATGGCTAACCCCACTGTTCCTAGGACTGCTGGGATATAAATATCCTGGCCCAGGTGAGGGCCTGGTTTGGGAGACTATTTGGGGAGTAGGGGGCGTGTGCAGTAGTAACCTAAATAAAAAACAATTTTTTGCTACACACATCGCTTCCGAGTGGTCGCTTGCCTGAGACTTTACAAGCAGTTTTGCCAGAAGTCGGGTGCTGGATTCTCCGATTTTGAGGGTATGTCCCCATCGCTGGCGTGGGATCGGTGGCATTTTACGACTTAAGAAAATGGCGTAAAACGGCCATCGATCCTCCATTTGGCTGGGGGCTAGCATCAAGGCAGTGTAGAGCACCCGGCTCTAGCCGCCGGTACGGCCCGGAGAATTGCCGGGTCCATGGTCGCAGCGCACCCGCCGTGCAACATGGCGCCGGGCGCATGCTGACCCAGCCTGCAAACCCAGCCCCTGACAAAGTCCCCCCTGCCCACGGATTGGCCCACTCCCGACTGTGGGAACTCGGCCGCTCGGGGGCGGAGCATCAGGGGGCAGGCCTCAGGCAATGTCCAACGTCTGGGGAAACCCCCGGGCTGCCAGCAAACCGGAAACCCGATACGTTGGCCGGCATACTCTCAGAGTACGCCGCTTTGGCGGGGGCGGAGCATCATGAAAGCGGCACCATTGTGAACGGGGATTCTCCGGCCGATTGCCGAACGCGATTTCGCTATTGGCGACCGGAGAATCCCGCCCCTGATCTTTGATTGCTGCAACCCGAAAACAGGTTTTTATCTACACTGGGTGAAGATGAGAAATGTTCTCAGGAACCACAACGATGAAGTGTCACTAAATTGTGTCAGCAGTGTTAACTATGTCAGCATAAATAATGACATTTTGAAGGCACATGCAAGCTAACATGGCAGATAGTGAATTTCTTTACTACATCTGCAGCCTAAATGTATAAAAGATTGTGCCTAAAGATAATAGGCACGGCAGTCAGTGAATGAGTGGTCTGGTCAGTCACTGAAGAATAGAGAGAAGAATTGCTGACGGACTGAGCACTAGAGGTGACCTCTCCCACACAGACAAGCTGGACATTGGGCACTGTGAGTTTTTGTTTTTGCCTCGCTGAACTCTCCGTAAGGTCACTGCTTCTAGCAGAAAAAAAGGGGGCGAGATTCTCCGCCGGCGGGGTGCTCCGTTTTGCTGGCAGCCCGGGGGTTTCCCGCCGGTGTGGGGCTGCCCCACAATGGGAAACCCCATTGACCAGCCGGCGTAACGGAGCATCCCGCCGGCGTGCTGAAACAGAAATGTGGCACGGCGTGGCGGAGAATCCAGCCCAGGATATTTCATTGTCATGTCACCTCTGTCACCACCTGGAGTAAGGGCCTAATCGATAGGGGAGTAGGACTTCCTGGTTTAACACTCCTACACCTGCTTTAAATCACTGACAAAGTTAGTGGGTTGGATTCTCCGTCTGGCAACATTGGAATCTGAAAATGCCATTGGGCAGAGAATCGGTTCTGACGCCAAAATCGTGGGGAGGGGGAGAGGGGGGGGGAGAGGGCTTGGGGCCAGGGTGACTATGCACAGGACTGGGGCGGTGTCCAGGCACCAACCGCCATTGCCTTGCTGCGCACTCCACCACTCCACTGACCACCAACCTTGGCCCCTGGTTCTGCAGTGACAGCGGCCGTGTGGGTGTCCGCACCCCACCACCCCGTAACCCAGGCCTCACCCTCCAACCACCACACTCGAACCCTACCCTCTACCATACCAGCCACCCCCCCAACCGCCACCATCTGCTGGTGGGGGCATCACCTGACCCACCCAAGAGCAACGCCCACAGTAGCCCCGACAGGGATGCGCCAGATAGGGGCCGTGGGTCGTACCGCTGGCAAAGGCAGTGCCAGCCAACGGTAACCCTGACAGCAGGGACGGGCACCTTGGACACAGGCCCCCATGATGCCAGACATCGGCGGGGCCTGGACGGGGGACAAGCGGGAGTAGGGTCCTCAGTGCCAAACGGGGCCACTATATAGCCCGATGGGCCTGGTTGGGCATGGAGGTAGGCACCATTCTAACATGTCCGCCTTTTACCCCCAGCACACAATCGATATTGCAATACAGCTAGCAATGGTGGCCTACGCCTTAATCGCAGCAGCCCTGGCAAATTCACTGCGCCTATACAAGCTGGAGCTGCTCGAGGAGGGAGAAGCTGCAGAAGCGGAGCTTGCCCCAGATGAACATTAGGCAGCCACTGAGGAGAGGCAGCTGGCCAACTGGCACCCGTGGGTGTTGGCATAGGTGGCACGCATGCCCGGCACCACCTCTTGCTCCTGCACGCGATTGGATTCCTCCATTTGTGCCTGCAGGTGCTGGAGGCTCGCTGACAATGCCTCATGCAGTCCCTGGCTCTGCGATTGCATCTCCACGATCGATGAGTCTGCACCGGCTCTTGGAAAGAGCACCCTACCCAAGGTGAACACCTCCACCCTATTTGTAGTACCTTTAAGAAATGGGTGTTTACCACTGCAGTGATGTCAGAGAGTGGGTGGAGCTGGGCTGTCTGTCAGCTTTTTACTTTCGTTTTTGAGCAGGCTGCAGGGTGTGTTTTAGTTTCATTTTCAGTGTTGGAGCTGAAGCCAGACCAAGCAGGTGTACTGCTGTTCTCTCTGCCATCAAAAGACTATGATGTGGAGATGCCAGCGTTGGACTGGGGTGAGCACAGTACGAAGTCTTACAACACCAGGTTAAAGTCCAACAGGTTTGTTTCGATGTCACTAGCTTTCGGAGCGCTGCTCCTTCCTCAGGTGAATGCAGAGGTCTGTTCCAGAAACACATATATAGACAAATTCAAAGATGCCAAACAATGCTAGGAATGCGAGCATTAGCAGGTGATTAAATCTTTACAGATCCAGAGATGGGGTAACCCCAGGTTAAAGAGGTGTAAATTGTATCAAGCCAGGACAGTTGGTAGGATTTTGCAGGCCAGATGGTGGGGGATGAATGTAATGCGACATGAATCCCAGGTTCCGGTTGAGGCCGCACTCAGGTGTGCGGAACTTGGCTATAAGTTTCTGCTCGGCGATTCTGCGTTGTCGCGGGTCCTGAAGGCCGCCTTGGAGAACGCTTACCCGGAGATCAGAGGCTGAATGCCCTTGACTGCTGAAGTGTTCCCCGACTGGAAGGGAACATTCCTGCCTGGTGATTGTTGCGCGATGTCCGTTCATTCGTTGTCGCAGCGTCTGCATGGTCTCGCCAATGTACCACGCTTCGGGACATCCTTTCCTGCAGCGTATGAGGTAGACAACGTTGGCCGAGTCGCACGAGTATGTACCGCGTACCTGGTGGGTGGTGTTCTCACGTGTAATAGTGGTATCCATGTCAATGATCTGGCACGTCTTGCAGAGATTGCCATGACAGGGTTGTGTGGTGTCGTGGTCACTGTTCTGAAGACTGGGTAGTTTGCTGTCAAAAGACTAACTCTTGATCATTTGGTGAATTCAGAATTATAAATGCTCTCAGTAGTGAATGTAAACCTAATGTGCTTCTGTTAAAAGGTGTTTAAGTCGTATGGATGTTAAAAGGAAAGCTTAAAGGATTACTTAGTTTTGTCGTCTTTGGGGGGGTTGTATTTGAATTGATGGTTGCTAAGATGTTCACTGTATGTTTTAAAAAGATTAACTTGAGTTCATAGAATAAACATTGTTTTGCTTTTAAAAAATACTTTTCCATTTCTGCTGTACCACACCTGTAGAGTGGGCCGTGTGCTCCCCATACCACAATCTATTAAAAGTGGTCAAGGTAAAGGTGATCTGATGGGAGATAATAAGGAGAGCGTACCTCAGATTAAAAAACAAATCCAGGAGGGTGGAAAAGAAAGGAAAAGTTGCAAATGTTTTCACTGTAATAAACTAGGCCATGTAAAGTCACAGTGTTGGTGGTTGTAGAAAAGCACTGGGAAGGCTGATGTGGTAAAACAGGATAAGACAGTGGGGTTTGTTAAAGTGGGAAAGGACAGCCCAAGTGAAGTGAATGAGGTGCAAAAGATTGTACAGCCTGATCAAGAGGTGATTGATAAGAAAGTGCCTGATCTCTTTACAGAATTTACTTGTGTGGGTAAAGTTTACTGATGTGTATCAGGATGTGCAGGTAAAGAAGTCATAATTTTAAGAGAAACGGGAGCTAGTCAATCTTTAATGGTGTCATGTGAGAGTGCCTTTAAGAAATTGGTGTTTATAAATGGGTATGTATATAAACATCTGTAGTGAGAATATCTTTAAGGGCTGTTTACCACTGCAGTGATGTCAGAAAGTGGGTGGAGCTGGGCTGTCTGCCAGCTTTTTACTTTCATTTTAGGCTGTTTGCTGCAGGGTGTGTTTTAGTTTCGTTTTCAGAGCTGGATAGCTGCAGTCACAGCCAGAATGTGTATGAATCTCTCTTTGTAATCTAAAGACTGTGAATCGATCCTCATGATTTAAAACTAATAACAGTAATGACTTTAACCTGATGTGCTTCTGGTAAAAGGTGTTTTAAGTCTTATGGGTGTTAAAAGGAAAGCTTAAAGGTTTACTTAGTGTTGTAGTCTTTGGGGGTTGTATTTGAATTGATGGTTGCTAAGATGTTCACTGTATGTTTTAAAAAGGTTAACTTGAGTTCATAGAATAAACATTGTTTTGCTTTAAAAAATACTTTTCCATTTCTGCTGCACCACACCTGTAGAGTGGGCCGTGTGCTCCCCATACCACAATCTATTCAAAGTTGTGGGTCAGGTGAACTTCATGATATACTTTGGGGTTCTCTAAACCCTGACCCATAACAATGGTAAGAGATGAGGAGTTATGTAGTTTGGGAGGAATGTTGCCAGAAAAGGTGGTAATATGTGGAATTCAGGGTGAGAGGAGGTGTGCTCAATTATATATGGTAAGGTTGGAAAGTCCAGTGAAGAGTCGTGAAGTGGTAGTAGGAGTAATAGAGAAACTATCTTGTCCAGGAATACAGTTTATCTTGGGTAATGATATAGCTGGATCGCAGGTGGGAGTGATGCCGACCGTGGTTGATAAGCCAGTGAAAAATCAGACAACTGACGTTTTGAAGGACGAATATCCTGGGATTTTTCCGGATTGTGTAGTGACAAGGTCGCAAAGTCACATGTTAAGACAAGAGGAGAAATCAAAGAGTGAAAATGAAGTTGAAGTGCAATTATCAGAAACAATTTTTGATCAGATGGTTGAAAAAGAACAAGAACAGGTGGAGGATGAGGCGGATATTTTTAGCTCAGGAAAATTGGCGGAGTTACAACAAAATGATATAGAAATAAAACGGATGTATCAGAAAGCATATACGGAAGAGGAATCTGAGTGTAAACCAGAGTGTTATTACCCTAAAAGTAATGTCTTGATGAGAAAATGGAGACCTTTACATATGCAGGTGGATGAAAAGTGGGCATCAAGTAGTATTGCCGGTAGGGTATAGAAAGGAGGTGTTGTGAGTTGCACATGAGGTATCAGTGGGAGGTCATTTGGGAATAAGGGAAACTCAAGCTAAAATCCAGAAACATTTTTATTGGCCTGGACTACACAAAGATGTAGTTAAATTTTGTCAATCATGTCACACATGTCAAGGGATAGGGAAACCTCGAGCAGTGATAAAACCAGCGTCCTTAATACCCATTCCAGCTTTGAAGAACCTTTTACGAGGGTCCTAATTGATTGTGTAGGACCGCTTCCTAAAACAAAAGGTGGGAATCAATATCTGATACTAATAAAGCCTCAGTTTGGATTCAACTTCGTCTCCAGTCAAATTGATCGTGCCTCAATTTATTAGTATCATATTTATTAAAGTTTTTTAACACAATTTTTCTCCCTTACAAACAATAACCCCCCCCCCCTCGTAACCAAAAAAAACGAGAAATTGCGCAGAGCAAGATATATACATGGCAAAATGATATATTTACACAGCTTTGTACACTGGCCCTCACCCGTACGTGCCAGTTTCCCCAACCCTTCATGTTATCTCTTGCTCATCCACCCTCCCAGGCAGTCCCCCCTTTCCCCCCCTCCCCCCCTCCCAGGACGTCCCCTCCACCCGCGCCCCCCCAAGGTTGCTGCTGCTGCTGACCGACCTTCCTCTAACGCTCCGCGTGATAGTCTAGGAACGGTTGCCACTGCCTGTAGAACCCCTGCGCAGACCCTCTCAAGGCGAACTTAATCCTCTCCAACTTTATGAACCCAGCCATATCATTTATCCAGGCCTCCAGGCTGGGGGGCTTCGCCTCCTTCCACATTAGCAAGATCCTTCGCCGGGCTACTAGGGACGCAAAGGCCAGAATGCCGGCCTCTTTCGCCTCCTGCACTCCCGGTTTGTCCACTACTCCAAATATTGCTAGCCCCCAGCTTGGCTTGACCCGGACTTTCACCACCTGAGATATTGCTTCCGCCACTCCTCTCCAGAACCCCTCCAGTGCCAGGCATGACCAAAACATATGGACATGGTTCGCCGGGCTCCCTGAGCACCTTCCACACCTGTCCTCTACCCCAAAGAACCTACTCAACCTCGCCCCCGTCAAGTGCGCTCTGTGGACCACCTTAAATTGTATCAGGCTGAGCCTCGCACACGAGGAGGAGTAATTAACCCTACCTAGGGCATCAGCCCACAGACCTTCCTCGATCTCCTCCGCCAGCTCCTCCTCCCATTTACCCTTCAACTCTTCTACCAGCGCTTCCCCCTCTTCTTTCAACTCCTGGTGTATTTCCGACACCTTGCCCTCCCCGACCCATACACCCGAGATCACCCTATCTTGAACTTCTTGTGCCGGGAGCAACGGGAATTCCCTCACCTGTCGCCTCACAAAAGCCCTCACCTGCATATATCTAAAGGCATTTCCCGGGGGTAACTCGAACTTCTCATCCAGTGCCCCTAGGCTCGCAAACGTCCCATCGATGAACAGGTCCCCCATTCTTCCAATCCCCGCCCGATGCCAGCTCTGGAACACCCCATCCATCTTCCCCGGCACAAACCGGTGGTTACCCCTGATCGGGGACCACACCGATGCTCCCATTGCACCAACGGTGCCATCTCCACTGGCCCTAGATCCTTAGCGTTGCCGCCACCACCGGGCTCGTGGTATACTTTGTCGGCGAGAGCGGCAGCGGTGCCGTCACCAACGCCCCCAGGCTCGTTCCTTTACAGGACGCCATCTCCATCCTCTTCCATGTCGCCCCCTCTCCCTCCATAACCCACTTGCGGATCATCGCCACATTTGCTGCCCAGTAGTAGCTCCCCAGGTTTGGCAGCGCCAACCCTCCTCGGTCCCTCCTGCGTTCCAGGAACCCTCTCTTTACTCTCGGGGTCTTATTCGCCCACACAAACCCCATAATACTCCTGCCTACTCTCTTAAAAAAGGCCTTAGTGATCACGATGGGAAGGCACTGAAACACAATCAGAAACCTCGGAAGGACCACCATTTTGACCGACTGCACTCTACCCGCCAGCGAGAGCGGTAACATGTCCCATCTTTTGAAATCCTCCTCCATTTGCTCCACAAACCTCGTCACATTCAGTTTATGTGGGTCCCCCAACTCCTGGCTATCTGGATCCCCAGATACCGAAAGCTCCCCTCCGCCCTCCTGAGCGGTAGGTCCCCTATCCCTCTTTCTTGGTCCCCCGCCTGTAATACAAAGAGCTCATTCTTCCCTACATTGAGCTTATAGCCCGAAAACTCCCCAAACTCCCTTAGAGTCTGCATGACCTCCACCATCCCCTCCATTGGATCCGCAACGTACAGCAACAGGTCATCCACAGCGACACCTGATGCTCTTCTCCCCCTCGGACCACCCCCCTCCATTTATTAGAGTCCCTCAATGACATGGCTAATGGTTTGATCGCCAATGCGAACAACAGGGGGGACAGGGGGTACCCCTGTCTCGTCCCTCGGTACAGTCGAAAGTACTCCGACCTCCGCCGGTTCGTCACTACACTCGCCATCGGGGCTCTGTAAAGGAGCTTAACCCAATTGATAAACCCTACCCCGAACCCAAACCTGCGCAGCACCTCCCAGAGGTACTCCGACTCTACTCGGTCAAAGGCCTTCTCTGCATCCATAGCTGCCACTATCTCCGCCTCTCCCTCCTCCAATGGCATCATTATCACTTTTAAGAGCCGCCGCACATTGGTGTTTAGTTGCCTGCCCTTTACAAATCCCATCTGGTCCTCGTGGATTACCCCCGGGACACAGTCCTCGATCCTCGTGGCCAGCACTTTTGCCAGCAACTTTGCATCCACTTTGAGGAGCGAGATCGGCCTGTACGATCCACATTGCAGTGGGTCCTTGTCCCGCTTTAGGATCAAAGAAATTGTCGCTTCCGACATTGTCGGGGGCAGGGTCCCCTCCTCTCTTGCCTCATTAAAGGTCCTCACCAGTAGCGGGGCCAACAGGTCTGCGTACTTCCTGTAGAACTCCACCGGGAATCCGTCCGGTCCCGGGGCCTTCCCCGCCTGCATGCTCCCCAAACCCTTGCTCAGCTCCTCCAACCCAATTGGTGCCCCCAAACCAGGCACCTCTTGCTCCTCCACCCTCGGGAATCTCAGCTGATCTAGGAATCGTCTCATCCCCTCTTCCCCCGCTGGGAGCTGGGATCTGTACAGCTCTTCATAAAAGGCCTTGAATACCTTGTTTATTTTCGTTGCACTCTGAACCGTGCCTCCCCTTCCATCTTTGACTCCCCCTATTTCCCTCGCTGCCATCCTCTTACGGAGCTGGTGTGCCAGCATCCAACTATCCTTTTCCCCATACTCGTAGGTCGCCCCCTGCGCTTTCCCCCACTGTGCCTCCGCCTTCCCTGTGGTCAACAGGTTAAACTCCGTCTGGAGCCATCGTCTTTCCCCAAGTAATCTTTCCTCGGGGGCTTCTGCGTATCTCCTGTCCACTCTCAAAATCTCCCCCACTAACCTCTCCCTTTCCATACCCTCTGTCTTCTCCCTATGAGCCCTAATGGAAATTAGCTCTCCCCTGATCACCGCCTTCAACGCCTCCCATACCACCCCCACCCGCACCTCTCCGTTGTCGTTGGCCTCCAAGTACCTTTCGATACACCCCCTCACCTTCCCACACACCACCTCGCCCGCCAGCAGTCCCACATCCAGCCGCCACAACGGGCGTTGGTCCCTCTCCTCTCCCAGCTCCAGTTCCACCCAGTGTGGGGCATGGTCCGAAACGGCTATAACCAAATACTCTGTCCCCTCCACCCTCGGGATGAGCGCCCTGCCCAGAACAAAGAAATCTATCCGGGAGTAGGCTTTGTGTACATGGGAGAAGGAAGAAAATTCCCTGGCCTGCGGCCTTGCAAACCGCCATGGGTCCACTCCCCCCATCTGATCCATAAACCCCCTAAGTACCTTGGCCGCCGCCGGCCTCTTTCCAGTCCTTGATTTGGAGCGGTCATGTGCTGGATCCAACACTGTATTGAAGTCCCCTCCCATTATCAGGCCTCCTATCTCCAGGTCCGGAATGCGCCCCAACATGCGCTTCATGAATCCTGCATCATCCCAGTTCGGGGCGTGTACGTTTACCAACACCACCCACGTCCTTTGCAGCCTACCGCTCACCATTACATATCGCCCTCCATTGTCCGCTACAATAGTCTTGGCCTCAAATGACACCCGCTTTCCCACCAATATTGCCAGCCCTCTATTCTTCGCGTCCAGTCCCGAGTGGAATACCTGTCCTACCCATCCCTTTCTTAACCTGACCTGGTCCGCCACCTTCAGATGTGTCTTTTGGAGCATGGCCACGTCCGCCTTCAGTCCCTTTAAGTGCCCGAACACTCGAGCCCTCTTCACTGGCCCATTCAGGCCCCTCACATTCCACGTTATCAGCCGGATTGGAGGGGCTCTCACCCCCCCCCCCCCCCCCCCCCCCACTTAAGTGCCCGAACACTCGAGCCCTCTTCACCGGCCCATTCAGGCCCCTCACCCCCTCACATTCCACGTTATCAGCCGGATTGGAGGGGCTCTCACCCCCCCCCCCCCACGCCCCGCCGACTAGCCATCTCCTTTTCTGGGCCAGTCCCGTGTCCACGCCTCCCTCACCCTCCAGTCCCCCAGAGGGGGGACCCCCGTCCCGACCACCTCTTCTGTGTCCCATTCCCTTTCGGCCAGTGCAGCAGCAACCCTTTCCCCCCCCCCCTTCCCCCCCTCCCCTCCCCCCCGCTAGACCCCTGTCTAGCTTTTTTGCTCCCCCCATGTCACTCCCGTAAGTCAGCTGACGCCTGCTGACCCCGGCTTCCCCCGCCGTCCCATTGACCTCCCCGCGTGGGAGTCTCCCAATCCATATGCATTCCTTCGTTCCCCTTCCCGCCTTTCTTCCCGCGCACGAGAAAAAAACCCGCGCTTTCCAAAGCCCGCTCCGCCCCCTCTGGCGCAGCTCCTGTCGCGGCCTTGTCTCTCTCCCCCAGCCCATGTAACATTTCCTGCGCGTGATTGACCCCCTATCACACAACAACCATCACACATCAAACCCCAAAACACCCCCCCACCCTCACAAACCCTCAGTTAGAGTCCAACTTTTCGGCTTGTACAAAGGTCCACGCCTCTTCAGGCGTTTCGAAGTAATAGTGTTGGCCCTTGTATGTGACCCACAGTCGCGCTGGCTGCAGCATTACGAATTTCACTTCTTTCCGGTACAACGCCACTTTGGCCCGGTTGAAACCTGCTCTCCGCTTTGCAACCTCCGTGCTCCAGTCCGGGTATATTTGGATCTCTGCATTGTCCCACTTACTGCTCCGCTCCTTCTTTGCCCATCTCAGGACCCACTCTCTGTCCGCGAACCGGTGGAACCTCACCACCATCGCCCTTGGCGGCTCATTTGCCTGGGGCTTCTTCGCCAGCACCCGATGTGCTCCGTCCAACTCCAGCGGCCTCGAAGGGGCCTTCGTGCCCATCATTGCCTCGAGCACCGTGCTCGCGTATGCCCCGGCACCAGCCCCTTCCACTCCCTCAGGGAGACCCAGGATTCGCAGATTCTTTCTCCTCGACCTGTTCTCCAGGTCTTCGAGTCTTCCCGCCCACCTCTTGTGTAGCGCCTCGTTCTGCTCCACTCTCACCGCCAGGCCCACGAGCTCGTCCTCGTTCTGACTGACTCTTTTCTGTACCTCCTGGATCTTAGCTTCGTGGGCCTTCTGCGTGATCCCGAGTCCTTCAATTGCCGAAAGCATAGGCGCCAACATCTCTTTGCGCATCTCCTCGCGCTGCTCCTCGAAGCAGCGCTAGATGAACTCCTGCAGCTCCCCTTTGTCCCTGGCCGCCGCCATTTTGTTTTCTTTCCCACGCTTCTCCCGTTGCTCCAGTGCCGCTCCTTTGGCCGTTACACTTCTGGTCCGTTTCATAGAAGTTGGCAGTGTTTGCTTCACCAGTCTGCCCCAAAAAGTCTATGGAAACTCCTGAAAAAGGTCTGAGAGTCGGCTCCAGACGGGAGCTGCCGAATGCGCGACCTACTCCTCCATGGCCGCCACCAGAAGCCTCGTCCCTGCTTCTTCAATGGCCCTGGTAGATCTTTTCACAGTTGTTCCCTCTGCTGCTAGAATTTACCTTTGATAGAGTCAAGCCAGATTGCAGCTTTAAGCTTGCCCTTCCCCCGCCTGCATGCTGGAAGAGGCCCTCGTCTCCTGCTGCAGCTCAAGCCAAATCTTTCACTGTTTCTGCCGGGTCTGGTAGCCAAAAGACGCAACATTCCTGGGGGACACTGTCAGGGGAATGCTGCAGCCTTCTTTCCACACCGGGAAATGTCAAACAAATGCTGTGGGGGCCCTGTAAAAGAGCCCAAAAGTCCGTTCCAAGCGGGAGCTGCCGAATATGCGACCGAGCTCTGCATAGCCGCATCCGGAAGTCCGGGCACCGCCATCTTGTCCACCCCACAGCACATGGACACCAACGGCGTTCCAGGACCTCAACTCAACGGCCGCCTCACTATCCGACGATCAACCACGGCTCGCCTCCATGGCAATCGACCAGTCCCGACCACATAACCTGACCAACGCATCCACCAGCGTGAAAGTCAACTGCCATGTGACCTCCTGCCTACTCGACTCCGGGAGCACCGAGAGCTTTGTACACCCAAATACGGTAAGGCACTGTTCCCTTAAGGTACACGCTACCAATGAAAAAATCTCCCTGGCCTCCGGATCCCATCGCGTAGCAATCCGGGGGGTACTGCAAGGTCACGCTCATAGTCCAAGGCGTAGAGTTCCACGGCTTTCGCCTCTACGTCCTCCCTAACCTCTGCGCTGCACTTATCCTCGGCCTGGACTTCCAGTGCAACATCCAGAGCCTGACCCTTAAATTCGGCGGACCCTTACCACTCTTCACTGTGTGCGGCCTCGCGACCCTAAAGGTCGACCCTCCTTCCCTCTTTGCCAATCTAACTCCAGATTGCAAACCCGTCGCCACCAGGAGCAGACGGTACAGCACCCAGGATAAGGCCTTCATCAGGTCCGAGGTCCAGCGGTTGCTTAGGGAAGGCGTCATCGAGGCCAGCAAAAGCCCCTGGAGAGCTCAAGTGGTAATGGTTAATATCTGGGGAGAAAAACCGAATGGTCGTGGACTACAGCCAGAGCTTCAACAGACACATGCAGCTCGACGCGTACCCCCTCACACACATATCTGACATGGTTAACAAGATTGCACAGTACTGGGTCTTCTCAACAGTGGACCTGAAATCCGCTTACCACCAGCTCCATAAATCGGACCATCCATACACCGCCTTCGAGGCAGACGGCCGTCTATATCACTTCCTTAGGGTCCCCTTCGGCGTCACCAACGGGGTTTCAATCTTCCAAAAGGCGATGGACCGAATGGTCGATCGGTACGGTTTGCGGGCCACGTTTCCGTACCTAGACAATGTGACCATCTGCGGCCATGACCAGCAAGACCACGACGCTAACCTCGCTAAATTTCTCCGCACCGCCACTCTCCTCAACCTCACGTATAACAAGGAGAAGTGTGTGTTCCGCTCAAACCGCTTAGCCATCCTCGGCTACGTGGTCCAGAACGGAGTTCTGGGGCCCGATCCCGATCGCATGCGCCCCCTCATGGAGCTCCCCCTCCCCCATTGCCCCAAGGCCCTCAAAAGTTGCCTGGGGTTCTTCTCATATTACGCGCAGTGGGTCCCAAACTATGCGGACAAGGCCCGCCCACTCTTACAGTCCACTCATTTCCCCCTGACAGCAGAGGCCCAACAGGCTTTCGCCCGGATCAGAGCTGATATTGCCAAAGCTGGAATGCACGCGGTAGACAAAACACTTCCATTCCAAGCAGAAAGTGAAGCATCGGACGTCGCCTTGCCGCTACCCTCAATCAGGCAGGCAGGCCCGTGGCATTCTTTTCCCGCACCCTCCATGCCTCTGAAATTCGGCACTCGTCTGTTGAAAAAAAGGCCCAGGCTATCGTTGAGGCTGTGCGACATTTGAGGCATTATCTGGCCGGCAGGAGATTCACTCTCCTCACTGACCAACGGTCAGTAGCCTTCATGTTGAACAACACACAGCGGAGCAAGATCAAAAATGATAACATTTTGCGGTGGAGAACCGAGCTCTCCACCTATAATTACGAGATTAAGTATCGCCCTGGCAAACTCAACGAGCCCCCAGACCCCTATCCCGAGGTACATGTGCCAGCGCACAAGTAGACCGACTCCGGACCCTGCACGACAGCCTTTGTCACCCAGGGGTCACTCGGTTGTACCATTTCATTAAGGCACAAAATTTGCCCTACTCCGTCAAGGAAGTAAGGACAATCACCAAGGGCTGCCAGGTCTGTGCGGAGTGCAAGCCGCTCTTCTACCGGCCAGACCGCGCGCGCCTGGTGAAGGCCTCCCGCCCCTTTGAACGCCTCAGCGTGGATTTCAAAGGCCCCCTCCCCTCCTCCGATCGACACACATATTTCCTCAGTGTGGACGATGAATACTCCCAGTTTCCCTTCGCCATCCCATGCCCCGACATGTCGTCTGCCACCGTCATTAAAGCCCTTAATTCTATCTTCATTCTGTTTGGCTTCCCCGCCTACATCCACAGTGACAGGGGTTCCTCATTCATGAGTGATGAGCTACGTCAGTTCCTGCTCAGCAGGGGTATCGCCTCGAGCAGAACGACGAGCTACAACCCCCGGGGAAACGGACAGGTAGAAAGGGAGAATGGGACGGTATGGAGGGCCGTCCAGCTGGCCCTGCGGTCCAGAAATCTCCCGGCCTCCCGCTGGCAAGAGGTCCTCCCTGATGCACTACATTCCATTCGCTCATTACTCTGCACTGCCACTAACAGTACACCACATGAACGTCTTTTTGCCTTCCCCAGGAAGTCCACATCCGGGGTATCGCTCCCAATTTGGCTTACAGCTCCGGGAACCATGCTTCTCCGTAAACATGTGTGGCTCCACAAGGCGGATCCGTTGGTGGAAAGGGTGCACCTGCTCCACGCAAACCCACAGTATGCCTACGTGGCGTTCCCCGACGGCTGCCAGGATACCGTCTCCCTCAGGGACCTGGCACCAACAGGTTCCACCCCCACACCACCCCCGTCGCCCTGGTGCCTCCCTCCCCTCTCCCGCCGCCCGCATCACCCCCCCTAGGACCGTCCGTCCTCCCCCTGCCCACCCCCGTTGATGAAGAGGATTTTGGCACACTCCCGGAATCAACTTCGACCACAACAGCGCCAACATCGCCGTCACCACTTCATCGATCTCAAAGAACCATCAAGGCACTGGACCTGCTGAACCTCTGAGTGGCCCGCCGGATGCCCAGAGACATATTTCTTTTGCTGCTCTGTAAATATTAAAATTTCTAATTGTATATAGTTATCCACCACCCCCGCCGGACTCAATTTTAACAGGGGATGAATTGTGGTAAACCACTGTGTTCTGATATTAGAGGTTGTACGGTAGAACCTGCACTACAGGTTCACCTGTGGCCCCTGCATGCTAGCACTGCCCAGGAGGCGGGTTATAAATATGCGTGGCCTCCAGCTCGCAGCCATTTCGCCAGCTGCTGTGGGAGGCCACACATCTGATACTAATAAAGCCTCAGTTTGGATTCAACTTCGTCTCCAGTCAAATTGATTGTGCCTCATCCACGCACCAGTTGATCATGGGAGGAGATTTTAACTGTGTCCTGAAGCCGAGGGTGGATAGGTCGAGCCCCAGGTCGATGGGTAGGGTACAAATGGCGAAGGAGCTGGGGGGGGGGAGGGGTTTATGGAAAGGATGGGTATGGTGGACCCATGGCGTTTTCAGAACCCAGGGGGAAGGGAGTATTCCTTCTTTTCATACGTCCATAAGGTGTATTCGAGGATTGACTACTTTGTAGTGAGTCAGGAGATTTTGGTTGGGGTGGAGGGGGCAGAGTATGCGGGGATAGTTATCTCAGACCATGCACCCCACTGACTAGATATTCGGTTTAGAACGGGATGAGAGCAGACGCCGGGGTAGAGGTTTGACTCAGGGTTGTTGGCAGATGGAGGTTTTTGTGATAAGGTGCAGGCAGCGATTAAGGATATGTGGAGTTGAATCAGAATGGGGATGTGTCGGCGGGCATTTTTTGGGAAGCACTGAAGTCAGTGGTCCGGGGAGAAATTATTTCATTTTGGCTCATGCGGAAAGGAGGGCGGAACATGACCGTCTAGTGAGCGAGATAGTGGAGGTGGACAGGGAATATTCAAGGGTGCCCACCGTGGAGGGATTGGCGAGGAGGAAAAAGTTGCAAGGGCAGTTTGACAGGTTGACAAAGGGGAAGGCGGTAGGGCAACTGCGTAGGGCAAGAGGGGTGCAAATATATGAGTATGGGGAGAAGGCGAGCCGCATGCTGGCGCATCAGTTGTGGAAACAGGCTGCGTCCAGGGAAATATTGAAGTTACGGACTGGGGCTGAGGATGTGGTGTCGGAGCCAGGGAAGATAAATGAGGCATTTAGGGAGCACTACCAGGGACTTTACGAGGCAGACCCGGGGGGGAGAGGAGGGGTACATGGGGCGGTTTCTGGACGAGCTGGAGGAAGCAAAGAGGCAGGCATTGCAGGAGCCGCTGGGGCTGAGGTAGGTGGGTATCAGGGGTATGAAGTAGGGGAAGGCCCCTGGGCCGGATGGGTATCCGGCGGAATTTTATAAGGATTTCGCAATGGACCTGGCACCATACCTGTTGGGGGCGTTTAATGAAGCACTGGGGAGTTGCCGGAGACGATGATGCAGACAGCAATCACACTAATCCCCAAAAAAGGGAAGGATCCGGTGGAAGGTGGGTCGTAGAGGCCAATATCACTATTGAACATGGATGTGAAATTATTGGCTAAGTTGTTGGCGTGGAGGATGGAGGACTGTGTCCCGGGGATGGTTGCAGAAGATCAAACAGGCTACCTGAAGGGCAGGCAGCTCGCGAGTAGTATAAGATGGCTGTTGAATGTGGTGATGAATCCATCGAGGGCTCTGGTACCGGAGGTGGTGGTGTCCATGGACACAGAGAAGGAATGTGATCGGGTTGAGTGGCAGTACTTGTTCGAGGTTTTGGGAAGGTTTTGGTTTACTGCTGTTTGCGCTGGCCTTAGAGCCATTGGCAATGTCTCTCAGGGGGTTGACAGAGTAGCGGGGGATTATGAGGGGACAGAGGGAGCATCAGGTGTCGCTCTATGACGATATGTTATATGTTTCGGATCCTCTTGCTATATGTTTCGGATCCATTGGAGAGTATCGGAAGGATTATGGCCTGCTGGGGAGGTTTGGAGGTTTCGCAAAATACAAACTGAATGTGGGAAAAGCGAGGTATGTCCGGTGAATGAGCTGGGACAGAGGGCTAATTTAGAGAGGGTGCCATTTACGATAGCGAAGGATAGGTTTAGGTATTTGGGGATTCAGGTAGCGAGGGAATGGACGGGGCTCCATAAGTGGAACTTAACAAAGCTGGTGGAGGAGACCAGGGAGGATCTTAGGAGGTGGCATACACTGCACTTTGCGTTGGCGGGGAGCGTCCAAATGGTGAAAATGAAAGGTCTTTTTCCAGAAAGTGGGCAGGATCATCTCGGACTTTGTATGGGCGGGGAAAGTGTCGAGGGTGGGGAGGATCCTGCTACAGAGGCAGAGGCAGCAGGGGGGTTGGCGTTGCTGAGCTAGCTTCATTATTATTGGGCGGCGAATGTGGACAAGGTGTGGCAGTGGGGGGGGGGGGGAGGAGAAGGGTGGTAGAGTGGGTTAGGATGGAGAAGGAATCTTGTAAGGGGTCAAGTTTGAGGGCTATGGTGACGGCAGCGTTGCCAATGGCTCCGAGCAGGTATTCAGGGAGCCCAGTGGTGCAGTCCACGGTGAAGATATGGAATCAGCTGAGGAGGCATTTTAGGATGGAAGGGATATTGGTGCGAACGCCGCTGTGCGAGAATCATGGGTTTGAGCCAGGGGGTGGGATTGATAGTGTAGTATACAGGAGCTGGAGGGATGTCGGGCTGGTCAAGGTGAGGGATTTGTATTTGGAGGAAGGGTTTGCCAGTCTGGAGGAGCTAAGGGAGAGGGTAGAGCTGCTGAGAGGGAGTGAGTTCAGGTATCTGCAAGTTAGGGACTTTGCGCAAAAGGTCCAGAGGAGGTTCCCTAGTTTCCCGGGATACACCGTGCTGGAGCGACTGCTGCTTCCGAATGTGGAGGAGGAGGGAAGAATTGGGGATATATACAAGTGGCTGGGGGAGCAGGGAGGTGAGTGGGTGGTGAAGATCAAGGAGAAATGGGAAGCGGAGTTGGGGAGTATGGAGTGAGGCACTGCGAAGGGTAAACGGGACCTCCTCTTGTGCAAGGATGAGCCTGATACAGTTTAAGGTGGTGCACAGGGTGCATATGACTCGGGCGAGAATGAGTGGGTTCTTTCAAGGGGTAGCAGATGCGTGTGAGAGGTGTGGGCGGGTTCCAGCGAATCATGCACACATGTTTTGGGATTGTGAAAAATTGAGAAGGTTCTGGGCGGGTGTATTCGCGGTATTAGCCAGGATAGTGGAGGAGGAGATGGATCCGGACCCTGTGGTGTCTTTAGTTGGGGATTCAGAGAAGCCGGGCTCATGGCAAGGAGGAAGGCTGATGTCGTGGCCTTCGCCTCGGATTGCACGGCGGCGGATTTTGCTGGAGCGGCGGTCGGCATCGCCAACGGGGGTAGCGGCATGGTTGGGTGGCCTGTATGACTTCCGGCAGTTGGAGAAGATAAAGTATGAGTTAAGGGGCTCAGCAGGGGAGTTTGAGAAAAGGTGGGGGATGTTTGTGACCGTGTTTGAGGAACTGTTCATCGGGGGGGGGGGGGGGGGGGGGGGGGGGGTTGATTGTTGGGAAGTATGTTTGCCGGGGTGTTTATTAGCTGCTTCGACATATATTTGTAAAAAAATACATTTTTTTAAAAAATAATAATAATCTTTATTGTCACGAGTAGGCTTACATTAACTCCACACAGTGACCCGAGTGGGAATTGAACCTGGGACCCTTGAGCTGTGAAGCAACAGTGCTAACCACTGTGTTGTGGATGCGAGGCAGGGGGACGATGAGCAGGACATGGGGCCCAGGCAGGCAGGGGAGGCCGCACGACGTCATCACCAGGGCCAACGCGCACGGGACGCTCTGATCGCCTCCAGGTTTACCGACTAGGGGGGAGGGGAGTATGCTGGCCAGGAGCACGGGCACCACATCCCGGACCCACACCCCCTCACTCCCCACACCGCCAGACCGTCCACTTACACACCCCTCCGTTCTGCATAACTGCGGCGCTACGAGCTGGGGGCCCTGGGTTGGCAGTGACACCGGGTCTGGTCCATCGGATAGAGATGATGACGACCCCGCTCTTTGATAAGCTCTGGTGCTCCACATCGTATGACGTCTGACTCATGACCACAGTAGCACCTTCCACCTGGGTGATCCCTGCACGCGAGCTGGGCAGTCCATCACACGGTCCCATCGAATCCCTGGTGTGGGGGTGCTGTGGGTGATTGGGGCACCGGGGTGGGAAGCATGATCCTCCCACAAGGTCTGCACTGGTCGTCATCCCCTGGTCAGCCCGGACCAGCCGACCACCACACCCATCAGACAGAGACCGAGGCAGGTTTTAACGGTGTTGACAGGTGTTTATTGTGCAGAAATATATACAGTCTGTGCCCTAGCCCCTATAACTAAACTGTGCCCTGCACCCGTGCCAACATAACTCGTGGTCTAAGTTTCTGGCCTTACGGGTCCTAACACTACACCTAGGTGGATCCCCAGACCATATGGCAGGGGTGGAGGCGGCCTGCTGTGACTCCTGCCCTGCGACAAGGGCTGGGCCCGGCCGCTGCTCGGGTGTCCCGGGTGGCGTGGTGCTGCCCTGTTCTGCCCGTTGCTCACCAGATGCACCAGGGACAGTAGGGGTAGAGTCTGAGGTGCTGCGGTGTTCTGGCACCTCCCCTGCATGGGTCATCGGCGTGGGCCACAGCACCTCCTCCTCCCTCGGGGTACGTGATTGCCCCTCGGGCTACTCCATGGGATGGGGGTGCAAGCAAAGCCATCCCCTGAGTCTCCCCCACCACCTGCTGCTGCCAGTCCTGGAGGATCTCTCTGGTCTCGATTAGGGTCTATATGCTCGTGGCCATGGAGCACAGGGAGTGGACCATTTTCTTCTGGGACTGCACCACATCAGCCAGTAACTGGGCCACCTCCCTCTGGGTCTGGGCCATCTCTCTCTGGGTCTGGGCCTGGGTGGCACGCATGACCGGCATGACCATCCGGACGGCAGCTGGTTCCTTGGCCGGCCTGCCTTCCGATCGTCCGGCACCTCGGCTGCTCCTACCTCCACCTGCTGTACCGGATGCAATGTTTGGTGCACATCAGACAGTGACCCAGGAGCCCCTTCACTAACGTGCCCAACCGAGGTCATAATCTCTGGGATGGTGGAGGCTGCAGGAGACAGCTGTGACGAAATGTCAGTGTCATCATCCAACCCGAGCTCTGGGGTGTCCTGAGTATCGAGGGGAGGGCTGGTGTTAGGGCTGCTCTCCCCGTCAGTGCTCGGCTATCTGGGGGGCACATATCTGGCCCTGGCTGTGGGGGGAGGGCTCTGGATGGCACCATCTCAGACAGGTCCTGTAAGAAACAGGATGACATGTGTGATTAGACAGTGGGCCGAGGGTGCGGGGGGATTGAGGGGGTGAAGGGTGAGGGGGGCATGGGCTGAGGAGGGTGATGCACGATCAATAACTCCAGAAACGAGATTGGAGACAATTGAAGGCTTTAATACGCTAGATGTTTCCCCCAGCAGCGCAGGTACAGAAGAAAGCTGCTGGGGCGGCACGTGCTCTTTCCCCCGCTTTGCAGGGCAGAGCTAACATACAGGCTTAGCCAGTGGGAACAAGTACATTCTCCACCAATGGTATTCCGGCATTACCAGGTACCATAATCCTTCTAACACAGACTACCACATTCACCCCCTGTTAAAAAAAGAGTCCGGTGGGGGTGGTGGCTTCGTATTACAACGTGGTAAAGTGGTAGAAGTTACAGTTATGAAAGTACCGTAATGCCTCCGCACAGCGTTTTGCCTTTTTACATCGTAACTATTTACAACAGTAATGTACATTTCAAAATGAAGCAATTAGTCGATCGGGGGCCCTGGCCGTCCTCTGCGATCGTCGTAGCTTTGGTGGTGATGCCGGTGGAGGGTCGGGCGTCTGTGACTCCGGGAGTGTGGTTTCGGCTTCTGTGGCAGCTTCATCACCCCTAGACAGGGCCGGTGGAAGGACCGACTGACCTGGGAAGGGGGCGGCTGTGGGGTGTGCCAGTGGGCGGGAGGGCCTAGACTGGGCCGGTGGAAGAACCGATCCACCTGGGAAGGGGGTGGCTGTGGGGCGCACTGGTAGGAGGGAGGGTGGGACTGGTGGCGGGGGTGTGTGTGGGGATCCAGCGGGCGGCAGGTTCCGTAGGGAGACCGTATCCTGTCGGCCGTCGGGGTACGCCACGTAGGCGTACTGAGGGTTAGCGTGGAGGAGATGGACCCTCTCGACCAATGGGTCCGATTTGTGCAACCACACGTATTTTTGGAGCAGGATGGGTCCAGGAGCTGCCAGCCAGGTCGGGAGCGAGGTCCCAGAGGAGGACTTCCTGGGGAAGACAAGGAGACATTCGTGAGGTGTTCGGTTGGTCGTGGTACTGAGCAGTGACCGGATGGAGTGGAGGGCATCCGGGAGGACTTCCTGCCAGCGGGAGACTGGGAGATTCCTGGACCGCAGGGCCAGTAGGACGGAAACCGAACAGCGTAAAGATACTATGGAGGGCTTTTATGACGGTGGTTACGGTCATTTCGAGGCAGGGGATGGCTAATGGGAACCAGGAGTACTCGTCAATCACGTTCAGGAAGTACGTGTTGCGGTCGGTGGAGGGGAGGGGGCCTTTGAAATCCATACTAAGGCGTTCAAAGGGACGGGAAGCCTTTATCAGGTGCGCTTTCTCTGGCCTGTAGAAGTGCGGCTTGCACTCCGTGCAGATTTGGCAATTCCTGGTGGCTGTCCTGACCTCCTCGATGGAGTAGGGCAGGTTGCGGGTCTTGATGAAGTAGAAAAATCGAGTGACCCCCAGGTGGCAGAGGTCCTTATGGAGAGCTCGGAGGCGGTCCACTTGTGCGTTGGCACATGTGCCGCGGGATAGGGCATCAGGAGGCTCGTTTAGCTTCCCGGGACAATACAAGATCTCATAGTTGTAGACGGAGAGTTCGATCCTCCATCATAAGATCTTGTTTTTTATCTTGCCCCACTGTGCATTATCGAACATGAAAGCAACCGACGTTGGTCAGTGAGGAGAGTGAATCTCCTGCCGGCCAGGTAATGCCTCCAATCTCGCACAGCTTCTACTATGGCCTGGGCCTCCTTTTCGACTGAAGAATGGTGGATTTCAGAGGCGTGGAGGGTGCGTGAGAAGAAGGCCATAGGTCTGCCCGCTTGGTTGAGGGTGGCCGCCAGAACTACATCGGACGCGTCGCTCTCGACCTGGAAGGGGAGGGACTCGTCGATGGCGTGCATCGTGGCCTTTGCAATATCTGCTTTGATGCGGCTGAAGGCCTGTCAGGCCTCTAGCGACAGGAGAAAAACTGTGGATTGGATCAGTGGATGGGCCTTGTTCGCATAGTACCGGTCAACCATTCAGTACATCTCTCGTTCGAAGACCGAGACACCATTAGTGACACCAAAGGGAATCCTTAAGAAGTGTTAGAGCCGCCCAACTGCTTCAAAAGCAGTGTACTGGCGGTCACTAGTGCGGATGGGGAGCTGGTGGTAGGCGGACTTAAGATCCACCGTGGAAAATACCTTGTCTTGCGCGATCCTGTTGACCAGGTCGGATATGCGCGGGAGAGGGTGCGCGTCAAGCTACGTAAACCTGTTGATGGTCTGACTGTAGTCGATGACCATCCTATGCTTCTCCCCGGTCTTTACAACCACTACTTGAGCTATCCAGGGGCTTTTGCTAGCTTCAATGACATCTTCCCTTAGTAACCATTGGACCTCTGACCTAATAAAGATCCGGTCCTGGGCACTGTACCGTCTGCTCCTTGTGGCAATGAGGCACAATCAATTTGGCTGGAGACGAAGTTGAATTCAAACTGAGACTTTATTAGTATTTGAAGTGTGGCCTCCTACAGCAGCTGACGAAATGGCTGCGAGCTGAAGGCCACGCATATTTATAACCCGGCTCCTGGCCGGAGCTCGCATGCAGGGGCCCAGGTGAACCTGTAGTGCAGGTTCTACCGCACAACCCTTAATATAGTGCAGGTTCTACCGCACAACCCTTAATATAGGAACACAGTGGTTTACCACATTCCCCCCTGTTAAAATTGAGTCCGGCGGGGGTGGTGGATAACTATGTACAATTCGCAATCTTTAAAATTTACAGAACAGTGAAAAAAAAATGTCTCTGGTCATCTGGTGGGCCTGTCAGAGGTTCAGCCGGTCCGGCGCCTTGATCGTCCTCTGGGATCGACAAAGTGGAGCCGGCTATGTTGGTGCTGTCGTGGTCGAAGTTGACTCCGGGAGCGTGCCAAAATCCTTTTCATCAACGGGAGTGGGCAGGGGGAGAACGGACGGTCCTTGGGGGGGGGGGGGGGGGGGGCGGTGGGGGAGGAGAGGGTGGCGCTGGGGTCGACGGGGGTGGTGTGGGGGCGGAACCTGCTGGTGCCAGGTCCCTGAGGGAGACGGTATCCTGGCGGCCATCAGGGAATGCCACGTCGGCGTACTGTGCGTTTGCGTGGAGCAGGTGCACACTTTCCACCAACGGGTCCGCCTTGTGGAGCCGCACATATTTACGGAGAAGCACGGTTCCCAGAGCTGTGAGCCAAGTTGGGAGTGATACCCCGGATGTTGACTTCCTGTGGAAGGCAAAAAGGTGTTCATGCGGTGTACTGTTAGTAGCAGTGCAAAGTAATGAGCGAATGGAATGTAGTGCATCAGGGAGGACCTCTTCCCAGCGGGAGGCCGGGAGATTTCTGGACCGTAGGGCCAGCTGGACGGCCCTCCATACCGTCCCATTCTCCCTGCCCGTTTCCCCGGGGGTTGTAGCGTGTCGTTCTGCTGGAGGCGATACCTCTGATGAGCAGGAACTGGCGTAGCTCATCACTCATGAATGAGGATCCCCTGTCACTGTGTATGTAGGCAGGGAAGCCGAACAGAGTGAAGATAGAATTAAGGGCTGTAATGACGGTGGCAGACGTCATGTCGGGGCGTGGGATGGCGAAGGGAAAACGGGAGTATCCATCGATCACACTGAGGAAATCCGTGTGTCAGTCGGAGGAGGGGAGGGGCCTTTGAAATCCACGCTGAGGCGTTCAAAGGGGCGGGAGGCCTTCACCAGGTGCGCGCGGTCCGGCCGGTAGAAGTGCGGTTTGCACTCCGCACAGACCTGGCAGTCCTTGGTGATCGTCCTTACTTCCTCGACGGAGTAGGGCAAATTTTGTGCCTTAATGAAGTGGTACAACCGAGTGACCCCTGGGTGACAAAGACTGTCGTTCAGGGTACGGAGTCGGTCTACCTGTGCGCTGGCACATGTACCTCGGGATAGGGCGGCTGGGGGCTCGTTGACTTTGCCAGGGTGATACTTAATCTCGTAGTTATAGGTGGAGAGCTCAATTCTCCACCGCAAGATTTTGTCATTTTTGATCTTGCCCCGCTGCGTGTTGTTGAACATGAAGGCTACCGACCGTTGGTCAGTGAGGAGTGAATCTCCTGCCGGCCAGGTAATGCCTCCAATGTCGCACAGCCTCAACGATAGCCTGGGCCTCCTTTTCGACGGATGAGTGCCGAATTTCGGAGGCATGGAGGGTGCGGGAAAAGAATGCCACGGTCCTGCCTGCCTGGTTGAGGGTGGCGGCAAGGGCGACGTCCGATGCGTCGCTTTCTACTTGGAAAGGAAGTGTTTCGTCTACAGCGTGCATTGTGGCCTTGGCAATATCAGCTCTGATCCGGGCGAAGGCCTGTTGGGCCTCTGCCGTCAGGGGGAAATGAGTGGACTGTAAGAGTGGGCAAGCCTTGTCCGCATAGTTTGGGACCCACTGAGCGTAATACGAGAAGAACCCGAGGCAGCGTTTGAGGGCCTTGGGGCAGTGGGGGAGGGAAAGCTCCATGAGGGGGCGCATGCGGTCGGGATCGGGCCCCAGAACTCCGTTCTGGACCACGTAGCTGAGGATGGCGAAGTGGTTTGTAATGAACACACACTTCTCCTTGTTGTAGGTGAGGTTGAGGAGAGTGGCGGTGCGGAGAAATTTAGCGAGGTTGGCGTCGTGGTCCTGCTGATCATGGCTGCAGATGGTCACATTGTCTAGGTACGGAAACGTGGCCTGCAAGCCGTACCGGTCGACCATTCGGTCCATCTCCTTTGGAAGACCGAAACCCCATTGGTGACGCCAAAGGGGACCCTAAGGAAGTGATGTAGCCAGCCGTCTGCCTCGAAGGCGGTGTACGGCCGGTACGATTTACGGATGGGGAGTTGGTGGTAAGCAGATTTCAGGTCCACCATTGAGAAGACCCAGTGCTGTGCAATCTGGTTAACCATGTCAGATATGCGTGGGAGGGGGTACGCGTCGAGCTGCGTGTACCTGTTGATGGTCTGGTTGTAGTCCACGACCATTCGATTTTTCTCCCCAGACTTAACCACTACCACTTGAGCTCTCCAGGGACTGTTGTTGGCCTCGATCACTCCCTCCTGAAGCAACCACTGGACCTCAGACCTGATGAAGGCCTTATCCTGGGTGCTGTACCGTCTGCTCCTGGTGGCGACGGGTTGGCAATCTGGAGTTAGATTGGCAAAAAGGGAAGGAGGATCGACCTTTAGGGTCGTGAGGCCGCACACAGTGAAGGGTGGTAAGGGTCCGCCGAATTTAAGGGTCAGGCTCTGGAGGTTGCACTGGAAGTCCAGGCCAAGGATAAGTGTAGCGCAGAGGTTAGGGAGGACGTAGAGCGAAAGCCGTGGAACTCTACGCCTTGGACTATGAGTGTGACCTTGCAGTACCCCCCGGATCGCTACGTGATGGGATCCGGAGTCCAGGGAGATTTTTTCATTGGTAGGGTGTACCTTAAGGGAGCAGTGCCTTACCGTATTTGGGTGTACAAAGCTCTCGGTGCTCCCGGAGTCGAGTAGGCAGGAGGTCACATGGCAGTTGACTTTCACGCTGGTGGATGCGTTGGTCAGGTTATGTGGTCGGGACTGGTCGATTGCCATGGAGGCGAGCCGTGGTTGATCGTCGGATAGTGAGGCAGCCGCTGCGTCGGGGTCCTGAAACGCCATTGGTCTCCGTGTGCTGAGGGGTGGACAAGACTGCGGCGCCCAGAGGTCCTGGGGGTCACAAAATGGTGGTGCCCATAGAACGCACATTGCGGGGGTGGAGAAAGATGGCGGCACCCATGAAACGCATGTGTTGTGCGTGGGAGAAGATGGCAGCGCCCATTGCTCGCACATGGCCTGGGGAGTAGGGGAGGATAGCGGCACCCATTGTCCGTGACCGGGGGGGGGGGGTGGGGGCGACTGCTTCCGCTGAGCGGGCCTGGTGCAGGGGAGAAGATGGCGGTGCCCATTGCTCACACATGGCCTGGGGAGGAGGGGAGGATAACGGCGCCCCATTGTCTGTGACCGGGGGGGGGGCGACCGCTGCCGCTGAGCGGGCCTGGCACACCGCTGCGTAGTGGCCCTTCTTCCTGCAGGCCTTACAAAGGGCAGAGCGGGCCGGGCAGCACTGGTTTGGGTGTCTTTGTTGGCCGCAAAAATAGCATCGGGGCCCCCCGGAGATCACCGGCTGGCCGCGTAGCGCAGGCGTATTGGGTGGGTAGCGCCCCCGCTGGGGCGGCTGCTTGTGGGGCCCATGAAGCGTAGGAGGAGTGGGCCGCGCGGTTGGGGGTATAGGACTGTACATTGCGCAGGGCGACCGTCATGGAAAACGCCAGTGTTTTAGTCTCTGCCAGGTCGCGCGTGGCCCCTTCTAGGAGCCGATGCCTGATAACATCGGACCCAATCCCAGTTACAAAAGCGTCCCTCATAAGGAGATCTGAGTGCTCCTTAGCTGTAACGCCCTGGCAGTCCCAGTCCCGATCTAGTGGGATCAGGGCCCTCCAGAAGTCCTCGATTGACTCACCAGGTAGTTGAGTACGCGTTGCGAGCGCGTGTCTGGCGAAGAGCGTGTTCGTCTTCTGCTCATAGCTCTCTTTGAGTCGAGTCATAGCGTCAGCGTAATTGGGCGCATCCTGGATCAGCGGGAAGATTTTAGAGTTGAGTCTGGAGTACAAGATTTGAATCTTCTGAGCCTCTGGAACAGGGGTCAGCGCCGCGTTGATATACGCTTCAAAACAAGCTAGCCAGTGCTGGAAGTCCTTTCTGGCGTCGCTTGCGGTGGATCCAGCTGCAGTCGATCTGGTTTAATCCAGAGGTCCATCTTCTGAATCAGATACTAATAAATTGAGGCACGATCAATTTGGCTGGAGACGAAGTTGAATTCAAACTGAGGCTTTATTAGTCTCTGAAGTGTGGCCTCCTACAGCGGCTGACGAAATGGCCGCGAGCTGAAGGCCACGCATATTTATAACCCGGCTCCTGGGTGGAGCTAGCATGCAGGGGCCCAGGTGAACCTGTAGTGCAGGTTCTACCGTACAACCCTTAATATAGGAACACAGTGGTTTACCATAGGCGACTGGTTTGCAATCCGGGGTGAGGTTCGCAAACAGGGAAGGCGGATCGACCTTGAGGGTCGCGAGGCTGCAGACAGTGAGGGGGGGGGATAGGGCCACCGAATTTGAAAGTTCGACTTTGGAGGTTGCACTGAAAGTCCAACCCTAGGAGTGTGGCTGCGCAGAGGTGGGGAAGGACATAGAGTCGGTAGTTTTTGAACTCCCTTCCCTGGACCGTGAGGTTAGCTACACAGAACCCCTTGATCTCTACTGAGTGAGATCCGGATGCCAGGGAGATTTTTTGATTAACGGGGTGGACAGGGAGAGAACAGCGCCTTACCGTGTCGGGGTGTATGAAGCCCTCCGTGCTCCCAGAGTCGATTAGGCAGGACGTTTCATGCCCATTGATAAGCACCGTCGTCGAAGCAGTCGAGAGTGTTCGGGGTCGAGACTGGTCCAGGGTCACCGAGGCTAATCATGGCAGCAGTTGGATGTTCTCTTCGGGCAGTGTGTAGTCAGCTGAACTGGGGTCCTGGGAGTCCATCCAAGATGGCGGCGCCCACTGGTCGCACATGGCTGGGGGGTGCACAAAATGGTGGCGCCCATCCATCGCACATGGCGTCCGCGGGACAAGATGGCGGCGCCCGGAGGTCACACGTGGCCCTGGAGGAGGAAGATGGTGGCACCCGCTGGCCGCACGGGGTCCGTGGAGAGGGTTGTGGTAGCGGTCCGTATTCACCTCCGGAGACCGCAGCGACTGCCCGGGCCTGGCATACCGCCACCAAGTGGCCCTTTTTGCCGCATCCCTTGCAGATGGTTGAACGGGCCGGACAGCGCTGTCGGGGGTGCTTGGCTTGCCCGCAAAAATAGCAGCGGGGCATCCCGGGGTTGCCAGGCCGTTTCGCAGCACAAGCTTGTGGGGGGATGGAGATGCCTCGGGGTCGGCCGTGGGGGGGTTCCACGCTGCCCAGGGGGCTGCCGCGCGGTCGGGGACGTAAGCGCGGGCGTTACGGGAGGCCACATTCAGGGAGCCGGCAAGGGCCCGTGCCTCCTTGAGGCCTAGTGTCACTTTCTCCAGCAATCGCTGGCGGATTTGGGAGGATAGCATACTTGCAACGAAAGCTTCCCGGATCAAACGTTCGGTGTGGTCGCTCGCCGAAACTTGCGGGCAGCTGCAGTTTCTCCCCAACACCAGGAGCGCACGGTAGAATTCTTCCAGTGATTTCCCCAGGGGTTTGTCGCCTCGTCGCTAGTAGATGTCAGGCATAGACCTGGTTTACAGGGCGAATATAATGTCCTTTCAACAGCTCCTTTGTGACATCGAAATTGTCCGCGTCCTCGATGAGGGTGTAGATTTCTGGGCTCACCCTCGAGTGCAGAACTTGTAGTTTCTGATCTCCCGTGTGTGTGTTTTCGGCCGTCCCGAGATATCCGTTGAAGCACACCAGCCAGTGCATGAAGGCTGCCGCTGAATTTGCCGCGTGGGGGCTGAGTTGCACACACTCCGGCTTGATTCGGAGCTCAATTCTTTAAAAACTAGCGTATTAAATTGATGCACGATCAATAACTCCAGAAGCGAGATTGGAGACAATTGAAGGGTTTAATACGCTAGATGTTTCCCCCAGCAGCGCAGGTACAGAAGAAAGCTGCTGGGGCGGCACGGGCTCTTATACCCCACCTTGCAGGGCGGAGCTAACATACAGGTTTAGCCAATGGGACCACGTACATTCTCCACCAATGGTATTCCGGCATTGCCAGGTACCGTAATCTTTCTAACACAGACTACCACAGAGGGTGAGGGGGATGAGGGGTGAGGCGGGTGTGGAATGATGGGGATGTGGAGGGGTGGGGGGGTCCACACATGTGTCATGAGGATGAGCAACTAAACAGGGTCTCACTTCCTCGCCCGCCGCCGAACTTCATCTCCGTGACCCTCCCTTTCCTCAGAGCTGCCGACCACATCCAATGCCCTCTGCTCGGGCATGGTGAGGGTCCACAGTTCTGGTGGTCCTCCTCCGGACTTCTCCCGCCCCAGCAGTTGTGCGCGGCCTTCTCCTGGTGTTGGGCGGGTGGGGGGGGGGGAACACATACAATGACACCGTTAGACGGTCCAACGCATGCAGCCCAGGGAATGGGTAGATGTTGGCCTCAGTGGCCAGGGCACCAGGCCGTGGTGGCTGGCATGTGGGGCAGGTTGGGGGTTTGGCCATCCCCCAGGGGGAGGGGCCAAGTTACGGGTGTGTGGGGGAGGGGTTAATGCCAGGAGCACGGACAGCCAACTCACCCTGGCTACCCCGAGGAGGTCGTGGAGGAAGTTTCTTCCAGAACTGCATGCCAGTTTGGACGATGTTGCCCACGGCGCTGACCTCCTCTACCATCTGCGTCCAGGCATGGCGAACGGCGGCGCCTGGCAGCCTCTCTCTCGGGCCGGGGTACAAGGTCATCCTTTTATCCTCCACGGCGTCCAGGAGGGTGTCCAGCTCAGTGCCCTGAACCGTGGCGCTGTTCTCCTTCCAGCCATCTTGTTGACTGGGATGGTGTGTGTGGGGGGATGGATCGTTTAAGTGCGCCAATCACGGACCCGGCGAATCCAGCACCGTTTTCCATGGAATTGATTGCATTCCACGTGACGATCGTGCTAGCTGAATCGGTGCAGCTGTTTTTTCTGTCGTAAAACGCCACTGTTCCCACGCCGGCGTCGGCACTTAGTCTCAAAATCGGAAGATCCAGAGTCTCATGAACGGAGAATTGTGCCGAATATGATCCTCCTTGAAAACTGGTGCGGCGCAATCCCGCCGGCAGCACGATCCTCTGTCCCGCCAGCCGGCCAATTGGGTTTCCCACTGTGGACACCTCCACGCTGTTGGGAAATCTGCAGGTGTGAATGCACTGCCAGCGAAACAGAGGATCCTGTCCAGAGGTATCACGCTAGCACAGTTGCGCGAGCAGTGCGCAGAACCGGACGTTTCGGTTGCGCATGCGCGAGACGCTGCACATGCGCAGTCAAGAAAACGGCCATCGGTAAAGGAACAGCGATCTGCGCATGCGCAGTCGCTTCCTACGTGCTACATACCGATGTCCAGGATGTCAGAGGCCCCAGACCGCACCAATTTAAAGGGGAAACATCCCAAATCCAATTTAAAAGGGAAACGTCCCAAATCAAAAAAACAAAAATCTGTTAAAGCTGTAAAACAACCTTCCCTCACCTGGAATGACAGCACATTGCCGCAAATTGACCCAGGAGATGAATTTGACCTCCGAAGAACCCTGCAATAAGCAGTTACCTACGCACAAGCCGATGATTCCGACTTTGAATACTTCGATACCGATCTTTACATTTTTTCTGGACCTCGCGAGCCCAATTACAACTCCGTGGTCCTATACGACTACGACTCGGACAAACCTTTCGTGTTGAACATTGGCGACCCTCACATTGAATCCGACGCAGATGCGGATTCATTTTTGGATTTGAAGATCTTCAACCCAGCAGATATGACGTCCCAACTCATCAGTGCAGGATGATGCTGCAGCCTGAAATTAGGAGACAGGGAGCGGTGCAAGCCCACAGAGAGCGGCCTGCTGCCACACAGAGCATGGTCCACGTCCCGCTCAGCGTTCCCGACTCTATGAAAGAAGACATGCAAGACTCCAGAGCGCAGTCCTTGCATGAACAAGAAGAGACTCCAGAGTCACAAGCCTCCACAGCAAGCTCGTGGACAGACTCCACAATTGCAGAAACGCAAGACTCCAGAGCGCAGTCCTTGCATGAACAAGAAGTGACTCCAGTGTCACAAGCCTCCACAGAGAGCTCGTGGACAGCCTCCACGATAGAAGAAACGCTTGACTCCGATGCGCAGTCCTTGCAGGAACAAGACCATGAGGGTCTAGCAACCTCCCCTGACCAACCAGCGGCAGACGATGCAAGTCTGCCATGCTCACGTGAACAGCAAGAAGGCTATAACAGCCTACCATGCTCCACTGCACAGCAGCATGACCATGACGGTCTCTCATGCTACAATGAAGGGCACAGCGCTGATGACTGTTCAAGCCCAACTGAAGACAAGCCAAAGCAATCGCCTCTTCCAAGCCCGAAGAAAAAAGGTTTATGCGCTGACCTTCAGGATCATTATAGCCGAACAGAGATTAATAATGCTGCACGGTCACAGAAGGATGCTGAGGATTTGCTAAAGAAATTACTTGTATGGTTAACTTGCAAGGAGCAGACTGAGAATTGCCAGTGTTTTAGTACGGATCGAAAAAATGGACAAGACATTGATCCTCAGGTAATGGAAATAACACAACCTGAATCATATCTACAGCAGGGACAAATGTCTCCCTTCAACACAACACCGCAATAGTCCCAACTTCAGAGACCAGCAGTTAGTCAGTAATGACTCTTCAAACCTTGAGCGGAACATTAATTACATTGAACCTATACACACTCCACTGATAAATGAGCAGAACATTGGAGCAAGAATCCTGAGGACACCGACATCGAGTAGCCAGATAAAGAACTTAAAACCCGCAGCAGTTTCAAGTGAACCAATTGTGCTTTCCACTGATGGTGAAGATGCAGATAAGATCAACCCATCTATCCATTGTACCACACTAACCCCAGAGATTAAGCAGTTATGTCTGGGGAGTACAATGTGGGCAATTGAGAACACTAAAAGAGAGACTGTGACTATGCCAGTCCCAGCAAAATCAGACCCAGAGACTATGAAGGCATGTACATTAAACAAATTTACATATGAAGTCACTGAAAAGAAAACTGAAACGGAATGTTCTTTGGAACATAGTACAATGTCGAAAGAAACATTGGATCCAACATTCGAGGCCATACATATGGGAGAACTTGAGGGTAATAAACAAGGTTCTGCAATGTCTGGGGGAACATTTGAAATTCCAAAGAAGAAAAGCCCAAATGAAGGACAACGGCAAGACAATGACAGTCCACCGACATGGTTTGCACCACCAGATGAAAACTCTGACAATTTACCCAACCCTAGTGAACAAACAGCAAGCTGCCAGTGAGGATCCATCCACGGGGTGTGAGACGAGTGACGGCGGCGTCCCACTTCCCATGCAGGGGGTGCAAAGTGACGGACCTCGCCTAGTGCGTACGGAGGCACGCGACGATCACGGTGGGACCACAGACAACTGCGGTGGCACCGCACCACTTCCACCCTCAATGGCTCGAACCTCTCCACTAATCAATGCACTCCTGCATGTCCCGACTCCACAAGTGCAGCTTCACGAAATCTCAGCTGCCTCCAGTGAGCCTGCTGGGACTCTGGACGGGGAGCATTGGCGGAAGACGGACCGGACTCCAGATGGGGAGCAGCCAGGCGCCGACTCTGATTCACGTATGCCAGACTTTGCTCCAGACGGGCAGTGTCGCGGCCTCGGTGGTGGCACGCTCAGGGTGACAGCGGATGCCACAGCGACAGGGAATGGATCCCGTGACAATCACACTGGGTCAGCAATAACAACCAGCACCGACAGTCCAAGACGGATACACCAATTTACACCACAGCTATGTCCACACATTTGGTCCACACCGACAGTGCGGCCAATGACAGCTCATGCTGGACAGACCCAGTATTCAAGCCTACAGCAGCCGGCAGTCTATGCAGCATATTCTCAAACAGGCCAACACTGCGCATTGCCCACTAATGAAATCAAGACTGAAGGAGGACAACCGCCAGTGCAATCTGCACTACAGACTGGATACCTTAGTTACTGCCCAGGATTTGCTGCACCACAGCCTAGCCACATAGCGTTTTCCTATCTGATGCAAGGTTCTAATTTCACACCATCATCAGACATTGATGCGAGCAGCAATTCTCTCTCCAAGGCGACATGCTTCGATGCTTCTCTGCAGAATCACCCTTCCAGCACAGCATGTGGCCAGAACCAGCATGCACAGTCTCAGCCGGCTTCAACATCTGGCACATTCATTGCCTTGCATGATATTAGTGATGGTACCTCTTCAATGACAACGACCCATCAGCTACAAGATGCCATCCAACAGCACCACCACAAACATAAAAAGAAAAAAGACTCCACCTCGTTCCTGGTATGCATGGCGGATGGATTGGTGCGTAGGCGCAATCGGCGAGCCTTGCGCCGCCTTCCACGCTCGCAACTGAACCGTGCACACACGCCGGATCCTCCACTGGTTCCCAAGGATGACTTTGTGGAGCTGCCACGGATCATGCCCCTTCCATCGCCACCCGTGGCCAGGCTTGCACATCAGCCGGTGGTTCTTGACCCACCCTTGAGGCGGTCAACCCGAATTCGTCGCACACCTATTAGACTGGACTTATAACACTGTTCATACGTTTAAACGTTAAACACTACTGTATTATAACCTGTTGTTGTTTTATCGTTCCAGATATCGTTTGACCGGACCACTATTCAAAGTTTTTTTGCATTCATGTTTTGTTATGGTACAACCTCGTTAGCATGACGCACCCGACATCGCCCCATGTATATAGTTACGTCGTATGCACATGCTGTAAATAACACACACACACACTCTTAGATGCACACACGACACGATTATATTTATAACCAAGTAGGCACATATCTTTGTAAAAAGGGGGGATGTCATGATATTCAAACACACACATCATGATAGACACACCAACAGACAAATCAGAACACACAACACCACAACCAATCACAGACAAGGACAGGGACAGTATAAAAGGACAAACACGACACCTGGTGGCCAGTAGAGCTGGAGACCAGGACAAATACAGGACCTGTTACACTACACACTCAGGGAAACACCACGTGCAGAGTATCCAGACCGAATTGTATAAAGCAGTTGAAATAAAATAGAGTTGACCAAATACAACTGTGTTGGCTCATCTGTGCATCAGAGCACCCAACACCACAGATCCTGCATATGGAGAATCCAGCCCGATATCAGAGGTCCTTTCTTCAGCTGAATTCTGCTTGTACTGAACTACTACAATTTATGTATCAAAGATGACAGACCGAAGAATCAATAAACTAGTCTCATGAATGATTTAAAATTTGAATTTGATGTATACTTAATATTTTTGGCTACTCATTAAAAATAAAACTAGGTTTAACTTGCACTAAGTAGTAACATACCTTAAATATCATTATTGGCATCATTTGTTTAAAATGCATTCCACCATCATTAGACAAGAAAATTATAATTTCAGACTTCAGAACACCCATCTGATATGCAACAACCAAGGAGCTCGTAACCTGCAAAGGAAGAAAAGTTTATTGAGAAATAATAATAGCCTTAAAAAGAAATGTGAGATTCAAAGATAGGTAACAACATAAACAGGAAACAATGGCCCCTTACCTACACACAAAACATTAAACAAATGTTTTCTGATATTTACCTTTTGTATTAGATACTGGTTTCAGATGGGGTGGGAAGTGTATATATTGCCTTGTGAGACAGGCTGGAGGCCAGGGTGTCTTTAATATCAGTTTTCTTTGCTCATCAAACTGCTTCCTGCTGCTGTCTCTCAGCAAAGGAAGACTTGCATTTTATAGTGCCCTTCATGAAGTACTTTTGATGTATAGTAATTGGTGTAATGTGGATAACATGGCAGCTGATTTGCCCACAACAAGCTCCTTAACAATGTGATAATGACCAGATAATGTTTTGGCGATGCCGACGCAAGCAAGGACACCAGGGTAACTTCACTGCTCTTCTTCAAAATAGTGCCATAGAATCAATTATGTGATTGGTGATCACAGCTTTCAGGCAGTCAAATGCCTGTTGAAAGTCCGCTGTCCATTGAATTTTTTTTACGCTTCTTCAGCAATTCAATCAGTGGAGTAATCACGGCACAACTGTTCGATCAAATCCACTCATGCTAAGAAATCGCATTATTTCCCTTCGTCTTGAGAGTATCGGAAACTCCGCAAGGAAAGTGATTAGGGCTTCTCCAAATTCACTTTCGGCTAGGTTCATCACCAAACCCGCTGCCTGAAGTCGACCGAAGAACTCCATACAATGTTTTAAATGTTCTTTCCATGTCTGGAAGTTGTAAATAAAAGCAGATTGTCCCAATTTCTCAATGCAATCCTTCAAACGCGGGATAGGAGAAGAGTCTGTTCTTGTAACTGCATTCACCTTTCGATAGTCCACACACAACCGTTGGGTACCGTCTGGTTTAGGTACCATCACTATGGGTGAGCTCCATTGGCTGCAACCCACTTCAATTATGCCATTCTTCAGCATACTCTCAATCTCTCTGTTAACCTGTGCCAATTTTAAAGGATTAAGTCTATATGGATGTTATTTAATTGGAACAGCATTTCCCACATCTACATCATGTATAGCCATTTTAGTACTTCCCAATTTATCTCCACAAACTTGCCCATGTGATATCAATAACTCTTTCAGGTCAGTTCATTATTTCTCTGGAAATTCATCCCAATTTTTGAGAACATCCTAATTTTCAATGTAATTTGAGGTATGTCAAATTCACAGTCATCTGGATTTGGTTTGTCACTTTGAGTTAGAATCAATGAAGCCTCCTTTTTCTCTCCTTCCCTTTCAAAGTACCTTTTAAGCATAATCACATGACACATGACACACTCAGTGAGTCTTCCTTCTATCTGGTGTTTTTACCACATAATTCACCTCACTGAATTTCCTTTCAATCTGATACGGTCCACAAAACCTAGCTTTTAAAGGCTCACATACCACTGGTAACAGCACTAAAACTTTATCCCACTGACAAAACTACGAACTTTGGATTTCTTGTCCGCTACCTATTTCATCACATTTTGTGCAACTTTCAAATGTTGTATAGCCAACTCACCTGCTCTATTTAATCGTTCCCTAAAATTTGACACGTAGTCCAATAGTGTAATTTCCGATTTCTCGCCCACAAATCTTTCCTTAATCAATTTAAGTGGTCCTCTTACCTCATGACCAAAAATTAGTTCAAAAGGACTAAATTTGGTGGACTCATTAGGTGCATCCTTAATTGCAAACAATACAAATGGAATTCCTTTATCCCAATCCTCTGGGTAATCTTGACAATACGCCCTCAACATTGTCTTTGAAGTAAAATTTGATCCTTGATCCGATTGAATTTCTGTGGGTAGTCCATATCTAGTAAAGAATTTAAGTAACTCCTCCACAATCCTTTTAGCTGCAATATTACGTACTGGAATGGCCTCTGGAAACCTAGTAGACACATCCATTATAGTCAAAAGATATTGATTCCCACTGTTTGTTTCAGAAAGCGGTCCTACACAATCGATTAGGACCCTTGTAAAAGGTTCCTCAAATGCTGGAATGGGTATTAAGGGCGCTGGTTTTATCACTCCTTGAGGTTTCCCTATCACTTGACATGTGTGACATGATTGACAACATTTTGCTACATCGTTATGTAGTTCAGGCCAATAAAAATGTTTCGTGATTTTAGCTTAAGTTTTCCTTATTCCCAAATGATCTCCTTTCTATACCCTACCGGCAATACTACTTGATGAACTTCTGCCCACTTTTCATCCCATGCATATGTACAGGTCTCCATTTTCTCATCAAGACATCACTTTTACGGTAATAACACTCTGTTATACTCTCAGATTCCTCTTCCGTATATGCTTTCTGATATATCCGTTTTATTTCCACATTTTTCTGTTGTAACTCCGCCAATTTTCCTGAACTAAAAATATCCGCCTCATCCTCCACCTGTTCTTGTTCTTTTTCAACCATCTGATCAAAAATCGTTTCTGATAATTGCACTTCAACTTCACCTTCACTCTTTGATTTCTCCTCTTGTCTTAACCTGTGGCTTTGCAACCGGGTTACTACACAATCCGGAAAAATCCCAGGATATTCGTCCTTCAACCCTTCAGTTGTCTGATTTTCCACTGGCTTATCAACCACAGTAGACATCACTCCTACTTTCGATCCAGTTATATCATTACCCAAGATAAACTGTATTCCTGGACAAGATAGTTTCTCTATTACTCCTACTACCACTTCACCACTCTTCACTGGACTTTCCAACCTTACCTTATATAATGGAACGCTACTCCTCTCACCCTGAATTCCACATATCACCACCTTTACTGGCAACATTCTTCCCAAACTACATAATTCCTCATCTCTTACCATTAAAGATTGACTAGCCCTGTATCTCTTAAAATTGTGGCTTCTTTACCTGCTCCTCCTGATACACATGAGTAAACTTTACCCACAAAGTAAATTCTTTAAAAACATCTGGCACCTTCTCAACAATTACTTCTTGAACAGGCTGTACAATCGTTTCCATCTCCTTTGCTTCCCTTGGGCTTTCCTTTACCACTCTAACAAATCCCACTGTCTTATCCTGTTTTACCACATCAGCCTTCCCAGTGCTTTTCTTCAACCACCAACACTGTGAGTTTACATGGCCTAGTTTATTGCAGTGAAAACATTTGAAACTTTTCATCTCTTTTCCACCCTCCAGGATTTCTTTTTTAATCTGAGGTACACTCACTTTATTGTATCCCATCAGATCACCTTTACCTTTACCACTTGAGTATTTCCCACGTCCCCAGTTTCTATCCCTTACCGGCTGAAACTGATGTCGGAAACTAATCTTTGATTTATGAACTAATTCATAATCATCTGCCATTTCTGCTGCTAATCGCGCAGTTTTAACATTCTGTTCTTCCACATGAGTTCTCACTACATCAGGAATTGAATTTTTAAACTCCTCCAAAAATATAATTTCTCTGAGAGCTTCATACGTTTGGTCTATTTTCAAAGCCCTTATCCACCTATCAAAATTACTCTGTTTGAGCCTTTCAAACTCCATATATGTTTGACCAAATTCTTTCCTTAAATTTCTGAACCTTTGTCTGTAAGCTTCAGGCTCATATGCACTTAAGATGGATTTCTTCACCTCCTCATATGTTCCAGATACATCCTCTGGTAGTGAGGCAAACACTTCACTTGCTCTACTTACCAGCTTTGTTTGAATCAGTAATACCCACATGTCCTGTGGCCATTTCATTTGTTTAGCTACCTTCTCAAATGCAATAAAAAAAGGCTTCCACTTCCTTCTAGTCAAACCTTGGCATTGCTTGGACATATTTCAATAGATTCCCACCAAGCCTTCGACTATGACGCACTTTCTCACTATCCTCATCACTATCATCCAACTGTACGTTTCCCTTTACGTCTGCCAATTTTAATTGACTGTCATGTTTCATGGCCATTTTCTGAATTTCAAACTCCCTCTCTTTATCTTTTTCCCTGATCTGTATCTCCCTTTCTTTCTTTTTGTTCTGCTCGGGCTATTCATTCTTTTCTCCTTTCGTCTCTCTCCTTTTCTTTTCCCTCTCTCACTCTTTCTTTTTCCTCTCTCTCTCTTTTTCCTCTCTCTCACTCTCGTATTCAAGCCGCTTTAATTCTTTCTCATGTTCCATTTATTTAATTTGCAACTGATTTTTTGCCATTTCCAATGAGTCAAACTCTATCTCAGGCAACTTTAAATGCTTAACCACTGCCATAATTACCTCATCTTTTCGCATTTTGTCAGGTAATGTTAACTGCAATGTTTTTGCCAGACCCGACAGTCTGCTTTTAGTCTCCGTCCGTAAGGTACTGCGTGTGACAGTCTCCACCCCCAAAAACCTCTGAGCCTCTGAAAGAGCCATTGTCTACAACACACTTAAACTAAAATACCACACCAGAAAAGCAACAATCCTTCACTGTCTTTAAGTTCACAAAAGCCAATCCAATAGATAGACTTTTATCCCCCTCAAGCCCCCAATTGTTATGGGAGAGGAGTTTTCAGAACCCCAAAATGGATCATGGAGTTCAACCAACCTCCCCTTTAATGCTATTTGTTGCTTTTCCGAGCACACGGCTTGTTCTCCAGGTGTGGGATTACAATTATGGACACGTGAGTTTTTAAACACAAAACAATGTTTATTCTATAAACTCAACTTAACCCTTTTAAATAAACATTGGATCACTTAACATCCCTCACTTCAAAGATGACCCTGAAAATAATACAACACTAAATAATCCTTCAGTTATTCTTTTCAACATCCAAGAGACATTACACCTTTAACCAGGAACACATCAGGTTAAAGGCTTTACTATTATGAGTTTAAATCACCCAAATGATCCAGAGACAGTCTTTCATGGCAGAGATCACAGCAGATCCAGCTCACTGTAAACACAGATACACACCCAAGCTCTTTTCAAACTGAAACTAAAAACTGCAAAATGGCTGATCTAAAGCCCAGCTCCACCCACACTCTGACATCACTGCATTTCTTAAAGTTACATTGCTTAAACATCCATTTCTTAAAGGCACTCTCACATGACTATATCCTTAGGATAGCAGTTTTCAGAAATCAGTCTGAGAAACACATCTCCTTCCCTCAGAAATCCAAAGCAGAACTCTAAAAATGAAACTAAAAACAACACAAGACAGTACTGAAAATGAAACTAAAAAGAGATCCAGCCCCTCCCATGAGGGGCATCATAGACTGCCTAGCCGTTTGCCCCTTAATCACAGCTTTAGCAGACATACTGGTCGCGATTGAACAGCCTAGTCGGGGGGGGGGGGGGGGGAGGGGGTGGAGGGGGGTTATCCCTGGGCTGGAGGGGTGAGGGACTTATCACCTGCGGGTCCAACAGACCACACCGTGGTTTGTGTATACCCATAGCAGGGGTAACTCCAGCTGCTACCCGCCGGCCCCACTGAACACCCCAGGACAGAGCCCTGGCTATGGTAATATGGTGATGGTCACTGTAACTCCTCTGACTGTGGCAGTTCTGGCTGCACAGCTGAGGGGTTTTGCTACTAAGGAATTGGCAAAATTAGTTACACGAGTACTTCACAGCTCTCATGTGGATTCCTGGGCAGCACGGTAGCACAAGTGGATAGCACTGTGGCTTCACAGCGCCAGGGTCCCAGGTTCAATTCCCCGTTGGGTCACTGTCTGTGTGGAGTCTGCACGTTCTCCCCGTGTTTGTGTGGGTTTCCTCCGGGTGCTCCGGTTTCCTCTCACAGTCCAAAGACGTGCAGGTTAGGTGGATTAGCCATGCTAAATTGCCCTTAGTGTCCAAAAAGGTTAGGAGGGGTTATTGGGTTACGAGGACAGGGTGGAAGTGAGAGCTTAAGTGGGTCGGTGCAGACTCGATGGGCCGAATGGCCTCCTTCTGCATTGTATGTTCCTGTGGTTAGACGTGCCAAGTAGCAAGCGAGTGTCACGGCCTCACATCCCTATCAGACTATGAGGTTTGCACACCGGGGGCTGGATTCTCCGATCACCAACTTCAAAATTGTGTTCGTCGATCAGCTGGAGTATTCCCATTTACATCGGAATTGGGACGGCGCCGTTTTTACGGTGCTCCACCCTCTCAAAAACGGCGTACTTGTGGAGTATGGCGCACGCCATACTCATGGAACATGCCGCACGCCATATGGGCGGCTTCAGGATGTCACTTCAGGCCCTTCCCCGATGCTCCACCCCCGATGGGCCGAGTCCCCAATGGCATCGCTCGCATGTGCTCACACCATTCGGGGACTTCGCGTGGAGGCTGCGCAGGACCGGATTCCAGCACCGCCACAGATGGCGGGGGGGGGAGCCGTTCAGCTGACAGGGGGGCTTTTGCAGGAGCAGGAGGACTGTTAGGGGTGGTCCGGGTGGCGAGGGGGGTTACAGGGGCTAGTTTTTGGCAGGCCGGTTCCGCGCGCAGCCACGCCCTGTTGTATGGTGCAGCCGCAGCAGGCAGCCGCGGTGCGCATGCGCGGTCACAGACCCGCCCATTCTCCAGCCGGATCCACAGTTAAAGACGCTTTATGCTGCGCGGCTGCTTCCCCCCACCAGACAGAGGATCGGTGCTGGTGCAGCGCCGACTTTCTGGTTGTAAGACCAGACGGATCCTGCGGACATAGCCGCAGGATCGGAGAATCCATCCCCTTGCCTGAACACTAATGGCATCAACACCACAGAGGCAGCAGCCAACAATCAAACACTCACCCTCTGGTTGTGGGAATATCCCCAGTGCTGAGGCCATACTGAGAGTATGGCCTCAGCACTGGGGATATTCCCACAACCAGAGGGTGAGTGTGTGTGGATCAGGGAGGGGACCCGCACACGGTCCAAGATATGTTCCCGGCTGGGGCCTGCGGTCCGGTGCCCAATGGCCCCTGCTGTGGCCAGGTGTGTGTGTGTGCAGGGCAGGGTCATTCAGCACAACAGGCTCATTGGATAGCACCCTGAGAGATGACTGGGAATATAAGGGTGAGGAAGCTTGGGAGACTCGAGGGTCCCACGTTGGAAGCCATAACTGACTGTTGGTCTCTCACCCTGTCCAATTCCTTACAGATATCACATTACCGATGGTATTGTGGACCCCCCAGCAGCTGCCCTCGCGGTATTGTTGGCAGGCCAGATGGTCAGAAGCCGGAGAAGGCAGCGTCAGCAGTGCTCACTGAGGCTTGAGCCGGCAACCTATCTTCCTCTCCACTAGCCCCACCACTGCTGGGCGTGAGTCAGTGTGCTGGTGGATGCCAGTGTGTGCTGGGGGGAGGAGGGTTGCAGTGCCAATCACCAGATCGTCGTGAGGGGTTGGAAGGGCATGGATGTCAGACAGAACCAACGCAAGGGGGCTGATGCCAACCCAACCATGCGGCCTGGTGGAGATCGTTGAGCTTCTTAGGCGCTGGGTGGCAGTCCTCCTGGTAACACGCCCTGGGCTGGCAGCCCCTGCCACTGCCTCCCAGGCGGCACCGGCTGAGCTGTGGCTGGCCCCCTTCGGGGAAACGGGGTGTCTCGTCACGCCTGCACCTCATATAGCAGTCTGGCCAAGTCAGCATCTCTGAATCGTGGTGCAGGTCTCCTTGATGGCATGGTTGTGTGCTGTCTGGAGTTTTCTTGGAGGGAGTAGTTTAAGCTGCTCCCCCTCATTCGCGGCGAGCTGCCGGGCATGGTTCAGGCGAATCAGTTGACGGGGCAGCCATTTACACCATGAAGTCCGTGGGGCATCATTACCGGCCCTAATTGGGGTCAGATATTGGTTGCAGTCTCGCCAGGTCGGCTGTCGGGAAGCACCCGACAAATCTCGCTTATTACCGCACTCACTGCTTCTCCTGTTAGATCGCTCCCATAGTGTGGATACCTTAACCTAAGTTCTTTTAATAACATTATTGCAACAGGCATATCATACGATAGATAGAAGCATTTCCTACATTCAAAATTGAGAGGTTGATGTGGAGGAACCTCCATAGCAATGCTCTCTTTCAAAACATTTAAAGGTGCCTTCTTCCAAAGCCTGAGATCGATGGTGATAATGTTAAAGAAGCTGCCAAACAATGGAGACAGCATGTAAAATGGGTACTCCCACCTCATTCCCCTGATTGTAGTGTGGTTCTGAGGAGATCCTGTGCTGGACTCCTCTCTATAGCACTACCTGTATCATGTACATACTACAGGGAACCGAGTAGCATTCTGAGCAAATCATATGCTCAAGGCAGTCTTCCCTTTATTAAGGTGCAATCCCTATAAAGGATAAACTGTACTTTCCTTTTCCCAAAACCATTCTTTCTTGATAAAATTTGTAAAAGTATATTTCATAAGTTAAAATTTGACATTACATAAAATGGCAATTGTCATGGGAGTGTCCCTTTGAGAATTGTTTTTGTCTTATCACATGGCTTCAGTGATGCCATTGTGTGGATGGAGCTGGGCGATGGCTCTGGGAGTTGGTTTGACTTCTCGCTTTTGAGTTTGAACTGGTTTTGTTCTTCACAGGTTGAAAGAAAGTTTTTCTCTATCTGCATTTTAAAAGCTGTTTCTAGACTGCTTGATAATTTAAAAGAAATAATTGTTTTCTGGAAGGAATTCAAACCTGCTGTTCTGGAAAGGAAACAAGAGTATCAATACCGGGTCTTGAATGCCGTGTGCTGGGCCACACCTTTGAAAGGGGGTACTGGTTTTTACTTGGATCTTGTTATTAAATTGGAACAGTAAAGGGGGTAATTCATTAAGGGTTATGCAGAGAGTGCTGTAGCTGTGTGGGGTATTTATATTTGTAATTGATAAAAATGCTTACTGTGTGTGTTTATAAAAATGTTAACTAAATTCGTAGAATAAGCTTGTTTTTTTGATTAAAAGAACCCAAGTCTGTCGTGTTGGGTGTTCCGATACACAAACGAACGAACACGGTTGTAGATGGTACAACTCTGTTTTATTATTCTGTACAATAACAACTGTTAACTTCTGGCTGTGGTTCGTATTTCACCAGTTAACCTGTGGACCCAGCCCTAGCACTATCTTAGAGAGGCACTCAGCACATGGTGTATGTCTCAGTGGCATGCTGTGAGCTCTGTGCTCTGAGCTATCTCCTGGTAGAATGAGCAGGAACTGTGATGTTCCCTGTTTTATAGTGCGTGTGCTCTCACTGGTGATTGGCTGTGATGTTGTGTGTGTGTTGATTGGTCCGTCTACCTGTCCATCAGTGTGTGTGTCTGATTGCACCATGATATGTTAATATGGATATCATGACATTCCCCCCTTTTCACAAGGATATGTGCCTACGTGCAATCATCAAGTATCGAAAGAGAACTCCTGGAACGACAAAAAAAAGAAACACGTTACCATTATTGCACAACAATTCAGTGAGCCCAATGTGCAAACAGGCTCATAAGTCCAGTCTAGTAGGTGAGCGACGAATTCGGGTTGACCGCCTCAAGGGTGGGTCAGGATCCACCGGCTGAGGAATGGGCCTGGCCACGGGCGATAGAGGAATAGGCAGAGTGGCAGGAAGCTCCACGAAGTCAACATCAGGGACAACAGGAGGGCGTGGCACCGGTGCATGACACGTAGCGAGCACGGAAGCAGCCGAAGGACCCGCCGATTACTCCAGCGAATGGAGCCATCAGGCATGCGAACCAGGAACGAGCGGGGAGCCACGCGGCGGAGAACTTTGGCAGTTGCCGACCAGCCACCCTCTGGTAGGTCTATGCGGACGTTGTCTCCAGGGCAGGAAGATCAGTTGCCCGAGTGTCATGTGCCACCTTCTGCTGAGCACGCTGCTGTCGCATCCTTTGCAGTACTGGAGCATGGTCGGGTTTAGGAACATGAATGGACGGCACAGTGGCCCTGAGGGTGCGACCCATCAACAGCTGGGCTGGTGAGAGGCCTGTGGACAGTGGGGCCGAGCGATAGGCCAGCAGGACTAAACAGAAGTCAGATCCGGCATCAGCAGCCTTGCAGAGGAGCCGCTTCACGATATGGACGCCGTTTTCCGCCTTGCCATTCGATTGGGGATGCAACGGGCTGGACATCACGTGTGTGAAGCCGTATGAAGCGGCAAAAGAAGACCATTCTTGGCTCACAAAACAGGGCCCATTGTCCGACATGAAGGTAAGCGAAATGCCATGGGGAGCGAAGGTTTGTTTACATGCTCTGATTACAGCTGATGATGTCAAGTCGTGCAGGCGAATGACCTCCGGATAATTGGAAAAATAGTCAATTATAATGACGCAGTACCTGCCGAACGCATGAAAAAGGTCCACACCCACCTTTGCCCAGGGGAACGTTACCAACTCATGGGGCTGAAGTGTCTCAGGGGGTTGCGCCGGCTGAAACCTTTGGCAGGCGGGGCAGTTGAACACCATGTTGGCGATGTCGTCGCTGATGCCCGGCCAGTACACAGCTTCTCGGGCCCTCCGCCTGCACTTTTCAACCCCTAGATGGCCTTCGTGCAATTGTTCGAGGACACGCCGGTGCATGCTATGTGGGATCACAATCCGGTCCAACTTTAGGAGGACACCATCAATGACGGCCAAGTCGTCCCGTACATTGTAGAATTGTGGGCACTGCCCCTTGAGCCACCCTTCCGTCATGTGGTGCATCACACGTTGTAGAATGGGGTCAGCCGCCGTCTCACGGCGAATGTGGGCCAGACTTGCATCAGTAGCCGGCAGATTGGCCGATGTGAAGGCTACTTGTGCGTCGACCTGACAAACGAACCCCCCCCCCCCGATTCAGGCGGTGTGCTCACTGCTATGGACAGGGCATCCGCGATGATGAGGTCCTTTCCCGGGGTGTAGACAAGTTGGAAGTCGTACCTCCGGAGCTTGAGCAGAATGCGCTGGAGGCGAGGGGTCATCTCATTGAGGTCCTTTTGTATGATGCCGACCAGGGGGAGATGGTCGGTCTCCACGGTGAACTGCAGAAGGCCATACACATAGTCGTGGAATTTTTTGATGCCGGTTAACAAACCCAGGCACTCCTTTTCAATCTGCGCCTAGCGCTGTTCTGTGGGGGTCATGGCCCGCGAGGCATAGGCGACCGGGGCCCATGATGCAGTGTCGTCCCATTGCAGGAGTGCCGCCCCAATGCCGGACTGGCTGGCATCAGTCGAGATCTTTGTGTCTCAAGTAGTGTCGAAGAACGGCAATACCGGGGCGGTGGTGAGCTTGATCTTGAGCTCCTCCCATTCCTTCTGGTGTGCGGGCAGCCACTGGAATTCCGTAGTCGTATTTACCAGGAGGCGAAGAGCCGTTGTGTGCGAGGCAAGGTTGGGAATAAACTTCCCCAGGAAGTTGACCATCCCGAGAAAGAGTAGCACTGCCTTCTTGTCTGCCGGCTGCGGCATGGCTGCAATAGCTGCCACTTTGTCGGCATCCAGGCGCACCCCTGACCGGGATATGTGGTCCCCCAGAAACTTTAGCTCAGTTTGGCCAAAAGAACACTTGGCTCAGTTGAGGCGCAGGCCGTGATCTCGTATCCGAGCAAAGACACGCTGGAGACGACTGATGTGCTCCTGTGAAATTAAAAATGAAATGAAATGAAAATCGCTTATTGTCACAAGTAGGCTTCAAATGAAGTTACTGTGAAATGCCCCTAGTCGCCACATTCCGGCGCCTGTTCGGGGAGGCTGTTACAGGAATCGAACTGTGCTGCTGGCCTGCCTCAGTCTGCTTTCTATGCCAGCGATTTAGCCCTGTGCTGTGGTGGACCAGATGATGACGTCGTCAACATAGACGCGCACCCCTTTGATGCCCTCCATCATCTGTTCCATGATTCGATGAAACACCTCGGATGCCGAGATGATGCCAAACGGCATCCTATTGTAGCAGTATCTGCCAAAGGGAGTGTTGAAAGTGCACAGATTCCTGCTGGACTGATCCAGCTGAATCTGCCAAAAACCCTTTGAGGCATCAAGCTTGGTAATAATTTTAGCCCGGGCCATTTCGCTCGTGATTTCTTCCCATTTGGGTATGGGGTAGTGTTTCCTCATGATGTTATTGTTCAGGACTTTCGGGGCGATGCAGATCCGGAGCTCGCCAGAGGGCTTTTTTACGCACACCATGGAGCTGACCCATGGTGTAGGCTCCGTGACCCGGGAAAGCACTCCTTGGTCCTGCAGATCCTGCAGCTGCTGCTTGAGGCGGTCCTTGAGTGGTGCTGGGACTCTGCGAGGTGCGTGAATGACCGTGGTGGCATCCGGTTTGAGCCGTATTCTGTAAGTGTAGGGCAGTGTGCCCATGCCCTCGAAAACCTCCTGATTGTGGGCGAGGAGCGAGTGGAGCTGCGCCCTAAACTCTGCATCTGGGAAATCGGACGTGCCTTCTGGAGACAAGAGTGTGTACCTGCTGAACGAGGTGGAGGATCTTGCACGCCCGTGCACCTGGCAGAGAGTCCTTCGAGGATCCAACTATCTCAAAAGATAGTCTGGCTGTGTATGAATTGTGTGCAACCTCGAGCTGGCAGGACCCCATGGCCGGGATAACATTACCGTTGTAATCGACCAACTGACAGTGGGATGGCCGAATTGGTGGTTTGACCTTCAAGGTGTGGAAGGCTGACCATGCAATGAGATTGGCAGAGGCACCAGTGTCTAAGCGGAATGTGATTGGTGATCGGTTGACCGTTAGGGTGGCACACCATTCATCGCCCGGATTAACGCTGTGCACTGGCATCGGCTGGTGGGTCCTACTTGGGGACATCCAATTTCTGTCTATTATCGCAACGCGGAAGGGTTCCCGGTCGTCGGTATTACCGGTCTGTATGTCGTCAGGGTATGACTCGGTGTATGGAGGCTTAATGGCCCGCACGTCCCTGCGAGGCTGGCGGAATTGCGGAGCGTTGGCAGGTTGAGCTGCTCGACAGCAGGCAGCGTAGTGGCCCATCCTGCCACAGCGGAGGCATTGTCGAGTTTTGGCTGGACATTGCCGCTTTAAGTGTGCGGATCCACAGTTGCCGCACGTCGTGACGTCATGGCGTTCGTTGCGCCACCACGCATGCGCAGTGCGGTCCTGCATAGAGCGCGCCTGCGCATCACGTCCCTCTGCGTCGACGTCCCCTCTTTTGGCGCGAGGAGGCCTCGGAAAGCGGCAAAAATGGCCGCCCTCGTCCGGGCCGCGGGCCGGGAGGAACTCGATCGACTGGACCCGCTCGGCCTCGTAGGACCCCTGCCGTGCCGATTCGGCCGCCTGGAATTGGGAGTAGCGGCTGGTCGCGTTTTCGTGGAGGACGCAGGTTTCGATTGCGGTGGCTACGGTGAGGCACTTTATTTTGAAGAGCTGCTGGCGTAGGGTGTCCGAGGTGACCCCAAAAACTATCTGATCCCGAATCATGGCATCGGAGGTGGCCTCATAGCCGCAGGACTGCGCGAGGATACGGAGGTGTGTCAAAAAAGATTGGAAAGGCTCATCCTTACCCTGCAGGCGCTGCTGGAAGAGGTAGCTCTTGAAGCTCTCATTCACTTTGACGCTGAAGTGTTGCTCAAATTTTAGAAGGACCGTCTTGTACGTCGTCTTGTCCTCGCCTTCCGCGAATGCCAGGGAGTTGTAGATGTGGATGGCGTGTTGCCCCGCCGTGGAGAGGAGGAGGGCGATCTTCCTGGTGTCCGATGCATTCTCCCTGTCTGTGGCTTCTAAGAAGAGCTGGAAGCACTGTTTAAACAGCTTCCAGTTGATGCCGAGATTTCCAGCGATTTGGAGCGGCTGCGGCGGGCTGATGGTGTCCATGGCGCAGGATATCGGATCTCTGAAGAGGTGCAGGTAGGTCTCACAGTCGCTGGCGAGTTTCCAGACCTGGTATCATGTCGTGTTGGGTGTTCCGATACACAAACGAACCAACACGGTTGTAGATGGTACAACTCTGTTTTATTATTCTGTACAATAACAACTGTTAACTTCTGGCTGTGGTTCGTACTTCACCAGTTAACCTGTGGACCCAGCCCTAGCACTATCTTAGAGAGGCATTCAGCACATGGTGTATGTCTGAGTGGCACGCTGTGAGCTCTGTGCTCTGAGCTTTCTCCTGGTAGAATGAGCGGGAACTGTGGTGTTCCCTGTTTTATAGTGCGTGTACTCTCACTGGTGATTGGCTGCGATGTTGTGTGTGTGTTGATTGGTCTGTCTACCTGTCCATCAGTGTGTGTGTGTGATTGCACCATGATATGTTAATATGGATATCATGACAAAGACCTCTGTTGAATAACACCTGAAATGGAGGCCCTTGTTCATCGTAACTAAAATCAATAAATGGTTGTAGGTCAGGTGAACTCCATGATATACTTTGGAGTTTTCTAAACCCTCGCCCATAACACATACAGTTCAATTTCTTTCGATACAGTGTGTGATACTCCAGCTGGGATTTTTCTGCTCCTGTTCACGACAGATGTCATGGTGGACAGGAGCAGAAAACATCATGAGAAGCCAAGAATCAGTTTTAGGGTGTTGTAAAGCCAGGGTACTATTGTGCACTTGAGCCTTGAATAGAAGCCGCATCTCCCTTCACAGCACGTTGGGAACAACATTTCATTTTTTTTTAAAAATATTTTTTTTCTCCTCCTTTTTCACATTTTCTCCCAAATTAACACCCACCAACAATAAACAATAATCAGTAACAAATATGTCAATCCCCATATCAATAACAACAATCCCATCCTCCCACCAAACCCCAAACATTAGCCTGCATGCTCACATAAATAAACGACAAAAAGGAATCAGGAATCACCCATAGTCACCATTAACACACACTGTCCCCCTCCCCCCAACCCTCCCAACCCCACCCCCCCAATTAATGTTTGATATTATCCAGTTCTTGCAAGTGCATAATGAATAATGCCCATGAATTGTAGAACCCCTCCATCCTTCCCCTCAGTTCAAACTTAACCTTCTCAAGAGTCAAGAATTCCAACAGGTCCCCCCGCCATGCCAGGGCACAGGGTGGAGAGGTTGTTCTCCATCCCATCAGGGTCCGCCTTTGGGCGATCAACGAGGCCAAGGCTACAACATCTCCCTCCGCACCCGTTTTCAAGCCCGGCTGGTCCGACACCCCAAATATGGCCTCCCGAGGGCCCGGGTCCAGTTTCACGTGCACCACTTTAGAGATTACCCTAAAAACCTCCTTCCAGTAATCCTCCAACTTTGGACAGGACCAAAACATATGCGCCCCCCCCCCCCCCCCCCGCAACGTTCACACACATCTTCTACCCCTTCAAAGAATTGGCTCATCCTCGCCCTCGTGAGGTGTGCTCAAAATACCACCTTCCGCTGTATCAGCCCCAACCTCGAGCACGAGGTGGAGGCATTCACTCTCTGGAGCACCTCACACCAGAACCCCTCCTCCATATCCTCTCCCAACTCTTCCTCCCACTTTGCTTTGATCCTTTCCAGTGGTGCCTTCTCCTCTTCCAAAATAGCTTCGTAAACCGCTGACTCTACCCCCTTCTCCAGTCCCCTGTCGTCAGCACTTCCTCCAGCAATGTGGAGGCCGGCTCCACCGGGAAGCTCAGTATCTCCTTTCTGGCAAAATCTCGAACCTGCATGTATCTAAACATTTCCCCCTGCTCCAGCCTATACTTCGCTTCCAGCTCCTACAATCCTGCAAACCGACCCCCAAGAAACAAATCTTTTAGTGTCTTAATCCTCTTCTCCTCCCATTTCCAAAAATTTCCATCCTACTTTGCTGGCTCAAATCTGTGGTTCCCTCGAATTGGCATTTCCCTTGACCCTGCCCCCAACCCGAAGTGTTGGCGAAACGGCCTCCAAATTCTCAATGAAGCTATTATTACCGGACTCCCTGAGTATTTCCCCGGGGCCATCGGAAACGGCGCTGTTGCTAGTGCCTTCAATCCCGACCCCCTGCACAAACTCTCCTCCACTCTGACCCACTGGGAATCAACCCCTCTGACCCAGCTCCGCACCTTCTCCACATTCGTCGCCCAGTAATAATACATTAGGTTCGGAAGACCCAAACCCCCTGCCTGCCTTCCCCTCTGTAGTAGCACCTTTCTGACTCTAGCCACCTTCCCTCCCCATATGAGCGAGGTAATCATTCCTTCAATCTCTCTGAAAAATGTCTTCAGCAGGAAAATCGGCAGGCATTGGAAAATAAACAAGAATCGCGGCAACACGTTCATTTTAATTGCCTGTACCCGACCCACCAGTGACAGAGGGAGACCATCCCACCTTGCCAGATCAGCTTTCACTCTCCCCACCAAACTAGAAATGTTGTATCTGCGGAGCACCCCCCCCCCCCCCCCCCCACTCCCGGGCAACCTGCACCCCTAGGTATCTAAAGTGAATTCCTGCCCTACGCAATGACAACCCCCCGCCCCTTCCCCCACCCCCAGCCGAGACACCACAAAATATTCACTCGTCTAGATTTAATTTGTACCCCGAGAAAGACCCAAACACCCGAAGCAGCTCCAATATTCCCCCTATTGACACACTCAGTTCCGACACGTAGAACAGCAAGTCATCGGCATATCAGGACACCCTATGAACATTTCAATATTTTTGCATGTTATTATAAGGTCTCCACTCCCGAATCATCTTTCCATGCTGGATAATCCAGGCACATCAGCATTCAATTGGAACAACATGTTTCACAATAGTATATAAGCAATATTCACCTGGTGACCAGCACCTCACTCCTCACTTCGAGGTTAGTTTGCCTACATTGCACTGCATAGCGTTCATGGCTTCCCAGGCAGCACAACATCGTTTTCAGTGGGTTATCACAGGCAGTGGGGGGGTCTTCCAGACCAGCAATAAGATATCGGAGGGGGGGGGTTGGGAGTGGGGGGTTCGGGGGGGGTCGCGGGGGGGGGGGGGGGGGTCAGGGGGGTTCGGGGTAGGGTCGGGGGGGTCGAGGGGGGGTGGGGGGGGTCAGTCGGGGGGGTCAGGGGGGTCGGATGGTCCCACAGGATGTGAAAACAAAAGTTATTGGGGAGTTTCCGGTACCCTGGACACAACGGGAAACAATGTGATTTCTTGGTATGAGTGGATTTTACCGGAAATTTGTCCCCAATTTTAGCAGTGTGGTCGCCCCACTGATGGACTTGCTCAAGAAGCGTAACAAATTCCAGTGGACAGCGGAGTGTCAACAGGCATTTGACGGCCTGAAGGCTGTTTTAAACACTGCTCCTCTGTTAGCCATCCCAAATTACACCAAACCATTCAAAGTGGCGGTTGATGCGAGTGATGTGGGTGGAGGTGCGGTGCTTCTACAGGACAACGATGAAGGGCTAGAGCAGCCTATTGGTTATTTTTCAAAGAAATTGAATTCTCACCAGAAAAAGTATTCCACGATTGAGAAGGAGACTTTGAGTTTGGTGCTGGCTTTGCAACATTTTCACATTTATGTGACCAGCAATCCGTCTGACACGATTATATATACTGATCATAATCCGTTGATGTTTTTGGAGCCATTCCAGAATAACAATGCAAGGCTGTTTCGCTGGAGTTTATTGTTACAGCCATTTCATTTAAAAATAGTACATGTGGAAGGACGAGAAAACGTGATAGCCGATGCTTTGTCACGAATGTGATGAACAGAAGCAGGTTCAGTTGGAGGAAGAACAAAAATGGACTATATTATTATACCTTTTTTGCGTGTGTTGTTTTTTGAAACAAAAAAGTATATTTACTGTGTGCATTTCTTAAAGGATAGTGAAAAGGTGAAAAATAAAACCATCTTCAAGTTGATGGGGTTTTTTTCTTGGGAGGAGATGTCACGAGAATGTCACTTTAAGAAATGGTAGTCTGCTAAAATTACTGCAGTGATGTCAGAGTGTGGGTGGAGCTGAGCTCTGGCTCTGCTTTATAGTTTCACTTTGAGAAAAGCTTGGGTGTACCTGTGTGTTTTTTGGTTTCATTTCAGTGTTGGAGCTGCAGTCAGCCACAGAAGGTGTAATGTTGTTCTCACTGCCATGTAAAGACTATCTCTTGATCATTTGGTGAATTCAGAGTGCTAACTGTTTTCAGTAGTGAATTTAATCTTGATGTGCTTCTGTTAAAATGTTTTTTAATGTCTTTTGGATGTTAAAAGGAAAGTTTAAGGATTACGTTTGTGAGGGCCACGAAGAATCCAGCACGAGTTTTAAGGATACAAAGAAATCACATTTATTTACAATAACATATATATCCAACAGCAGCAACAACTTCACTTGCTGCTCACTCCCTTCCTGCTGGTTCCAAACTGGCCAGCTTTATTTATACAGGGAGTCTGCTAATGATTTCTCCGCCCCCCTCATTGGGGAAGCTCATACTCCCACAGGATTGTGGGATTGTCATTAGTCCCCAGCCAATGGTAAGCAGGCAAGTTATAACATCCCTCCCCCCCAAAGTCCAAGGAATCCATCGAAGACCCTGGCGAAGGAGGATGTCGGACTCATTTTGCCGCAGGCCAGACACCATTTGCACGAGGCGCTGGATCGGGCGGCGTGTAACGAGACGGAGACCGGCGCTTCCGTGATGAATGGCGTAACGGTTGTACATCCACGGCCCGTGGGACTGAGAATTCCCCCTCTGATGCGTCCTGTGTCTCCATCTCGGAGTCAGAGTCTGCTGCCTTCATCATCTCGGCGTCTCTATCTCCACACGGTTCTGTAACGACCTGCACAGGCTTTGAGTGAGGCACCAGAGGAAGATTGTGAGGACTGCTTTCCATTGTCTCTGGTCTCTGTGGCTGTAGAAATGAGCTCCGGGGGCTGGGAATCTTTGGAAGTGATAGTCTTCTGGACCGAACGTGGTCTACATGTTTGCGCTGGAGACGACCCTGGGCTTGCACCTGGTAAGATATAGGGCCCGTTTGGCGAACGATTACGCCAGGGACCCACTGGGCACCACCAGCAAAATTCCGAACGAACACTGGGTCACCGGGCGCAAACTGCCGAATCGGCTGATGCATAGAAAAACCATGTCCACGTCGTTCTTGTGTGCGGTGTACTTTTGCGCCAATGTCCGGGAACACCATGCTAAGGCGGGTGCGAAGTCTCCGGCCCATTAGGAGTTCTGCGGGAGCTACCCCAGTCACCGCATGGGGGGTGGTCCGATACGAAAACAAAAAGTGAGCCAGTCTTGTGTCCATTGGCCCGGAAGACTGCTTCTTTAGGCCTCGTTTGAATGTCTGCACTGCGTGTGCCGCCAACCCATTTGAAGCCGGGTGGTAAGGGCAGTGCGGATATGGCATATGCCGTTCATCTTCATCAACCTCGCAAATTCCTCACTTGTGAATGGAGTGCCATTATCCGTGACCAGCACCTCAGGGAGGCCATGCGTACTAAAAGACAAACGCATCTTCTCAATTGTTGTGCAGGACGTGGTGCCTAGCATCTTATGCACCTCTAGCCATAGACTGAGTGTCGATTAATAGAAGGAACATGGATCCGGCGAAATCCGCATGCAAGCGCGCCCAAGGCAGACCTGGCCATTCCCAGTGATGTAGGGGCGCGGCCGGCGGAAGCTTCTGATGCTCCTGGCAAATGGAGCAGTTTTGGGCCACCTTCTCAATGTCAGTGTCGAGGCCTGGCCACCAGACATAACTCCGGACCAACATTTTCATCTTGGTCACGCCCGGATGCCCATTGTGCAAGTCTGATAATATCAGCTCCTGGCCTTTTTCCGGGACAATCACACGCGTCCCCCACAAGACGATGCCGTCTTCCACGCTGAATTCTGACAGCTTGGAGGAAAATGCCCGCAACTCACCTGGGAGCTGTCTATGCTGCCCACCATACAGGACTATGTGCCGAACCTTTGACAGGACTGGCTCCGTCTGGGTCCACTCACGGATCTGTGATGCCGTAACAGGCAAGGTGTCCATAAAATCTAGGGTTGCAACCACCTCACCGGTCGTGGGGGTCGACATGGGGCCGGTCGATAAAGGCAATCGGCTCAGTGCGTCAACGTTCGCTATCTGCGTTCCTGGTTTGTGCTCCAGAGAATACTCGTATGCAGCGAGCAACAAAGCCCAGCGCTGGATCCGTGCGGAAGCAATGGGCGGTATTGGCTTATCCTCTCTGAAAAGTTCCAGCAGAGGCTTATGATCAGTCATGATAGTGAAGTGGCGGCCATACAAGTACTGGTGGAAACGTTTCACCGCAAAGACCACTGCCAGGCCCTCCTTCTCGAACCACGCCTACTTTTTTTCCGCTGCAGTCAATGTGCGGGAGACGAAAGCTATCGGCCGCTCGGCCCCGTTCTCCATCTTGTGGGACAGGACGGCCCCAATACCATGCGGGGATGCATCACATGTAATGAGCAAAGGCTTTCCAGGATCATAGTGGGTTAGTCACCCAGACAACGACAATTGTTGCTTTACCCGCCGGAAAGCGCTTTCTTGCGGCTGACCCCAAACCCAGGTGTGATTTTTCTTTAGCAGATGGTGCAACGGGGCCAGCGTAGTTGCCAGATTTGGGAGGAACTTCCCGTAATAGTTTACGAGGCCGAGAAAAGAACGAAGATGCGAAGTGTCAGTCGGGGCGGGGGCCTGTTGATTCGCGCGCACCTTCTCTGCGACGGGGTGCAAACCTTCGCCGTCCACCCGATAACCTAGGTAGACTATTTCCTTTGCCTGAAATACGCACTTTGTGCGACGTAAACGGACTCCAGCCTCCGAAAAGCGTTTAAGGACAGCCCCCAGATTTTCCAATTGTTCCTGCTCCGACGTCCCTGTGATCAAAACGTCATCTAAGTAGACAGCGACATGCGGTAAACCTCTCAAACTGCCCTCCATAACACGTTGAAAAATAGCGCAGGCAGAGGATACTCCAAAGGGCAAACGTGTATATTCATACAGGCCCCGGTGTGTATTAATCGTTACATATGGTTGGGAGGCAGGGTCCAGCTCCAACTGTAGGTAGGTGTGACTCATATCTAAAAATGAAATGCACACAGTAAATATACTTTTTTGTTTCAAAAAACAACACACGCAAAAAGGTATAATAATATAGTCCATTTTTGTTCTTCTTCCTCCAACTGAACCTGCTTCTGTTCATCACATTCGTGACAAAGCATCGGCTATCACGTTTTCTTGTCCTTCCACATGTACTATTTTTAAATGAAATGGCTGAAACAATAAAGCCCTCAACATTGTCTTTAATGTCTGATGCCACCTTTCTAACGCTCCTTGCGTTTCTGGATGGTATGCAGTTGATTTAAATTGTTTTATTCCTAAGCTATCCATAACTTCTTTGAATAACCTTGAGGTAAAATTTGATCCTTGATCCAATTGTATTTCTGTGGGTAGTCCATATCTAGTAAAGAATTTAAGTAACTCCTCCACAATCTTTTTAGCTGTAATATTATGTACTAGAATGTCCTCTGGAAACCTAGTAGACATATCCATTATCGTCAAAAGATATTGATTCCTACTTTTTGTTTTAGGAAGCGGTCCTACGCAATCAATTAGGACCCTTGTAAAAAGTTCCTCAAATGCTTGGAATGGGTATTAAGGGAGCTGGTTTTATCACTGCTTGAGGTTTCCCTATCACTTGACATGTGTGACATGATTGACAAAATTTAACTACATCTTTATGTAGTCCAGGCCAATAAAAATGTTTCCGGATTTTAGCTTGAGTTTTCCTTATTCCCAAATGACCTCCCACTGGTACTTCATGTGCAACTCGCAACACCTCCTTTCTATACCCTACCGGCAATACTACTTGATGAACTTCTGCCCACTTTTCATCCGCCTGCATATGTAAAGGTTTCCATTTTCTCATCAAGACATCACTTTTACGGTAAGAACACTCTGGTATACACTCAGATTCCTCTTCCGTGTATGCTTTCTGACACATCCGTTTTATTATAGGGGCTGTTTAGCACAGGGCTAAATCGCTGGCTTTGAAAGCAGATCAAGGCAGGCCAGCAGCACGGTTCGATTCCCGTAACACCCTCCCCGAACAGGCACCGGAATGTGGCGCCTCGGGGCTTTTCACAGTAACTTCATTTGAAGCCTACTTGTGACAATAAGCGATTTTCATTTCATTTTCATTTCATTTCATTTCTATATCTTTTTGTTGTAACTCCGCCAATTTTCCTGAACTAAAAATGTCCGCCTCATCCTCCACCTGTTCTTGTTCTTTTTCAACCATCTGATCAAAAATCATTTCTGATAATTGCACTTCAACGTCATCTTCACTTTTTGATTTCTCCTCTTGTCTTAACCTGTGACTTTGCGAGCTTGTTATTACACAATCCAGAAAAATCCCAGGATATTCATCCTTCAACACTTCAGTTGGCTGATTTTCCACTGGCTTATCAACCACAATAGGCATCACTCCCACCTGCGATCCAGCTATATCATTACCCAAGATAAACTGTATTCCTGGACAAGATAGTTTCTCTATTACTCCTTCACCACTTACCATTTACCACTTCACCACTCTTCACTGGACTTACCAACCTCACCTTATATAATGGAACACTACTCTTCTCACCCTGAATTGCACATATTATACCTTTTCTGGCAATATTCTTCCCAAACTACATAACTCCTCATCTCTTACCATTAAAGATTGACTAGCTCCTGTATCTCTTAAAATTGTGACTTCTTTACCTGCACTTCCTGATGCACATGAGTAAACTTTACCCACACAAGTAAATTCTTTGAAGACATCTGGCACCTTCTTATCAAGTACCACTTGATAAGGCTGTTTAATCTTTTCCACCTCCTTCGCTTCACTTGGGCTTTCCTTTACCACTTTAACAAACCCCACTGTCTTATCCTGTTTTACCACATCAGCCTTCCCAGTGCTTTTCTTCAACCACCAACACTGTGACTTTACATGACCTAGTTTATTACAGTGAAAACATTTGAAACTTTTCATGTCTCTTCCACCCTCCTGGATTTCTTTTTTAATCTGAGGTACACTCTCCTTATTATCCCCCATCAGATCACCTTTACCTATACCACTTGAGTATTTCTCATGTCCCCAGTTTCTATCTGTTATAACCTGCCTACTTACAATTGGCCGGAGACTACTGACTATCCCACAATCCTGTGGGAGTATGAACTTCCCCAATGAGGGGGGCGGAGAAACTCCTAGTATAAATAAGCTGGCCAGTTCAGGAACCAGCAGGAAGGAGAAGGTAGCAAGGGAAGTTACTGTTATGTATATATTGTTATAGGAAATAAATGTTATTATTTTGTATCCTTAAAACTCGTGCTGGATTCTTCGTGGCCCTTACAAAAACTGGCGACGAAGGTAAAAGTGAATAGCTGTCTACACTGCTGAAGCCACCTCCCTGGGATTTTTGTTGGATACCGGTTGGAAGTTGTTTTCTATTATATCATGCCTCTGTACGGACGTTTGGATGTTTTTGATGCTGCGCTGGAAAGCTGGAACCAGTACACACAAAGGATGCGTTACTATTTCCGGGCAAACAATATCACTGAAAACGAGCGCCTGGTGGTCATATTGCTCACCGCCTGCGGCCCGCATACGTTTGGGGTGATTAGGAGCCTTACGTACCCAGCTGCGCCGGACACCAAAACGTTTGACGAACTTGTGAATATAGTGGGGCAACACTTTAACCCAACCCCGTCCACGATAGTCCAGTGTTACTGGTTTAATACCGCTGAGAGGACCCCTTGAGAATCCCTTGCCGATTTTTTATCCAGGCTACGCGGGATTGTGGAATACTGTGACTATGGTGAGACCTTGTCAGAAATGTTACGCGACCGTTTGGTTTGCGGTATTAACAATGCAGCAACCCAGAGAAAGTTGTTAGCGGAGCCAACATTGACTTTTCAACAGGCAATACAAATAGTCTTGTCCCGAGAGAGCGCAGAGCGAGGCGTACAGGAGCTACAGGGAATGGAAGTGCATGCCTTGGGGCGCAACCCTTTCCGCCCAAAAACGTCCCCCCGCACTCCTGCGGTACCTTGGGCGAGGAAACGTCCGGACCGACGCCAGTGGCCATCGGACATTCCTCCCCGAAGGGAGCCTTCTCCAGAGCCAATGGATGAGGAGCCATGTCCGTGACAGATTTGTAGGCGCCAACCCCGTCGCGGACGGCGGTCCTGGGGACGCCAGAGGCGCCGTCGTTCCGACCGAAACTGGGACCAGCCCAGGGGCCGTAACTGGGACCAGCCCAGAGGCCGTACCTTCCATGTGGATGAACCTGCGGCGACCACTCCTGAGGACGTGGAGACGGAGGACGACTGCCTGCAGCTGCATTGTGTGGCAGCTTCCCGTGTGGCCCCCATTAAGGTGACAGTACGGGTCAATGGCCACCCGCTGGAGATGGAGTTGGATACTGGCGCAGCGGTCTCCGTGATCGCCCAGAGGACATTCGACCGCATCAAGCAGGGTATACAGACCCTTACATTAACTGACTCACAGGCCAGGTTGGCCACCTACACGGGGGAACCACTGGACATTGCAGGAACAACAATGACCCCTGTTGTCTATGGACGCCAGGAGGGGCGTTTTCCACTTACCGTAGTGCGTGGCCATGGGCCCAGCCTGTTGGGTCGGGACTGGTTGCGCCATTTGCGGTTGCAATGGCAGCACATCCTCCAAACAGTTTCTGGAGGGTTGACTGAGGTGCTAGGACAATACCCAGAGGTATTCCAGCCCGGTTTGGGGAAAATAAAAGGGGCCGTAGCCCGTATCCAAGTTGAACCAGGAGCCACGCCGTGCTATTTCCGGGCGCGACCAGTGCCTTCCGCCTTGCTCGAGAAGGTAGAAGGGGAGCTCACTCGTTTGGAGAGTTTGGGTATTATCAAGCCCGTCCGTTTTGCTGACTCGGCAGCACCAATTGTACCAGTAATGAAGCCAGTTGCCACAGTTCGCTTGTGTGGCGACTATAAACTTACAGTGAATACAGTTTCCCGACTCGACCGATATCCAATGCCTCGCATAGAGGATCTCTACGCGAAACTTGCAGGTGGACTCTCATTCACAAAATTAGATATGAGTCACGCCTACCTGCAGTTGGAGCTGGACCCTGCCTCCCGACCATATGTAACAATTAACACACACCGGGGCCTGTATGAATATACACGGTTGCCCTTTGGAGTATCCTCTGCCTGCGCAATTTTTCAACGTGTTATGGAGGGCATTTTGAGAGGTTTACCACGTGTGGCTGTCTACCTAGATGACGTGTTGATTACAGGGACGTCGGAGCAAGAGAATTTGGAAAATCTGGAGGCTGTCCTTAGACGCCTTTCGGAGGCTGGAGTCCGTTTACGTCGCACAAAGTGCGTATTTCAGGCAAAAGAAGTAGTCTACCTAGGTTATCGGGTGGACCGCGAGGGTCTGCACCCGGTCGCAGAGAAGGTGCGTGCAATTCAACATGCCCCCACCCCGACTGACACTTCGCATCTTCGTTCTTTTCTCGGTCTCGTAAATTATTACGGGAAGTTCCTCCCCAATCTGGCAACTACGCTGGCCCCTTTGCACCTGCTGCTAAAGAAAAATCACACCTGGGTTTGGGGTCAGCCGCAAGAAACCGCTTTCCGGCGGGTAAAGCAACAATTGTCGTCGTCTGGGTTACTAACCCACTATGATCCGGGAAAGCCTTTGCTCGTCACATGTGATGCATCCCCGTATGGTATTGGGGCCGTCCTGTCCCACAAGATGGAGAACGGGGCCGAGCGACCGATAGCTTTCGCCTCCCGCACATTGACTGCAGCGGAGAAAAAGTACGCGCAGATCGAGAAGGAGAGCCTGGCAGTGGTTTTCGCGGTGAAACGCTTCCACCAGTATGTGTACGGCCGCCATTTCACTATCGTGACTGATCATAAGACCCTGCTGGGACTCTTCAGAGAGGATAAGCCGATACCGCCCATTGCTTCTGCACGGATCCAGCGCTGGGCTTTGTTGCTTGCTGCATATGAGTATTCTCTGGAGCACAAACCAGGAACGCAGATAGCAAATGCCGACGCACTGAGCCGATTGCCTTTATCGACCGGCCCCATGTCGACCCCCACGACCGGTGAGGTGGTTGCAACCCTAAATTTTATGGACACCTTGCCTGTCACAGCATCACAGATCCGTGAGTGGACCCAGACGGAGCCAGTCCTGTCAAAGGTTCGGCACATAGTCCTGTATGGTGGGCAGCATAGACAGCTCCCAGGCGAGTTGCGGGCATTTTCCTCCAAGCTGTCAGAGTTCAGCGTGGAAGACGGCATCCTCTTGTGGGGGACGCGTGTGATTGTCCCGGAAAAAGGCCAGGAGCTGATATTATCAGACTTGCACAATGGGCATCCGGGCGTGACCAAGATGAAAATGTTGGCCCGGAGTTATGTCTGGTGGCCAGGCCTCGACACTGACATTGAGAAGGTGGCCCAAAACTGCTCCATTTGCCAGGAGCATCAGAAGCTCCCGCCGGCCGCGCCCCTACATCACTGGGAATGGCCAGGGCGGCCTTGGGCACGCTTGCATGCAGATTTCGCAGGCCCTTTTCAGGGATCCATGTTCCTTCTACTAATTGACGCCCAGTCCAAATGGCTGGAGGTGCATAAGATGCAGGGGACAACGTCCTGCGCAACAATTGAAAAGATGCGTTTATCATTTAGTACGCATGGCCTCCCTGAGGTGCTGGTCACGGATAATGGCACTTCATTCACGAGTGAGGTGTTTGCTAGGTTTACAAAGATGAACGGCATCCGCCATATCCGCACTGCCCCTTACCACCCGGCTTCAAATGGGTTGGCAGAGCGTGCAGTGCAGACATTCAAAAGAGGCCTAAAGAAGCAGTCTTCCGGATCAATGGACACGAGACTGGCTCGCTTTTTGTTTACGTACAGGACCACCCCCCATGCAGTGACCGGGGTAGCTCCCGAAGAACTCCTAATGGGCCGGAGACTCCGCACCCGCCTTAGTATGGTTTTCCCGGACATTGGCGCAAAAGTACGCCGCACACAAGAACGGCAGGGACAGGGATTGTCTCGGCATCGTCCAATTCGGCAGTTTGCGCCCCGTGACCCAGTATTAGTGCAGAATTTTGCTGGTGGTGCCCAATGGGTCCCTGGTGTAATCTTTCGCCAGACGGGCCCTATATCTTACCAAGTGCAAGCCCAGGGTCGTCTCCAGCGAAAACATGTAGACCACGCCCGGTCCAGAAGATCATCCCCTCAAAAGATTCCCCGCCCCCGGAGCTCATTTCAACAGCCACAAAGACCAGAGACAAGGGAAGGTAGTCCTCAAAATCTTCCACTGGTGCCTCACTCGAAGCCTGCGCAGGTCGTTACAGGACCAAATGGAGATAGAGACGCTGACATGACGGAGGCAGCAGACTCTGACTCCGAGATGGAGACACAGGATGCATCAGAGGGGGAATCCTCGGGTCCACGGGCCGTGGATGCACAACCGCACCGTTCATCACGGAAGCGCCGGTCTCCGTCTCGTTACACGCCGCCTGATCCAGCGCCGCGTGCAAACGGCGTCCGGCCTGCGGCCAAACGAGTCCGACGCCTTCCTTCGCCAGGGTCTTCGGTGGATTCCTTGGACTTTGGGGGGGAGGGATGTTATAACCTGCCTACTTACGATTGGCTGGGGACTAATGACTATCCCACAATCCTGTGGGAGTATGAACTTCCCCAATGAGGGGGGCGGAGAAACTCCTAGTATAAATAAGCTGGCCAGTTCAGGAACCAGCAGGAAGGAGAAGGTAGCAAGGGAAGTTACTGTTACTGTTATGTATATATTGTTATAGTAAATAAATGTTATTATTTTGTATCCTTAAAACTCGTGCTGGATTCTTCGTGGCCCTTACAAAACTATCCCTCACAGACTGAAACTGATGTCGGACACCAAGCTTCGATTTATGAACTAATTCATAATCATCTGCATTTCTGCTGCTACTCTCGCAGTTTTAACCCTCTGCTCTTCCACATGAGTTCTCACTACATCAGCAATTGAATTTTTAAACTCCTCCAAAAGTATAATTTCTCTGAGAGCTTCATACGTTTTGTCTATTTTCAAAGCCCTTATCCACCTATCAAAATTTCTCTGTTTGATCCTTTCAAACTCCATGTATGTTTGACCAAATTCTTTCCTTATATTTCTAAACCTTTGTCTGTAGGCGTCAGGCACTAGTTCATATGCACCTATGATGGATTTTTTCACCTCCTCATACATCCCAGATACCTCCTCCGGTAGTGATGCAAACACTTCACTAGCCCTACCTATTAGTTTTGTTTGAATCAGTAACACCCACATGTCCTGTGGCCATTTCATTTGTTTAGCTACCTTCTCAAATGAAATGAAAAAACTTCTACCTCCTTCTCATCAAACCTTGGCAATGCTTGGACATATTTAAATAGATCCCCACCAAACCGTTGACTTTGACAATCTTTCTCACTATCCTCATCACTATCATCCAACTGTATGTTTCCCTTTACATCTGCCAATTTTAACTGACTGTCATGTTTCATGCCATTTTCTGAAGTTCAAACTCTGTCTATCTTTTTCCCTGATCTGTATCTCCCTTACTCTTTCTTTTTGTTCTGCACGGGGTATTCTTTCTTTTCTCCTTTCTTTTCTCTCCTTTTCTTTTTCCTCTCTCTCTTTCTCTTTCTTTTTCCGCTCTCTCTTTCTTTTTTCCCTCTTTCGTATTTAAGCTGCTTTAATTCTTTCTCATGTTCCATTTGTTTAATTTGTAACTGAATTTTTGCCATTTCCAATGAGTCAAACTGTATCTTAGAACATAGAACGATACAGCGCAGTACAGGCCCTTCGGCCCACGATGTTGCACCGAAACAAAAGCCATCTAACCTACACTATGCCATTATCATCCATATGTTTATCCAATAAACTTTTAAATGCCCTCAATGTTGGCGAGTTCACTACTGTAGCAGGTAGGGCATTCCACGGCCTCACTACTCTTTGCGTAAAGAACCTACCTCTGACCTCTGTCTTATATCTATTACCCCTCAGTTTAAAGTTATGTCCCCTCGTGCCAGCCATATCCATCCGCGGGAGAAGGCTCTCACTGTCCACCCTATCCAACCCCCTGATCATTTTGTATGCCTCTATTAAGTTTCCTCTTAACCTTCTTCTCTCCAACGAAAACAACCTCAAGTCCATCAGCCTTTCCTCATAAGATTTTCCCTCCATACCAGGCAACATCCTGGTAAATCTCCTCTGCACCCGCTCCAAAGCCTCCACGTCCTTCCTATAATGCGGTGACCAGAACTGTACGCAATACTCCAAATGCGGCCGTACCGGAGTTCTGTACAGCTGCAACATGACCTCCTGACTCCGGAACTCAATCCCTCTACCAATAAAGGCCAACACTCCATATGCCTTCTTCACAACCCTATCAACCTGGGTGGCAACTTTCAGGGATCTATGTACATGGACACCTAGATCCCTCTGCTCATCCACACTTCCAAGAACTTTACCATTAGCCAAATATTCTGCATTCCTGTTATTCCTTCCAAAGTGAATCACCTCACACTTCTCTACATTAAACTCCATTTGCCACCTCTCAGCCCAGCTCTGCAGCTTATCTATATCCCTCTGTAACCTGCTACATCCTTCCACACTATCGACAACACCACCGACTTTAGTATCGTCTGCAAATTTACTCACCCACCCTTCTGCGCCTTCCTCTAGGTCATTGATAAAAATGACAAACAGCAACGGCCCCAGAACAGATCCTTGTGGTACTCCACTTGTAACTGAACTCCATTCTGAACATTTCCCATCAACCACCACCCTCTGTCTTCTTTCAGCTAGCCAATTTCTGATCCACATCTCTAAATCACCCTCAATCCCCAGCCTCCGTATTTTCTGCAATAGCCTACCGTGGGGAACCTTATCAAACGCTTTGCTGAAATCCATATACACCACATCAACTGCTCTACCCTCGTCTACCTGTTCAGTCACCTTCTCAAAGAACTCGATAAGGTTTGTGAGGCATGACCTACCCTTCACAAAGCCATGCTGACTATCCCTGATCATATTATTCCTATCCAGATGATTATAAATCTTGTCTCTTATAATCCCCTCCAAGACATTACCCACTACAGACGTGAGGCTCACCGGTCTATAGTTGCCGGGGTTGTCTCTGCTCCCCTTTTTGAACAAAGGGACCACATTTGCTATCCTCCAGTCCTCTGGCACTATTCCTGTAGCCAATGATGACATAAAAATCAAAGTCAAAGGTCCAGCAATCTCTTCCCTGGCCTCCCAGAGAATCCTAGGATAAATCCCATCAGGACCCGGGGACTTATCTATTCTCAGCCTGTGCAGAATTGCCAACACCTCTTCCCTACGTACCTCAATGCCATCTATTCTATTAGCCTGGGTCTCAGCATTCTCCTCCACAACATTATCTTTTTCCTGAGTGAATACTGACGAAAAATATTCATTTAGTATCTCGCCTATCTCTTCAGACTCCACACACAACTTCCCATCCCTGTCCTTGACTGGTCCTACTCTTTCCCTAGTCATTCGCTTATTCCTGACATACCTATAGAAAGCTTTTGGGTTTTCCTTGATCCTACCTGCCAAATACTTCTCATGTCCCCTCCTTGCTCGTCTTAGCTCTCTCTTTAGATCCTCCCTCGCTACCTTGTAACTATCCATCGCCCCAACTGAAACTTCGCACCTCATCTTCACATAGGCCTCCTTCTTCCTCTTAACAAGAGATTCCACTTCTTTGGTAAACCACGGTTCCCTCGCTCGACGCCTTCCTCCCTGCCTGACCGGTACATACTTATCAAGAACACACAGTAGCTGATCCTTGAACAAGCTCCACTTATCCAGTGTGCCCAACACTTGCAGCCTACTTCTCCACCTTATCCCCCCCAAGTCACGTCTAATGGCATCATAATTGCCCTTCCCCCAGCTATAACTCTTGCCCTGCGGTGTATACTTATCCCTTTCCATCATTAACGCAAACGTCACCGAATTGTGGTCACTGTCCCCAAAGTGCTCTCCTACCCCCAAATCCAACACCTGGCCTGGTTCATTACCCAAAACCAAATCCAACGTGGCCTCGCCTCTTGTTGGCCTGTCAACATATTGTGTCAGGAAACCCTCCTGCACACACTGTACAAAAAACGACCCATCTAATGTATTCGAACTATATCTTTTCCAGTCAATATTTGGAAAGTTAAAGTCTCCCATAATAACTACCCTGTTACATTCGCTCTTATCCAGGATCATCCTCGCCATCCTTTCCTCTACATCCCTAGAACTATTTGGAGGCCTATAGAAGACTCCCAACAGTGTGACCTCTCCTTTCATGTTTCTAACCTCAGCCCATACTACCTCGGAAGATGAGTCCCCATCTAGCATCCTCTCCGCCACCGTAATACTTCTCTTGACTAGCAGCGCCACACCTCCCCCTCTTTTGCCTCCTTCTCTGAGCTTACTAAAACACCTAAACCCCGGAACCTGCAACATCCATTCCTGTCCCTGCCCTATCCATGTCTCCGAAATGGCCACAACATCGAAGTCCCAGGTACCAACCCATGCTGCCAGTTCCCCTACCTTATTTCGTATACTCCTGGCATTGAAGTAGACACACTTCAAACCACCTACCTGAACACTGGCCCCCTCCTGCGACGTCAAATCTGTGCTCCTGACCTCTATACTCTCATTCTCCCTTACCCTAAAACTACAATCCAGGTTCCCATGCCCCTGCTGCATTAGTTTAAACCCCCCCAAAGAGCACTAACAAATCTCCCCCCCAGGATATTTGTGCCCCTCAGGTTCAGATGTAGACCATCCTGTCTGTAGAGGTCCCACCTTCCCCAGAAAGAGCCCCAGTTATCCAGAAATCTGAATCCCTCCCGCCTGCACCATCCCTGTAGCCACGTGTTTAATTGCTCTCTCTCCCTATTCCTCATCTCACTATCACGTGGCACGGGCAACAACCCAGAGTTAACAACTCTGTTTGTTCTAGTTCTGAGCTTCCATCCTAGCTCCCTGAAAGCCTGCCTGACATCCTTGTCCCCTTTCCTACCTATGTCGTTAGTGCCAATGTGGACCACGACTTGGGGCTGCTCCCTCTCCCCCCTAACGACCCAGAAAACACGATCCGAGACATCACGTTCCCTTTCACCTGGGAGGCAACATACCAAACGTGAGTCTCTCACGCTCCCACAAAATCTCCTATCTGTGCCCCTGACTATTGAGTCCCCAATTACTAATGCTCTGCTCCTCTCCCCCCTTCCCTTCTGAGCAACAGGGACAGACTCCGTGCCAGAGGCCCGTACCCCATGGCTTACCCCTGGTAAGTCGTCCCCCCCACAAGTATACAAAGCGGTATACTTGTTTCTCAGGGGAACGACCGCAGGGGATCCCTGCACTGACTGTAGTTAACATTGCCTGACAAAATGCGAAAAGATGAGGTCATTATGGCGGTGGCTAAGCATTTAAAGTTGCCTAAGATTCTGTACATGAGCTGCTGGGGGAAATATCTAGCTGATTAAAGCTTTCAGTTGGACTACAACCTTGCTTTAGTGGTCATTGATCGTGCATCAATTTAATAAGCTAGAATTAGAAGGATGGAGCTCCGAATCAAGTCGGAGTGTCTGCAACTCAGCCCCCACGCGGCGAACTCAGCGGCAATCTTCAAGCACTGGCTGGCGTGTTTTAAAGGATATCTCGGGACGGCCGAAAACACACCCACGGGAGAACAGAAAATGCAAGTCCTGCACTCGAGGGTGAGCCCGGAGATTTACACCCTCATCAAGGAAGCGGAAGACTTCGATGCAGCAATAGAGCTGCTAAAGGGACATTATATTCGCCCGGTAAACCAGGTATATGCCCGACAAAGGCGACAAGTCCCTGGGGAATCGCTGGAAGAATTCTACCGTGCACTCCTGGTGTTGGGGAGAAACTGCAACTGCCCGCAACTTTCGGCGAGCGAACACACAGAACTCTTGGTCCGAGACGCTTTCGTGGCTGGTATGCTGTCCTCCCAAATCCACCAGCGATTGCTGAAAAAGACACTCTAGGTCTCGAGGAGGCACGGGCCCCTGCAGGCTCCCTAGATGTGGCCTCCAGAAATGCCCGCGCTTACGTTCCCGACCGTGCGGCAGCTCCCTGGGCAGCGTGGAACCCCTCCGCAGCCGACCCCGAGACATCCCCCATCCCCCCACAAGCTTGTGCTGCAAGGCGGCCTGGCAACCCCGGGGGGCCCCGCTGCTACTTTTGCAGGCAGGCCAAGCACCCCCGCCAGCGCTGCCCAGCCCGCGCATCCACCTGCAAGGGATGCGGTAAAAAGAGCCATTTCGTGGTGGTATGCCAGGCCCATGCGGTTGCCACGGTCTCCGGCGGCGAAGGCGGACCACCACCACAAACCTCTCCACGGTCCCAGTGCGGTCAGCGGGCGCCGCCATCTACCTACTCCAGGCGTTGCCATCTTGTCCCGCGGACGCCACGTTAGATCAACGGGCACGAGGCGTCCTGCCTAATCGACTCTGGGAGCACGGAGAGCTTCATACACCCCGACACGGTAAGGCTCTGTTCTCTCCTCGTCCACCCCGCTAATCAAAAAATCTCCCTGGCCTCCGATTCCCACTCAGTAGAGATAAAGGGGTTTTGTGTAGCAAACCTCACAGTCCAGGGAAGGGAGTTTAAAAATTACCGGCTCTACGTCCTTCCCCACCTCTGCGTGGCCACACTCCTAGGTTCAGACTTCCAGTGTAATCTCCAAAGTCTAACTTTCAAATTCGGCAGCTCTATACCCACCTCAAGGGTCGCGAGGCCGCAGACACTAAGGTCGACCCGCCTTCCCTGTTTGCGAACCTCACCCCAGATTGCAAACCCGTCGCCACCAGGAGCAGACGGCACAGTGCCCAGGATCGGATCTTTATTAGGTCAGAGGTCCAAAGGCTACTGAGGGAAGGAGTCATTGAAGCTAGCAACAGTCCCTGGAGAGCTCAAGTAGTGGTAAAGACCGGGGAGAAGCATAGGATGGTCATCGACTACAGTCAGACCATCAACAGGTTTACGCAGCTGGACGCGTATCCTCTTCCCCGCATATCCGACCTGGTAAACAGGATCGCGCATTACAAGGTCTTATCCACGGTGGATCTTAAGTCCGCCGACCTCCAGTTCCCCATCCGCACTAGTGACTGCAAATACACTGCTTTCGAGGCAGATGGGCGGCTCTATCACTTCTTAAGGGTTCCCTTCGGTCTCACCAACGGGGTCTCGGTCTTCTAGCGGGAGATGGACCGAATGGTTGACCTGTACGGTTTAGGGGCAACATTCCTGTATCTCGATAATATCACCATCTGCGGCCACGACCAGCAGGACCACGACACCAACCTGCGAAAATTCCTCTAGACCGCAAAGATCCTTAACCTTACATACAACAAGGATAAATGCGTGTTGAGCACCGACCGCCTAACCATCCTCGGCTACGTAGAGCGAAATGGAGTTATAAGCCCCTACGCTGATCATATGCACCCCCTTATGGAGTTCCCCCTCCCTCACTGCTCCAAGGCCCTGAAGCGCTGCCTAGGGTTTTTCAGTTACTACACCCAGTGGGTCCCCAACTATGCAGACAAGGCCCGTCCCCTGATCCAATCCACAGCTTTTCCCCTGTTGATAGAGGACCGCCAGGCCTTCAGCCGCATCAAAACGGACATTGCAAAGGCCACGATGCACGCCATCGACGAGTCCCTCCCCTTCCAGGTCGAGAGCGACGCGTCTGACGTAGCTCTGGCTGCCACTCTCCACCAAGCAGGCAGGCCCGTGGCCTTCTTCGCACGTGCCCTCCATGCCTCCGAAATCCGCCACTCCTCAGTCGAAAAGGAGGCCCAGGCCATAGTAGAAGCGGTGCGACATTGGAGGCATTGCCTGGCCGGCAGGAGATTCACTCTCCTCACTGACCAACGGTCGGTTGCTTTCATGTTCGGTAAAGCACATATTCTGGGTGTGTCCAAGATTGAGGGAGTTCAGGCAGGGGTTCTCGGACGTGAAGTCCAAGGTGCTGGGTGTGGAGGTGGTCCTGAGTCCAGAGGTGGCAATATTTGGGGTGTCGGAAGACCCGGGAGTTCACGGGGTGAGAGAGGCTGATGCCTTGGCCTTTGCCTCCCTGATAGCCCGGAGACAGATTTTGCTCTGGTGGCGGGCATTGGAGCCGCCGAAATTGCGGGTGTGGGTGAGTGACGTGGCAGAATTCCTGAGGTTGGAGAAGGTTAAGTCCGCCTTGAGGGGGTCGGCAGATGGGTTCACCCGGAGGTGGAAGCCATTTATGAATTTCTTTAAGGAGGTTTGAGAGGTCAGCAAGCGGGGGAGTAAGGGGGTTAAAATGGGTAAGGCAGGATGTGGGGAAGGATTGGCGTCAGGGAAGCAGGTGGAATGGGGGTTGCTTGGATTGTTGTTTATTTGGTTGAATTCTTGAATTGTTTGGTTGTTCTTCTGATTTTGTTTGTATATATGAAAATGCCTTGATAAAAATATTTTTTTTAAAAGAATATATATGGGACTGAAGATTGGTCGTGGACTGTGTGGAGGGGAGTTAGAAGAGTATATAATTCTGTTTTATATTTTTACTTCATGCTGCTATGTCTTGTTGGTTTTTGTAGCGACGGTTTTTCTGAGATTTGTATGTTGCACGGGACAAGTTGGGTTGTGTGGGGTATGTTTTTTCTGGTTGTTTTCCTGGGACAGGACGCGGGGGAGGGAAGGCGAGGGGAGCCTGGGCAGGGGCCCCAGCACTAGCAAGCTTAAAACGTTAGCTAGTGTGGTGGGGGGTGGGCAGTGGACATTGGAGCCTGGTGAGAAGGTTTTGATGGGCCAAGGACGTGTGAAGAGGGTGGGGGGGGGGGGGGGGGGGGGGGGGGGGGGGGATTGATACTGGATGAGGTGTTTTCGAGCGAAAGTGGATGGGGGGATTCTGGGACAGAAGAGGGGTTCGATGGTAACAATGGATAGGGGCAGTCAGGTCCAGTGGGCAGGGCCCAGAGTTATGATGATGGTGGATAGGAAGGTGGGGGGGGAATCCCCGGTTAGGCTAGTTACATGGAACGTGAGGGGGTTGGGAGGACCAGTGAAGAGGTCGAGGGTGCTCGCGCACTTGAAAAGTTTCAAGGCCGATGTGGCTATACTGCAGGAGACTCATTTGAGGGTGAAGGATTAGGTGAGGCTTAGGAAGGGCTGGGTTAGCCAAGTGTTTCATTCGGGGTTTGACAGTAGAGCGCGGGGGGTAGCGGTTTTGGTTAGTAAGAGAGCGAGGTTCCAGATGGAGAAGGTGGTGGCGGACCACGGAGGTAGGTAAGTGATAGTGACAGGGGCATTGGAGGGGAGGGTGGTGGCGTTGGCAAGTGTGAATGGTCCTAACTGGGATGATGTAGGGTTCGTGAGGAAGGTATGTGGGGCCATCCTGGACTTGGATACGCATGATCTGATAATGGGTGGGGACTGGAACTTGGTGCAGGAGCCAAGGTTGGACAGGTCGCAGGTCAGCACCTTGGACATCGGGGGGGGGGGCCCTTGGCGGTTTTTGCACCCGGGGGAGCAGGGGTATTCGTTTTTCTCCTCGGTCCATAAGGTCTACTCGAGGATAGATTTTTATGTGGAAGGGGAGGCGCTGTTGGCTGGGGTTAAGGGATCGGAATATTCGGCAATAGCAATTTCGGATCATGAGCCGCATTGGGTGGACATGGCTTTGGAGAAGGGGACGGTAGAGGCAGGGGTGGAGATTGGATATGGGGTTGTTGGGGCACCGAAGTTTTCGTGACAAGATTGGGGAGGTAATTGAGGAATATGTGGGGTTGAATTGCACGGGGGAGGTTTCGCAGGCGGTGGTATGGGAAGCTCTGAAGGCGGTGGTGCGGGGGGAGGTGATATTGTTTAAGGCGAGGTGGATAAGGAGGGGAGGGTGGAGTGGCAAAAGTTGATAGACGAGATGTTGGAGGTGGACAGGAGCTATGCAGAGGACGTGGATCCAGCCCTTTTAGAGAGGAGGAGGGAGCTACAGGCGAGCTTTAATCGGTTGTCCACAAGGAAGACGTTGTGCCAATTGAGGCGGACGAGGGAAGCAGTTTATGAATATGGAGAGAAGGCGGATGCATGTTGGCAGGTCAACGTGGAGGGTGGCGGCGGCGAGGGAAATTGTTCAGGTGCGGGATAGGACGGGGAAATTGTGGTAGCCCCGGACCAGATTACTAGGGTGTTCGAGGAGTTTCACGAGAAGTGAAACTCCGGGAGAGGAGCGGGAACTGCAGTAATTCCTGGACGGTTTGGAATACTCTAGGTTGGGGGAAGGGGATAGGGCCACACTGGAGGGGACGATAGGGGTGCACGAGATGTATTAGGCAGGGAGGATGCAGTTGGGGAAGGTAGCAGGGCCGGATGGGTTCCCGGCGGAATATTATAAGAAGTTCAGGGATACGTTGCCGCTGATGGTGGGGATGTTTGAGGTGATAGAGAGGGGGATGCTGCCACAGACGTTGGGGCAGGCCTCGATCTCCTTGCTGCTAAAGAAGGATAAGGATCCAACAGAATGTGGGTCGTACAGGCCTCTCTCGCTATTGAATATGGATGCGAAGATATTGGCGAAGGTGTTGGCGGTGAGGTTGGAGGAGTGGCTCCCAAAAGTGAAAGGGGAGGACCAGACGGGGTTTCTGAAAGGAAGGCAGCTATTTTAGAATATTAGGAGGGTGTTGAATGTAGTTATGGCACCGACGGAAGGCAGGGAGACAGAGGTGGTGGTTGCACTGGATGCAGAAAAGGCATTTGATCGGGTAGAGTGGGGGTATTTGATGGCGGTGTTAGAGCGGTTTGAGATTGGGCCGCAATTTGTGGAGTGGGTACGGTTATTGTATAGGGAGCCAAGGGCGAGTTTTCGCACAAACAGTATGAGTTTGGGATATTTTGCCCTGCACCTGGCAGGGGTGTCCTATGTTATTTGCGCTAGCGATCGAGCCTTTGGCCATCGCATTGAGGAGTTTGGGGGTGTGGAAGGGAATAGTGCAGGGGGGGTGGGTCATAGGGGGCTGAATTCACCGCCATTGGGATTCTCCATTTTGCCAGCAGCCCAGGGGTTTCCCAATGGCGTGGGGCTGCCCCACAATAGGAAACCCCATTGACCAGTCAGCGAAACGGAGAATCCCGAAGGCGTCCTGCGGCAGATTTCTGGTGCGGCGGGACAGAGAAACCTGCCCAGAGTGTCTTTGTATGTGGATGATTCATTATTGTATGTGTCAAAGCCGAGTGCGTCGAAGTGGGGTATACTAGATCTGCTCCCAGTCTTTGGTCCTTTTCAGTGTACAAGCGAAATTCAAATCTCCCAAATCTATTATATTATTACTGGGTGGCGAATGCTGAAAAGGTGAGGAGCTGGGTCAGAGGGGGCGGGGATTGGAGGGGGGAGTAAATATTCGGGGAGTCCGGTGGTAGTGGCGACGTTGAAGATCTGGAGGTAGTTGAGGCAGCACTTTAAGTTGAGGGCAGGGTCAAGAGAGATGCCAATCAGGGCGAACCATAGGTTTGAGTCATGGAAGTGGGATGGGAGATTTCGGAGATGGGAGGAGAGGGGAGTTAGGGTATTGAAGGATTTGTTTCTGGGGGGCTGTTTCGAGAGGCTGGAGGAGTTAGGGGAGAAATATGGAGTGGGAAGGGGGAGATATTTAGATATCTGCTGCTCCGGGATTTTGCCAGGAAGGAGGTACAGAGCTTCCCGATTGCCCTTAGTGTCCAAAAAGGTCAGGAGAGATTATTGGGTTATGGGGCTAGGGTGGAAGTGAGGGTTTAAGTGGGTCAGTGCAGACTCGATGGGCCGAATGGCCTCCTTCTGCACTGTATGTTCTATGAAAAATCTTGAACACACCAATCACCTTCTTCGGATTGGAGACCTCCCGGTCCTTAACCTGAACAATCTCACTATCCGCCTCCCTCCGCCTTAATTGATGCTATATAAACTGCTCCTTTTGCTCGTCTCAACTGCCACACTGCTTTGTCCATTAACATCAATTAGAACTGCATTTGCAGTTCCTTCATGCATACCAATAATTCCAGGTTGGATCCCTCGCATATCTACAATGCACGCTTAAAATCTTATCTACCAATTTCTGTTGCTCCTCACTAGCTTCCGCATGCGTCCTCATGTGCCTTAACTGCTATAAACTCTCCCCTGGTCACCACTTTCGATGTCTCCCACAGGATCGAGGGTGAAACCTCCCCATTATCATTATTTGCAATGTATACCTCTATGGCCCTCGAGATCCTCACACTGACACCCAAGTCTGTCAACAACCCTACATCTAACTGCCAACCCCTTCAGTGCTCTTGACCAGGTCCAGCACTGCTGGCACTAATCGCTTCATGAATGACACATCGACTCAATTTGGGGCATACACCTTCATCAGTACCACTGGTCACCCGTCCAAAACACCTACCACTATCACATAACGCCCCCCCCCTGCCGAATCTGCGAACACCTTCTCCACCTGGAACCAAAACCCTTGTTGATGAGGATCGCCACCCCTCGGGACATACTGTCAAAGCCCGAATGGATCACCTGGCTCACCCAAGCCTTCTGGAGCCTGATTAGATCTCTTTCCCGCATGTGAGTCTCTTGTAAAAACACCATGTCGGCTTCCAGACCCTGGGAGATGGGCAAAAACCTTCACTCTTTAAACTGCCCCCCTCAGGCCTTGCATGTTCCAAGTGACCAGCCCAGCCGAGTCGTGGGCTTCAACCACCCCCTCCCCCCACAACCACCAATCCCGCAACCTCGAGTCAGCCATTGCCACTGTGGTAGGTCATACATTCCTCAACATACCCAAGCCACTGGCCCACCATAGATTTTTTTAAAAACATTTTATTAGGGTATTTGTAGTGTTTATAATAATAACAGTAACAGCAACATAAACATGGTACATAAAACATTTCCATCCCAATCACGCTCTTCGCACCCCTAATCAATGAAACAATAACCTAACCCCTCCCCCGACTAGATTTCAGCCTCTGCTGACATTTTAATTTTCTCCGAGAAAGTCGACGAACGGCTGCCACCTCCGTACGAACCCTCTTTGGGCGAACTTTATTTTCTCGAGATTGAGAAACCCAGCCATATCACTAAGCCAGGTATCTAATTTTGAGGGCTTCGTGTCCCTCCACACTGACAATATCCGTCTCCGGGCTATCAGGGAGGCAAAGGCCAAAACGTCAGCCTCTCTCGTCCCCTGGACTCCCGGCTCTTCCGACACTCCAAAGATCGCCACCTCTGGACTCGGCACCACCCGTGTTTTAAGTATCGTGGACACAGCCTCAGCAAAACCCTGCCAAAACCCTCCAAGCTTCGGGCAAGCCCAAAACATATGGACATGGTTTGCTGGATCTCCTGCGCACCTCGCACACCTATCCTCTACCCCAAAGAACTTGCTCATCCAGGCCACCGTCATGTGTGCCCGGTGAACTACCTTAAATTGTAACAGGCTAAGCCTGGCACATGATGAGGATGTGTTAACCCTGCTTAAGCCATCCGCCCACAGACCCACTTCTATCTCTCCCCCTAGCTCCTCTTCCCACTTGCCCTTTAGTTCCTCTATCTGGGTTTCCTCCGACTCCTTAAGTTCTTTGTAGATATCTGATACCTTCCCCTCTTCCACCCATGTTCTGGAAACTACCCTATCCTGTATCCCCCGTGGTAGCAGGAGCGGGAAGGTCGGAACCTGCCTTCTCAGAAAATCCCGTACCTCCAGATATCTAAACCCATTCCCTGCTGGCAGTTCAAATTACTCCTCCAAATCCTTCAAGCTAGGGAAGCTCCGTCTATAAATAGATCTCCCATCCTCTCAATTCCTACTCTCTGCCATCTCCGAAACCCTCCATCCAGCTTTCCCGGCACAAACCGATGGTTGTTGTAAATCGGGGCCCAGACCGATGCTGTCTCCGCTCTCCTATATTTCCTCCACTGCCCCCAGACTCTCAGAGCCACCACTACCACCGGGCTTGTGGAGTACCGGGCTGGTGAGAACGGCAGAGGTGCCATTATTAGTGCCCCCAAACTTGTGTTCTTACACGATGCCGCCTCTACTTGTTCCCACACCGGCGCCCTCTTCCCCCCCCCCCATTACCCACTTCCTAATCATGGCTATCTTAGCTGCCCAGTAGCAGTTACAAGAGTTCAGCAGCGCCAACCCACTCTTCCCCCGACTACACTCCAACAACACTTTCTTCACTCGTGAGGTTTTACCCGCCACACAAAGCCCAAAATCACCTGATTAACCCGTTTAAAAAAGGCCCTCAGGATAAAGATGGGAGACACTGAAAGACAAATAGAAATCTGGGGAGGACCGTCATTTTCACGGTCTGTACCCTCCCTGCCAGTGACAGTGGGAGCATGTCCCATCGCCTAAAGTCCTCCTTCATTTGTTCTACAAGCCGGGACAAGTTAAACTTGTGCAATGTCTCCCATTCCTGTGCCACCTGGATTCCCAAATAGCGAAAGATCCTTCCTACCATTCTAAACAGCAGCTCTCCCAGTCTCCTCTCCTGCCCTCTCGCCTGGATCACGAACATGTCACTTTTCCCCATAATCAATTTATACCCCGAGAACCTACCAAATTCCCCTAAGATCCGCATAATATCCCCCATCCCCTCTAACGGGTCCAAAATGTACAGGAGCAGGTCATCCGCATAAAGCGAAACCCAATGCTCCAAGGCCCCCGCCCCCGGACCAGCCCTTTCCAGTTCCTGGAAGCTCTTAGCGCCATAGCCAATGGCTCTATGGCCAGAGCAAACAACAGCAGGGACAGGGGACACCCATGCCTTGTCCCTCGGTGCAGTTCAAAACAGCCCGACAACCGCCGATTCGTGCGCACACTTGCCTTTGATGCCTGACACAACAACAGCACACAATCAATGAAGCCCTGACCAAACCCGAACCTTCCTAACACCTCCCACAAATAATTCCACTCCACTCGATCAAAGGCCTTCTCCGCATCCATCGCAACCATCGCCTTCATCCCCCCCCCCCCCTCCCCCCCCCACCACCACCACCACCACACACCCCTCCCCTGAGGGCACCATAATAACGTTTAAGATCCTTCTAACATTGGCCATGAGTTGCCTGCCCTTTACAAACCCTGTCTGGTCTTCCCCTATCACCCCCGGGACACAATCCTCTATCCTTGTGGCCAGTATCTTAGCCAGCAGTTTGGCATCCACATTCAGAATCAATGAGATCGAGGCCTGCAACATTGTTGGGGAAGGTCTCCTCTCTCCCTTGCCTCATTAAATGTCGTCACCAGCATTGGGCCCAATATCTCCGAGAACTTCTTGTAGATTTCCACCGGGTAGCCGTCCAGCCCCGGGGCCTTGCCCGACTGCATGACCTCCAGCCGCTCCATTATTTCCTCAATTTCAATTGGGGCTCCCAGCCCTTCCACCAGTTCCTCCTCCAACCTCAGGAACCTCAACTGCCCCAAGAACTGCCTCATCCCCTCAACCCCAGCCAGGGGTTCCGACTCGTATATTTTACTGTAGAAGTCATGAAACATCTAATTTACCTCCACTGGGTCCAGGACCGCATTCCCACCTCTGTTCTTTACTCTCCCTATTTCTCTTTTCCTAAGCTGGTGTGCTAACATTCTGCTCGCCTTTTCCCCGTACTCATAAACCTCTCCCCTTGCCTTCCTCAGTTGTTCCACCGCCTTTCCTGTACATAACAGCCCAAACTCCACCTGTAGCCTCCGCCACCCCTTCAATAGCCCCGGGTCCGGGGCTTCGGAATATCTCCTATCCATCTGGAGTATCGCCCCCCAACCAACCTATCCCTCTCTGCTCGTTCCACCTTTTCTCTATTGGCCCGTATCAAAATTAACTCCCCTCTAACCACTGCCTTCAGAGCTTCCCACACCATTGCTGCCGGGACTACCCCCATATCATTTCTTTCCAAATAGTTCTGGATGGACTTGCTCACCTGCCCACACACCCCCTCATCTGCTAATAGTCCTACATCCAGCCTCCATGACGGGTGCTGCTCTCTCCATACTAACCCGTAGATCCACCCAATGTGGGGCATGATCCGACTCCGCGATTTGCGGTATCCACCACCACCGGCAGCAGAGCCCTGCTCAGGATAAAAAAGTCGATCCGAGAATATACTTTGTGGACATGGGGGAAAAAAAAAACTCCTTCACTTTTGGCTGTCCGAACCTCCATGGGTCTACTCCCCCCATCTGCTCCATAAACCCCTTTAATTCCTTCGCTACGACTGGCACCCTCCCTGTCCTAGATTTTGACCGGTCCAACCCTGGATCAATGACTGTATTGAAATCTCCCCCATGATCAGATTATGTGACTATAGGTCCGGGATCTTACCTAACACCCGCCTCATAAATTCCACATCATCCCAATTTGGTGCATATACATTCACGAGTACCACCCGCATCCCCTTGAGCTTCCCACTCACCATAATGTACCTGCCCCCCGCGTCTGCCACGGTTCTCCCTGCCTCAAATGCCACCCGTTTGTTAATCAGAATCGCGACCCCCCTGAACACGCGAGCTCTCTTAACCGGCCCATTTAGCCCTCTGACGTTCCAAGTAATCAGCCTAGTCGGGGGGCTTTCCCCCCGCCGATTAGCCATCACCCTTCTTAGGCCAGCCGCCAGCTCGCATCTCTCACATCCTCGGGCCTCCGCCGTCCTCGACCTCACTTTTGTCCCCTAGCAACAGTTCCTCCCCTGTCAGCAGAGCAGCTCCTCCCCACCCCTCCCTCCCCCCTAGTAACAGCACCAGAAATCCAACCCCCCATATCAAACTTATCACCTGCTCACCCCACACTGCTTCCGTGAGCTAGCTCACCTAGCCAGACTGGTAGCTCCCGCCCATGACACCAGACATCCTATCTCCCCATTGTTCTCCCTCCTCCCCCTCGCTTGGACATACATATTCAAAGCATCACAGTCCCCAGTAAACAAACAGGAGAAAAAAATCCCTCCACCCACCTTCCAATGAAACAGAGTTAGCTTACATTTCTGAGCAGCTGCTCAAACATCTTATCACAACGAAAACCAAAGAAAAAAGGAAGGGGAAATAAAAAATAACCCCTTGTTACAGAGACCACTGCATATTCAAAACAACACAGAAGTGATTCTGACCAAATCGCCACCGCAATGCCCTCCCACAGGGTTCAGTAACCTTAATCCCCTGCTAGCCTTTTGTCCTTGATAAAGTTCATAACATCGTCCGGTGATTCAAAATAAAGTTCCTGGCCCTCAAACGTGACCCAAAGACGCGCTGGATATAATATCCCTAACTTCTCCCCGTTCTTGAAGAGGGCCGATTTTGGCCTGTTAAATCCGGCTCGCCTTCTGGCCAGTTCTGCGCCCAGGTCCTGGTAGATACGCAACTCACAGTTCTACCACATGCAACTCCGTACCTGCTTGGCCCACCGCAAGATCTGTTCCTTGTCCAAGAACCGGTGCATTCGCACCACCATCGCCCTCGGCGGTTCATTTGCTCGCGGCGTCCTTGCAAGAACTCTATGCACTCTGTCCACTTCCAAGGGCCGCGTAAATGCCCATCTCCCATCAACTTTTCCAGCATACTTGCCACATATGCCGTCGCGTCCGAACCCTCACTGCCCTCAGGGAGGCCGACGATCCTCAGGTCCTGTCTCCTGGACCTGTTCTCCAAGTCCTCCAACTTCTCCTGCAACCTTTTCTGGTGGTCCTTCATCAGCCCCACCTCGACCTCCAAAGCGGTTAAATGGTCCTCTTGCTCGGACACCTATTCCTTCAACTTCTGAATCGCCCCTCCGTGGGTTTCTAGATCCTGTTCCACCCGATCGATCGATGCTTTAATCGGGTCCAGCGTATCTTTCTTTAGCTTGGCAAAGCTCTCCTCAAAGAACTTCGCCAGCTGTACCATCGACCACTGTTCCACCGCACCAGGATCCTACGACTCAGTCATGCTTTCCTGCGCTGCCGGCTCTGCGCGCTTCTTCCTTGCTTGACTATATCTCCTTACACGGCCACTTCTAGTCCACTGCTCCATACACTGGTGGGGGATTTCTCTTCACTGTCTCATTCTCCGCCGATTTATCAAGTGAAATTCTGAAAAAAAAGGGAGAAAAGGTCCAAAATTTTCATCACAAGCGTGAGCTACCAAATGTGCGACCTCCTACTCCATGGCCACCACCGGAAGTCTCCTGGCCCACCATAGATGACAACCTGCCCCACTCTGAAGATGAGACAAAGAAAAACTGTTCGGAACATAGGAATTAGGAGCAGAAGTGGGCAATTCAGCCCTTCAAGACTGCTCTGCCATTCAATCAGATCAAGGCTGATCTCTTTCTGGTCTCAAAGCCACCTCCCTACCTGTCCCCCATATCCCTTTAATCTGATTTTTAAATCAGAAATATATCTATCTCCCTCTTGAAACCATTTAATAATTCGGATTCCACCGCACTATGGGGCAGCGAGATTCACAAATTCACTACCCTCTGCAAGAAGTAGTGCGTCCTCATCTCAGTTTTAAATCTACCGCCTCTCAACCTATATCTGTGACCTCTTGTTCTAGATTTTGCCACAAGGGGGAACATTTGGTCTCCATTTACTTTGTCAATCCCTTTTAATATTTTTCTACCTCGATCAGATCCTCTCTCATCCTTCTAAATTCCTGCAAGTTTAAGCCCCAAACATTTAACCTCTCCTCTTATGTCAGCCCGTTAATCCCCGGAATCAATCTGCTGAACCTCCTTTGAACTGCTTCCAATGTCACCACATCCTTCCTCAAATAAGGAGACCAAAACTAGACACAATACTCTAGATGTGGTCTCACCAGCACACTGTACAATTGTGACAATACTTCTCTACTTTTATACTCCAGTCCTTTCATAATAAAAGCTAACATTCCATTTGCCTTTCTTTTTATATTTTGTAACTGCATGCAGACTTCATGGACAAAGACACCCAGATCCCTCTGTCCAGACACATTTTGAATCTCCTTTCCATTTAGATAATAATTTGCCTGACTTTTTCGGCCAAGGATTACCTCACACTTATCCACATTAAACTCCATCTGCCAAATTTTGGCCCAATCTCCTAGCCTATTTATATTTGCTGATCTGCTGATCACTGCTAGCCCTGCCCCCCCCCTCCCCCCCAGGTCAGCAGATGACCTGCTGTCTCTGTTAACCCTGTTGCCCTCCCAACTTATCACACTAGACCCATCAAGCCTTGTCTAACTGGCTCAACAAGTTGCCGCCCTACCCCCCACACCATTCCGATTAACTAGCTTAACTCTTAAAGCTAGCAAGGTGACTGCCCCCCATCCCCACCAAGGTCCAACCCTTAAACACCATTAAACCTGAGACCTGTGATTCCCAACCCCCGCCCATGTCCCTCGTCTTACCATCTTCCATTAATCTAATCTCCTGTAGAAAAAACAGAAAACAAAGCATTGACACCCCCCCCCCCATCATCAATAAATGAATGACACGCCGCAAAGAGCATGACAAACATAACCCACAATATTACAATGTTTACAATAACCACAGCCTAGCTTGTACAGAAAGAAAAAAACACCCAGCAATCCTCCTCAAACTACTCCCAGCCCGTGTTCCTTGACGAAGGTCTTGGCTTGCTCCACAGGTCAAAATAATGGTTCTTCGAACTTAACATGAACCTCTGCTTCACCAGATATGCCACTCCAAGCTGTATACCCTTTTTGTACAGCACCACCTTCACCCTGCCCCCGTTTTCACCAACTAGGTACCGATATCTTGGTATGTGCGCAACATGTTGCCGTCCAGTCAATCTTTCAATGCTGCTTAGCCCACTCGAGGACCCGTTCCTTCCTCTGGGGTCCTCTATCCCGGCAGCCGGCCAATGGCGTTTCCCATTGTGGGCACTCCCACGCCATCTGGAAATTCGTGGGTGTGAGTGTGCTGCTGGCGAAGCGGAGGATCCCGTCGACAAAGAATCCAGCCCCTCATCTCTTCCCACCAACTGAGAAAATATCGTCAAAAAATATTCGATCGGCTTCGCACCCTCCACTCCCTCTGGCAGGCCCACGATTCCAAGGTTCATATGACCTGTTCTCCATATCATCTACCTTGGCTTTCAGGCCCTTGTTTTTATCTGCCAGAATCTGTATTTCAACAAAACCAGTTGGTCCTCATGATTTGACAGGGCCTCCTCAACCTCCTTCAATTACACACCCTGCTCCCTCACAGCCCTGGCAGTTTTGTCAATGTGGTGAATGTATTCACCATAATGCATGCATGATACCATAACCTGTGACCTATGACCTGGAGGTGGTGATATTAACTGCTTCCAGGTACTGTACTGTAACCCCGGTGTTATAACCTGCCTCCTGACGATTGGCTGGGGACTAATGACTATCCCACAATCCTATGGGAGTATGAACTTCCCCAATGAGGGGGGCGGAGAAACTCCTACTATAAATAAGCTGGCCAGTCCAGGAACCAGGAGGAAGGAGAAGGTAGCAAGGGAAGTTACTGCTACTGCTATGTATATATTGTTATAGTAAATAAACTTTATTATTTTGTATCCTTAAAACTCGTGCTGGATTCTTCGGGGCCCTTACAAAACTGGCGACGAAGGTAAAAGTGAATAGCTGTCTACACTGCTGAAGCCACCTCCTTGGATTTTTGTTGGATAAAGGTTGGAAGTTGTTTTCTATTATACCATGCCTCTGTACGGACGTTTGGATGTTTTTGATGCTGCGCTGGAAAGCTGGAACCAGTACACGCAACGGATGCGTTACTATTTCCGGGCAAACAATATCACTGAAAACGAGCGCCAGGTGGTCATATTGCTCACCGCCTGCGGGCCGCTTACGTTTGGGGTGATTAGGAGCCTTACGTACCCAGCTGCGCCGGACACCAAAACGTTTGACGAACTTGTGAATATAGTGGGGCAACACTTTAACCCAACCCCGTCCACGATAGTCCAGCGTTACCGGTTTAATACCGCTGAGAGGACCCCTGGAGAATCCCTTGCCGATTTTTTATCCAGGCTACGCGGGATTGCGGAATACTGTGACTATGGTGAGACCTTGTCAGAAATGTTACGCGACCGTTTGGTTTGCGGTATTAACAATGCAGCCACCCAGAGAAATTTGTTAGCGGAGCCAACATTGACTTTTCAACAGGCAATACAAATAGTCTTGTCCCGAGAGAGCGCAGAGCGAGGAGTACAGGAGCTACAGGGAATGGAAGTGCATGCCTTGGGGCGAAACCCTTTCCGCCCAAAAACGTCCCCCCACACTCCTGCGGTACCTTGGGCGAGGCAACGACCAGACCGACGCCAGTGGCCATCGGACATTCCTCCCCGAAGGGAGCCTTCTCCAGAGCCAATGGATGAGGAGCCATGTCCGTGTCAGACTTGTAGGCGCCGACCCCGTCGCGGACGGCGGTCCTGGGGACGCCAGAGGCGCCGTCGTTCCGACCGAAACTGGGACCAGCCCAGGGGCCGTAACTGGGACCAGCCCAGAGGCCGTACCTTCCATGTGGATGAACCTGCGGCGACCACTCCTGAGGACGTGGAGACGGAGGACGACTGCCTGCAGCTGCATTGTGTGGCAGCTCCCCGTGTGGCCCCCATTAAGGTGACAGTACGGGTCAATGGCCACCCGCTGGAGATGGAGTTGGATACTGGCGCAGCAGTCTCCGTGATCGCCCAGAGGACATTCGACCGCATCAAGCAGGGTATACAGACCCTTACACTAACTGACTCACAGGCCAGGTTGGCCACCTACACGGGGGAACCACTAGACATTGCAGGAACTACAATGACCCCTGTTGTCTATGGACGCCAGGAGGGGCGTTTCCCACTTATCGTAGTGCGTGGCCATGGGCCCAGCCTGTTGGGTCGGGACTGGTTGCGCCATTTGCGGTTGCAATGGCAGCACATCCTCCAAACAGTTTCTGGAGGGTTGACTGAGGTGCTAGGACAATACCCAGAGGTATTCCAGCCTGGTCTGGGGAAAAAAGGGGCCGTAGCCCGTATCCAAGTTGAACCAGGAGCCACACCGCGCTATTTCCGGGCGCGCCCAGTGCCTTACGCTTTGCTCGAAGGTAGAAGGGGAGCTCACTCGTTTGGAGAGTTTGGGTATTATCAGGCCCGTCCGTTTTGCTGACTGGGCAGCACCAATTGTGCCAGTAATGAAGCCAGATGCCACAGTTCGCTTGTGTGGTGACTATAAGCTTACAGTGAATACAGTTTCCCGACTCGACCGATACCCAATGCCTCGCATAGAGGATCTCTACGCGAAACTTGCAGGCGGACTCTCATTCACAAAATTAGATATGAGTCACGCCTACCTGCAGTTGGAGCTGGACCCTGCCTCCCGACCATATGTAACAATTAACACACACCGGGGCCTGTATGAATATACACGGTTGCCCTTTGGAGTATCCTCTGCCTGCGCAATTTTTCAACGTGTTATGGAGGGCATTTTGAGAGGTTTACCACGTGTGGCTGTCTACCTAGATGACGTGTTGATTACAGGGACGTCGGAGCAAGAGCATTTGGAAAATCTGGAGGCTGTCCTTAAACGCCTTTCGGAGGCTGGAGTCCGTTTACGTCACACAAAGTGCGTATTTCAGGCAAAAGAAGTAGTCTACCTAGGTTATCGGGTGGACCGCGAGGGTCTGCACCCCGTCGCAGAGAAGGTGCGTGCAATTCAACATGCCCCCACCCCGACTGACACTTTGCATCTTCGTTCTTTTCTCGGTCTCGTAAACTATTACGGGAAGTTCCTCCCCAATCTGGCAACTACGCTGGCCCCTTTGCACCTGCTGCTAAAGAAAAATCACACCTGGGTTTGGGGTCAGCCGCAAGAAACCGCTTTCCGGCGGGTAAAGCAACAATTGTCGTCGTCTGGGTTACTAACCCACTATGATCCGGGAAAGCCTTTGCTCGTCACATGTGATGCATCCCCGTATGGTATTGGGGCCGTCCTGTCCCACAAGATGGAGAACGGGGCCGAGCGACCGATAGCTTTCGCCTCCCGCACATTGACTGCAGCGGAGAAAAAGTACGCGCAGATCGAGAAGGAGAGCCTGGCAGTGGTTTTCGCGGTGAAACGCTTCCACCAGTATGTGTACGGCCGCCATTTCACTATCGTGACTGATCATAAGACCCTGCTGGGACTCTTCAGAGAGGATAAGCCGATACCGCCCATTGCTTCTGCACGGATCCAGCGCTGGGCTTTGTTGCTTGCTGCATATGAGTATTCTCTGGAGCACAAACCAGGAACGCAGATAGCAAATGCCGACGCACTGAGCCGATTGCCTTTATCGACCGGCCCCATGTCGACCCCCACGACCGGTGAGGTGGTCGCAACCCTAAATTTTATGGACATCTTGCCTGTCACAGCATCACAGATCCGTGAGTGGACCCAGACGGAGCCAGTCCTGTCAAAGGTTCGGCACATAGTCCTGTATGGTGGGCAGCATAGTCAGCTCCCAGGCGAGTTACGGGCATTTTCCTCCAAGCTGTCAGAGTTCAGCGTGGAAGACGGCATCCTCTTGTGGGGGACGCGTGTGATTGTCCCGGAAAAAGGCCAGGAGCTGATATTATCAGACTTGCACAATGGGCATCCGGGCGTGACCAAGATGAAAATGTTGGCCCGGAGTTATGTCTGGTGGCCAGGCCTCGACACCGACATTGAGAAGGTGGCCCAAAACTGCTCCATTTGCCAGGAGCATCAGAAGCTCCCGCCGGCCGCGCCCCTACATCACTGGGAATGGCCAGGGCGGCCTTGGGCACGCTTACATGCAGATTTCGCAGGTCCTTTTCAGGGATCCATGTTCCTTCTACTAATTGACGCCCAGTCCAAATGGCTGGAGGTGCATAAGATGCAGGGGACAACGTCCTGCGCAACAATTGAAAAAATGCGTTTATCATTTAGCACGCATGGCCTCCCCGAGGTGCTGGTCACGGATAATGGCACTCCATTCACGAGTGAGGAGTTTGCTAGGTTTACAAAGATGAACGGCATCCGCCATATCCGCACTGCCCCTTACCACCCGGCTTCAAATGGGTTGGCAGAGAGTGCAGTGCAAACATTCAAAAGAGGCCTAAAGAAGCAGTCTTCCGGATCAATAGACACGAGACTGGCTCGGTTTTTGTTTACGTACAGGGCCACCCCCCATACAGTGACTGGGGTAGCTCCCGCAGAACTCCTAATGGGCCGGAGACTTCACACCCGCCTTAGTATGGTCTTCCCGGACATTGGCGCAAAAGTACGCCGCACACAAGAACGGCAGGGACCGGGATTGTCTCAGCATCGTCCGATTCGGCAGTTTGCGCCCCGTGACCCAGTATTAGTGCAGAATTTTGCTGGTGGTGCCCAATTGGTTCCTGGGGTAATCTTTCGCCAAACGGGCCCTATATCGTACCAAGTGCAAGCCCAGGGTCGTCTCCAGCGAAAACATGTAGACCACGTCCGGTCCAGAAGATCATCCCCGCAAAAGATTCCCCGCCCCGGAGCTCAGTTCAACAGCGGCAAAGACCAGAAACAAGGGAAGGTAGTCCTCCAAATCTTCCACTGGTGCCTCACTCAAAGCCTGCGCAGGTCATGACGGGACCGAATGGGGACAGAGACGCTGACATGACGGAGGCAGCAGACTCTGACTCCGAGATGGAGACACAGGATGAATCAGAGGGAGAATCCTCGGGTCCACAGGCCGTGGATGTACAACCGTGCCGTTCATCACGGAAGCGCCGGTCTCCGTCTCGTTATACGCCGCCTGATCCAGCGCCGCGTGCAAATGGCGTCCGGCCTGCGGCCAAACGAGTTCGACGCCTTCCTTCGCCAGGGCCTACGGTGGATTCCTTGGACTTTGGGGGGGAGGGATGTTATAACCTGCCTACTGACAATTGGCTGGGGACTAATGACTATCCCACAATCCTATGGGAGTATGAACTTCCCCAATGAGGGGGGCGGAGAAACTCCTAGTATAAATAAGCTGGCCAGTTCAGGAACCAGCAGGAAGAAGGTAGCAAGGGAAGTTACTGCTACTGCTATGTATATATTGTTATAGTAAATAAACTTTATTATTTTGTATCCTTAAAACTCGTGCTGGATTCTTCGGGGCCCTTACAAAACCCGGTATGGCCCCGCTTCTGGCTCTGCCCACACCGGGGCATATATAGGCCGGCCTCTTGTGGGCGGCATTCATCTGTACTACTGACTCTGGCTAGGCAAGTTCATGACTAATAAAGCCTCATGTTCACTCGCTCTCGCTGCCTCTCTGTGGATTGAAGGTACATCAGTCAAGCTGCTCCCGGAGCGGACCCAGCTCCTCCTCGACGGTTGCTTTGAATATCTCCATCAGTCCCTGCCTTGCCGCTCAAATCTATCATTCTCCGATTTCCGAACTTTTCCAGCTTCTGCACCATCGTCTTCATCAGTGTTTCCAACGTGACGGACACGACCACTTCCTCAGCCATTTTGTCTCCCTCGTGTTTTTTGACCAGGCTACCTGCCTGGGATTTCTTCCCTGCAGCCTTTTTCAATGTCGCTTTCGACATCCCCTCAACAACTTAAATGTCCTCCCCAAGCTATCAGGTTAAAACACAAAAGTTTTATGACAAAAACAGGAGAAAAAGACAGACGTATTGGGACCTTAGCGGGAGTCACCTTTCGCACCACCTCCTTCCTACATATCACATTGAAAGTTCCCATTTCCTGGCACCTCTGTGGCATGAATATTATTTGACACTCCAAACCACAATGTTGCCCCAATCTTGACGCATATGAATACAGAGTGCTTCAGTATCTGAGAAATGTTGAATGGTACTGAACATTGTGTAATCATCAGTAAACATCCCCACTGCAGTCCTCATGATGGAGGGAAGGTCATTGGTGAAGCAGCTGCAGATGGTTGGGCCTAGGACACTACCCTGAGCATTTCTTGCAACAATGTCCACTGAGTGGGATGATTGACCTCCAACAGCCACAGTTATCTTCCTTCATGTTAGATATGATTCCAATCAGTGGCAGGTTTTCCCGATTCCCATTGATTTCAGTTTTGCTCAGACTCAATGAGATCACAGTCGGTCACTCTCATCTCATCACTTGAGCTCAGCTCTTTTGTCTAAATTGAGCAACAGTGAGCATGTTATTGATGGTATTACTCGATAGCACCTTTTTTAAAAATGTTTTTATTCTCCACTTTCACATTTTCCTTCAAAATTTACATCCCACCCACAAACAGTAAACGGTAACAAATACAAAATCAATCCCCTTAACAATATCAACGATCCCATCCTCCCACCACCCCAAACAACGGCCCACCTGTCAATATATGCATCCAATAAAACAAACACTCCCACGGTGGCAACAAAAAACAAAGGAGAAAAAGAAAAAGGAGTCCGGGACCGCCCATGGTCACCATTGACCTACAGAGTCCACTCCCCCTCCCCCCTCTACACTCAACGCCATCCAACCTCTGAAAAAGTACCGTACATGACACCCAAGAGTTGTACACACACCCCCCCCCTCAGTCTCCAACTCCACCCGTCCACTGCCTCGTGTAAAACTCCTCCCCCCAACCTCGGTTCCTTCCCCCCAACTTTCCACCCCGGCTAGACCACTCGGACCTATTCTGCCAGGCTCCGATGGCCGCAGCCCCTCCCCCCACCTCACTCCCGTTCACTGGCCAGCTTAAACCGGCCAGCGTGGAGGCCCCCGCCCAGGTCCCTTTCCCCCTTGCCCGGCCCTAGGAAAGCCCAGAAATCCCCTCTTAGCATACAAACCCCGCATATCCACCTACACCCCAAAGAGCCCTCATTTCGAGTGAAAGTCCCATCATTTCCCTTGTCCAAATATATACAACATTGGCTCCTTTAGCCCATACACCCGCACGCAGTGAAACAAAAAAAAAAAAAAATACAGTCAGTCATGAAGTCACATCGGCACATGGCCATTTCTCAATTTCTCAGTTCTGCCACAGTCCTTCTGCCTTCGCAAACTCCTCCGCTGCTTCCGCCATTCCAAAATAAAAGTCCCTGAGCTTGTAAGTCACCCTCAGCTTCGCTGGATATACAATGCCACAATGCACCTTGCTAATGTACAGTGCCCTCTTCACCCGGTTGAAGGCAGCCCGTCTCCTCGCCAGCTCCACCGTAAAGTCCTGGTATACATGTATACCAGCTCCAGCCCGCTTCTGCTTGGCCCAGCTCAGGACCTTCTCCTTCACACTGTATCTACGGAAGCACAGAGTCACTACCCTTGGCGGCTCACTCGCCATTGGTACAGGCCTCCACAACCAATGAGCCCGATCCAGTTCATATCGGGAGGGATCCTCCCCCTCCCCCAATAGTTTTGCCAGCATCGCGGCAAAATACTCAATCGGCTTCAGTCCTTCAACTCCTTCGGGCAGCCCCACAATCCTCAAATTCTGTCGCCTGAATCTGTTTTCCAGGTCTTCCATTTTTCCTCGCAGATCCTTGTTAATGTCCATCACCTTCCGCATCTCCTTCCCCATCGAGGCAAGTTGATCACCGTGCTGCAATAATGTCTCCTCCACTTCCTTCAGCGCCTCCCCTTGCTCTCGCACCTCCACCACTGCGCGCCACCGCCGTCATCACCGGGGAATCGCCTCCTCCACCAGCTCACTCAAAACCTCTCTCATCTCCTTCCTCATTGTCTCCATGTATCTTGTAAACTGCCTTTCGAATTCCGCAGCCATCACCTTAGTTATTTCTTCAGCTGTAAGCAATGTGGCCTCCACTGGTGCTCCAGCCTCCATTTTCCTTGGTGACCCCGCGGTGACCTTTCCACTCCCCGACGGACCTTCAGCTGTTTTCTTCACGGATGATTTTTTGCTTACCCTTGACATTTTTCTTCACTGTTTCTTCCTGCTTTTGCCGCCTCCGTGGACCCTGGGACCGGGCTTAAAGCCCCGAGAATGCCGTTCCCGAACGGGAGCCCTCCATTGTGCGGCCGCCTCCCGCCCGCCATCACCGGAAGTCACTCGATAGCACCTTTGATGACAGCTTCTATATTTTGTTGATGATTGAGAATTGTAGCCATCTAAGATGGCTACCTGCAAAGGACCATGGGAATTATGGCCAACCCAGGACTCAGGCAGATACAGAGCCTATGTGTATCTGAAACACAGGGAACCAGACCTGATCGAAACCCCCCCCCCCCGTTCGTTTGCATTTTAATGGCCCATTTTCCCAGGACAATAGGACTCCAATCAAGCAACCGGTACAGCCACAGACTGATCGGCGCCACTCCCTTTATCAGAAAGCCCAACTGCCAAGGTCAACAGCCACTAAGGACCTGCCCAGCCACCAAGGCACCCACCCCTTTATTGGCCGAAATCGAAGACAGTGATCAGAGCCCTGTCGAACCATTGGGTCCAAGGTTAAGGACTGCCCCAAAGAGCACAAAATCCCAGAGGGATAAAAGAGAGCATAGCCATGTGTTCTGTCTCTTTTGGATCCAGCCTGTGCCAACCCAATTGCAGCAGGAACAGCCAGCCAAGTTCAAGACCAATGATCGTTACCTGACGGATGAGCCCAGCAGAGACAGAGCCACTTCGAACCAGCCAAGTGAAATCCAGATAAAGGCCTTATCCATATGCACAGTGCCGGTCGCCCTGAAGTTAAGTATAGGTTATTGTAGCTGATATGTGTAGTTTAACTCGTAGTAGATATTGTGTTTGCATGTTGACATAGCTCTTGTGTATGTAAATAAACCATCTTTTGAACTAACTAACTGGTTGTGTGGTCATTTGATCGATATAAGGGAAGGCTTGTGGTTCACCAACATTATTAATTGAGCAACAGAATAAACTGATGTAATGGTGATTTGCCATGTTGGATTTGTCCTGCTTTGTGGTCAGGATACAGCTGAGCAATTTTCCACATAATCGGGTGGATGCCAGTGTTCTGGTGCACTTGAATGTTTGTCTAGGGACATGACTAGTTCTGGAGCACAAAGTCTTCAGTACTACTGCCAGAATGTTGTCAGAATCCATACACTTAGCTGGAATGCAATGCCTTCAGCTGTTTCTTGATATCACATGGAGTGGATCGAATTGGCTGAAGACTGGCATCTATGCTGCTAGGAATCTCAGGAGGAGGCCAAAATGGATCATTCACTTGGCACTTCTGACTGAGGATGGTTGCAAATACCTCCTCATCTTCAAATACTTTCACAGAGGTGGGGGGCACGGTGGCATAGTGGTGAGCACTTCTGCCTCATGGTGTCGAAAACCCCGGTTCGATCCTGGCCCCGGGTCACTGTCCTTGTGGAGTTTGTACATTCCCCCCGTGTCTCCATGGGTCTTACCCCCACAACCCAAAGATGGCATTGTAGGTGGATTGGCCACACTAAATTGCCCCTTAATTAGAAAAAAAAAATTGGGTACATTGTTTTTTTAAAAATACTTTCATGGCCTCACTGCCCCCTTTCTCCATAACCTCTCCAGTTCTACAGCCTTAAGAGATGGCAATAGTCCTCCAATTTTGACCTCTTGTGAATTTTGACCCAATTTTATTTGCTCCACCATTGCCGCTGATCTTTGGTTGTCAGTGTCCTGGGCTCTCTCATTTCCTCATTAAGCCTCTTTACCTCTATCCTCTCTTTTCAGATGCTTCTTAAAACGTATCCCTTTGACCAAGTTTTTGATCATCAGCTCTAATATTTTGATGTCAAATTTTAGTTGACAATGCTCCTGTGATGTGCCTTGTGATGTTTAACTACATTTGAGGTGCTATCTAAATGCAAGTTGTTGTTGAATATATGGTTGCTTCTAATTACACAAGGTAAATCATGTCAGATAGTGGCAAAAAAAAGGTTATTCTTTAACTAGGATATACCTTACAAAAAGGCTCTTGATTGACACAGCATTGGTAGGTTGAAATCCCATTTACTTCTGTCTTTATACCTTTAAAAGAACAAGTGGAAAAATATTTAAAGTTTCTCAATTGAAGACAAAGAGCTCCTCTACTTCATACCAGTTTCCAGCATACACATTTTGAAATTAAACAATACTAGTATGATGGCATTTAGGAACAATAAAACTTGAACAGATTACTAAATATAGTGAAGATAAAATTGAATATGGGCAGGGATGCAAAACAGGCAACTTCACATCATTCACACATGATACGCCACACCCAATATTCAGTTCTATTAATTTCAATGTTGTTCAAGTGTCATTTAGAAATATTTTTAAAAGAATAGAGTTAACAAAGTGAACGTTGGTCTGATAGAGGGTGATTCCAGAGAATTAATAATGGAAAAAAGGAAATGGCAGATGAATTGAACAGGTATTTTGCATCAGTCTTCACTATGCAGCAGGGGTTTTCAAACTCAGGGTCGCGACCCGCAGGTGGATCGCGGGCAGGTTTCGAGGGGGTTGCGGCACTTGGTCGCGGCATTCCGGATCGCAGGTGGAACAGCCAACGGCGCGACCAGCTTTTAAAAATGCCGGCCATTATGGACTTTTAACAAAATAAAAACCTTCCCTGGTGTTTTCAAAAGCCCATTTTACTCCATTTTAAGACTGCGAGCCAACCCGCGTATGCATGCCAGAGCAAGCAGTGCACAGGCCCGGAGCCGAGCGGGGTGGACCGCCTCCTGACGTCAGCATGCTGTCCAGGGCCAGTTTTGTTTTCAGAAAACAACGGAATCCTCCCACCAGAAGCGGCAGCAGAGAGCAGGCCATGTGCCCCATGCGCTGATGTCACAAGTTCTGGGCACGAGAGAGGTTCCTCTATTTTGCCGCTGCCAGAAGTGCTGGTGTGAACTCCTGGGCCTTTGGTGAACAGCCCATGAAGAAGAAACTGAAAACAGCATAAAGATGATTACTTGATGTATGGGTTATTAATTGTCCCACTGCAAATCAGGATTTAAAGTTCATGTGTGTTATATGCAGGGAAGCACTGGCAAATTAAAGTTAAAAACCCTCAAAACATCAAAGACATTTGAAGACTAAACATGGTGAGTTTGAGGACAAACCTCTTTATTTTTTTCAGCAGATGCAGTGAGATCTTAAATCGTCAGCGGAAGTCATTATCAGAAATGTAACATTGAATAACAAAGCAAGTGACATCGTGAGGACCAAGCAGGCTCATCTGTCACATTAAAGGTAAGTGAAAATGGTGGGTCGCGAAGGTCAGCCGGCGTGGGTCGTGAAGGTCGGCCAGCGTGGGTCACGAAGGTCGGCTGGTGTGGGTCCCAAAGGATGGCCGATTGGTAAAAATGGGACCTGGGCAAAAAAGTTTGAAAAACACTGCTATATAGGATACAAGTACCATCCAGATGCAGCTAGAAACCAAGAAATGTAAGGGAGGGGATAGCTCAGGAAAATTAGTTACCAGAGAAGTCGTACTGAGTAAATTGCTGGAACTGCAGGCTCACAAGAGCCTGGGTCCTACTGGACTTCACCCTAGGGTCTTAAAAGATAGTTGATGCTATGATTTCAATTGTCCAAAGCCCCCTAGATTTGGGGAAGATCCCATTAGATTGGAAGATAGCAAATATAACTTTTAAGAAGTGAGGAAGACAGAAAGCAGGAAAGGCCAGCTGGTTTAACATCTGTTTTGGGAAAATGTTAGAAACTATTATTAAAGGAATTATAAGTAGGACACTTGGATAGCTCAAGTAATCAGGCAGAGTCAACATTGTTTTGTGCAAGTGAGATAATGTTTAACCTGGAGTTCTTTGAGGAAGTAGCATGTGCTGTGGCTAAAGGAGAACCTATAAATGTACTTTAAAAAAAATATTGAGATGTGGTGTCACTGGCAAAGCCACCATTTTTTGACATCCTTTATTGTCCTTAAATTAAGGGTAGTTAAGAATCAACCATCACATGTAGTCCAGACCATGTAAAGACAGCAAATCATAAGTGAGCCAGATGTTTTTCACAATAATCGATGATAGTTTCATAGTTACCATTAATGAGACTAGACTTCCAGATTTATTAATTGAATTCAAATTCCACCAACTGCCATGCTAGGATTTGAACCCATGTCCCCAATGCTTGAGCCTCAATTCATCCTGTGACATTACCATTATGTCATCATTTCCCTATAGTACTTAGATTTTAAAAAAGACATATTGTGGCTTGGTGGTCATGCCCCTATCTCTGGACCAGAAGCTCCAAGTTCAAGTCCAATGTCAGGACATACTTGCCACGGAAGGAGCGTTCATAACGCAGTTCAACGAGCTGATATTCACCTCTTCCACCATTTCCCCACTAGTCCCCAAAGGATAAAACAGTGTAGATGTGAAGATATACAAAAAAAACCTTTGATTTCTAGAAGGCATTTGATAAAGTGGCACATCAAAGGTTATTGCAGAAAATAAAAGCTCATGGCAAGGAAATAACATATTAGCATGAAGAGATGGCTGGCTGGCTAACAGGAAGCACAGAGTAGGCATAAATGGGTCTTTTCTGGTTGGCTGGATGTAACAAGTGGTACAGTGCATCAGTCGTGGGACCTCAACTATTTATAATTTATTTAAATGACCTGGGTGAAGGGATTGAAGGGATGGTTGCCAAATGTTCAGACGATACAAAAAGGCTACAAAAAGACATGGATAGGTTAATGAGTAAGCAAAAATCTGACAAATGGAATATATGGGACAATGTGAAATTGTCCATTTTGGCAGGAAGAATAAAACACATTGGGGGCGATTCTCCAATATTGAGCCCAAGTGTTCGCGCCGTCGTGAACGCCGTCGCGTTTCACGACGGCACGAACCGGGCCCGGGTACGACGGATTCTGGCCGCCACAGGGGGCCAGCACGACGCTGGAGCGGTTCACGCCGCTCCAGCCTCCTTACACGGCGCCAAATGGGCGCCGCGCCAACCCGCGAATGCGCAGTTGGGCCGCGCCAACCTGCGCATGCGCGGGGGACTTCTTACGCGCGCCGGCCCCGACCCAACATGGGGTCGGTGTTCGGGGCGGGCCGCGCCAGAATGTAGGCCCAGGGAGGAAGAGGCCGGCCTGCCGATCGGTGGGCCACTATCGCGGGCAGACCCCATCGGAGCCCCCCCCCCCCCCCCCCCCCCCCCCCCCGGTGAAGGTTAGACAGGCTAGGCTTGTATCCACTGAAGTTTCGAAGAGTAAATGTTGACTTGATTGAAACATATGAGATCCTGGACTTCTGGTGGTGGCGATGCGCTGAGCGGACACACATCAGGTGGCTCTTCTCCCGGTTAGACCCAATACAGTGAACTTATTTGAGTTTTTGGACCTAAAAGCCACCTAAATACTCCCCCTCAAAAAAACAAAAGGCATCAACAGCGCGAGAAGGAAAGAGGATGCCCGCGAACAGCAGCTCGAGGAGACGATGAGAAGTCAGAGGCATAAGCGGAGGAAAGGGGCAGGAGCAATGAGCTGACGGAACGGTGGCCCCATGAGGCGAGGGCAGAGGCCCAGGCGAACCAGGAGGGGGAAAGATCGGCAACACGAACGGCGGAGCAAGAGCAGACAACGACACCCCCCCCCCCCCCCCCCCCCCCCCGCCACCCTACACAGCTACACAGAGGGACGGATGGAGGAATGTTTTAAAAAAGGAACTGACCACTATGAAGGAAGCGATCAAGACGGAGTTCCAGGTGGTGATGAAGGAGGTGGTGACGGAAATGATAGCCACCCTTCAGTGCACAATAGAAGGCCTGCGATGGAAGGCGGAGAAAACAATCCTGTACCTGGAGAAGGCATCAATGGACCAGAGCGACAGGATCGTGGCTCTGGAGGCCAAGGTGAAGAGGTTGGTGGCGGCACAGGGGAACTTAAAAGGGAAGGTGTGGACCTGGATAATAGATCCAGGTGGCAAACGTCCGCATCGTGGGTCTGCCAGACCGGGGATTGAGGGAATGGGCTCAACGGGTTACATCATCCAAATGCTGGGCAATCTAGTTGTGAAGGAAAGCTTACCAAACCCTCCAGAGATGGACAGGGCACACAGGTCGCTCCAGCCGAAACCCAAAAATGGGGAGCAGCCGGGAGCAATAATTGTGAAACGACACCGATTCCAGTACCAGGAAAAGATTTTGAGGTGGGCCCAACAGATGAAGTCGTGCTTGTGGTAAGGGCACAGAATCAGGATCTATCAAGACATTGGTGCGGACCTGGCAAAAAAGAGGGCCAAATACAACAGAGCAAAATCGGCGCTCTACGAAAAAGGAGTGCGATTCGGCATGCTATTCCAGGCCAAACTCTGGGTAACATACCAGGGGAAGGAACATTACTTCGGCACCCCGGCGGAGGCCGACGAGTTCGTAAAAACAAACAACCTGGAGTATTGTGTTCAGTTTTGGTCTCCTTACCTGAGAAAGGACGTACTGGCGCTGGAGGGTGTGCAGAGGAGATTCACTAGGTTAATCCCAGAGCTGAAGGGGTTGGATTACGAGGAGAGGTTGAGTAGGCTGGGACTGTACTCGTTGGAATTTAGAAGGATATGGGGGGATCTTATAAAATTATGAAGGGAATAGATACGATAGATTCGGGCAGGTTGTTTCCACTGGCGGGTGAAAGTAGAACTAGGGGGCATAGCCTCAAAATAAGGGGAAGTAGATTTAGGACTGAGTTTAGGAGGAACTTCTTCACCCAAAGTGTTGTGAATCTGTGGAATTACTTGCCCAGTGAAGCAGTTGAGGCTCCTTCATTAAATGTTTTTAAGATAAAGATAGATAGTTTTTTGAAAAATAAAGGGATTAAGGGTTATGGTGTTCGGGCGGGAAAGTGGAGCTGAGTCCACAAAAGATCAGCCATGATTTCATTGAATGGCGGAGCAGGCTCGAGGGGTCAGATGGCCTACTCCTGCTCCTAGTTCTTATGTTCTTATGAAGCAAAAGGAATCTTTTTGCACTGGCTCCGCTGCTTTGAGGCCTACCTCGCCGCCTCCTCCTCGCTCGCCGTCACCGAGGCACAGAAGCTGAGTCTCCTCCACGCCCGGGTGAGCCACAGAATCTCTGTACTAATCGAAGACGCGACCACGTACGCAGACACGGTCGCGATCCTGAAAAGACATTACGTGAGGCCGGTGAACGAAGTGTTCGCGTAGCATCTCCTCACCACACATCGTCAACGCACCGGGGAATCGCTGCAGGAATATCTACGGGACCTGAGGGTACTCGCTCGAAACTGCAACTACAAGGACGTCACGGGCTCGCAGCACATGGAACTCGCCATCCAGGACACCCATGTGGCTAGAGTCCGGTCCAACTATGTCAGACAGCGCCTGCTCGAATAGGGTACCCTTGACCTAGAAGAGACGGTAAAACCCACCTCATTAGAGGTAGCCTTCCAGAGCCTAAATGCTTTCCCCTCCGACCACGCAATTTCCTCATGGGCGCCGGAGACGTGACCATCACCTGACCCGAGCGTGTCCCAGGCCTGTGCCGCGTGGCTGCCCACCCAACCCGGGGGGCCGCCTTGCTATTTCTGCGGTCAGAACCAGCACCCCAGGCATCGTTGCCCAGCTCAGAACGCGACCTGCAGCAAGAAAAGACATTTTGCCAAAGTCTGCTTGGCCCGACCCAAAGTTCCAAAATCGCAGGCCCAACTCACACTCACAGGCCCGCAGACCCCACAGCGTGGCTGCGTGCCTGCCGGTAACGTCCCCTTCTGACGCGTCATCCGCTTCGTGCTATCCGTGGGGGCCGCCAACCTTAACCCTACCCGACACGTGCGACTCATGGGGGTTGCCATCTTGGCCGCCATCTTCAAAGCCAGCCGACACGTGCGACCAACGGTGGCCGCCATCTTGGCCGCCATCTTCAATGCCACCCGACATGTGCGACCGATGGGGGCCGCCATCTTGGGACCACCCCGCTACCACCGACCACGCCGGCTACCCGCAGCTTGACGCTGTCAGTCTCGACCAGTCACGGCCCAAGCACCTCAAGAACTCCATGATGACCGTCCGGGTCAATGGGCACGAAACGCCCTGTCTGTTTGACTCTGGGAGCACGGAGAGCTTCATCCATCTGGACACGGTAAGGTGCTGTTCTCTCCAGATTTCCCCCGCATCCCAAACAATCTCCCTTGCTTCCGGATCACATTCAGTGCAGATCCGGGGGTACTGTGTCGTGAACCTCGCGATACAGGGCGCCAAGTACACCGATTTTGTCCTCCCCCATCTCGGCGCTCCTCTCTTGTTAGGACTGGATTTCCAGTGCAACCTCAGAAGCCTGACCGTGACGTTCGGCAGACCCCTACCCCCTCTCACCGTATGTAGCCTCGCAACCCTTAAGGTCACCCCTCCCCCGCTCTTCGCGAACCTCACCTCCGACTGTAAACCTGTCGCCACCAGGAGCAGGAGATACAGTGCCCAGGACAGGACTTTAATCAAGTCGGAGGTCCAGCAGCTCTTGAGGGAGGGGATCATCGAGGCCAGTAATATCCCCTGGAGAGCCCAAGTGGTGGGCGTCAGGACCGGGGGAAAGAACCGGATGGTTGTAGACTACAGCCAGACCATAAATCGTTACACTCAACTCGATGCGTACCCCCTTCCCCGCATAGTGGACATGGTTAATCAGATAGCACACTACCGGGTTTTCTCCACGGTAGATCTGAAGTCCGCATGCCACCAGCTTCCGATCCGCCGGACGACCGCCACTACACTGCCTTTGAAGCAGACGGCCACCTCTTCCACTTCCTCAGGGTCCCCTTCGGCATCACCAATGGTGTCTCGGTATTCCAAAGAACGATGGACCGAATGGTTGACCAGTACAGGCTGTGGGCCACATTCCCGTACTTGGATAACGTCACCATCTGCGACCATGATCAGCAAGTCCACGACGCTAACATTCAGAAGTTCCTCCAAACCGTCCAAGCCCTCAATCTCACCTACAACAAGGAGAAAAGCGTTTTCCCACAGCCCAACTAGCCATCCTCGGCTATGTCGTGGAAAACGGCGTCCTAGGGCCCGACCCCGACCACATGCGCCCCCTCCTGCAACTTCCCCTTCCCCACTGCCCCAAGGCCCTGAAAAGATGCCTGGGGTTCTTCTCATATTATGCCCAGTGGGTCCCCAACTATGCAGACAAAGCCCGCCCACTTATCAAAGCCACCATCTTTCCCCTGACGACTGAGGCCCGCCTGGCCTTCAGCCGCATAAAGGCAGACATTACCACGGCCGCGATGCACGCTGTGGACGAGTCTATCCCCTTCCAGGTGGAGAGCGACACGTCGGATGTCGCCCTGGCCGCTACCCTTAACCAGGCAGGCAGGCCCGTAGCCTTCTTTTCAAGTACCCTAAACGCCTCAGAGATTCGACACTCCTCTGTCGAAAAGGAAGCTCAAGCCATTGTGGAAGCTGTGCGGCATTGGAGGCACTACCTGGCCGGTAGGAGGTTCACCCTCGTCACCGACCAATGGTCGGTCGCCTTTATGTTGAACACACAGCGGGGCAAGATCAAGAATGATAAAATCTTGAGGTGGAGAATCAAACTCTCCACCTATAATTACGATATTGTGTATCGTCCTGGGAAGCTCAATGAGCCCCCGATGCCCTGTCCCGCGGCACATGCGCCAGCGCGCAAGATGATCGACTTCGGGCCATCTACAATGACCCCTGTAACCCGGGGGTCACCCGGCTTCTCCACTTCATCAAGGCCCGCAACCTGCCCTACTCCACCGAGGAGGTCAGGGCCATGACCAGCGACTGCCAAGTCTGCGCAGAGTGCAAGCCTCACTTCTATCGGCCAGACAAGGCCCACCTGGTGAAGGCATCCCGCCCGTTTGAGCGCCTCAGAGTCGATTTCAAAGGGCCCCTCCCCTCCACTGACCGCAACGTGTATTTTCTCAACGTCGTTGACGAGTACTCCCGTTTCCCGTCCCATGCCCCGACATGACCGCGGCCACTGTCATTAAGGCCCTGCACAGCATCTTCACCCTGTTCAGTTTCCCCACTTACGTCCACAGTGACCGGGGCTCCTCGTTTATGAGCGATGAGCTGCGTCAGTATCTGCTCGGTAAGGGCATTGCCTCGAGCAGGACTACATGCTACAACCCCCGGGGAAACGGACAGGTGGAGAGGGAGAACGCGACGGTATGGAAGGCCGTCCTTCTGGCCCTCCACTCCATTCGGTCGCTCCTCTGCACAGCCACGAACGAGACCCCTCATGACCGTCTATTTGTCTTCCCCAGAAAATCCACCTCCGGGGTCTCGTTTCAGTCCTGGCTGACAACACCAGGGCCTGTCCTCCTCCAGAAGCACGTGAGGAGCCATAAGTCCGACCCCCTGGTCGAGAGGGTCCAGCTCCTACATGCCAACCCTCAGTATGCCTACGTGGCGCACCGCGACGGCCGACAAAATACAGCCTCCCTCCGGGATCTGGCACCCGCCGGTTCCCCAGCGATCATCACCCATGCCCCCTCCCCTACACCGAACACAGCCCCCACCCCTACACGGCCGACTCACCCCCTCCCCCCATCGCCGACCAACCATGATGAAGCTCCAGATGACACGCTCCCGGAGTCAACGAGCCCAACACCCGTGTCCGCAGCTAAACCGGAGCTGAGGCGATCACAGAGAACGATCAAGGCGCCGGACAGACTCGATCTGTGAGCCCACTTCACCCCCGCTAGACCTCAATTTTTTAACAGGGGGTGAATGTATTGCTGCTACAATTAACCACTGTATTGTATTGTATTATGTTGATGCCCTTGTGGGCTCCGCCTGCGGCTCCGTCCCCTCGGGGATGGTATATAGATCTGCAGCCTGTAGGCGGCACTCAGTACAGAGCAGTCGCAGGCAGGCACAGATCTCGCTTATTAAAACCACTGTTCACTTCTACTAATCGTCTCGTGTGAATTGATGGTCGCAACAACACTCACATCGACTTCTTTGCAGTGGGGAAATCGGTTCTTCCAGGAATCATAGGAGCGGAATATTTTGAGATCGTCATCTCCGACCATGCTCCACATTACATGGATGTGAGGTTGGAGACGGGAAGTACCCAGCGCCCCACGTGGAGGCTGGACACAGACCTCCTGGCCGACAGTGCTTCTGCCAGAAAATATTGTGGGCCACAGGCGATTACGTTAGTAACAACCAAAACGGGGAGGTCTCACCCTCCACATTCTGGGAGGCAATGAAAGCCGTGATCAGAGGAGAGATCATAGCCTACAAGGTGTGCAGAGATAGGGAAGAGAGGGCGGCCAGGCAGTAGCTGGCCGACTCCATTTTGGAGGTCGGCAAAAAGTACTCCGAGACCGTAGAGCTGCTGGCGGAGAGGAATATTGACTTTAACCTGCTATTTACCAGGAAAGTAGTGCACCAATTCCGCCAGACACGGGGGACCTTCTATAAACACGGGGACAAGGCTGTCCGCCTACTGGCTCACCAGCTGCGAAAGCAGGCAGCCACGAGGGAGCCACAGGTAAAGAATAACAGAGGCAGACTGGTAGCAGAACCAAAGAGGTCAACCGAGCATTCGAGACCTTCTACCAAGGGCTGTACACCTCCGAGACTCCCGACGGGGATGAAACTGTTCCTCGATGGACTGGAACTACCAGTTATGGGGGAAGATGCCTCCTATGTTAGCACAGGCCACAATCTCACTGATACCCAAAAACGATAAAGACCCGACGGAATGCGGATCATATAGACCCATTTCGCTACTGAATGTAGACTTGAAAATACTCGTGTAGGTCTTGGCCAAAAGGCTGGAAAGCTGCGTACCAGAAGTGGTCGCAGAGGACCAAATGGGCTTTGTCAAGCCACAGGAAGGACTGAAGGCAGTCATGCAGATCCTGAAAGAGTTCAAAACCTTATTGGGTTACAAACTCAACCTGGGCAAAAGTGAAGCATTCCTAGTGAACCCAAACGCGGGAGGGACAGAGTTGGAGGGACTCCCATTTAAAACAGCCCAGAAAAGAATACGATACCTGGGGATCCAAATAACCAGAGATTGGACACAGATCACAAGTGGAACCTGACCAGCCTGGTGGAGGAAGTCAAAAAAGACCAACAGAGGTGGGGTGCACTCCCACTTTCCCTGGCGGGGAGAGTGCAGACGATCAAAATGAACATGCTGCCGAGGTTCCTCTTCCTGTTTAGATCCTTAGCGATCTTCCAAAACGTAGACAGTTTAATCATGGCGTTTGTGTGGGGGCGTAAGAACCCGAGAGTTCCCAACCCATGGGGATGGGTAAACAAACCCAATTCAGAGTGGGTGCGGATGGAGGAGGCCTCCTGCAAGGGGACAACCCTCCCGGCCTTGGCTACAGTAGCACTCCCATCCCCCTTGGTAAAAACACATTAAACCACTGGTAGCGGCCACACTGAAAATGTGGGCCCAATTAAGACAGCACTTCGGGCTGACTAGGATGTCCCCCAGGGCAATCACAAATTCCGCCCAGCCATGCTAGACACTACCTTTAGCAAATGGAGGCAGGACGGGGACACACTGACAGTTAGGGACTTTTACGTAGGGCACAGACTGGCGACACTGGACGAACTGACGGTGGAATGGGAACTGCCAACAGGACAGGAAATGAGAACCTGCAAATAAAGCACTTCCTCCGCAAAGATACAGTAAGGTACCCCGGGGCCCCGGAGATTACACCTGATAAATACAGACAGTAAAGAAGGGGGACTCTGTAGGAAAATGTATGGACAGCTACTGGACAGAGCCTGAACACCACAGGACGCGACCACATGGAAATGGGAGGATGAATTGGGGACAGAAGTGGGGTGGGGATTCTGGAGCAAAGCACTGAGCAGGGCCAACTCCACCTCCTCCTATTCAAGGCTCAGCGTCATGCTGTTCAAAGTGGTGCACAGAGCACGCCTGACCAAAACCCGAATGAGCAGGTTCTTCAGGAGGTGAGGATAAATGTGAACGGTGCCAGAGGGGCCCGGCTAACCACACCCGGCCTGCCCCAAACTTGCTGGGTTCTGGACAGCCTTCTCCGAGGCAATGTCGAAGGTTGTAGAGGTGAAGGTGAAGCCATGCCCATACGTGGCAATCTTTGGGGTATCAGAGCAGCCAGAGCTACACATGGGGAAGAGGGCCGCGCCCTAGCTTTCGCTTCCCCAGTCACATGCCGAAGAATCCTGCTCGGCTGGCGATCGGCAGCACCATTCACAGCTGCAGACTGGCTTGCTGACCTTTCGGAATTTCTTCACCTGGAGAAGATTCAGTATGCCATCCGAGGGTCGGAGGAAAGCTCCTGTAGGGACCACATGCAAAGCCAGATGGCGGCAAATTGTAAATAGGACAACATAAGGGAAGAAAAAGACAAACCTTTCTGTATTGTACAGTGAATGAACACAGCCAGCAATGCACAAAATTGTTTATAAATTTTGAAAAGGCCAATAAAAAGATTTTTTTAAAAGAAACATATAAGATCCTGAAGGGCCTTGACGGTAGATGTGGAGGGTGTTTCTTCTCATGAGAGACTCCAGGACTAGGGGTCACTATTTAAAAATAAGGGTTCGCCCATTTAAAATGGAGATGAGACTTCTGGTGGCAGCCATGAGTTGAGCAGACGCACAAAAGGTGTCTCTCTGGGGAATGTCTTACCAGGCCCTTTCAACCCATTAAATAGAGGCAAAAACACAACAGAAATCCCCCCCAACATCACCCAACTAACAAACAACCAACCAAAATGCTGTCAAAAGAGTCGCGGAGCTGATAAAATAGTAAAAGGCGAGTAAAGAAGATCCCAACCTCAGCAGGATGAAGCAGAGTGAAGCAGAGCAGAGCATGGTGGACCGTGCAAGGTCGTCAACACAAATGTTGGCCCACCCTCGATGGAGTGGCTGATTGAACTTCTCTCAATAGAACTGCAGAAACACAGGGACTCTATAAAAGAGGACCTTATGTCGGCCATGAAGTCGGCTTGAGAAACCATGCTAGCTCCCACAAAGGAAGTGATAGAAAAAACAGAGTGGAGACTGGAGACCGAGGAAATAAAGGTGCGCGACCTGGAAAAAGCGGCCACCGACCAGGGGGAGTGGATCGCCTCGCTCGAAGCCGAGATAGCAAGATTGGTAACAACCCAGAAAGCACTCGAGGTGAAAGTCGACGATCAGGAGAATAGGTCCTGTCAACAGAACCTGAGAATTATCTGTCTACCAGAGGGCACAGAGGGCAGGAACCCAACAGAGTGCGTCACTAGGGTGCTCAGGGGGGCTGGTGAGCGCTGTCCCGATGAATCAGCTTGCGAGCTGTCAATAGCGGCGAAAGGCCCGTGAGGCCTTGTTAAGTGGAGAAATTAATATTGAATAGCATTGCTGGTTTCGCTGGTCCCAGCATCAGAACGCTCATGGCAATTCCCGCTCGCGAGCACACTTAGATATTTTTCCGGAGGATTGCTCTCTCTGTGTCTGGTAATCATCCATGCCTGGTCATCCTGGGGAATCCTGACAAGCATTTTCCACACACAGCATTACTGGACACTGCAATTATTTTTTGAATCCGATTCACAAGCACACAAGAGAGATACAGTTTGCATTTCTGCTGTCCCCAGCTGTCCATTTACCTCTTGGGCCTGCAGATAACAAACTGTGCACCAGCCCCAGCACCAAAATCACAGTCCTTCAACAGTTCCATTCCCAATCCACACTCTTTCACAATCATCCAGACTCGAAACGTTAGCTCCCTTTTCTCTCCACAGATGCTGCCATATTTGCTGAGATTGTCCAGTATTTTCTGTTTTTGTTGTCATAGATTCAAGTCCTACTCCAGCATTTGGGCACAACATTCTGGGCTATCACTCCAGTGTGATTCTGAGGGAGTTCTGTATGTATTTTGGATGGCAGGTTTAACCGAAGCCCTATCCGCCCTTGTCAAGTGTTATGAAGTTGAATCTCCTCCCGTTTATTACATAAGCAGGGTCGAGTTTAATGAGCTTTTGGGGACATCAAAACCCTGCAGCATTGTCTCCAACACTTGAGGCCCCTTCCCTCAGGTTACAAACTTAACCTGAGCAAGTGCAAAATCTTCCTCGTGAACCCCAGGGCGGAGGATCAGAGCTGGGGAAGCTGCTGTTCAAGCTGGCCCAAACCAAATTCCGATACCTGGGGACCCTGATAGCACACGACTGGACACAAATCCATAAGTGGAACCTGTTGAGCCTAGTTGAAGAGGTAAAGAGAGACCTGGGGAGGTGGGATACACTCCTGTTCTCCCTGGCGGGAAAAGTGCAGATAATAAAATTTCTCTTCCTATTCAGATCCCTCCCGATCTTCATCCCCAAGGCTTTCTTCACCAAAGTAGATTAATTATGGTGTTTGTGTAGATGTGAAAAACTCCCAGGATCTGTAAAAGCGTCTTGCAAAGTAGGAGAAATATGGGGGGCTTGGTGCTGCCGAACTTTCTATTATACCACAGGGTGGCGAACGCATAAAGGTGCGCGGGTGGGTAAAAGAGCCAGAGGCGGAATGGGTGCGAATGAAGGAGACCTCCTGTATGTGGACATTCCTCTGAGCACAGACCACAGCCCCACTCCCATTTCCCCCAGCCAAGTACTCGAGAAACCCAGTGGTGGTGTCCACACTAAAGACCTGGAACCAGCTCAGACACCACTTTAATTTTGGTGCAATGTCTGTTATGGCCCCTCTCTGCAAAATTCATAAGTTCATCCCAGCGACAATAAATGTGGAGATAGGACAATAGGATACTGAAAGTAGGGGACCTCTATGTAGACAGCAGAGTAATGACTCTGGAGAAACTAACAGAAAAGCTCCAGCTCCTGAAAGGGAATGAGCTTTGATACCTGCAACTGAGGAACTTCCTTCACCAGGAGACTGCAACGTCCCCCCAGCTACACGGATACCCCTACTGGACAGACTGCGAGCATTGGGCAAAGTAAGGGACAGTAACTGCATGTACGGATGGCTGCTAGAGGAGATAAGGCGCCACTGGACGAGATATGAGAATAGTGGGAGGAGGAACTGGGCATGGAGATGAGGTGGACTCGGGATTGAAGGCACCACATAGGACAAACTCCACCTCCTCGTGCACAGGGCTGTGCCTAACACAGCTAAAGGTAGTGCACAGGGCACACTTGCCTAGAACACGCATGAACAGTTTATTTCCAGAAGCGGAGGACAAATACGAACAGTGCCAAGAGGCCAGGCTAACCACACCAACATGTTCTGGGCCTGCCCCAAACTTGTTGGATACTGGATCATCTTTTTTGAAGCCATGTCCAGGATTGTGGAGTGAGGGTGGAGCCATGCCCACTGGTGGCAGGTCATCGGGGTGTCAGAACAGCCAGAGCTCTTTACGCAGAGAGGGGCAAGCGACATGGCCTTTGCCTGCCTGATCGCCCGCTGGAGATTCCTGTCCGGCTGGAGATCAGCAGCACTACCCAAGTCCGGAGATTGACTGTTTGACTTGGCGGAATTCCTCAAATTGGAGAAAATAAAATTTGTCATCAGAGGACCAGAAGGCTTCCACATTACATGGAAGCAATCCACCAGCCTCTTCGAGAACCTGTTCGGGAACAACTAACTTGGGGGGGAACAGGGATTGGGGATTGACGGAGGGGTGGGGGCAGACCGAACTAGAATGATGCTGCCACAGCAATTAATAGGTTACGTCTTTGTAGCCTCAAACGCTTCCCTGGTATGTTTTAATACCATGGGGCAACAGGTATATGGTTAATAATATGCCTACTAAACTTCCGGTGGAGGAGTAGGTCGCACATTTGATAGCTCCCGCCTATGACGGACTTTTGGACCTTTTTCCCCTGTTTTTTCCTGGATTTTATTGGATAAATCGGTGAAGAGTGAGACAGTGAGGAGAAAATCCCCTCCAGTGTATGGAGAATTGGACCAGAAGTGGCCGTGTGTGAAGACAAAGTCCTATAAGGAAGAAGCGAGCAGAGCTGGCAACGCGGGAAAGCATGGCGGAGAGTCAGGGCCACGGGGAAACGGCACAGTGGTCGACGGAGCAGCTGGTGACGTTTTTTGAAGAGTGCTTTGCCAAGCTTAAGAAGAACACGCTGGACCCGATCAAGGTTTCGATTGATCAGGTGGTGCAGAATCAAGAAACCCACGGACGAGCGATCCAGGAGGTGGGGAAAAAGGTGTCCGAGCACGAGGAATACATAACCATACTGGAGACCAAGGTGGAGATGATGAATGACCGCCAGAAAAGAATGCAGGAGAAGCTGGAGGACCAGGAGAACAGGTCCAAGAGGCAGAATCTGAGAATCGTCGGCCTCCCTGAAGGCAATGAGGGATCGTATGCGAGGGCCTATGTGACGAACATGCTGGAGAAGTTGATGGGGGCTGAGACATTCCCTCGGCCCCTGGAAGTGGATAGAGCGCACAGATCCCTCGCGAAGAAGCCCCGAGCGAACGAGCCGCCTAGGACGATGGTGGTACGTTTACACCGCTTCCTGGATAAGGAACACGTTCTGCGGTGGTCCAAGAAAGAGTGGAGCAGCAAGTGGGAGAATTGTGAGCTGCGCATTTATCAGGACCCGGGCGCGGATTTGGCAAAGAGGCGAGCTGGGTTTAATCGGGCAAAAGCGGCCCTCTTTAAGAAGGGGGTGAAGCTCGGGTTGTTGTACCCAGCCCGTCTGTGGGTCACACATGAGGAACGGGACTTTTACTTTGAAACACCAGACGATGTATGGACTTTCATCAAAGAAAAAAGACAGGAGGTGAACTAAAAGACATTGAAGCCTTGGAGAGTATTGTAGTGGCGATTTGTTGTAAATCATTTTTGAGCTGTTACTAGGGGGGAGGGAGGGGGGGCTGCTTTGCTGACAGGGGAGAAACTGTTACTAGGGGACAAATGGGAGGTAGGGGACGGCGAATGCCTGAGGGGGAGCTCGAGGAAGCCGGGGGGGCGAGCTGGAGGCTGGCCAAAAAAAGGTGATGGTTAGTCGGCAGGGGTGGGGAAGCCCCCCAACCAGGCTGATTACATGGAACGTTAGAGGGTTGAATGGGCCGGTCAAGAGGGCTCGCGTGTTTGCGCATTTGAGGGGGGCTGAAGGCGGACGTGGCAATGTTACGAGATACACACCTAAAGGTTATAGACCAGACTAGATTGAGAAAGGGGTGAGTTGGCCAAGTATTCCAATCAGGGCTGGACTCAAAGACCAGGGGGGTAGCGATCTTGGTCAATAAACGAGTGGAATTCGAGGCAGGGAGAATCGTGTGAGACATGGGGTTGTAGGTACATAATGGTGAGTGGGAAGCTGGAGGGGGTGCGGGTGGTACTCGTGAACGTATATGCTCCGAATTGGGACAATGTCGAATTTATGAGGCGGGTGTTAGGTAAGATCCCAGACTTAGAGTCACATAACTTGATTATGGGAGGAGATTTTAATACAGTCATTGATCCGTAATTGGACCGGTCAAAATCCAACTTAGAGAGGATGCCTGCCGTGGCAAAAGAATTGAAGGGGTTTATGGAACAGATGGGGGGAGTAGAACCATGGAGGTTTGCACAGCCAAGGGTGGAGTTTGTTTTTTTCTCCCATGTCCACAAGGTATACTCTCGCATTGACTTTTTTGTTCTGAGCAGGGCTCTAATACCGGGGGGTGGTAGATACGTAGTACTCGGCAATCGCAGTGTCGGATCATGCCCCACATTGGGTGGATCTACGGGTTAATCTGGAGAGAGGACAACGCCTGTTGTGGAGGCTGGATGTGGGGTTGTTAGCGGACAAAGCTATCTGTGGGCGGGTGAACAAGTCCATCCAGAACTACCTAGAAACAAATGATACAGGGGAGGTCTCTGCAGCGACGGTTTGGGTAGCTTTGCAGGCAGTGGTCAGAGGGGAATTAATCTCGATATGGGCCCACAGAGAAAAGGGATAGGTTAGTTGAGGAGATACTCCAGGTGGATAGGAGATACTCGGAGACATCGGACGCGGGGCTTCTGAGGGTGCGGCTTAGGTTACAAGCAGAGTATGGGCTGTTGACTACAGGGAAAGCGCTGGAACAACTGAGGAAGGCAAAGGGGGCGATTTATGAGTACGGGGAAAAGGCAAGCAGAATGTTAGCGCACCAGCTCAGAAAAAGGGAGGTGGCCAGGGAGATAGGGAGAGTAAAGAGCAGAAGTGGGAATACGGTCCTGGACTCAGTAGGGGTGAATGAGGTATTTAAGGACTTTTACAGTAAATTATATGAGTCGGAACCCCTGGCGGGGGTGGAGGGGATGAGGCACTTTTTGGGTCAGTTGAGGTTCCCGAGGGTGGATGAGGATCTGGTGGAAGGGCTGGGAGCCCCAGTTGAAATTGAGGAAATAATTGAGGGGCTGGAGGGCATGCAGTCGGGCAAGACCCCGGGGCCGGATGGCTACCGGTGGAATTCTATAAGAAGTTTTCAGAGATATTGAGCCCACTGCTGGTGAGGACATTTAATGAAGCAAGAGAGAAGGGAGTCCTCCCCCCAACAATGTCGCAGGCCTCGATTTCATTGATCCTGTAACGGGAGAGGGATCCGGAGCAATGTGGGTCATACAGGCCAATTTCTCTACTGAATGTGGGAGCCAAACTGCTGGCTAAGATACTGGCCACAAGGATAGAGGATTGTGTCCCGGGGGTGATAGGGGAAGACGAGATGGGATTTGTTAAGGGCAGGCAACTCAAGGCCAATGTTCAAAGGCTTTTAAATGTTATTATGATGCCCTCAGAAGGAAGGGAGGTGGAGGTGGTGGTTGCGATGGATGCGGAGAAGGCTTTTTATTGGGTGGAGTGGGATTACCTGTTGGAGGCAATGGGAAGGTTTGGATTTGGTGAGGGCTTCATTGATTGGGTGCGGTTGCTCTATCAGGCGCCAGTAGCGTGTGTGCGTACGAACCCGGTGAGGTTGGGGTATTTCAAACTACACCGAGGGACAAGGCAAGAGTGCCCCCTCTCCCCGCTACTGTTTGCTCTGGCCATATAGCCATTGGCTAGGACGTTAAGAGCCTCTAGGAACTGGAAAAGGATGGGGGGGGGGGGAGCATCAGGTTTCGCTTTATGCGGATGACCCGCTCCTGTACATTTCGGACCCGTTAGAGGGGATGGGGATATTATGCGGATCGTGGGGGAATTTGGCAGGTTCTCGGGGTATAAATTGATTATGGGGAAAAGCGACATGTTCGTGATCCAGGCGAGGGGGCAGGAGAGGAGACTGGGAGAGCTGCCGTTTAGAATGGTAGGAAGGTGCTTTCGCTATTTGGCACAGGAATGGGAGACATTGCACAAGTTAAACTTGTCCCGGCTCTGGCCATAGAGCTATTGGCTATGGCGTTAAGAGCCTCTTGGAACTGGAAAGGGCTGGTTCGGGGGGGGAGAGGAGCTCCGGATCTCGCTTTACGCAGATGACCTGCTCTTGTATATGTCAGACCCGTTGGAGGGGATGGGGGAAGTAATGCGGATCCTTGGGGAATTTCATAATTTTTCCGTGTATCAATTGAACATGGGGAAAAGCGAGATGTTTGCGATCCAGGCAAGAGGGCAGAAGACACTGGGAGAGCTGCCGCTTAGAATGGTAGGAAAGAGCTTTTGGTATCTGGGAATCCAGGTAGCCCGGGAATGGGAGGCACTGCACGAGTTAAACCTATCCCGACTTGTGGAACAAATGAAAGAGGACTTTAAGAGATGGGACATGCTCCCGTTATCACTGGCAGGGAGGGTACAGACTGTGAAAATGACGGTCCTCCCCAGATTTCTGCTTGTCCTTCAGTGCCTCCCCATCTTCATCCCAAGGGCCTTTTTCAAGAGGGTGAATAAGGTTATTGCGGGCTTTGTGTGGGCGGGTAAAACCCCGCGAGTGAAGAAAGTGTTGCTGGAGCGCAGTCGGGGGGAGGGTGGGTTGGCGCTGCCGAACTTTTGCAATTACTACTGGGCGGCTAGTATAGCCATGATTTGGAAATGGGTAGTGGGGGAGGGGTCGGTGTGGGAGCGGATGGAGGCGGCGTCATGTAAAGATACAAGTTTGGGAGCACTGATAACGGCACCTCTTCCGTTCTCGCCGGCCCGATACCCCACAAGTCCGGTGGTGGTGGCAGCTCTGAGAATCTGGGGGCAGTGGAGGAGATATAAGAGAGTGGAGGGAGCATCGGTTTGGACCCCGATTTATAATAATCATCGGTTTGTACCGGGTAGGCTGGACGGTGGGTTCCGGAGATGGCAAAGGGCAGGAATTAGGAGGATGGGGGATCTATTTATAGACGGGAGCTTCCCCAGCTTGAAAGCCTTGGAGGATAAATTTGAATTGCCAGCAGGGAATGGGTTTAGGTATTTGCAGGTGCGAGACTTCTTGAGAAAGCAGGTTCCGGCCTTCCCGCTGCTGCCGCCACGGAGGATATAGGACAGAGTAGTCTCCAGTACCTGGGTGAGAGAGGGGAAGGTATCAGATATTTACCAGGAACTTTTGGATGCGGAGGAAACTCCGGTGGAGGAGCTTAAGGGCAAGTGGGAGGACGAGCTAGGAGAGATAGAAGCGGGTGTGTGGGCGGACACCCTAAGCAGGGTTAATACATCCTCATCATTTGCCAGGCTTAGCCCTGACAGTGGCCCGGATGAGCAAGTTTTTTGGGGTAGAGGACAGGTGTGCGCGGTGCGCGGGAAGCCCAGCAAATCATGTCCACATGTTTTGGGCATGCCCGAAGCTTAGAGGGCAATGTCCACGGTACTCAAAACACGGGTGGTGCCAAATCCAGAGGTGGCGATCAAGGTGTGTCAGAAGAGCTGGGGACGAAAGAGGCCGACTTCTTGGCCCTTGCCTCCCTGGTAGCCCGGAGACGGATCTTATTAATGTGGAGGGACTCGAAGCCCCCGAGTGTAGAGGCTTGGGTTAGTGACATGGCTGGGTTTCCCAGTCTTGAGAAAATAAAGCTCGCCTTAAGAAGGCCAATGGTAGGATTCACCCAGAGGTGGCAGCCGTTCGTCGACTTTCTCGAGGAAAATTAAAATATCAGCAGATGCAGAATTCCAAAGGTGGGGGGGGGGAAGAGGGCCAGATTGTTGTTTTATGGTTGGGGTGTGTGATGATTGTGATGGGGGTGGAAATGTTTAATGTACCATGTTTATGTCATTATTATTGTTATTATTATAAAAACTTGCAAATACCTTAATAAAAAAAATTTTTTTTAAAGAATAATATGCCTGCTTGTAGCCACCATTCGGAGTGTGTTAATATGCCTCATGTTTGTGTATATGTTTCCTGTGTGCTCTTACCTTTTCTGTTTTGTGATAAATACAAATGAAAATTAATTTAATTTTTTTAAATAAAATGGAGATGAGGCGAAACATTTTTACACAGAGGGTTGCAGAGTGATTGGAACTCTTCCTAAAAAGGTGGTGGAAGCAGAGTCATTGAATATTTTTAACGCAGAGGTGGATACATTCTTGGTAAGCAATGGGGTGATAGGTTATCTGGGGTATGCAGGATGTTGATTTGAGGTCAAATCAGACATGACATTAAATGGCTGAACAGGCTTGAGGGGCTGAATGACCTGCTACTACTCGGTGTTCATATGTTCGTATTAACTACCAATCCATGTCATTTAACAGGCAGCAAAAGCAATTCCACGAACTTTAACAGCCCATGTCAAATTTCACCCTCAATGTGCAAATTCACCAATGGTATACTAAGGCATTAAGCAACACGTACCTTCTGCAGGAATCCATAATCTCCGCCCCGGATGGTAGATGAAAATACGAACACCAATTAGCATCACCACATGCTGCTTCACAAACACTGCAGACATTAATTTATCATTTCTATGCTGCATAACAAGAAAGAAGGGAGCCAGTTAACTCAGTTAGCTAGGTGACGAGGCTATTGTTCAAAATAACACCAACAGCATGAGTTAATTCCTGTCGCAGCTGAGATAGAGGTCGGATCTGTCTCCTAGCCTGCCCAAGGCTTGATGTGGAGTGGTGCCCTGCAAACTAAAAATAATTCCCTTTCAAATAGACAGTGATCCTTTGTTCCCTCATGGACTATGGCTAATTACCGAGCTATATCCAAAAGATAACCTTTAAACTATTGGTTTATGCTATGTGATCCCAGGTCAAACAATATGACACAAAAAAATGATATTATCCAACTGAAATTTTCTAAATTTATGATTACAGTTTATAGCAAATAAACATCTAGATTACAGAATTTGAACAATATGCATAAATTATAAAACATGCTTTCTTATACTCCGTTTATAAAATGTAGATTTCTTGTTGAAGGGATGAGAAAATCATTCTGTACCCCCTAAAGAAGTGTGACTGCTTGGTTTCACTTCCAAAGCACTATCCAACTGGAATGGTACTACAAAGTTATGAAAATTTATTTGAAGTTTCTGATTTTATTGAGTTAAGCAACTACTTGGTTAATAGTTAGGCTTGCCTTTTAAACTCCCCTGTGTAGCGCACAAAGACTCACGAGAGACGAATAGAGATGAAGTCGATGAGGCTTTATTAAGCGTGACTTGTTCCCCGCAGTTCAGTAGCTGACTGGCCTGCGGGGGAGAGCTCCAGGTTCTTATACTCCGCCTTCAGGGCAAAGCTAGAGGTCAACAGCCAACCAGGACCCGGGATCTGTCAGCCAATGACATCATGGCTTCACAGTCCCAAATAACCCCTAATGCATACTACCACATTCACCCCTTGTTAAAAATGAACCCGGCGGGGTGGTGCTTCGTATGGTGGTAAGGGTTTACAAGGCTGGTCCTGGGAGGAAAACTTTTGCATGTACAGAGGTTTTTTTTTGTTTTGAACTATTTACAGTAAAAGGGGGAAAAGGAAAACGTTCTCGTTACAGTCCACAATATAGTAGTGTTACATTGATGCCACAAGTCGGTCGGGCGGTCTGGTCGTCCTCGTCGATCGCCTCGGCCCTGGTGGTGGTGCTTGTTCCCGTGTTGTCGTCTCCGGGAGCCTTACGGTTTCTGCTTCCGCTTCACTTCTGGTCGGACCTGGGAGGAGGACCGATCCCCCCGGGAAGGGGGCGCTCGCGGGGTGCGCCGGTGGCAGGGAGGGGGTGATTGGTGTCGGGGGGTGTGTGTGTTGCCGGCGGGCGCCAGATCTCGCAGGGAGACCGTGTCCTGTCGGCCGTCGGGGTACTCCACGTAAGCGTACTGCGGGTTCGCGTGGAGGAGGCGAACCCTCTCGACCAACGGGTCCGACTTGTGCGCCCGCACATGTTTTCGGAGCAGGATGGGTCCTGGGACCGCCAGCTAGGTCGGCAGCGACGTTCCAGAGGAGGACTTCCTGGGGAAGACAAGGAGGCGCTCATGGGGCGTTTGGTTAGTGCTAGTATACAGTAGCGACCGGGTGGAGTGGAGAGCGTCCGGGAGGACCTCCTGCCACCGTGAAACTGGGAGGTCCCTGGACCGTAGGGCCAGTAGGACGGTCTTCCAGACCGTGCCGTTCTCCCTCTCTACTTGCCCGTTCCCCCGGGGGTTGTAGCTGGTCGTCCTGCTCGAGGCTATACCGTTGCTGAGCAGGAACTGGCGCAGCTCGTCACTCATAAAGGAGGACCCCCTGTCGCTGTGAACGTATGTGGGGCAACCGAACAGTGTGAATATGGTGTTAAGGGCTTTAATGACTGTGGCCGCTGTCATGTCAGGGCAGGGGATGGCGAAGGGGAAACGGCAGTACTCGTCCACCACGTTCAGGAAGTATATGTTGCGGTCGGTGGAGGGGAGGGGCCCTTTGAAATCCAGACCAAGGCGTTCAAAGGGACGGGAAGCCTTGATCAGGTGCGCACCATCCGGCCTGAAAAAGTGCGGTTTGCACTCTGCGCAGATGTGGCAGTTCCTTGTGACTGTACGGACCTCCTCCACAGAGTAGGGGAGGTTGCGGGACTTTATAAAGTGGTAGAACCGAGTGACCCCCGGGTGGCAGAGGCCCTCGTGGAGGGTTTGGAGGCGGTTAATTTGTGCGTTGGCACATGTGCCGCGGGATAGGGCGTCGGACGGCTCGTTCAGCTTTCCGGGACGGTACATGATCTCATAGTTGAAGGTGGAGAGCTCGATCCTCCACCTTAAGATCTTGTCGTTCTTAATTTTGCCCCGCTGTGCATTATCGAAACATGAAGGCTACCGACTGTTGGTCCGTGAGCAGAGTGAATCTCCTGCCGGCCAGGTAATGCCTCCAATGTCGCACAGCTTCCACTATGGCTTGGGCTTCCTTTTCCACTGAGGAGTGGCGGATTTCTGAAGCGTGGAGGGTTCGGGAGAAAAAGGCCACGGGCCTGCCCGCTTGGTTAAGGGTGGCCGCTAGAGCTACATCGGAGGCGTCGCTCTCGACCTGGAAGGGGAGGGACTCGTCGATGGCGCGCATCGTGGCCTTTGCGATATCCGCTTTGATGCGGCTGAAGGCCTGGCAAGCCTCTGTCGACAGGGGGAAGGTCGTGGTCTGTATTAGGGGGCGGGCCTTGTCTGCATACTGGGGGACCCACTGTGCGTAATATGAAAAAAAACCCAGGCAGCGTTTTAGGGCTTTTGAGCAGTGCGGGAGGGGAAATTACATGAGGGGGCGCATGCGTTCGGGGTCGGGGCCTATTATCCCATTGCGCACTACATATCCCAAGATGGCTAGCCGGTTTGTGCTAAACACGCACTTGTCCTCGTTGTATGTGAGGTTGAAGGCTTTAGCGGTCTGGAGGAATTTTTGGAGGTTGGCGTCGTGGTCCTGCTGATCGTGGCCGCAGATGGTCACGTTGTCGAGGTACGGGAACGTGGCCTGCAACCCGTGTTGATCAACCATTTGGTCCATCTCTCGTTGGAAGACCGAGACCCCGTTTGTGATGCCAAATGGGACCCTTAAGAAGTGGTATAATCGCCTGTCTGCCTCGAAGGCTGTGTACTTGCGGTCACTTGGGCGGATGGGGAGCTGATGGTAGGCGGACTTGAGGTCCACGGTGGAGAAGACCTTATATTGGGCAATCCGATTGACCATGTCGGATATGCGGGGGAGAGGGTACGCATCTAGTTGTGTGTACCTGTTGATGGTCTGGCTATAATCTATGACCATCCTTTGCTTCTCCCCTGTCTTTACTACTACCACCTGTGCTCTCCAGGGACTGTTGCTGGCCTGGATTATGCCTTTCTTCAGTAGCCGCTGGACATCGGACCGAATGAATGTCCGGTCCTGGGCGCTGTACCGTCTGCTCCTAGTGGCGACGGGTTTGCAATCCGGGGTGAGGTTTGCAAACAAGGATGGGGGCTCAACCTTGAGGGTTGCGAGGCCGCAGATAGTGAGTGGGGGTATTGGGCCGCCGAATTGAAACGTTAGGCTCTGCAGGTTGCACTGGAAATCTAATCCCAGTAATGTGGGCGCGCAGAGTTGGGGAAGGATGTAGAGCCTGTAGTTTTTAAACTCCCTCCCTTGCACCGTTAGGGTCACTATGCAGAAGCCTTTAATCTGTATGGAGTGGGATCCTGCAGCTAGGGAAATCTTTTGCGCACTGGGACGGATGGTCAAAAAACAGCGTCTTACCGTGTCGCGGTGGATGAAGCTTTCCGTGCTCCCGGAGTCGACCAGGCATGGTGTCTCGTGCCCGTTTATCAGCACCGTTGTTGTCGTCGTCTGGAGCGTCCGGGGCCGTGCTTGGTCCAGCGTCATTGAGGCCAGACGTGATCGTAGTGTTTGAGCGTCTTCCTCGAACCCCGTGGAGCCGTCGACACTGGGGTCCGTTGTTGCCGTCCAAGATGGCGGCGGGGGTGAACAAAATGGTCGCCCCCCATGCATCACACATGGCTGGGGGGGTCACAAGATGGCGGCGGGGGTGGACAAAATGGCCGTCCCCATGCGTCGCACAGGTCTGGGGGATCCCAAGATGGCGGCGCCCCTCCTCCCCTCGTGGTGGCCGGGACCCGAAATGGCGGCGCCTGCGGGTCGCACATGGGGCGCTGGGGGGGTTGGGGAGCATCAGAAACGCGCAGATCGCGGACAGCGGTAGTCGGGACCCAAACTGGTTGCGCCTGCGGGTCGTACATGGGGCGCTGGACAGCGGTGGCCGAGACCCAAACTGGTTGCGCCTGCGGGTCGTACATGGGGCGCTGGGGGGGGTTGGGGAGCGTTAGAAGCGCGCAGGAATCCTTGTTCGCCGGGGACCGCGGCGACCTCCCGGGACCGGCACACAGCCGCGAAATGGCCCTTTTTCCCGCAGCTCTTACAAGTCGCTGCGCGGGCCGGGCAGCGCTGCCGGGGGTGTTTCGCCTGGCCGCAGAAATAGCAGCGGGCTCCCCCGGGACGACTTGGCGTCTGAACCGCGCAAGCCTGTGGGGTGGGGGGGAGGGGGGGGGTTTGTCGCGACGGGGGTCCACAGAGCCCAAGGGGCTGCCGCGCGGTCGGGGCCGTAGGCGCGGGCGTTTCGCGCGGCCACATCTAGTGAGGCTGCAAGGGCCCGTGCCTCTGAGAGTCCTAGCGACTCTTTTTCTAAAAGTCTTTGGCGGATTTGGGAAGAGTTCATACCAGCCACAAAAGGATCACGCATCAACATGTCCGTGTGTTCCATCGCGTTTACCGGCGGACAGCTGCAGGCCCGTCCCAAAATTAGTAGCGCGGCGTAGAAATCATCTATCGATTCTCCGGGACTTTGCCGTCTCGTTGCGAGTTGGTAGCGTGCGTAGATCTGGTTCACTGGGCGAACATAGATGCTTTTTAGTGCTGCGAACGCCGTCTGGTAATCCTCTGCGTCTTCGATGAGAGGGAAAATTTCCGTGCTTACCCTCGAGTGCAGGACCTGTAGTTTCTGGTCTTCTGTGACCCGGCCGGGGGCCGTTCTGAGGTAGGCCTCAAAACAAGTCTGCCAGTGTTTGAAAACTGCTGCTGAGTTCACTGCGTTGGGGCTGATCCTCAGGCATTCCGGGATGATCCTGAGCTCCACAGTTCTTTTAAGCACGCTTAATAAATTGTAGCGCACAAAGACTCACGAGAGACGAATAGAGATGAAGTCGATGAGGCTTTATTAAGCGTGTTCCCCGCAGTTCAGTAGCTGACTGGCCTGCGGGGGAGAGCTCCAGGTTCTTATACTCCGCCTTCAGGGCGGAGCTAGAGGTCAACAGCCAACCAGGACCCGGGATCTGTCAGCCAATGACATCACGGCTTCACAGTCCCACATGACCCCTAATGCATACTACCACACCCTGCTATGACAAATAGGGGCCTATTATTGATTTCTATTGAGGAAGCATGGAGGCTGGATACGCAGGGTCTGCTCGGGAAGGACCCTGCACAAGAGGAGCCTGTCCGAGAAGAGCAGGGGCCTGCCAGTGAGGCTGGAGAGTCGACCATCCAACAGGAGGAGGTACAAAGGAGGCACCGCATCAGGCCACATGCACACTTGTGGCATCTGTCCTCCAAGGACCTGCCGGGCCGTGTATGCCGCCAAAGACTTCGGCTAACCAGGGAGAGACTTCAATATGTGTGCTAGATGAGGGTGCATCTGGAACCGCAGGGGTTTGGAAAAGAATGGCTTCCGACGCCAGACTCGGGGCAGGTGACAGTTTGACCCCGGTTCACGATGCTCTGCCCCTTCCAAATCGGTGTCATCGGGACTTGCTCTGTGTCCCGATGCACAAGATCTACTCAGGGCGGCCAGAGTGAGTCGGCAGCACTGTTTTCAGTTTTGCAATTTTGGCGTCAGCCAACGGAGAATCCTGCCCTAAGTGCTGACGCCGTAACAGAATCAGTGGACTTCTAGAACTGCAAAATAACCGTTAATCGGCTAGCATCGGCGCCACATGGAACAGGAGCGATTCCAATGAGAAACCGTGTCTGATATGCCACAGTCGGAATTGACAACGAGAGGCTGACAAGCTGCAGGCGCATATTAGCACTCCACTCCCCACACACACTCATCTCAGCCAATATGATGGCAGCATGGAGATTGGCACCCCGGTTTGGGGACACAGAACTGGGGACCGTGCTTGATGCTGTGGAGAGGCGGGTGACCCAGTATCCTGGGTGGGAGGGGGGTTGCCTCCGCTGCTGTACACTGGGCGTGGGCACAGGTGGCAGATGTCATTCGCATCATGGGCTCCACTGCCAGGACCAGACAGCAGTGCAGGAAAAAACTGCACAAGAACTACTCAGGGCGGCCAGAGTGAGTAGGCAGCACTGTGTCCCTGGCACTAACCCTCGTCCCACCCACCCGTAACACCCGCTCCCCGGAGGGCGACCAAACTCCCACCCTGCACCACATGCCAGCACCCATATTGGCAGCCATGGCCAGGTGCTCTGGCCACGAAGGCCACCAGCTACCCACCCACTGTGCTGCTTGCATCTGTCTAACACTGCGTTTTCTGCACAAGAGGGAAGGCCAATGTGGCCCAGTCACAATGGTCATGGCTGTAGGCGGCATGGTAGCACAGTGGTTAGCACTGTTGCTTCACAGCAGCAAGAACCAGGGTTCGATTCCCAGCTTGGGTCACTGTGCGGAGTCTGCACGTTCTCCCCATGTCTGCGTGGGTTTCCTCCGAGTGCTCTGGTTTCCGCCCAAAAGTCCCGAAAGACGTGCTTGTTTATTTTATTTTTAGAAAACATTTTATTGAAGCATTTATAATTTTAACACACTAAACAACCGAGCGGTCCGACACACACGCAATAACCTCACAGTAACATACCCAACTTCCCCCCGCCCTACCTCCTGATTACCTATATATTAGATTCCCTACCTGTATTCTTCACTGCCATGCCTCCCTTCCCTCCCTCCCCCTCCTCCTTCTGCTGATGGTCAGTTTTCCTGAAAGAAGTCGATGAATGGCTGCCACTTCCGTGCAAACCCCTGAATTGAACCCCTTAAGACGAACTTAATCTTCTCTAGTCTGAGAAACCCTGCCATGTCACTCACCCACACTCCTGACTTTGGAGGCTCCGAGTCCCTCCATCCCAGCAAAAATCTGTCTCCGGGCCACCAGGGAGGCAAAGGCTAAAACGTCGGCCTCTCTCCCCCCTGGGCTTCCGGATATTCCGACACTCCAAATATTGCCATAGATTATCATAGAAAGTACAGTGCAGAAGGAGGCCATTCGGCCCATCGAATCTGCACCGGCTCTTGGAAAGAGCACCCAAGGTCAACACCCTATCCCCATAACCCAGTAACCCCACCAAACACTAAGAGCAATTTTGGACACGAAGGACAATTTAGCATGGCCAATCCAACTAACCTGCACTTCTTTGGACTGTGGGAGGAAACCGGAGCACCCGGAGGAAACCCACGCACACACGGGGAGGATGTGCAGACTCCGCACAGACAGTGACCCAAGCCGGAATCGAACCTGGGACCCTGGAGCTGTGAAGCAATTGTGCTATCCACAATGCTACCGTGCTGCCCAAAGCTTCATTCCCTGACCGGGAATCGAACCCGGGCCGCGGCGGTGAGAGCGCCGAATCCTAACCACTAGACCACCCGGGAAACTGACTTATCTCTGGACTCGGAGTAACATTCTTTTCCAGGACCTCTGACATGACTTCTGAGAATCTCTGCCAAAATCCCCTCAGCTTCGGACACGTCCAAAACGTGTACATGATTCGCCGGGCTTCCCCCACACCGCCCACATCAGTCCTCCACCTCCTCAATAAACCTACTCATCAGGGCCAGGGCTTGTTCGGTTAATTGGACATTCTGAATTCTCCCTCAGTGTTTCCGAACAGGCACTGTAGTGTAGCGACTAGGGTATTTTCACAGTAACTTTATTGCAGTGTTAATGTAAGCCTACTTGGGACACGAATAAAGATTATTATTATTCGGCATTGGCGGCATTGCCCAGGCGCTGGCTAACCTGAGCCAGGCACAGGGGACGGTGGCACAGTCGCTGGCTGATGTGGCATGGACCCAGAAGGTGGTGGCACAGTCGCAAGGTGATGTGGCACCATGGCTGACCATCAAGAGTCTGGTCAGCTCGCACCCCCCCCCCCCCGTCCCATGGAGTAGCCCAGGGGCCATGGGCACACCGAGGGAAGAGGAGGCAATGGGGTGATTCCCACAGGGGAGGTGCCGGAACACCTCAGTGCCTTGGACTCCCCCCTCCTGTCCCTGCCGTCAGGTAGAACAGGATGGCACCATGCCACCTGGGACACCCGAGCAACAGTCAGGCCCAGCAAAGCCCGGTCGCCCCAGAAAACGGCCGCCAAAGGGGACCCAGGTCACAGGGCAGGAATCATAGCAGGCCGCCTCCACTCCTGATGTACTGCCTGGGAATCCACCAAGGTGTAGCATTAGGGCCCTTAAGCCCAGAAAGGTAGACACCAGTTAGATTGGAATGGGTGCAGAATACAGTGTAGCATTAAGGGCAATGGCACAAACCTGTGCACATTTGTTGACCGTTTCACAATACCTGCTCACAAAGTTTCAACCTGCCTTGGTGCTCTGTCAGACGGGTGTGAGGGATGGGCTGGGCTGGCTGCAGAGAGTGTGCTGGGGGCAGGAGGGTGATGGGCAGATGGTGGGGCGGGCTTGGGCCAGGAACCCCAGTTCATGCAGTGCTCACTGCACCGGTGCCCCCACCCCCCTCACCCATCCCATGACCACCACCCCCACCTCCCACAGTCCCCACCTCTGTCACCCCAAGGGATCAGTGGGACCATATGACCATATGATGGAGTGGCCAGCTCGCATCCACCCAGGTGGATGTTGGAAAGTGCTACGTGGGCAGGATTCAGACGTGGGGTTGGGACGTTTCACCATGTCACTGGCCAAGCCCCTTAGTCAGTGAACCTGGAGATGATTAGAGTGTCCTGTGCATGCAGGGCTAGATGCACACATTGTGCGATCTCCTGTGCCTGCCAGGGCCCCATGTCCTGCCCATCCTCACCCTCCTCCGCATCCTCCTCGTCAGACGAAGCTTGGTGTTCATCCTCCTCCACCAGCACATTGCCCCTCTGCTGTGCGATGTTGTGGAGGACGCAGCAGACCACCACGATGTGGGAGACTCTCCTTGCCCTATACTGGAGGGCCCCTCCAAAGCGCTCCAGGCACCTGAATCACATCTTCAGGGTGCCGAAGCACCCCTCGAATATGCTCCTGGTGCAGCATTGTTGTAGCAGGCACCTGTGTCAGTCTGTTACCTCTGAATAGAATTCTTCAACCACGACCGCAGCAGATAACCCCTGTTGCCCAGAAGCCAACCCCTCAGCGGAGGTGTGCCTCAAAGAGGTCAGGAACCGGCAAGTGTGCCAGAACGAAAGCATTGTGCACACTGCCCGCTTTCGTTTGCAGACATGCATGATATGCATCTCATGGTCACATACCAGCTGCATGTTCCCCGAGTGGAACCCCTTTCAGTTTGTGTAGACCAGCGCTTCATGGGTCGGTTCTTGTAGGGCGACTTTTAGGGCGGCATGCATCCCGTCGATCACCCTTTGGACCTGGGACTTCTCGGCGATAGCGGCAACCCCCCCCTGCCCAGGCATCCTGGTGGGCTCAGTCCACATTGAATTTGATATATTGTGCCAATCGGGCATATAGGGCCTCTGTGAGGGCGACTGTAATGTTGACGGCCACCAGGAGTAGATGTCCTCCCCCATGATCCTGCGGTACACTGTGCCCCTGCTCAGCCAGAGTCTCTGACAGAATGCACGGTCCGGCAGGTCCTCGAATGTCAGGCACTGCACGAGGCCTCATGTGGTGTATTCTTCCCACCTTCTCCTCGACCTATTGGGTGGCTGGCTCTTCATCCTCACTGGCTGATTCCTGCTCCTTTGGGACAGGCTCCGCTGCTGCAGGGACCCCCTCGAACAGCTCCAACTCGTACAGCCTGAGTGCATGCCCCAGCGCTATGGCGACTAGGATGAAGGCCACCATTCCTAGTTGGACTGTCTGTACTGGGTGGGAGTCAGATTTATTAGCACAGTGCGTACCCCCGTGCCCTGCCAATTCCAATGGCTACATGGTGGCCCTGGTCTGTGTGGTGGTATGTATTAGGGGTATTAAGGTACCCTGTGATGCCGAGAGGCTATTGGTGGATAGACACTGGGTCCTGATTGGATCAGCCACCTGCTGGCTCCACCCGGTAAGGTGGAGTATAAAAGTGCTGCTGGGGAACAAGTCTGCGTAATAAAGCCATCGATCGACTCCTTCTCATCTCGTCTCGTGAGTAATTGATTGTGCTACAATTTATTACGCAAACTTTTAAGGACATGGAGCTCCGAATCATTCTGGACTGTCTGCGAATCAGCCCCCACGCGGCAAACTCAGCGGCCACTTTTAAACATTGGTTAGCGTGTTTTCAGGGATACCTCCGAACGGCCCCCGGCATACCTACAGAAGAACAGAAAATGCAGGTCCTGCATGCCAGGGTGACCCCTGAAATCTACACGCTCATAGAGGATGCGGACGATTTCCCGACGGCTATCGCCATGCTGATAGGAATCTACGTTCAGCCCATCAACCAGGTCTACGCACGCCACCAGCTCGCGACGAGACGGCAAATCCCCGGGGAATCGCTGTACGACTTCTACATTGCGCTGTTAATACTGGGGAGAAACTGCAACTGCCCATCGGTTCCGGCTAACGATCACACAGAGCTGCTGGTCCGAGAGGCGTTCGTGGCAGGTATGCTTTCATCCCAAATTCACCAGCGATTGCTGGAAAGAGACACACTAGGCCTCAAAGAGGCACGGGCACTCGTGGCCTCGTTTGATGTGGCATCGCAGAACGCCCGTGCCTACGCCCCCGACCGCGCGGCAGCCCCTTGGGCACCGTGGACCCCCGCCGCGACCGAACCCCCAGGACCCCCCGCAGGCCTGCGCTGTCAGAGCGGCAGATCACCCGGGGGGGGACCGCTGCTACTTTTGTGAGCAGGGGAAACACCCCCGAATGCGCTGCCCGGCCCGCTCGGCCCTCTGTAAAGGGTGCGGCAAAAAGGGGCACGTTTTAGCAGTGTGCCAGGCCCGGGGGGTAGCCACAATCTCCGGGGGAGAACCCCAAACTCAACCCCCCCCCAGCGATCCATGTGCGGCCAGCGAGCGCCGCCATCTTGGGTCCCGGACTCCATGCGGGAGGGATGGGCGCCGCCATTTTGTACTCCCCCGGCAACGTGCGATCCATGGGCGGCGCCATCTTGTCCAACCCGACCGTGTGCGGCCCGTGGATGCCGCCATCTTGGCTGACGGCTAAGGACCCCGGGATGGACGGCCCCACGGGGCCTGAAGAAACCGCCCCGATGCAGCAACTACGACTGGCTTCTGTGACCCTGGACCAGTCGCGACCCCGAACACTCCAAACAGCAACAACGATTGTATTTATAAACGGGTACGAGACGCCTTGCCTAATCGACTCTAGGAACACGGAGAGTTTTATACACCCCGAGACGGTAAGACGCTGTTCCCTTCCGATCCACCCGAGTAATCAAAAAGAATTTCTGGCAGCAGGGTCCCATTCGGTAGAGATAAAAGGGTTCTGCATCGCGAAACTCATGGTGCAGGGGAGGGAGTTCAAGAACTACCGGCTTTACGTTCTTCCCCACCTCTGCGCTGCCACACTCCTGGGATTGGATTTTCAGTGTAATCTCCAGAGTTCAACGTTTAAATTCGGCGGCCCTATACCCCCACTCACTATCTGCAGCCTCGCGACCCTCAAGGTCGATCCGCCTTCCCTGTTCGCGAACCTCACCCCGGATTGCAAACCAGTCGCCAGTAGGAGCAGACGGTACAGCGCCCAGGACCGATCTTTTATCCGGTCAGAAGTCCAGCGGCTGCTGAGGGAAGGCATAATTCAGGCCAGCAATAGTCCCTGGAGATCTCAGGTGGTAGTTGTAAAGACCGGGGAGAAGCAGAGGATGGTCGTAGACTATAGGCATTGGAGGCATTACCTGGCCGGTAGGAGATTCCCTCGCCTCACTGACAAACGGTCGGTTGCCTTCATGTTTGATAATGCACAGCGGGGCAAGATCAAGAACGACAAGATCTTGCGGTGGAGGATCGAACTCTCCACCTATAACTATGAGATCTTGTATCGTCCCGGAAAGCTGAATGAGCCTTCCGATGCCCTATCCCACGGCACATGTGTCAACGCACAAGTGGACCGTCTCCGAACCCTCCACGAGGACCTCTGCCACCCGGGGGTCACTCGGTTCTATCACTTCGTAAAGACCCGCAACCTGCCCTACTCCATCGAGGAGGTCAGGACCACCACCAGGAACTGCCAAATCTGCGCAGAGTGCAAGCCGCATTTCTACCAGCCAGATAAAGCACACCTGATAAAGGCTTCCCGTCCGTTTGAACGCCTCAGTCTGGACTTCAAAGGCCCCCTCCTCTCCACCGATCGCAACACATACTTCCTGAACGATTTTGACGAATACTCCCGGTTCCCATTCGCCATCCCCTGTCCCGACATGACCGTGGCCAAGGTCATTAGAGCCCTCGGCACCATCTTTAAACTGTTCGGTTTCCCCACCTACATACATAGAGATAGGGGGTCCTCCTTCATGAGCGACGAACTGCGCCAATTCCTGCTCAGCAAGGGCATCGCCGCGAGCAGGACGACCAGTTACAACCCCCGGGGGAACGGTCAGGTAGAGAAGGAGAACAGAACGGTCAGGAAGACCGTCCTGCTGGCCCTACGGTCCAGAAGTCTCCCAGTTTCCCGTTGGCAGGAAGTCCTCCCAGACGCCCTCCACTCCATCCGGTCGCTGCTGTGTACAACAACGAATCAAACACCTCACAAACGCCTCCTTGTCTTCCCTAGGAAGTCCTCCACCGGAACGTCACTTCCGACCTGGCTGGCAGCCCCCGGACCCATCCTGCTCCGAAAGCATGTGCGGACGCACAAATCGGACCCCTTGGTCAAGAGGGTTCATCTCCTCCACGCGAACCCTCAATACGCCTACATGGCATACCCCGACGGCCGACAGGACACGGTCTCCCTGCGCGACCTGGCACCCGCCGGAGCTCCACACCCACCCCCCCCCCCAAGACCAGTGACCCCCCCGCTGGAGCCACACACACCCTCCCAACACCAATCACCCCCTCCCTCCCACCGGCGCATCCCACAGCCACCCCCTTCCCGGGTGGATCGGTCCTTCCCCCGGCCCCGAATAGGGGTATTGGAGCAGGAAGAGGCATCGCGACGCTCCCAGAAATGACAGGGCCCGAACCAGCGCCTGCATCACCACCGGGGCTAAGACGATCGGCGAGGACAAGCAGGGCACCCATTCGACTCATCAAATCAGTATAGTAACGCAAGAAATGTCTCTGTAAATAATTTTTTTCGGTTGCCCAGTAAAAGCGGCATTGTAAGTGGTACTAGTAGTTGATATCGGAGCATAGCCGCCGTGTTAGCGGCATCCTAGGTACCGACTCTGGAAACCCCTACCACCATACGGCCCACTACCCCGCCGGGTTCTTTTTTAACAAGGGGTGAATGTGATGGTATGTATTAGGGGTATTAAGGTACCCTGTGATGCCGAGAGGCTAATGGTGGATAGACACTGGGTCCTGAGTGGATCAGCCACCTGCTGGCTCCACCCAGTAAGGTGGAGTATAAGAGCCCAGGTTCTCCCAGCAGCCGCATTCTGTAACTGTGCTGCTGGGAACAAGTCTGCGTAATAAAGCCATCGTTCGACTCCTTCTCATCTCGTCTCGTGAGTAATTGATTGTGCTACAATCTGCACTGCAGATCCTGCCCCCCAATGTCCCCTCCCCTCCTCCCCTATCCCCACACCCACACCCGGCCGTTCCCTCGGCACCCTGTCCTCCACAACACTGCCCCCGTCGTATTACCCGCGGCCTTTACCAGCGCCCTCCTGTACGGGCTACTGTGGGCATTACACTTGGGTAGTCCACATGATTCCCCGCAAGCGGGTGGTGGCTGGTTGGAGGGGTTGGAGTTGGTTGGGTGGAGGGTGAGGGATACGGTGCGGGCGGTGGTGGGATGTGTGCACATATACGGCCGATGTCACTGTGCACAGGCCACGGACCGCGGTCAATGGGGTGCACAGCAAGATGGCTACCTTGCAGGCTGTGGCAATGGCGGTCCTGTCCGCCCTGGTCCCATGGGGGGGGGGGGGGGTCACCCTGCCTGACTCCACATTCACCCCCTGCTCCATCCCCCTCCCCCAGGGCCTGGCAAAGACTCCCCCCCACCCCGCACTCGCCTGCAGCCAGTGGTTGTGCCTCTGCATGTCCAACCTTCTCGCTCTCCCTCGCCAGCCATGGCACCTGTTTCCCAGTTTTTTTTTTTTTAAATATATTTTATTGAAATTTTTTTCCCTGAACAACATTTTTCCCGCTTACAAAACAAACGAAACGACAACAATAACAAAACAGAAATTTTTAACTTTTTAACAATAATAATAATAATACACAAGTAACAAAACCTCATTCGCTATTGACCTATACTCAACTAAACCTCCTCCCCCCCTCCTCCCCCTGGGTTGCTGCTGCTGGTCATCTGTCTTCCCTCTAACGTTCCCCTAGGTAGTCGAGAAATGGCTGCCACCGCCTGGTGAACCCTTGAGCCGATCCTCTCAGGGCAAACTTTATCTGCTCCAGTTTAATAAACCCCGCCATATCGTTTACCCAGGCCTCCAGTCCGGGGGTTTCGCCTCCTTCCACATGAGTAGGATCCTGCGCCGGGCTACGAGGGACGCAAAGGCCACGACATCGGCCTCTTTCGCCTCCTGCACTCCCGGCTCTTCCGCAACTCCAAATATAGCTAACCCCCAGCTAGGTTTGACCCGGGCATTCACCACCTGCGAGATCACTCCCGTCACTCCCTTCCAATATCCTTCCAGTGCCGGGCATGCCCAAAACATATGTGCGTGGTTTGCCGGGCTCCCGCCACACCTCCCACATCTGTTCTCCACTCCAAAAAACCTGCTCAATCTTGCCCCCGTTATGTGTGCTCTATGTAGCACCTTAAATTGAATCAGGCTAAGCCTGGCGCATGAGGAAGAAGAGTTTACCCTGCTTAGGGCATCAGCCCACATACCCTCCTCTATCTCCTCCCCTAGTTCTTCTTCCCACTTTCCTTTTAGTTCGCCCACCGACTCCTCCCCCTCTTCCCTCATCTCTCGGTAAATCTCTGACACCTTGCCCTCTCCGACCCACACCCCTGAAAGCACCCTGTCCTGTATCCCCTGTGTCGGGAGCCGCGGAAATTCCCTCACCTGTTGTCTAGTAAACGCCCTCACCTGCATATATCTCAAGAAATTTCCCCGGGGTAACTTATACTTTTCCTCCAATGCTCCCAAACTCGCAAAAGTTCCGTCTATGAATAAATCTCCCACCTTCCTAATTCCCAACTGGTACCAGCTCTGAAATCCTCCATCCATTCTTCCTGGGGCGAACCTGTGGTTGTTCCTGATAGGGGACCCCACCAGGGCTCCCCGCACCCCTCTCTGTCGCCTCCACTGTCCCCATATGTTCAGTGTTGCCGCCACCACCGGGTTCGTAGTGTACTTTTTAGGTGAGAGCGGTAGCGGTGCCGTCACCAGCGCCTCTAGACTCGTCCCTTTACAGGACCTCTCTCCAGCCTTTTCCACGCCGCTCCCTCACCCTCCACCATCCATCTACGTATCATTGCCACATTGGCGGCCCAATAATAATCTCCCAAGTTCGGTAGTGCCAGTCCTCCTCTGTCCCTACTGCGCTGAAGGAACCCCCTCCTTACTCTCGGAACTTTCCCTGCCCACACAAAGCTCGTAATGCTCCTATCTATTTTATTAAAAAAGGTCCTGGTGATTAAAATAGGGAGACATTGGAATACAAATAAGAACCTCGGGAGGACCATCATCTTAATTGCTTGCACCCTGCCCGCCAGCGATAAAGGCTGCATGTCCCACCTCTTAAAGTCCTCCTCCATTTGTTCTACCAGCCGTGTCAGATTAAGTCTGTGCAAGGTTCCCCAGCTCCTAGCGATCTGAATCCCAGGTATCGGAAGTTTCCTTCCACTTCCCTCAGCGGTAAGCCTTCTATCTCTCTACTCTGGTCCCCTGGATGTATCACAAATAATTCACTCTTCCCCATATTTAACCTATACCCCGAAAATTCCCCGAACCTCCTCAAAATTTGCATAACCTCTATCATCCCCCCGCTGGGTCCGACACGTATAACAATAGGTCATCCGCGTATAACGAGACTCGGTGTTCTTCTCCCCCTCTAGTCACCCCTCTCCATTTCCTGGAGTCTCTCAACGCCATGGCCAGAGGTTCAATTGCCAATGCAAACAACAATGGGGACAGCGGGCATCCCTGTCTTGTTCCCCTATCTAATCGGAAATACTCCGATCTATGTCGACCTGTAACTACGCTTGCCGTTGGTGCCCCATAAAGTAGCCTAACCCAGCGAATAAACCCGTTCCCAAACCCAAACCTCCTTAACACTTCCCATAAATACTCCCACTCCACCCTATCAAATGCCTTCTCTGCGTCCATTGCCGCCACTATCTCTGCCTCCCCCTCCACTGAGGGCATCATTATCACCCCTAATAGTCATCGCACGTTAACATTCAGTTGTCTCCCTTTTACGAACCCTGTCTGGTCTTCGTGCACCACCCCCGGGACACAGTCCTCTATCCTCGATGCCAGCACCTTTGCCAGCAATTTGGCGTCCACGTTCAATAGTGAAATAGGTCTATAGGACCCGCACTGCAACGGATCTTTGTCCCTCTTCAAAATTAGCGATATCGTCGCCTCCGACATCGTCGGGGGTAGAGTCCCCCCTTCCCTGGCCTCATTGAACGTCCTCGCCAACAACGGGGCCAACAAGTCCACATATTTTCTGTAGTATTCCACCGGGAACCCGTCCGGCCCCGGGGCCTTCCCTGCTTGCATGCTTCCCAGTCCCTTAATAACCTCGTCCACCTCAATCGGCGCCCCCAGGCCTGCCACCGCCTGCTCCTCCACTTTCGGGAACCTCAATTGGTCCAGGAACTGCCGCATCCCCTCCTCTCCCTCTGGGGGCTGAGACCTATACAGTTCCTCATAAAAGGTCTTAAACACCTCGTTTATCTTTCCTGCCCTTCGCACAGTGTCTCCCCTTTCATCCCTAATTCCTCCTATCTCCCTCGCTGCTGCCCTCTTTCGCAGTTGGTGCGCCAACAGGCGACTAGCCTTTTCCCCATATTCATACCTCCTCCCCTGTGTCTTCCTCCACAGTACCTCCGCCTTTCTGGTGGTCAGAAGGTCAAACTCAGTCTGGAGTCGTCTCCTCTCCCTGTACAATTCCTCCTCCGGGGTCTCTGCAAATTCCCTGTCCACCCTTAAAATCTCCCCCAGTAATCTATCCCTTTCCTTGGCCTCTGTTTTCCTTTTGTAGGCCCCAATAGAAATCAGCTCTCCTCTGACCACCGCTTTTAGTGCTTCCCAGACCACTCCCACAGGGACCTCGCCGTCGTCATTGACCTCCAGGTATCTCTCAATACACCCCCTCACTCTTGCACACACTCCCTCATCCGCCATCAGTCCCACATCTAATCGCCAGAGTGTTCTCTGCTCCCTGTCCTCTCCTACTTCCAGGTCCACCCAATGTGGGGCATGGTCCGAAACCGCTATGGCTGAGTATTCAGCTTCTTCCACCCTAGAGATCAACGACCTTCCTAAAACAAAAAAATCTATCCGGGAGTACACTTTATGGACGTGGGAGAAGAAGGAATACTCCCTAGCCCTGGGTCTAAGAAATCGCCATGGATCCACTCCCCCCATTTGGTCCATAAACCCCTTAAGAACCTTGGCCACTGCCGGCCTTCTTCCGGTCCTTGAGCTGGATCTATCTAGCCCCGGGTCCAGCACCATGTTGAAGTCCCCTCCTAAAATCAAATTTCCTGCCTCCAGGTCCGGAATACGCCCCAGCATCCGTCTCATGAACCCCGCATCGTCCCAATTTGGGGCATACACATTAACCAACACGACCCCCATTCCCTCCAGCCTACCACTCACCATTACATATCTACCTCCACTATCTGCTACGATGTTCTTTGCTTCACCAGCCTACCACTCACCATTACATATCTACCTCCACTATCTGCTACGATGTTCTTTGCTTCAAATGCTACCCGTTTCCCCACCAAAATGGCCACCCCTCTGTTCTTTGCGTCCAGTCCTGAGTGGAACACCTGTCCCACCCATCCTTTCCTTAGCCTAACTTGGTCCGCCACCTTTAGGTGCGTCTCTTGGAGCATAACCACGTCTGCCCTTAGTCCTTTCAAATGCGTGAGCGCTCGGGCCCTTTTTATCGGTCCATTCAGGCCTCTCACGTTCCACGTGACCAGCCTCACTGGGGGCTACCTGCCCCCCTCCCGTGTCGGCTAGCCATTACCTTCTCTAGGCCAGTCCCATATCCCGCCTCCGCGCTCCCGCTCGCTCCCCCAGCGTCGCACTCCGCCCCCGACCACCCACTCTTTAGCCATTTCCTTTTGGATTTCCGCAGCAGCAACCCAGTTGTCCCCCCCCCCCCCCCCCACCCCGCTAGATCCCTATCTAGCTTGATTGCTCCCCCCATATCACTTCCGTAAGTCAGCTGACTTCAACTGACCCCGGCTACTCCTGCTCACTCCTCGACCCCCCCCCGGTGTGAGGGAACTCCCATCCGCCTTCCGCCTGTTTTCCCGCCTTATTCTTTCTGGCGCGGGAACATCCCTTTACCTGACCCGCCTCTTATGGCGCAGCTCCCTTTCCCCTCCCCCTCCCCTTCCCTATTCTTCGGCTATGTCCCGCCTTTCCCCCCTCACCGGCGCCCACATTTCCCCAGTGTCCCCCCCCTTCCCTGTTTACTTCTCGATTAACTTTCACCATAACATTAACAAAAACAATAACAATAACAATTCCCTGCAGCATCAGTCCCTCAGTTCCAGTCCAGTTTCTCTTCATTGATGAAGGACCATGCTTCCTCCGCCATCTCAAAATAATAGTGTCTCTCCTGATACGTGACCCATAGTCTTGCCGGCTGCAGCATCCCAAACTTCACCTTCCTTTTGTGCAAAACCTCTTTGGCTCGGTTAAAGCTCGCCCTCCTTCCCGCCACCTCTGCACTCCAATCCTGGTATATCCTTACCACAGCATTCTCCCATCTGCTACTCCGCACCTTTTTAGCCCATCTCAGGACCTCTTCTCTGTCCTTAAGGCAGTAGAATCGCACGATTATCGCCCTCGGTGGTTCTCACGCTTTTGGTCTTCTCGCCAGGATCCGATTTGCCCACTCCACCTCCATGGGGCCCGCAGGGGCCTCAGCACCCATCAGTGAGCTCAGCATCTTACTTGCGTACGCTCCACAGTCCACTCCTTCCACACCCTCAGGGAGACCTAGTATCCTAAGGTTCTACCTTCGCGCTCCATTTTCAAGGGCCTCAATCCTGTCAGCACACTTTTTATGAAGTGCCTCGTGCGTCTGAGTCTTAACTGCCAGGCCCAGGACCTCGTCCTCAATATCTGATACCTTCTGCTCCATCACGCGAAGCTCAGTCTCCTGGGTCTTTAAAGTCTCCTTAAGCCCCTCCATTGCCTGCAACATCGGGGTCAGTACCTCCTTCTTCAGCAGATCCACGCACCGTCTCACTACTTCATCCTGCTCAGGCCCCCATGTCACCTGCGATCCCTCCGCCGCCATTTTGTTCCACTCCCTCTGACCTTCTGGTTGAAGATTCTTCGGGCTGCAGCCGCCGCCGCCGGTTTTTCCCTCCGTCGTTCGGGGGGGACTCCCTTCCCACGCACCTCCCACCGGGTTTTTCGGCCGGCAAAGTCCCCGTTGGGACTCTTAAAAGAGCCCGAAGGTCCGTCGGAGCTGGAGCCGCCGAAACGTGCGGCTAGCTCATCCTCGCCGCAACCGGAAGTCCCAGCTGTTTCCCAGTTTTTGAACCACAACTAAAACACGTTGTTGGTAATTCCTCCTGCCAGAGGTGGAGCATCGCGGAGACCCCAGAGAATGCCAGGTCAGGCAAAGTGCATGAAAAGTGAGTGATAGGGAACTGGATTCTCTGATTCAGCGACTAATGTTGACGCCAACAGAGCATGTGTGGTCTTTTACGACCAAACTTTCTGTATGAAAGCCTCACCGATTCCGGGACCGGTGAGGGGCTAGCACCGGTACTGGGTGAAACTCCCAGCTGCCACGTCGAAAAATGGCCGGACAATGGCCAGGTCCCTGGCCGCGCATGTGCACAGCTGATGACAACATGGCATCGGCCGTGTACAGGCCCGACCCGCCATCCTCAACCCCACAGCACACTCCCAGGCCACCCGCTGGCTGCCCTCTACCAGTCACCCCAGCCCTCGCAAAAGTCCCCCCGGCCAGCCGCACGGATCCCGGTCGAGTGTGGCAGCGCTGGACACAGTCCGCAGCCTCCACGCCGGGTTCCCACACGGCTGAGACCACACATGTCCCGCACTGTCGGGAACTCGGCCCATCGGTTGCAAGGAAAAGGGGGCCCCGATCGGGCTGAGGGAGGCAATGGATTGCATAGGGTCAATGCAGAATGGGAAGGCTCTGGATGGGTTCCCAGCCAAGTTCTATAAGAAGTTTGGGTCAGAGCTGGGGCCCCTGTTAGTTGAGATGTATAATGAATCGATGGTGAGGGGGGAGCTCCCCACATATTGTCTTAGGCTTCCAGATTGCAAATTTTAAAGAAAGTCAAGGATCTGGAGCAGTGTGGGATGTCCCACCCAATTTCACTGTTGAATGTAGATGCGAAGCTGCTGGCGAAAGTACTGACAACGTGGATAGAGAATTATGTGTCGGGGGTAATAGGTGAGAACCAGTCAAGATTTGTGAAGGGGCAGCAGCTGTCGACAAATAACCAAAGGTTACTGAATGTCATTATGATGTCTTTGGAAGGCCAAGAAGTGGAAGTGGTTGTGGCGATTGCCGCGGAGAAGGCTTTCGATCGGGTGGAGTGGCCGTACTGATTCAAGGTGCTGGGCAATTGGACAGGGATTTATGGACTAGGTCCGGCTGTTGTATTCTGGGAGCCTGAGGTGAGTCTTCGGACTAACAGGGTCAGCTCGGAGTATTTTGGGTTACACTAGGAGATGAGGCGGGTGTGTCCACTCTCCCTGCAAAGAAGCCCTGGCAATTGAGCCCTTGGCAATGGCGCTCAGAATCTGGCAGGCAGAGGGGGGCAGAGGGGGATTGAACAGGGGGGTGGAGTATCAAGTTTATTTGTACGGATGATCTCCTGCTGTATATTTCAGACCTAGTCGAGAGCTTTGACAGGATCATGGGGATTTTGGGGAGTATGGTCTCTTCTCAAGGATAAGCTCAACATGGGGAAAAGTGAGATATTCCCAATAAATGCTCGGGGACAGGAGAAGAGTTCGGGGGAGTTGCTGCTTTGCTTGGTAGGGGTGAGTTTTCATTATCATGGGATGCAAGTGGCGTGGAGTTGGGCTCAGCTGCTCAAGTTGAATTTGGCGCGGTTGGTGGAGGGAATTAAGTTAGACTTTACGAGGTGGGATGTGCTGCCATTGTCGTTAGCTGGTCGGGTCCAGATGGTAAAGATGACGGTGTTGCCGAAGTTTTTGTTTGTGTTTCAGAACTCCTCGGTCTTTGTGCCCAAGACCTTTTATAGGAAGGTTAATGGTATGATTTTGAGGTTCTTGTGGACGGGTAAGGCTCCACGGGCTAGGGGAGTGTTTATGGAGAGGGCTTGACGTGGTTGGGGGGGGGGGGGGGGGGGGTTGCGGTTAGCGTTGCTGTACTTGCAAAATTATTATTGAGCAGAAAACATTGCAATGGTTAAGAAATGGGCAGTGGAGGTGCAGTCGGTTTGGGGGTGGATGGAGACGGCCTCATGTAAAAGGACCAGTTTGAGGCACTATTGTGCGCCCCTCCCATTCTTGCCGGCCAGGTACTCCACGAGCCCAGTAGTGGTATTGGCATTGAGGGTGTGGAACCAGTGCTAGCGTCATTTTAGAATGAAACGCATGTCCCTGTGGGCACCGATCTGCGACAATCATAGGTTTGCTTTGGCGGGGTTGGATGTGAGGTTCTGGGGGTGGCAGTAGGTGGGGATAGAATACTTTAGGGATGTATTTGTTAGAGGGAAGTTTGCAGACCGGGAGGAGCTGGAGGGGACATATTAGTTGCTGAAGGGGAATGGGTTCAGGTATCTGCAGGTGAGTGACTTTATGAGGAAGGAGGTGCCTTCGTTTCTGATGCTGCCACCGCTGGTGCTGCAAGACAAATCTGTCTGAGGAGGAAATAGGAGAGGACAAGGTTTCAGGTTTTTATGGGGAGCTGTTGAAGAGAGTGTTCCAGTGGAGGAGGTTAGGCATAAGAAGAGGGGGAGTGGGGGGGGGGCCTCTGGGGGCTGGAGTATATAGTGAGGCTTTGCGGAGGTCTAATGCATCCTTGCCGTGTGCAAAACTAAGTCTCATCCAGTTTCAGGTGGTACACAGGGCCCACAGGGTGTCCAGGATGAGTCGGTTCTTTTAGGGGGTGGACAATAGGTGTGGGCAGTGTGCGGGGGGGCCGGCAAACCATGTCCATATATTTTGAGCTTGTCCAAGGTAGAGGGGTTTGAATGGGATTTGCAGATACAATGTCAAAAGTTTTGGGGGTAGCGGTAGCTTCAAGACCGGCCTTTGCATCCCTGGTAGCCCGGAGACGGATTTTATTTGGCTGGCGGGACATGGGATGTGGGTGAGTGATTTGGCATTCCTGCACTTGGAGAAGATCAAGTTCGCCAATAGCGGGACAGGGGAGGGATTCACCACGATGTGGAAGCTGTTCATCGACTTATTTTAGGAGTATTGAGTCTTCAGCATTGCAGGGGGGTTCTTTTTCAGTTTAGGTTTGGTTAAAAGTTAAAAAGGGGGCAGGCGTTGGGGTAGCAGTGGGTAGAGTTGGGGGGGGTTGTGTATGGATGTTTAGGCTGTTTGCTGTTGCCTCAATTGGTTTTTGTGTTGTTTCTTCTTTGTTATACATATATTTGAAAATGCCTCCAATAAAACTTTTTTTTAAAAAGAGAATGGCATCCACCAGCCTTTGCCTCTCCACCTTCCCAGCTTTATCCCTATGTGTCTTATAAGAGATTATGTCCCCCTACTAACCGCCTTCAGGGCTCCCCTGAGTGTAGAAGGTGAGACCACCTCATCCCTGTTAAACACAATGTAGTCCCCAATGGCAGAGGATACACGCTCGCAAAACCCCTTATCCACAAGCAACGGCGTGTCCAATCTCCACGGAGGGCACTGAGAGCGACCTGGGACCAACATCAAGTCCACACAATCCGGAACATGATCCGAGATAACGATTGCCGAGTAACCCACCCCCTCGCCTCAGGGAGAAGCAACCTACCCACCACAAAGAAGTTATTTGGGAGTAATGAACATGGGGAAAAGAAGAAAACTCCTTATCCCTCGGAAATTTAAATCTCCAGTAGTACCAATAACCCCTTCGCCATCCCAGCTGGACTCCGAGACTTGGGATTCGACTTATCCAACCGAGGATCCAAAACACAATTAAAGTCCCAGCCCGTGCATAATTGGCCAATGTGAATCAAGGTCTGGGATAGACGCCACACCTTATTAATAAATACCGAGTCTTCCCAATTCTGTGCATACTCATTGACCAACACCACCGGTGGGCCCGTCAACAACCCACTGATGATTATGTACCTCCCACCTGGGACTGCCAATATATTAACTGCAGAAAAAGCCACCCTCAACACAGCCGTCCCCCACGACATACAATAAAAACCTGAGTGATACACCTGTTCCACCTTGTTTCATCCTTGATTTTCAAATGGATCTCCTGTAGGAAAACCACATCTGCCTTCAACTTCTTTCTACTGGGCCATTTAACCTCCTCACTGTAGCGCACAATGACTTACGAGAGAGACGAATAGAGATGAAGTCGATGAGGCTTTATTAAGCGTGACTTGTTCCCCGCAGTTCAGCAACAGACTGGAGCTGCGGGGAGAAGCCCAGGTTCTTATACTCCGCCTTCAGGGCGGAGCTAGGGATCAACAGCCAACCAGGACCCGGGATCTGTCAGCCAATAGCATCACGGCTTCACAGTCCCACATGACCCCTAATGCATACTACCACATTCACCCCTTGTTAAAAATGAACCCGGCGGGGTGGTGCTTCGCATGGTGGTAGGGGTTTACAAGGCTGGTCCTGGGAGGAGAAAATTTTTGGCATGTCTTTTCAATGCTCTACACTTTGCCCTACATTGGGCTATGTACAGGGTTTGTGAACTATTTACAATATTCGTAAGAGGAAAAGAACATTCTCGTTAAAGTCCACAACATTCTTGTGTTACACCGATGCCACGAGTCGAGCGGGCGGTCTGGTCTTCCTTGTCGATCGCCTCAGCCCTGGTAGTGGTGCAGGTGCTTGTTCCCGCGTTGTCGTCTCCGGGAGCTTTTCGGTGTCTGCTTCTGTTTCACTCCTGGTCGGACATGGGAGGAGGACCGATCCTCCCGGGAACGGGGTGGTCGCGGGGTGCGCCGGTGGCAGGGAGGGGGTGATCGGTGTCGGGGGGGTGTGCGTGTTGCCGGCGGGCGCCAGGTCTCGCAGGGAGACCGTGTCCTGTCGGCCGTCGGGGTACGCCACGTAGGCGTACTGCGGGGTCGCACATGGGGCGCTGGGGGGGTTGGGGAGCGTTTGGGATACACTGGACTCTTTCTTCTCCGGGGACAGCGGCGACCCCCCGGGACCGGCACACAGCCGCGAAATGGCCCTTTTTCCCGCAGCTCTTGCAAGTCGCTGCGCGGGCCGGGCAGCGCTGCCGGGGGTGTTTCGTCTGCCCGCAGAAATAGCAGCGGGCCCCCCCGGGATGATCTGGTGTCTTAACCGCGCAAGCCTGTGAGGGTGGGGGGGTTTGTCGCGACGGGGGTCCACAGAGCCCAAGGGGCTGCCGCGCGGTCGGGGCCGTAGGCGCGGGCGTTTTGCGAGGCCACATCTAGGGAAGCTGTGATGGCCCGTGCCTCTGAGAGTCCTAGCGACTCTTTTTCTAAAAGTCTTTGGCGGATTTGGGGAGAGTTCATACCTGCCACAAACGCATCGCGAATTAACATGTCCGTGTGTTCAGTCGCGTTTACCGGCGGGCAGCCGCAGCCCCGTCCCAAAATTAGCAGCGCGGCGTAGAACTCCTCTAGCGATTCTCCGGGACTTTGCCGTCTCGTTGCGAGTTGGTAGCGTGCGTAGACCTGGTTCACTGTGCGAACGTAGACGCTCTTTAGTGCTGCGAGCGCCGTCGGGAAATCCTCTGCATCTTCGATGAGAGGGTAACTTTCCGGGCTTACCCTTGAGTGCAGGACCTGTAGTTTCTGGTCTTCTGTGATCCGGCCGGGGGCCGTTCAGAGGTAGCCTTCGAAACAAGTCTGCCAGTGTTTAAAAACTGCTGCCGCGTTCACTGCGTGGGGGCTGATCCGCAGGCATTCCGGGGCGATCCTGAGCTCCATAGTCCTTTAAGCACGCTTAATAAATTGTAGCGCACAATGACTTACGAGAGAGACGAATAGAGATTAAGTCGATGAGGCTTTATTAAGCGTAACTTGTTCCCCGCAGTTCAGCAACAGACTGGAGCTGCGGGGAGAAGCCCAGGTTCTTATACTCCGCCTTCAGGGCGGAGCTAGGGATCAACAGCCAACCAGGACCCGGGATCTGTCAGCCAATAGCATCACGGCTTCACAGTCCCACATGACCCCTAATGCATACTACCACACTCACATTCCAAGTTATCAACCGGAACAGGGACCCCTGACCACCCCACCCCCCCTCGACCCAGGATAGCCATATCCACCCTGTGAGGCAATCCAGCAATGCCTCAACCTTCGCCAGCTTCGGGCCCATCCAAAATGGCTGCCATATCCCCCATATCGCCAGTCCAAAAACAAATAAACTGTCACTGTCAATAATCCACTCCCTCCCCTATCCACTCCCTCCCAGCTCCACCACACACTTAAACTAAACAACAAACAGAGAAACAAAATTCCCCCTCCCCTCCCCAAACCAAACAGAAACAAAAAACCTCAGCTCATTACCTTACAATAAAACAAAAAAACACCCCCATGGTAACCAGCTGTAAATATCTCCGCCTCTCCGCTCCCATTAACTAGCTATACTGCTAGCAGGGTAACCCCCGTACAAGGTAAAAATCAAAGTCAACTAACAGTATATCTGCCCCCCTGCTCAAACCAAACTTTAATACAGAACAATTGAGGAAAATGAACATCCAAACCCCCTCCCCCATAAAAAAACGCCAATGGTGCAAAATACAAACCCCAAGCATGCCCAGAAAAAACATCGATCAACATCCCAGGCACATCCCCATAGTCCTCCCAACATTACACAAACCCCACAAAAAATATTTTAAAAGATGAACTTTAACAAAGAACAAACAACAAACCCCAAGGTCTTTAAGCACTTTAGGTCACCCCCAGTCTGTGCTTCTTGATAAACCCATTTGCATCCTTCGGCGCGTCAAAATAGTAGTCTCTGTCATAGAACATACAGTGCAGAAGGCCATTCAGCCCATCGAGTCTCCACCGACCCACTTAAGCCTTCACTTCCATCCTATCCCCGTAACCCAATAACCCCTCCTAACCCTTTTGGTCACTATGGGCAATTTATCATGGCCAATCCACCTAACCTGCACGTCTTTGGACTGTGGGACGAAACCGGAGCACCCAGAGGAAACCCACGCAGGCACGAGAGGAATGTGCAGACTCCGCACAGACAGTGACCCAGCAGGGAATCAAACCTGGGACCCTGGTGCTGTGAAGCCACAGTGCTAACCACTTGTGCTACAGTGCTGTGCTTGAAAGTCGACCGGAGAAGAGCCGGTTACACCACACCAAACCACACATTGCTCTTTTACAGTGTGGCTTTGGCCTTATTAAACTTTTCATGCCTTCTCGCCAACTCTGTCCCAATGTCCTGGTATATTCTGATGGCATAGCCCTCCCACCTACAGTCTCAATAGTCCTTCACCCACCTTCAGGACCCGTTAAGAGGGTGGTGAAAAAGGCATATGGTACACTTGCCTCTATCAATCATGGCATAGGTTACAAAAGCAAGGAAATCATGTTGGAGTTATATAGAACATTGGTGAGGCCACAGCTGGAGTACTGTGTGCAGTTGCGCTTGCCACATTGTAGGAAGGATGCGATTGCGCTGGAGCGGGTGCAGGGGCGTTTCACCAAGATGTTGCCTGGGATGGAACATTTAAGTTATGAAAAGAGGTTGTATAGGCTTGGGTTGTTTTCGTTGGAGCAGAGAAGAATGAGAGGTGACTTGATCAAGGTGTACAAGATTATGAGAGGCATGGGCAGGGTGAATAGGAAACAGCTGTTCCCCTTAGTTGAAGGGTCGGATACAAGGATGTAAAAGTCAAGGTGAGGAGTGGGAGGTTCAGGGTTGATTTAAGGAAAAACCTTTTTACCCAGAAGATGGTGACAATCTGGAACGCACTGCCTGGGAGGGTGGTAGAGACTGGTTGCCTCACATCCTTTACCTGGATGAGAACTTGGTACGTCTTAACATTCGAGGCTATGGGCCAAGGGCTGGCAAATGGGATTAGGATTTAAGAGGTGCCTTTCATGCGGCGGTGCAGACTCAATGGGCCAAAGGGCCTTTTCTGCACTGCATTTTTCTGTGATTCTATGAGGTAGCCTCAATTGACTCACTGGGCAGGGAATTCCACAGATTTACAACCCTTTGGGTGAAGAAGTTCTTCCTCAATTCAGCCCTAAATCTGCTCCCCTTTATTTTGAGGCTATGCCCCCCTCGGTCTAGTTTCACCTACCAGTGGAAACAACCTCCCTGCTTCTATCTTAACTATTTCCTTCATAATTTTATATGTTTCTATCAGATCCCACCTCATTCTTCTAAATTCCAATGAGTATAATCCCAGTCTACTCAGTCTCTCCTTATAAGCCAATCCTCTCAACTCCGGAATAAACCTAGTGAATATCCTCTGCAACCCCTCCAGTGCCAGTACATCCTTTCTCAAATAAGGAAACCAAAACTACACAGTACTCCAGGTGTGGTATCACCAGCACCCTATACAGCTGCAACATAACCTCCCTGTTTTTAAAGTCCATCCCTCTCGCAATTATTACCTGCTGCACCTGCAAACCATCTTTTTGCAATTAATGCACAAGGACACCCAGGTCCCTCTGCACAGCAGCATGCTGCAATATTTTACAATTTATTAATAGTCCATTTTGCTGTTATTCCTACCAAAGTGTATGAACTCACATTTACCAACATTGTACTATCTGCCAGACCCTTGCCCACTCACTTAAACTATGTATATTCCTCTGCAGACTAGCAGTGTCCTCTGCACACTTTACCACTCATCTTTGTGTCATCTGTGAACTTTGACACATTACACTTGGTCCCCAACTCCAAATTATGTATGTAAATTGTCAACACTTGACTCCAAGGTCCCCACCTGCTTCAAGAAGACCACCACCATACCGGTGCCAAAGTAGAACCAGGCAACGTGCTTCAATGGCTACTGTCCGGTGGCCCTGACTTCAGTCGTAATAGAGTGCTTCGAGAAGTTGATCATGAAGCGCATCACCTCCATACTCCCAGAATGCCTCGATCCACCTCAATTCGCATACCGTCGCAACCGGTCCACAGCAGACGCCATTACCCTGGCCCTACACTCATCCCTAGAGCATCTTGACAACAAGGACTCCTACATCAAACTCCTATTTATTGACTACAGCTTTATTGACTACAGCTCCGCCTTCAACACCATAATCCCAGCCAGGCTCATATCAAAGCTCCAAAACCTAGGACTTGACTCCCCACTCTGCAACTGGATCCTCCATTTTCTGACCAACACACCACAACCAGTAAGAATGAACAACAACACCTCCTCCACAATAGTCCTCAATACCAGGGCCCAGCAAGGCTGCGTACTTAGCCCCCTACTCTACTCCCTGTACACACACGACTGCGTGGCAAAATTTGGTTCCAACTCCATCTACAAGTTTGCTGACTATACGACCATAGTGGGCCGGATCTCGAATAACATCGAGTTAGAATACAGGAGGGAGATAGAGAACCTAGTGGAGTGGTGTCGCGACAACAATCTCTCCCTCAATGCCAGCAAAACTAAAGAGCTGGTCATTGACTTCAAGAAGCAAATTACTGTACACACCCCTGTCCGCATCAACGGTGCCGAGGTGGAGATGGTTAACAGTTTCAAATTCCTAGGGGTGCGCATGTCCAAAAATCTGTCCTGGTCCACCCACGTCGACGCTACCACCAAGAAAGCACAACAGCGCCTATACTTCCTCAGGAAACTAAGGAAATTCGGCATGTCCATATTAACCCTTACCAACTTTTACAGATGCACCAGAGAAAGCATCCTATCTGGCTGCATCACAGCCTGGTATGGCAACTGCTCGGTCCAGGACCGCAAGAAACTTCAGAGAGGCGTGAACACTGCCCAGTCCATCACACGAACCTGCCTCCCATCCATTGACTCCATCTACACCTCCCGCTGCCTGGGGAAAGGGGGCAGCATAATCAAAGACCCTTCCCACCCGGCTTACTCACTCTTCCAACTTCTTCCATCGGGCAGGAGATACAGAAGTCTGAGAACACCCACGAATAGACTCAAAAACAACTTCTTCCCCTCTTATGGGCTGACCTCATTAACACTACACCCTGTATGCTTCATCCGATGCCGGTGCTTATGTAGTTACATTGTATACCTTGTGCTGCCCTATTATGTATTTTCTTTTCTTCCCTTTTCTTCTCATGTACTTAATGATCTGTTGAGCTGCTCGCAGAAAAATACTTTTCACTGTACCTCGGTACACGTGACAATAAACAAATCCAATCCAATCCAAAACGCAGCAGTTCCTTGAACACCAAGTAACTATTCTGACTTTGAAAAAAAATCTACATTTAGAATTTCAAATTATCCCAATCTCTAACATACCTTAAACACCGTGGGAAAATTAAGTGGATATAGAGAACTACGAAATCCATCTCTGGTTAGGAAAACAGTTCTCCTAAGAGAAAAAGGTCAGAAAAATAGCATTAATAGTTTATCAATTGTACAATGACATGTGCATAGATTTAGGATGCAGCCTGTAAAATAAGCAACGTCGCCATAGACCCAGATGACTTCTTTCCCCTTGAGGGAGAACTGACTGATGGTGATCAGTTAACCTGAGGATCACCGCATCACAGGTGAAGGGCAAGGTTGAGAAGGCAATACCTCAGCCAGGAATTGAACCCATGCTGTTGGCCTCGCTCTGTATTATGAACCAGCTGTGATAAACCTGCCCTGTACAGAAGCTAAATGTGAGTTTTAGTAAACTAGTTTAAGTGTTGACATTTGTTGAACGGAGCTTAAACTCACTTCCAAACCAGGAAAATTACTCGATCCACTGGGGAAAATCATTTGCAAGGATTTTTTGATTGGTAACGCTTGATTATGAATGCCAAATTAAAAGGTGAAAGTGAGCATGTCATTCATTGTTCCTACTTAAATAGTCACTGTGTTTGTCATTTTGGTGTTCACAAACTTTCCCAGCATTTCGCATACAACACATTGAAATATTATTCAAAATATACTTATACTGCAAAAAGTGAAACCTTTGATGGTAGAGACATGAAAAGCTTTCAAGGTTACAGAGGGAAGAATTTCACCTTCACCTTGAACCTGACATGCTGGGAGAGACATCAAAGGGTTCCAACACATCAGATGGAAGACTTTTAACTACAACGTGACATACTGAAAGACGGTTTAATCATTTTCAGAGCTAGAAAGGGAAGACCTGCCACACGACCCCCATCCCAGGAAAGACCCCTAGTCTGAGCCCCTCCGACCTCCACATCATCTAAAAGAGCCCCCTCGGCACCTCGGATGCAAGTGTAGAGGCTCGCCCCCTTGTCCCCCCTTGGAGTCCACGGTGCCAGGTTGGCACTGTCAAGGGGCAGGACCTAAATGGGAGACTTGAGGGGTGGGGGGGGAACATTTGGCCCACCTAACCTGCACAAAGTTGGACACTAAGGGACAATTTTAGCACGGCCAATCCACCTTACCAGCACAGCTTTGGACTGTGGGAAAAAAACAGAGCACCTGAAGGAAACCCACGCAGACACGGGGAGAACATACATATTCCATACAGACAGTCACCCAAAGCCAGATTTGAGCCTTGTGCCTGGCTCTGTGAGACAGCAGTGCTAACCACTGTGCCCCCCCCCCCCCCCCCCCGGTGCAGCATCAGTCATGAGAAAGGGTATGAGCACACTGTCAGCAGAAAAACAGAAGTCAACTAAGTCAGAACCTGAAGAGCATCACAGATTTCCTCACAGCGAGTGACCTGCCGACAGTGCCAACACAGTCCCTTCATCCTGATGTCATGCAACATAGACCCTTGAGGGGGGGATATGGGAAGGGGGAACAAAGAGATCAGAGAAAGGGTGGTGTGTTGGTGGGGGTGATGAGCTGGTGAATATATAGCTGATGCCATGAGAATCTAGAGGCTATGACGGCCTCCCTGGTGCTCCTGGCACGTTGGACCCTTGCTGCCGCCTGTCCTCCATCCTCGGGTCCTCCTTGCAACTCCTGGTCCTCCTCAGCACATATTCCTCCTTCTCCTTGTCCAGCATGTTGTCCCGCTGCTGTGACAGACTGTGGAAGCCAATAGATCGCGCCCTACTTTGCTGTGGATCAGGAGTAAAATTGGATCACAAAATCTGAGCAATTGGGAAAACATCCCATTGCCTATTCTTTTCAAAGCAAATTCACATTACCTGTCCATATGCAGAAGGTGTTAGGAGGAAATCAGTGCAGTTTGAACTGTCAATAACATCTTGCAGTTTGCCAAACTGTCTACTCCTATCACTTTGAAAGCTATGGCATGGCATTGCAGGACATTGATCTCGCCTGTGGGGGCACTTTGCTGCACAGCATGGGCACGATCACTCAACTAGTCAGTTAGGGCAGTGTTTTTCAAACTTTTTTCCCGGGACCCATTTTTACCAACTGGCCAACCTTTGCGACCCACCATTTTCTCTTACCTTGTCTGCTGCTGACAAAATGGAGGAATCGCAATCGCGTCCAAAGCACGTGATGGTGACTTTCGGGGGCCTTGACCTGCTCTCTGCCTCCCTCAGGCAAGAAGATTACATAGAATTTTTTTTTTTAATCTTCTGCGTCTCCGATGCCGCAGCAGCTGGCTTTTATATTCATTTATTTATTTTTGGTAAATTGTAACAGTGTTGTTGCACGGCACGTCTAATCAAAGAAACCAAAGCCCATGTCATCGTCAGACTCTTCAGATTCTTCCTGTTTCTTCTCTTCCTTTTTCTCTTCAGCAGCAACAGGGGCAGCAGTGGAAATAACTCCTGCAGCAGCTGGGGCACTTCTACTGGCACCAACGTTGCAGATCAGACTATTGACGTCAATATTAGCCAGTGCCCTGGCAAACAGACTAGGCCAGAAAGGCTCAATGGTCACACCAGCTGTTTTAATCAGGGCATTGAGTTTGTCTTCGGTGACAGTGACCTCATCGTCGTGCAGGATGAGCGCGCTGTAGACACAAGCGAGTTCCGAGGTGGAGGCCATGGCGCCGGATCTCTGCAGGTGGATCCAATGGTTCTAGTCGCTGGGGGGGGAAACCCGGCCTTAGCTTCGTTCAGAAGAACCGAGCACTTCCGAACCGGGCAGAGCGAGCAGCAGCCGGCTTTCAACTATGCTGGCTGCGGACTTCCGGTTGCGGCTATGCGGAGCTAAGCCGCACATTCGGCGGCTCCCGCTAAAACGGACTTTTGGGCTCTCTTGAGGAGCCCCAACGGCAATTTCTTCGACAACTTCCAGTGTGGGAAGGTGAGCAAGGTCCCCCCTCCATAGTATATGGATTGGACCAGGAGTGGAGCGGTCAAAAAAGCGTTTTTGGAGCAGCAAAAAGTGCGACGGAGAAAAAACAAGATGGCGGCGGGCGTAGATCAAGCGGCATGGGTGCAGGAGCAGCAGGAGTTTCTCAGCCGCTGCTTTGAGGAGCTGAAGAAAGAGGTGCTGGCGCCAATGCTGACGACCATCGTTAGTGGAGACCCAGAAGGCCCAAGGGGCGGCGATCCAGTAGGTGCGGGGGGAAAACGCGGAGAACGAGGATGAGATCTTGGGCCTGGCGGTGAAGGTGGAGGCGCACGAGGCGTTACACTAGAGGTGGGCGGAAAGATTCGAGGACCTGGAGAACAGGTCGAGGAGGAAGAATCTTCGGATTCTGGGTCTCCCTGAAGGAGTGGAGGGGGCCGATGCTGGAGCATATGTGAGCACGATGCTCAATTCGCTGATGGGAGCGGGAGCCTTTCCGAGTCCCCTGGAGCTAGATGGGGCTCATCGGGTCCTGGCAAGGAGACCCAAGGCCAACGAGCCGCCAAGGGTCGTAGTGGTGAGGTTTCACCGTCTCGTGGATAGAGAGTGTGTTTTGAGATGGGCCAAGAAAGAGCGGAGCAGCAGGTGGGAGAATACGGAGATCCGAATCTATCAGGAGTGGAGTGCGGAGGTGGCAAAGCTGGTTTTAATCGGGCCAAGGCGGTGCTCCATCGGATGGGGGTGAGGTTCGGAATGCTGCAGCCAGCGCGATTGTGGGTCACATTTCAGGATCGACGCCACTACTTCGAAACGCCTGAGGAGGCTTGGACCTTCATACAAACTGAAAAATTGGACTCAAACTGAGGGTCTGTGGTTGTGGAGGGGATGTCGGTTGTATACAGGGTTTTAACTATGCGCAGGGAATGTTCCACGGGTTGGGTGATGGATGGGGATGGGAGAAGAGATCTGATGGGGAGACTGTGAGAGAATGTGGGCACCGGTGCTGGAGGGAGGGGAGGCCCGGGGATGGGGGAATTGGGATAAGGCCGCAAAAGGAGCTGCGCCCGAGGGGGCGGGGCCGGGTTAGGAAAGCGCGGGCTTTTTCCCGCGTTAGGGAAGGACGGGGGGATGGAGGAGCGCACACTGACTGCTTGCGAGGAGGGGGAGGGGAGATTCCCACACGGGGGGGGAGGGTCAACGGGATGGCAGGGGAGGCCGGGGTCAGCAGGAGTCAGCTGACTTACGGGAGTGTTATGGGGGGAGCAAAAGAGCTAGACATGGATCTAGCGGGGGGAGATATAGGGTTGCTGCTGCATTGGCCGATGGGGAACTGGAAACAGAAGAGGTGGTCGGGACGGGGGTCCCCCGTCTGGGGGACCGGAGGGTGTGGGAGGCGCGGGCACAGGTCTGGCCTAGAAAAGGAGATAGCTAGTCAGCAGGCGTGGGGGGGGGGGGGGGGGGGGGGCTGCGGCCAAGGTGCTTGGGGGGTTTATGGACCAGATGGGGGGAGTAGATCCGTGGAGATTTGCTAGGCCCCTGGCCAGGGAATTTTCTTTTTTTTCTCATGTACACAGAGCCTACTCCCGGATAGATTTTTTTGTTTTGAGTAGGGCGCTGATCCTGAAAGTGGAGGGAACGGAGTACTCGGCAACAGCCATCTCAGCCCACGCCCCGCACTGGGTGGAGCTGGAGTTAGGAGAGGAGAGGGACCAACGCCCGCTGTGGCGTCTGGATGTGGGATTACTGGCGGATGAGGAGGTGTGCGGGAGGGCGCGGGGGTGCATTGAAAGGGATTTGGAGGCTAACAACAATGGGGAGGTGCAGGTGGGGGTAGTGTGGGAGGCGCTGAAGGCGGTGGTCAGGGGAGAGTTAATCTCCATCCGGGCTCCCAGGGAGAAGAGAGAGGGCAGGGAAAGGGAGAGGTTGGGGGGGAGATCCTAAGGGTAGACAGGAGATATGCAGAAGCTCCCGAGGAGGGACTACTTAGGGAGCGGCGAAGTCTCCAGATGGAATTCGACCTGTTGACCACAGGGAAGGCAGAGGTACAGTGGAGGAAAGCACAGGAGGCGACGTACGAGTATGGGGAGAAGGCGAGCCGGATGCTGGCACATCAGCTCCGTAAGAGGATGGCAGCGAGGGAGATAGGTGGAGTCAAGGATACCAGGGGAACTACGGTGCGGCGTGCGGTGAAAGTAAATGAGGCATTCAAGGACTTTTATGAGGAGCTGTACAGATCTCAGCCCCCAACGGGGGAAGAGGGGATGCGACAATTTCTAGATCAACTGAGGTTCCCGAGGGGGGAGGAGCAGGAGGTGGCTGGTTTGGGGGCGCCAATTGGGTTGGGGGAGCTGGTTAAAGGACTGGGGAGCATGCAGGCGGGGAAGGCCCCGGGGCCAGATGGGTTCCCGGTTGAGTTTTACAGGAAGTATGCGGATCTGTTAGCCCCGTTGCTAGTGAGGACTTTCAATGAGGCAAGGGAGGGGGGGACCCTACCCCCGACAATGTCCGGGGCGCTGATTTCTCTGATCCTGAAGCGAGACAAGGACCCACTGCAATGTGGGTCTTATAGGCCGATTTCGCTCCTCAATGTGGATGCTAAGTTGCTGGCAAAAGTGCTGGCTACGAGAATTGAGGACTGTGTCCCGGGGGTGATTCATGAGGACCAGACGGGATTTGTAAAGGGCAGGCAGCTAAACACCAATGTGCGGAGGCTCCTAAACGTGATTATGATGCCGTCGGTGGAGGGCGAGGCGGAGATAATGGCAGCTATGGACGCGGAGAAGGCCTTTGACCGGGTGGAGTGGGAGTATCTCTGGGAAGTGTTGTGGAGGTTTGGGTTTGGGGAGGGGTTTATTAGTTGGGTTAAGCTCCTATATAGAGCCCCGGTGGCGAGTGTGGCTATGAATCGGCGGAGGTCGGAGTATTTTCGGCTGTATCGAGGGACGAGGCAGGGGTGCCCCTTGTCCCCCCTGTTGTTTGCATTAGCAATTGAGCCTTTGGCCATGGCAGTAAGGGAGTCCAGGAAATGGAGGGGACTGGTCCGGGGGGGGGAGAGGAGCATCGAGTGTCGCTGTATGCGGACGACCTGTTGCTGTATGTGGCAGATCCAGTGGAGGGGATGGTGGAGGTCATGCGGATCCTAACGGAGTTTGGGGACTTCTCGGGCTATAAGCTCAATGTAGGGAAAAGTGAGCTTTTTGTGGTGCATTCAGGGGACCAGGGAAGAGGGATAGACGACATACCGTTGAGGAGGGCGGAAAGGAGCTTTAGGTACTTGGGGATCCAGGTAGCTAGGAGCTGGGGGGCCCTGCACAAACTTAATTTGACGCGGCTGGTGGAGCAGATGGAGGAGGACTTCAAAAGATGGGATGTGTTGCCACTCTCGCTAGCGGGCAGGGTACAGTCGATTAAAATGATGGTCCTCCCGAGGTTTCTTTTTGTGGTCCAGTGCCTTCCTATTATGATTACCAAGGCCTTTTTTGAGCGGGTAGGTAGGAGCATCATGGGTTTTGTGAGGGCAAACAAGACCCCAAGGGTAAGGAGGGGGTTTCTGGAGCGTAGTAGGGACAGAGGAGGGTTGGCGTAGCCGAATCTGGGTGACTATTATTGGGCAGCCAACGTAGCGATGATCCGTAAGTGGGTAATAGAGGGAGAGGGGGCGGCATGGAAGTGGTTGGAGATGGCGTCCTGCAAAGGAACGAGCCTGAGGGCGCTGGTGACGGCACCGCTGCCGCTCTCGCCGACAAGGTACACCACGAGTCCGGTGGTGGCGGCAACGCTAACGATCTGGGGGCAGTGGAGACGACATAGGGGTGAGATCGGTGTGGTCCCCGATCCGGGAGAACCATCGGTTCGTCCCAGGGAGGATGGATGGGGGGTTCGGAGCTGGCATCGGGCAGGGATTAGAAGAATGGGGGACCTGTTCATTGATGGGACGTTTGCGAGCCTTGGGGCGCTGGAGGAGAAGTTCAGGTTACCCCCGGGAAATGCGTTCAGGTAAATGCAAGTGAGGGTGTTTGTGAGGCGGCAGGTGAGGGAATTCCCGTCGCTCCCGGCACAGAGTATTCAGGCCAGGGTGATTTCGGGTGTATGGGTCTGAGAAGGCAAGCCCGGCGAATCATGTCCACATGTTTTGGTCGTGCCCGGCACTGGATGGGTTCTGGAGGGGTTTCGCGAGGACTATGTCCAAGGTGGTGAAAGTCCAGGTCAAACCAAGTTGGGGGCTGGCATTATTTGGGGTGGCGGACGAGCCGGGAGTGCAAGAGGCAAAAGAGGCCTGTATTCTGGCCTTTGCGTCCCTGGTAGCCCGGCGGAGGATCTTGCTATTATGGAAGGACGTGAAGACCTCCAGTGTGGAAGCCTGGATAAATGACATGGCAGGGTTCATTAAGCTGGAGAGGATAAAGTTTGCCTTGAGAGGGTCTGCGCAGGGGTTCTTCAGGCGGTGGCAACCGTTCCTAGACTATCTCGTGGAGCGCTAGAAGGAGGCCGGTCAGCAGCAGCAGTAACCCAGGGAGGGAAGGGGGGGGGGGGGGGGGGGGAGAGTAGGGGGGGGGGGGGTTTCTTTCAGGGGGGGGGTATTTGGACGGGTGGGGGAGGGGTTTTTCCCAGGGGTATTTGTAAAAAGCATACGGGAGGGTTAATATGTGCGGGAGAAACCCATTGTATAAGTTCTGTGTTATGTTTTATTGATATGTTTATGGTTTGCTCTGTTCTTTTCTCTTTTTCTTTTCTGTTACGGGGGGGTGTTTAATTGGTTGAAAATTTTTGTTGGAAAAACTTTAAATAAACATTTTTTTTAAAACTATGCTGGCTGTGAGTGGCCTTTTTAACCATATAAAAAAAATGCGGCCACACTGCGCATGCGTGCCTGCTCATCGATGTGCATGCGCAAAACTTTGCACATGCGCACCAATGAGCGGACATACACGTGTTGTGCGCCCGCATTTTTTTCATATGGCAAAAAGGCCGCTTGCAGCCGGCATAATTAAAAGCCATCTACTGCGGTTGTTGCACGTGAATTTGCGCAATCGGGAGCGCCGCAACAGATGTCTCTGCGACCATCCCCAACACACCCACGACCCTCCCGCAGGACACGCTCCCGACTTTGAAGATCACTGAGTTAGGGTATTGCTTCATGGCTTGGAGTGTCTGTGTTTCTGTGCTGTTCAAATAACAGGCCTGTGGAGTTTCCTTTGTAAAGTTTCCTTTCTCTTCATAAAATGGACCTCCTTTCAAACAAGTTCATACTGCCTAACGATCCGGATATCTTTCCCGAGGGTTAGATCTTTTATCAATTATAGCATTTCTGTGAGCACCTTGTCTGCTACACCTACAAATATTCAATCTCTGATTAGCTCAGATTTTAGATCTTCATATTGGCAGCTTTCAGGCATCCTATACAGATCAGTCATGAATGAATTGACCCGGTTACTGGATATGGCAAATGGATTTAGTACTTCTTCAAATTCAGCAGATGAATCATTAATTCCTTGTCTGGCAATATCATCCATTATCGGCCCTATTGGGTAAAGCAGCTTCTATCATTTATCTAAACCTGAAGCAATCATATTGTTATGGGCCAGGGTTTAGAGAATCCCAAAGGGTATCATGGAGTTCACCTGACCCACAACTTTTAATAGATTGTGGTATGGGGAGCACACGGCTCACTCAACAGGTATGGTATAGCAGAAAATGGACCAGTGGTTTTTAAAACAAAACAATGTTTATTCTATGAACTCAAGTTAACCTTTTTAAAACAAACAGTGAATATCTTAGCAACCAGTAAATCCAATACACTCCCCAAAGAATACAACACTAAGTAATCTGTATGCCGTCCCTTTAACATTCAAAAGACTTAACAAACCTTCAAACAGGAGCACATCAGGGTTTACATTCAAGACTGAAAACATTTATACTTCATCTGAATTCACCAAATGATCCATAAATAGTTTTTGGATGGCAGAGATCAACAGCAGTGCAGCTCACAGACACACCCAAGCTTTTCTCAAACTGAAACTAAAAAAAGCAGAAGTAGAGCTTAGCTCCACCCACACTCTGACATCACTCCAGTAACATGAGCAGCTCCATTTCTTAAAGGTACATTTCTTAAACACCCATTTCTTAAAGGGTACTCTTACATGACAATATATCTAAGGAATATTTTACTCCAAAGTCCCCAGTTATGTGATTGATCTGGGCTTTGAGTCAGTTCAAATTTATCTGGAAGAGTGCATTTCAGATCCATGCTTAAAGTTTTTTGAATTGTAGATTCAGGTTTAAGACATTGGTGAAATCCAAGATGTCACCTGCCGCCTTCTGTTTGGTGACAAAGAGTTTACCCACACTTGCGCCCACCCCCTCCCCCCGCTGACATCTTAACTGTCCTTGAAGAAGTCGATAAATGGCTTCCACCTCCGGGCATCCTGACCACCGTCATATGCGCCCTATGCAGTATTTTGAATTGACTAAGGCTAAGCCGAGCATACGTGGATGATTTGTGCTATAGTGAGAGTTTGGTGACTGAGGGAGTGCTGAATTTGGTGCATTTGAGTGCTATAGTGAGAGTTTGGTGACTGAGGGAGTTAAGTGAGGAGGGAGTAAGGTGCTCCTTTCATTTTGTTTCCTACATTTCCGCAAAGAGTGAGAAGAGAGCCAGGAGTTTACAGAGAGTGCAGCTGACTGGGAGCAGAGTCGGAGGGCGGAGATCCAGTTGGTCCACAGGGCAGCTATATTCTGTAAGGTAAGAGGGGATGGAGGCTAGGCCAGTTGCATGTTCCTCCTGTAGGATGTGGGTGGTGAGGGATACCACCGGTGTCCCCGCTGACTATACCTGCGGGAAGTGCACCCAACTCCAGCTCCTCAAAGACCGTGTTAGGGAACTGGAGCTGAAGCTGGATGAACTTCGGATCATCTGGGAGGCAGAGGGGGTGATAGAGAAGAGTTACTGGGAGGTAACCACACCCAAGGTACAGGACAAGAATAGCTGGGTTACAGTCAGGGGAAAAAAAAACAGGCAGACAGTGCAGGGATCCCTCGTGGCCGTTCCCCTTCAAAACAAGTATACCATTTTGGATGATGTTGGGGGGGGGGATGACCTACCGGGGGAAGGCCCTAGCAGCCAGGTCTCTGGCACTGAGTCTGGCTCCGGGGCTCAGAAGGGAAGGGGGAGAATAGAAAAGCAATAGTTGCAGGAGATTCAATGGTTAGGTAAATAGACAGGAGATTCTGTGGTCGCGAGCGAGACTCCCGGAAGGTATGTTGCCTCCCGGGTGCCAGGGCCAGGGATGTCTCAGATCGTGTCTTCAGGATCCTTAAGGGGGAGGGGGAGCAGCCAGAAGTCGTGGTGCACATTGGTACCAACGACGTAGGTAGGAAAAGGGGTGTAGAGGTAATAAACGAGTTTAGGGAGGTAGGCTGCAAGTTAAAAGCCAGGACAGACAGAGTTGTCATCTCTGGTTTGTTGCCGGTACCACGTGATAGCGAGGCTAGGAATAGGGAGAGAGTGCAGCTGAACACGTGGCTGCAGGAATGGTGTAGGAGGGAGGGCTTCAGGTATTTGGATAATTGGAGCGCATTCTGGGGAAGGTGGGACCTGTACAAGCAGGACGGGTTGCATCTGAACCAGAGGGGCACCAATATCCTGGGAGGGAGGTTTTCTAGTACTCTTCGGGAGGGTTTAAACTAATTTGGCAGGGGAATGGGAACCGGATTTGTAGTCCAGCAACTAAGGTAGCCGATATTCAGGACGCCAAAGCGTGTAATGAGGCAGTGGGGAAGGGAACACTGACAAAGGAGAGTACTTGCAGGCACGGAGATGGGTTGAAGTGTGTATACTTCAACGCAAGAAGCATCAGGAATAAGGTGGGTGATCTTAAGGCATGGATCGGTACCTGGGACTACGATGTGGTGGCCATCACGGAAACTTGGATAGAAGAGGGGCAGAAATGGTTGTTGGAGGTCCCTGGTTATAGATGTTTCAATAAGATTCGGGAGGGTGGTAAAAGTGGTGGGGGGTGGCATTGTTAATTAGAGATAGTATAACAGCTGCAGAAAGGCAGTTCGAGGAGTATCAGCCTACTGAGGTAGTATGGGTTGAAGTCAGAAATAGGAAAGGAGCAGTCACCTTGTTAGGAGTTTTCTATAGGCCCCCCCAATAGTAGCAGAGATGTGGAGGATCAGATTGGGAAACAGATTTTGGAAAGGTGCAGAAGTCACAGGGTAGTAGTCCTGGGTGACTTTAACTTCCCAAACATTGAGTGGAAACTCTTTAGATCAAATAGTTTGGATGGGGTGGTGTTTGTGCAGTGTGTCCAGGATGCTTTTCTAACACAGTATGTAGATTGTCCGACCAGAGGAGGGGCAATATTGGATTTAGTACTTGGTAATGAACCAGGGCAAGTGATAGATTTGTTGGTGGGGGAGCATTTTGGAGATAGTGACCACAATTCTGTGACTTTCACTTTAGTAATGGAGAGGGATAGGTGCATGCAACAGGGCAAGGTTTACAATTGGGGAAGGGTAAATACGATGTTGTCAGACAAGAATTGAAGTGCATAAGTTGGGAACATAGGCTGTCAGGGAAGGACACAAGTGAAATGTGGAACTTGTTCAAGGAACAGGTACTACGTGTCCTTGATATGTATGTCCCTGTCAGGCAGGGAAGAGATGGTCGAGTGAGGGAACCATGGTTGACAAGAGAGGTTGAATGTCTTGTTAAGAGGAAAAAGGAGACTTATGTAAGGCTGAGGAAACAAGGTTCAGACAGGGCGTTGTAGGGATACAAGATAGCCAGGAGGGAACTGAAGAAAGGGATTAGGAGAGCTAAGAGAGGGCATGAACAATCTTTGGCGGGTAGGATCAAGGAAAACCCCAAGGCCTTTTACACATATGTGAGAAATATGAGAATGACTAGAGCGAGGGTAGGTCCGATCAAGGACAGTAGCGGGAGATTGTGTATTGAGTCTGAAGAGATGGGAGAGGTCTTGAACGAGTACTTTTCTTCTGTATTTACAAATGAGAGGGGCCATATTGTTGGAGAGGACAGTGTGAAACAGGCTGGCAAGCTCGAGGAAATACTTGTTAGGAAGGAAGATGTGTTGGGCATTTTGAAAAACTTGAGGATAAACAAGTCCCCCGGGCCTGACGGGATATATCCAAGGATTCTATGGGAAGCAAGAGATGAAATTGCAGAGCTGTTGGCAATTATCTTTTCGTCCTCACTGTCAACAGGGGTGGTACCAGGGGATTGGAGAGTGGCGAATGTCGTGCCCCTGTTCAAAAAACGGACTAGGGATAACCCTGGGAATTACAGGCCAGTTAGTCTTACTTCGGTGGTAGGCAAAGTCATGGAAAGGGTACTGAAGGATAGGATTTCTGAGCATCTGGAAAGACACTGCTTGATTAGGGAAAGTCAGCACGGATTTGTGAGGGGTAAGTCTTGCCTTACAAGTCTTATTGAATTCTTTGAGGAGGTGACCAAGCATGTGGATGAAGGTAAAGCAGTGGATGTAGTGTACATGGATTTTAGTAAGGCATTTGATAAGGTTCCCCATGGTAGGCTTCTGCAGAAAGTAAGGAGGCATGGGATAGTGGGAAATTTGGCCAGTTGGATAACGAACTGGCTAACCGATAGAAGTCAGAGAGTGGTGGTGGATGGCAAATATTCAGCCTGGATCCCAGTTACCAGTGGCGTACTGCAGGGATCAGTTCTGAGTCCTCTGCTGTTTGTGATTTTCATTAATGACTTGGATGAGGGAGTTGAAGGGTGGGTCAGTAAATTTGCAGACGATACGAAGATTGGTGGAGTTGTGGATAGTGAGGAGGGCTGTTGTCGGCTGCAAAGAGACATAGATAGGATGCAGAGCTGGGCTGAGAAGTGGCAGATGGAGTTTAACCTTGAAAAGTGTGAGGTTGTCCATTTTGGAAGGACAAATATGAATGCGGAATACAGGGTTAACGGTAGAGTTCTTGGCAGTGTGGAGGAGCAGAGCGATCTTGGGGTCTATGTTCATACATCTTTGAAAGTTGCCACTCAAGTGGATAGAGCTGTGAAGAAGGCCTATGGTGTGCTAGCGTTCATTAACAGAGGGATTGAATTTAAGAGCCGTGAGGTGATGATGCAGCTGTACAAAACTTTGGTACGGCCAAATTTGGAGTACTGTGTACAGTTCTGGTCGCCTCATTTTAGGAAGGATGTGGAAGCTTTGGAAAAGGTGCAAAGGAGATTTACCAGGATGTTGCCTGGAATGGAGAGTAGGTCTTACGAGGAAAGGTTGAGGGTGCTAGGCCTTTTCTCATTAGAACGGAGAAAAATGAGGGGCGACTTGATAGAGGTTTATAAGATGATCAGGGGAATAGATAGAGTAGACAGTCAGAGACTTTTTCCCCGGGTGGAACAAACCATTACAAGGGGACATAAATTTAAGGTGAATGGTGGAAGATATAGGGGGGATGTCAGAGGTAGGTTCTTTACCCAGAGAGTAGTGGGGGCATGGAATGCACTGCCTGTGGAAGTAGTTGAGTCGGAAACATTAGGGACCTTCAAGCAGCTATTGGATAGGTACATGGATTACGGTAAAATGATATAGTGTAGATTTATTTGTTCTTAAGGGCAGCACGGTAGCATTGTGGATAGCACAATTGCTTCACAGCTCCAGGGTCCCAGGTTCGATTCCGGCTTGGGTCACTGTCTGTGCTGAGTCTGCACATCCTCCCCGTGTCTGCGTGGGTTTCCTCCGGGTGCTCCGGTTTCCTCCCAGTCCAAAGATGTGCAGGTTATGTGGATTGGCCATGATAAATTGCCCTTAGTGTCCAAAATTGCCCTTAGTGTTGGGTGGAGGTGTTGACTTTGGGTAGGGTGCTCTTTCCAAGAGTTGGTGCAGACTCAATGGGCCGAATGGCCTCCTTCTGCACTGTAAATTCAATGATAATCTATGATTAATCTAGGACAAAGGTTCGGCACAACATCGTGGGCCGAAGGGCCTGTTCTGTGCTGTATTTTTCTATGTTCTATGTTTTGTTTCGGGGCTCCCTCCCAGTCCATTGTAAATCTTGGATACCTTACCCTATGATTCCCGCAGATCGGTGCCCACACCGAGGCTCCCTCCAGTCTCCGCTACTGCCGCCACTGACCCACACCCTCTGGGCCATCACGCCACAGTGCTCGTGGAGTACTTGGCCAGCGTGAATGGCAGAGGGGCGGTCAACAATGCCCCTAAGCTCGTGCTCTTACAAGAGGCTGCCTCCACCTGCTCCCATGGTGACCCCTCTCCCACCACCCACTTCCTAACCATGGCTATATTCATTGCCCACTAATAGTTCATTATATTTGGCAAGGCCAGCCTGCCGTTCCCCGCCCCCAAGTGCCCTCTCTGCAGCAGACCTCCTTTACCCGTCAAGATTTCCCCACCCACACAAACGCTAAACTCAGAGCATTAATTTTCCTGAAGAAAGACTTTGGAATGAAGATCGGGAGGTTCTGGAAGACAAATAAGAGTACCGTCATTTTCACTGTCTGCACCCGCCCCGCCAGCGACAACAGGAGCACGCCCCACCTCTCCCCCCTCATCTGTTCCAGCAGTTGTGCCAAATTCAATTTATGTAGTTGTTCCCATCCCCGCGCCACCTGGACACCCAGATACCTAAAGCTCGCTTCAATACTTTAAACGGCAGCTCGCCCAACCTCTTCTCCTGCCCCCTTGCCTGGATCGGAAAGACCTCAATCTTTTCCATGATTAACTTATATCCGGAAAACCAGCCGAATTCCTCCAAAATGTTCATAACACCCCCAATACGTCCCAGTGGATCCGATAGGTAAATTAGCAGATCGTCTGCATAAACGAGACCCTGTGCTCCATCTCTCCCTCCCCACCAGCCCCCCCCCCCCCCCCCCCCCCCCCCCCCCACCCCCCAACTATCCCTCTCTAACTCCCTGACGCTCTAAGGCCATTGCCAGTGACTCCATAGTCAATGCTAAAAGCAACGGGGAGAGTGAGCACCCCAGCCTTGTCCCACGGCATAGCCAGAAATACCCGAACTCACCTGATTTGTCCTAACACTCGCTACAGCAACTGGACCCAATCCACAAACCCCTGCCCGAACCCAAACCGTCCCAGCACTTCCCACAGATACTCCCATTCCACCCGATCGAACGCCTTCCCCATGTGGTGCCAGTGCTAGCCCCTTAACAATAGCAAAATCGATCGAGGTGTGGCACCAATTTTGCTGTCATGAAAGTCCACAAATTCTGTATTGGCGCCAATACTTAGTCTCAGAAACAGAGAATCCCGCCCATGGACTTTCATGTTTTCCAAGCATAACTCATTCTCAATCACGCCCTCCCTGCCCCACTCAAAAACCTTGCCCAAGCAAATGAAGGGATCACATTGGAGCAATAAAAAAAAAATTGGGAATTCCGGTGACGGAGATAGGCTGAGCGGTCACAGGAAAGGTGGCTCTCCTCAGAAAATGTCTTGGCACACTATGACCCCAGGAAAGAGTTGGTGCTCACTTGCAATGCGTCTCCAGATGGAGTTGGGGCAGTTCTGGCACACAGAGGACAAAACGGACAGGAACGGCCTAGAGCATTTGCTTCCTGGGCTTTAGCAACAACACAGCGAAAGTATGCACAAATTGAAAAAGGAGGATTGGCTGTGATCTTCGCAGTGAAGAAACTTCACCAGTACTTGTATGGGTGGAAATTCACGATAATCACAGACTGCAAGCCATTGCTGGGCTTGCTGAAAGAAGACAAAGCGGTGCTACCAACAGCTTCAGTCCAGATCCAACGCTGGGCCCTATTACTGGCAGCATACCAATATCAACTGGAGCACCGGCCAGGATCCCTGGTGGCAAACGCCGACACACTAAGCAGGCTGCAGTTACCTTCTGGTGGTCTCACAATATATTTGTTTGTGGACACAAAGGGGTAACGGGGAGATGGAAAGACTAGTCCAGGCGGAATTCCACCCCTACTGGAGAAGAGAGCAGATCACTGTGGAAGACGGGATAGTGCTATGGGGAGCACAAGTAATAGTTCCAAGTCAAGGCCGTTGAGCCATACTGGCCGAACTACATCATGGACACCCTGGAGTCTCAAAAGTGAAGATGTTAGCCCGGAGCTATATCTGGCGGTCGGGCCTAGACACAGACATAGCAGCATTGGGAGGTCGGTGCCAAGAATGCCAACAAGGGCAGAAGGTGCCACCGGCAGCCCCACTGCACCCATGTGAATGGCCGGGTAGACCATGGTCACGACTTCATGTCAATTTTGCAGGGCCGTTTACGGGTTCAATGATTTTTGTGATAGTAGACGCCCATTCCAAATGGCTGGAAAGCAGTGCACCAGCTCCGCCAGTCACGGGAGACATTTTATGAGCTTTTAGACAAACCCAGTCGTCAGCTGGGCCACCAGCTAAGAAAGCAGGCAGCCACAAGGAAATAGCCCAGGTAAGGGACAGGAGCAGCAAATCAATTGCAGCCCCAGAACAGATCAACAAAGCCTTTGCAACCTTCTACCGAGAAATGTACATCTTCGAGCCCCCAGAGGAAGACTTGAAGATGAGATAGTTCCTCGAATGACTGGACATGCCTGTCATGGGGGATTTTGGAGACAGGACCTGGAAGCACGATTAGAATGGAGGGAAGTCATGGAAAACATTAACTAGTATTAGCAAAGGGAACCCTGCCATCAACACTGGTTCAGTGGCCAGCACGGTAGCATTGTGGCTAGCACAATTGCTTCACAGCTCCAGGGTCCCAGGTTCGATTCCGGCTTGGGTCACTGTCTGTGCGGAGTCTGCACATCCTCCCCGTGTGTGCGTGGGTTTCCTCCGGGTGCTACGGTTCCCTCCCACAGTCCAAAGATGTGCAGGTTAGGTGGATTAGCCATGATAAATTGCCCTTAGTGTCCAAAATTGCCCATAGTGTTGGGTGGGGTTGCTGGGTTATGGGGATAGGGTGGAGGTGTGGACCTTGGGTAGGTTGCTCTTTCCAAGAGCCGGTGCAGACTCGATGGGCCGAATGGCCTCCTTCTGCACTGTAAATTCTATGAAATCAAGCCTCAATACCAATATTCTCCAAAAAAGACAAAAGGTCTGACGGAGGTCACTGTGATCCATCTAAGTCCTTAACACTGACGCAAAGAACCTGGCGAAGCGGCTGGAGAGCTGTGTGCCAGTGCTAGCCGTGGAGGATCAGTCAGGCTTTGTCAAGGGTAGGCAGCTAACAGTGAACATCAGATGCCCGCAGAGGTTTAAGGTGCGAGGGGCAAGGTATAGAGGAGATGTACGAGGCAAGTCTTTTTACACAGAGGGTAGTGGGTGCCTGGAACTCGTTGCCAGAGGAGGTGGTGGAAGCAGGGACGATAGTAACGTTTAAGAGGTATCTTGACAAATACATGAATAGGATGGGAATGGAGGGATACGGACCCCGGAAGTGTAGAAGATTTTAGTTTAGATGGGCAGCATGGTCGGCGCAGGCTTGGAGGGCCGAAGAGCCTTTTCCTGTGCTGTACTTTTGTTTTGTTCTTTGAACATGATCATGACTCCACCCAGGAAGAGAACATCAAATGTGATCATCTCCCAGGAAGCAGAAAAGGCCTTAAACTAGGTCGAATGGAGGTACCTCAGAGTTCATAGAATTTGGTAGGCCTAACATATGATGAACGTCTGAGGATCCTGGGATTATATTCATTGGAGTTTAGGAGGTTGAGGGGAGATCTAATAGAAACTTACAAGATAATGAATGGCTTAGATAGGGTGGACGTAGGGAAGTTGTTTCCATTAGCAGGGGAGACTAGGACCCTGGGGCACAGCCTTAGAATAAAAGGGAGTCACTTTAGAACAGAGATGAGGAGAAATTTCTTCAGCCAGAGAGTGGTGGGTCTGTGGAATTCATTGCCACAGAGGGCGGTGGAGGCCGGGACGTTGAGTGTCTTTAAGACAGAAGTTGATAAATTCTTGATTTCTCGAGGAATTAAGGACTATGGAGAGAGAGCGGGTAAATGGAGTTGAAATCAGCCATGATTGAATGGTGGAGTGGACTCAATGGGCCGAATGGCCTTACTTCCACTCCTAGGTCTTATGGTCTTATAATCATAGAATTTACAGTGCAGGAGGCCATTCGGCCCATCGGGTCTGCACCGGTCCTTGGAAAGAGCACCCTACCCAAGCCCACATCTCCAACCTATCCCCGCAACCCCATCCAACCTTTTTTGGACACCAAGTGCAATTTAGCATGGCCAATTCACCTAACCTGCACATCTTTGGACTGTGGGAGGAAACCCACGCAGACACGGGGAAAACGTGCAGACTCCGCACAGACAGTGACTCAAGCCGGGAATCGAACCTGGGGCCCTGGAGCTGTGAAGCAACTGTGCTAACCACTGTATTACCGTGCCGCCCAGTTGTTGGAACGGTTTGGATTTGGGCCAGGGTTCACCTCCTGGGTGAAACTACTGTACAGCGCTCCCATGGCGAGCCTACGGACAAACACCACCAGCTCTGAATACTTCCGGCTACACAGAGGTACGAGGCAGGCATGCCTGCTATGCCTGTTGCTGTTTGCCCTGCCAATTAAGCCACTGGCAATCACCCTCAGAGCGGCAAAGGGATGGGGAGGTACCAAAAGGAGAGACAGGGAGCATGAGTCTCACTCTATGCACGTGACCTGCTCCTCTACATCGCCAACTCCCTGGCCAGCAAGGAAGGAATAATGAAACTCCTGATGGAGTTCGGAGCCTTCTCAAGTTACAAACGTAACCGGAGTAAGATCAAAATCTTCCCTGTGAACCCGCAGTGGGGAGGAGCAGAGCTGGGGGGACTACCGTTCAAACTGGCCCAGATGAAATTCCACTACCTGGGATCCAAATCGCCCACGACTGGACACTGATCCACAAGTGGAACCGACGAGTCTGGTGGAGAAACTAAAAAAAGACCTGCAGAGGTGGGGCTCACTCCCAATCTCCCTTGCAGGGAGAGTGCAGACGATCAAGAGGAACCTGCTGACTAACCCTCCGACTTTTTTTCGGTGGCAGCCCCCTAGCGGACCCAGCCATTGTCAACGGGATTTCACGGTGACAGCACCCCTAGTCGCTGGGAAATCCATGCGCCGGCATGGGACTGGAATATCCCACCGGCGTGAACAGCCGGTAAATCGCGCTCTACTTCCCTAAGTCCTTTTTCAACACAGTAGATTAGCTAATCATGAGGAAGCAAAGCGGCGCAGTAGTTAGCACTGCTGCCTCACGGCGACGAGGACCCAGGTTCCATCCTGGCCCCGGGTCAATGTCCGTGTGGAGTTTGCACATTCCCCCCCATGGCTGCAGGCGTCTCATCCCCACAACTCAAAAGATGTGCAGGGTAGGTGGATTGGCCCCACTAAATTGCCCCTTAATTGAGGGAAAAAAGAATTGGGCACTTTAAATTTATTTTAAAAAGGGATTGAACCCGGATCCTCGGCGCAGTGAGACAGCAGTGCGAATCACTGTGCCACCATACCATCCTCAATAACCATCCATTCCTTTGAGAAGCAACTGACCTCCACTCACCAGTTGCTCTCTTTCAGTTAAGACATGTAGCTTCCATTGAGGGAGATTATAGCATTAAAACCAAACACTCTCCATTTTATACTAAAAGTTCAAGCATCAATTTATTTATTTTTAAAAATTTCATTATAACACCACATCATACACAAAATCTAATTCTAGCTTTAATACTTCAGAATAAATTCTTACTTTATATATAGAGCCACATCTTGGTCACATGGATGGCTAACTATCTGTAGAAAATTATATGACGCTTCTAATAAATCCTGCCCAAAGTAAAACATAGAGATGGAATATAAGTAACCAACACCAAAATTATGCAAACTTTACCAATAAAAAATAATGTCAATCTTCGTTTGCCTGTTTTAGGAAAATATTATGATTTAGTTCTAACATAGATCATCCCTCTACATTAATCTGAGGATAGGTCAGTGCAATTCATGGGCTACCCACCTGATATGCTGTGCATTTCTGCTTATAATAGGCAGCATGACATAACTGTGACCAAAATGTTTTCTTTTAAACAGTTACATTAACTGTGGTGTGCCATTCCTGACAGCAAGACAGGCACTAGGTATCACTCTTCATGTTGATTCCTGTGTTTGGCCTCTTTCTTCTTTTTTATATATTTAAAGAGGTTCTAATTGTCTGTTTTTATATTACTTTTTTTTATAAATGTTTTTTATTGGGTTTTGAACAGAGTATGTTTACAGTTATGTACACAGATTGAAATGTATATTAAAAAATAGAACTGGTAGGATGTTGTACACCAGCTCAAAAACAGCAACTCTGTACAGTTAGTTACCAAATAAGTAGGCACATGTTGTTACGCGTGTTTTTATATTACTTGTTAGTTTACCCTCAGTTTATTGTCTCACTCTTCATTATTTTGTGTTGGTGTTGTTACGTGCTTCTCCCGGATGCGTTTCACTGTCGTTGTTGTTGCGCGTCTTTTTATATTACTTGTTAGTTTACCCTCAGTTTATTGTCCCACTCTTCATTATTTTTTGGTCATCTTTTGTTGGTTTTTAAAACTTTCCCAATCCTCTAGCTTACCACTAACTTTAGCCACATTATATGGGTTTTTTTTGCAGTCTAATACTATCCTTAACTTCCTTGGTTAATCATGGTTGATTTATCCCCTTTCTAGAATCCTTCTTTCTCACTGGGACATATCTGGGACTTAGAGGAGTAAAGCTACATGGCTAGCAAAAAAAGTAATTGCTGGAGAGGCTCGAAATATGATCAGAGAGGTGAGTGGGACCAACAGAGATGGACAACTGAGTAGAGGTGTGAAAGAGATTAGTGTGATAGGTCACACCAAAGGCTGAAATGAGGTGGAAGAGGATTAAGAAAGATAATGCACAATGGTGACAGTAACATTTGTGACTTTGATTAGAGCCATTTCAGAACTGCGGCAAGGAAACCCGATTGGAGAAGTTAAAATATGAAGTTACAGTCGGCAATCACCATTTCCGACCATGCCCCGCATTGGGTCGAGCTACAGGTGAGTGAAGAGAGCTTCATTGTATGTAGATGACCTGCTCTTGTACGCTTCGGACCCAATGGCGGGGATGGACGGAATCATGGCGATCCTGGGGAAATTCGGCCGGTTTTCGGGATACAAATTGAATATGACAAAAAGTGAAATGTTTGTAGTTCAGGAGAGGGGCCAAGGGAACCGGCTGAGGGAGCTGCCGTTCCGGTTAGTTGGGGACAGTTTCAGGTCCCTGGGAATACAAGTGGCGCGGGATTGGGGTCGACTGCACAAGCTGAACCTGTCCCGGCTGGTAGATCAAATGCGAGGAGAGTTCCGGAGGTGGGATGCGCTCCCGCTGTCGTTAGCTGGGAGAGTACAGACAGTTAAAATGACGGTCCTACCGAGGTTCTTATTCGTGTTCCAGTGTCTCCCCATTTTCATTCCACGTTCCTTTTTTAAGAGGGTAAGCAAGATCATTTTGGGCTTTGTATAGGCGGGCAAGTCCCTGCGAGTGAAGAGGGTGATGCTCGAGCGGAACCGGAGGGGAAGGGGGCTGGCACTGCCGAATTTCAACAACTATTATTGGGCGGCTAACATAGTCATGATAAGGAAGTGGGTGGTGGGGGTGGTCGGCTTGGGAGCAGGTTGAGGCAGCCTCATGTAGGGGTACCAGTCTGGGGGCGTTGGTGACGGCGCCTCTGTCGTTCCCGCCGGCGCACATCTCCACCAGTCCTGTAGTGGTGGCAGCCCTTCGGATCTGGGGACAGTGGAGGAGGCACGTGGGAGCATCGGCCTGGTCCCCGATATGTGACAACCATCGGTTTGCCCCGGGGAGGTTGGACGGGGGGTTTCGGGTATGGCGAGGGCAGGGATTGAGCGGATGGGAGGTTTGTTTTTGGAAGAGATCTTCCCGAGGTTGAGGGCGCTGGAGGCCAAGTTTGGGTTGACGAGGGGGAATGAATTCCGGTATATTCAGGTGCAGGACGTTTTGCGTAGGCAGGTGCCATCTTTTCCACTCTTGCCACTCAGGGGGTTCCAAGATAGGGTAGTGTCTAGATGATGGGTGGGAGAGGGAAGTGTCTCGGATATTTACAAGGAGCTCATGGGGGCAGAGGAGGCGCAGACCGAGGAGCTGAGGCATAAATAGGAGGAGGAGTTGGGACGGGAGATTGAGGAAGGCCTGTGGGCGGACACGCTGAGCAGGGTCAATGGGACTGCAACATGTGCCAGGCTTGGCCTGATTCAATTTAAGGTCGTTCATCGGGCCCACATGACCGTGTCCCGGATGAGAAGATTCTTTGGCGTAGAGGACAGGTGTGTAAAGTGTCTGAGAGGACCGGCAGACCATGTCCACATGTTTTGGGCTTGTCCAAAACTTAGGAGATACTGGCAGGGGTTCGAGGACGTCATGTCTAGAGTACTGAACCTGAGGGTGGCAATGAGTCCAGAGGTGGTGATTTTTGGGGTTTCAGAGGCCCCCGATGTCCAGGGGGAGAGGCCGACGTCTTGGCCTTTGCTTCCCTGGTAGCCCGGAGACGGATACTTCTAGCTTGGTGGGACTCAAAGCCCCCGAAGTCGGAAGCCTGCCTGTCAGACATGGCAAATTTCCTGGGCTTAGAGAAAATCAAGTTCGCCTTGAGAGGGTCATGTTAGGGTTCGCCCGGAGGTGGCAACCATTCATTGACTTCTTCGCGGAGAATTAATCGTCAGCGGGGGGGGGGGGGGGGAGAAAGATGTGTAGGGCGCGATTCTCCAGAAAGATTTCTTAGTGTGGTAGCAAGCGGGAACTGCCGCAAACTTCCTGGCGCTCGGCCCATCTGGGCCAGCAACGCTATTCATCTTTAATTTCCACTTAACAAGACTCCAAGGGCTTCTCATCGAAATGGAGGCTCTCCAGCTGATTCACCAGGACCGCACTCGCCAGCCCCCTGCTAACAAGGTCGAGCGGCACTTAAACAGCACTTGCACAGCCAACTCCAGTCAGCTCGCAGCCATGGCGCCGAGAAGACCAGCCACAAGATTCGGCGATGCGGACACGGGGAGGCTCCTAGATGCAGTGGAGGTCAGGAGGGATGTCCTGCTCCCTGAGGGTGAGCCACAGGGCAGCCAGTGCCACCTGGGACGATGTGGCGGCAGCCAAAAGCTCAGGGAGTGTGACCAGGAGGACTGGACTCCAGTGTCGTAAGAATGTCAATGACCTACACCGGCCAGCACGGGCAAGTTGACATCAATGCCCCCTCCCCGATCTTTCCGTCCCGAAGAAAGCATCCTTCCCCCCAATTCTCCATGCGACCCCAACCGTCCCTTCACCCTCCCTCTCCCTTCAACCCCAACCCTCTTCCTTTACACCCCTCTCCCTCAACCCCCCTACAACTCTCTCCCTCATCCACCCTACAACCCTTCCTTCACACCCCCCCAATCCCACCACTGTGGACCAGGCATGTGGCTAACAATGCTCTCTCGGTGTCTCTGCAGGAGAAGCTCTCGGACAATCGCTGGGAGAGGGCCCAGACTGGCAGAGAGTGCTGGACTTAAGAATCCTCATCGCCTTCGAGACCATGCCCTGGAGGTGACTGGGGTGGCCGAGGGCAGAGAGGTCACCAACGCAGAGATTGGCAGAATCCGCAGAGATGAGGATCCACTGGGTCCCACCCGGAGGAAATGTCAAACGTGAGTTGGTATTGCCATACTGACTGACCCATTCCTCCCACTGACCACATGTCCATTTCCCCGCAGCTCCTCCAGCCAACGGCGCCTGGCCATCCTGGGTGGTCCCCTCTCCTGTCTCCCAGGACAACACCTCAGAGGAGAGCTCCGAGGAAGACACTATTGATGTGTCACAGTGTCATCCCCACCCTCTACCAGCGCAGATACATGCACCTAGGTGGGAAACATTAGTGGACAGTCTTCTGGGACTCATCTGGTGAGCACCACATAGCTGCTGATGCATATCAGGTGGACGCAGGAACACCCAGGCGAGACAGCAGTAGGCGGGCTGCTGGATCCCAGGACCCAGCCGGGTCACAGTCAGACGCTGAACCTCTGGTACAGGGTTATCCAGAGCTGACAGAGACGATAGGGTGAGGCCAGTACATTCAGAGGGAGATATCAGCGACACTCCAGCAGGTCCATAGCCGATTGGAGAAGTCCCAGAAACTACGGACGCAAGATATGTTGATGGCAATGCGTGGCACCGAGACCAACATTGCTAGGGTGCCAACCGCAGTGGAGAGCCTGGTGCACAATGTCAGCAGCATAAGTGAACATGTCCAAGGCATGGCGCAGTTGGTGACAGTCATGGCTAAGGGCCTCAGCAGAATGTCCGACTCACTGGGTGACGTGACCCAGTATCAGGCTGACCTTGATGAGGTGCTGTGGGACATGGCCTGCTCTCAGATGGACATGGCCGAGGTGTTGCGGAGCTTGGCCCAGTCACAGGTTGGCATTGCCGAGGCATTGAAAAGCATTTCCCAGTCACTGAGGAGCATTGTCGAGAGCATTGATACGATGATGCAGTCCATGGGGAACCGCCAGTGCTAGCAGAGCCAGGATGGAGAGGCAGCTGGGACTCGAGCCAGCTGCCCCTCCATCTCAAGGTGAACTCCATGGCCCTATGGATGGCAACCCGTACCCATCCCATGGAGTGGCCACGTTGGCCACCAGCTCCCCCGGGTTCCACCTCTCTGATGTGGCTGTGTCTCACAGCCAGCACACAGGACAGAGCGGCACGGCTGTGCATGTGCCAGGACAAGTGAGTCGGGGTCCTCGAGGCTCAAACCGCCAGAGAACACCCACCAGCGGCATGGAAGGCCACGGGAGGTGGTAAGCAGCTGGTTGCCTCCAACTCAGATGTGCAGCCTGGGGACACACCTAGACATGGTGGTAGAGCTAGGAGGACCAAGCACATCGAGGATCATGGAGGTCACTGGGGCATCGAGGAGGGGGATGGGGGGAGGTAGGGGAATTGTAAAACACAATAGACACCTTTAAGCACAACTAGTATGATGCCTCTATCACTTTCTTCCTCAAAGCGGCCCAACCTCCGAACCCTTGGCCCATCTCTCCAGACATCTCCCCCTCCTGTTGGCACTCACCTACCCTCTGACCGTGGACATGTCCCCAGAGCTGTGTCCCATCCCATGGGTGTTCGGATGTTGGCTGTTACGTGTGTGGTGTTGCCTCCCGCAGTGTTCAAGCACGGTGTGCAGGCATCAAGGTGTGATTGGGGTGCTAGGGAATGACTCCCACATGCTACATGGCCCACCCACGTGAATGTGTGAAGTGCTCACTTGACCACGATTGCCAATTCCATATTAGCAATAGCCTTCAGTCGGATGACCAGAGGCCTCTCCAGTGGGGGTTATGGGTAGTCGGTGGGGCAGACAGGCAGGGACAGGAGTTGCCCCCGGAAGGGGTACACACGATCCAGGGGTTGGCATGGTGGAGCCACGCACGTTTGCCCCCAGCAGTAACATGTGCCGGTACCCAATACCGGCTGTCGTGGCCAGAGCACCAGGCGTCAGTCTGTGGCCTCTGGATAAGCGTCATCAGCCATGATCGCAGTGGATAGCTCCTGTCACTCAGGAACCAACCCCCCAGCTGGGGGACGTCTTGAACAAGTAAAGAATCGCGCGTGTGCCAGGATGAAGGAGTCTTTCACGCTGTCCTGGTATCAGGCACAGACATTCATGATTCGCATCTGATGGTCACATATGTGCTGCACATTCATCGAGTGGAACCCTTTTCGTTTGTGGAGAGCGGCCTGTCATCTGCAGGTGCTCGTAGGGGGACATGCATCCCCTTGATCACCCCCTGGACCCAGGGCATCCAGTTGATGGAGGCGAACCTTCTGCTCTGGCATCCTGGTGGGCTCAGTCTACATTGAATTTGATGTATTGTGCTAACTGGGCATATAGGGCTTCCGTGACGGCGCTGTTGTACCTGTGCACCAAGCTCTGTGACAGTCCAGCCAGGTCTGCACTCGGCGCGTGGAAGGAGTCCGTGGCGTAAAGGTTCAGCGCGACCGTCACCTTGACGGCCAGTAGGAACCTGTGTCCTCTCCCATTTCCCCGCTGTGCCAAGTGCGCTATGATCTGGCAGATATGTCACAGTGTCACCCAGTTCAGCTGCAGTCTTCGACAGCATGCCTGATCCGGCAGGTCCTCGAATGACAAGTGCTGCTGGTACATGCGAGGCCTCATGTGGCGCCTCCTTTGCACCTCCTCCCCGATCTGTTGGGCCGCCGGCTCTCCACCCTGGGCGACTGCCTCCGGTTCTTCCTGGGGCAGTCTCCGCTGCGGTATGCTCCGCTACTGCAGCTTCATACAGCTGCAGTGCACCCCCCAAAGCTGCGGCAATTGCAGGAAGGACACCATTGTTGGGTGAATTCCAATATCCATTGTTCGCAGGGGTTGAAAGGCCGATATTTTAGCATGATGTGTACCCCCGTGCTCAACCACGTTCAACGGGCTAAACAGTGGCCCCGGTTGGCATTGTGGACTCTGTCCTTTTTATGTTCTCTCTACCCCCATCCGCACCCCTGACCCCGTCAGTGCCCGGCACCATGGGGGCCTCTGGTCCTGATTATGTCTCTGCTGCCAGGGGTAACATCAACTGGTGCTACCCTTGCTAGCGGTAGGTTCCACGGCCCCATTCCAGTGCCCCCGTAGGGTCTATTGTGGCAGTTGCCGTTGGGTGGGCCGCATGATGCCCCACTGGCGGGTGGCGGCCGAGGGGGGGTTTTGGTATGGCGGAGGTTGGGGGCACAGATACTCCGGTGTCACTCTGCAGACCCATGGGCCAAGGTGGGTGGTCAGTGAGGTGTGCAAGATGGCTACCTTGCAGGACGCGGCAATGGTCCATGCCTGGACGCTGCCCCAGTCCTGTGGGGGCTCGCCTTGGCCGCACGACCCGTTCCCCCGTTGACCCTCCCCCAGCCAGTCTCCTACCTCCCTAACTACTATCCCTCCCTCATCAGCCACGGTGCCAGTTTCACAATTTTTAAAAGCACAAGGGAACCTCGCCGTCGGGAATTCGACCCACTGGAGGCGGAGAATCGCGGAAACCCTGGAGAATACCGGATCGGGCTCGCTAATGATATGTCAACACTGTTTACTGTACGTGCATTCTGGAACGCATTGATGCCACTGGTGAGGAATTGCGATTTGGCATGAAACCGGCGCCCCCCCCCCCGCGATTTTGGCACCGGAACCGATTCTCCGCCCAATTGAGTTCCCCGATTCCTGCATCAGCCGACGGAATATCCAGGTCAGAATTCCTCATGTCGACGCCACACTGAAGCTGAAATTTGATGGAGCCTTCTGCTGCAGAAAGGAATTTTAAATATCTGCCTCAGCTTCCAGGGCTTTCTCAGAAGCGTTTTCTTGATTTTATTTTTCTGCGCCTCTGCTTCTTGAGGAGCTTGTTTTCACATCAAAGTGCTTCATTGAATTTCTCAGTCTTCCAGCATTTTGGTTTGTCTGCATTTTCGGGAAGTCTTGGGTTTTTGTCCCATTTGTTATCACCATATTAGAAGGGCATTGGTTACAGATCGATATGTATTAAAGAAGTCTCCGTAATCTTATGTAGGTAACTTTAAGTATTTATGGCAGCACGGTGGTGCAGTGGTTAGCACTGCTGTCTCACAGCACCGAGGTCCCAGGTTCGATCCCGGCTCCGGGTCACTGTCCGAGTGGAGTTTGCACATTCTCCCCGTATTTGTGTGGGTTTCGCTCCCACAACCCAACGATGTGCCGGTTAGTTGGATTGGCCACACTAAATTGCCCCTTGGAAAAAATGAATTGGGCACTCTAAATTTAATATTTTTTTAATTTACGTTTTTATTAACTACTATAACTATTTACACATGTACATCAAGGGGTGCAGGTTAGGTGCTGTTTCCATGCTTAGGTCTATACATGTCTCTGCTCAACACTACACTGACTCAGGGTGTGGGTCATGTACCCTCTTGGATCACTCTGTGGGCAGTATGACAGACATTTAGACTACGGTATGCACATCAAAGTCTCTGTTGTTGCACCCCTTGAAATTGTATCATTTGATTGACAATGTCACTTCTCATTGCTCCTCCCAAAACAGTTTATGCCCTCCTGAAGTCTGGTGGTATCTCCTGTAGTTTACTAGATTTGAGCTTCCTATCACCTGCAAATTTTGAAATTATGCTCTGTCCAGATCATTAATGTATATCAAAAAGAGTGCTGATACCAACTCCTTAAGGGGATGCCATTGCATATCCAAGCAATATTAGAAGATTGTGGCCTTTAATTAATCTCCTACTTCTCTCAACAACACAGGATGCATCCCATCCAAACTGGGTGTTTTATCGATTGCGATGATGTGGAGATGCCGGTGTTCACAGAATCACAGAATTTACAGTGCAGAAGGAGGCCATTAGGCCCATTGAGTCTGCACTGGCTCTTGGAAAGAGCCCCCTACTCAAGCCCACGCTTCCACCATATTCCCCTAACCTAGTAACCCACCTAAACTTTTTGGACACTAAGGGCAATTTATCATGGCCAATCCACCTAACCTGCATATCTTTGGACTGTGAGAGAAAATCAGAGCACCCGGAGGAAACCGACGCAGACACAGGGAGAACATGCAGACTCCGCACAGACAGTGACCCAAGCCGGGAATCGAACCTTGGACTCTGGAGCTGTGAAACAACTGTGCTAACCACTGTGCTACCATGCTGCCCTTAAACTGGGTGGGCACAGTAAGAAGTCTTACAACACCAGGTTAAAGTCCAACAGGTTTGTTTGGAGTCACTAGCTTTCGAAGCGCAGCTCCTTCATTAGGGACTCACCTGATGAAGGAGTGCGCGGAAGCTAGTGACTCCAAACAAACCTGTTGGACTTCAACCTGGTGTTGTAAGACTTCTTACTGTATCTATTGTGAGTACAGGTTGAAAATCCCTTATACGAAATGCTTGAAGCCAAGTGAGTATCGGATTTCGAAATTCTTTGGATTTCAGAATATACTGCGCATGTGTGGCGCGCATTGGGAACTGCGCATCGCCCGGGAGCCTTGTGGGATTTCCCACTCACGACATTACGTCGGCGCTCAAAAAAAAAGGCTGATTTCGGATAAGGGACGCTCAACCTGTATGATCAACTTTCAAGTACATTCTCTTTATATGTTTAACAGGAGTCGGCCACTCAAGCCTTCTCCACCATTCAATACGATCATGGCTAATCTGATTGTAACTTTAACTCCATATTCCTGCCTACTCCCGATAACCTTTCACCCCTTTATTAATCAATAACCTTTCACCCCTTTATTAATCAATAATCTATCTCCCTATGCCTTAAAAATACTCACCTGCTACCACTGCCTTTTGAAGAAGAGGCCCAGAGACTCTCAACCCAGAGAGAAAAAAGTTCTCTTCATCTTGGTCTTAAATGAGTGACCATTTGGGCCATATTCTCCATTTCGGAGTCTAAGAGCTGACGCCAACGGAGAATCTGTGGACTTACACGTCAGAAAAATTGGCGCCACACCTGCACAGATTCTGCTACTGGTGAGAGGCTAGCACCGGCACCGTGTGGAACACCATCGAAACCAAAGAAAAATGGTGCAGGAATCGCCAGGTCCATGATGGACACTCTCAGGGCTGACAAGCTGCAGCTGCGTTTAAACAATACAACCCCTACACACACTGATCGGGACCAAAAATATGGGACAGGTTGTGCTGGAGCGTGCCCATACAGCTAATGGATTGGCTGGGGCCCGCGGGGGGGGTCACCTATACGACACAGGACACCAGGTTTAAAGTGGGCTATCAGCGGCATGCACAGCTGTACGGCTGCCTTGCCGGCTGCGGTAATGGTGTTGCGGAACTGTCCACCCTGACCCCACAGCCCACCTCCTGGCCACCCTCCACTACTACCCCCAGCCCTGGCAGAAGCCGCCCAGCCAGCGGCACGACTGTCGGCGAAGTATGACACTGTCCATACGTCCTCTCTCTCTCTCTCAGCAGCCAGGTTCACAATTTGGGAGAGCACACGTGGACCGCACCATCGGGAACTCGGTCCATCGGAGGCGGAGAATCACGGGTGGGCCCACTAATGATATGCAAACGGTATTCCAACTATGCGCGGTGTGCATCGCATGGATGCCGTTTTCGGGGAGGCGGAGCATCATGATTCAGCATCAAACCAGCACCTGCCGTGATTTCGGCGTCGGGAGCTATTCTCCGCCCGATCGCACGTGCTGATTTTGCCGTCAGCAAACAGAGAATCCCTCCCCGTATTTTAAAACAGTGATCCTTAGTTCTAGATTCTCAGACCTGAGGAAACAACCTCTTTAATGAAAGAGATGCAAAGACTCTGTATGCATCTCAATCATGTTCTGTGCCTCCAGTAGGAAATCATCTCTTTAGTTTCTAAACTGCCGCATATTTCTAGTATTGATGCTTTTGAAAGAGATCTTTCCAGGTAACCAGTTGATCAATTTCTTTTTCAGTTATCTTCTGTAGTTTCTGGGTGTGAGCTTCCGGCCTCGTTACAGCGATGCTCAACCGTAACGAGGCCGGTGAATAGCAGGAGAGGCCAAAAGCGGGAACCGCGCCTTGCACCGAACAGTTTGCGATGCAACCGGCCTGCTCCCATAGACGAAATCGGAATCTCGCCGTAGCATGGCGAGAAACCAATTATCTCCCATTTCCATACAATTAACGAGAGCCATCCCTTATCCAAAGGCCTCCCGTCATTCAGCAGCCTCCCCAGCAAGTGGACACGCTGGTGCAGATTAGTATTCCTTTTTACAAACGTGAACCTGACGTAAGGGGTTCTGTGGGGAGTAGAGAGGTGAGGAGCCACCTTTGCTCACAGGCAAAGAGCCCCAGTGCTCAGCGGGGGATTGGGGATCCTAGGCTGGAGTGGGAGGGCCCTCTGCAGTGGTGGGCAATCGCTTGTGGCACTACAATGCCAACCACTGATCCCAACCCCATTCCGGGGGCATCCCTTGTCCTTGCCCGTCCACCCCACTGATCATCCATAACGCCCACTGACTGCCGAGGTCTCTGGACATGCGGCTGAAGGCTATCACTAATAGGGAATTGCCAATCGTGGGTAAGTGAGAGATTGCCTGGAGAGATGGGCAAAGGATCCGGGGATCAGCCCGCATTGCGGAAGAAAGTGACAGAGGCATCATAATGGTTATGCAAAAAGTTGTTTAATGTGCTGTACAATACCCCATTTTCGATAGTACTACACTCCTGCCTCCTACTCCCTCCCCCCTACCCTGCTGCCCTCAGTGCTCCTCAACATGCCTGGCTCCTAGCTCTACCACTAAGTCTTGGTGTTTCCCCAGGATGCTGATCTAAGGTGGCGGTAGCGACCTGCTTACCTAGTCCCATGGCCCTCAATGCCTTGGCGGGTGTCCTCTGGGGCCAGAGGGCCCCGGCTCACTTGTCGACGGTTCATACACAGCTGTGCCGCCGTGTCTCGGATGCTGACTCCGAGACGCAGCCTCAACAAAGGGGTGGAACTCGGGAGAGCTGGTGGCCACCGTCACCGTCCCATGGTATGGGACCGGGTTGGCACTCAGCGACCCTCTCTTCCCGGTCTGTGCCCGTAGGGCCCTGGGGTTCACCTTGGGACAGAGGGGTAACTGGTTCGAGCCCCAGCTGGCACTGCATCATCTGGCTCTGCCAGGCCTGGCAGTTCCCCAAGGTCCGCACCATCGTGTCGACACCTTCGGCGATGTTCCTTAGTGATTGGGCCATGCTCTGCAGTGCCTCGGCAATGCCCACCTGCGACTGGGACAAGCTCCGCCGTGCCTTGGCCTTGCCCATCTGAGAGCGGGATATGGCCCGTAGAACTTCATCAAGGTCGGCCTGGTACTGGATGACATTCCAAGCAAGGCAGACATACTGCTGAGACCCTCAGCCATGGCCGGCACCGACTGCGCAACGCCTTGTACACCTTCACTCATGGAGCTGCGTCTTGCTCCAGGCTCTCCACTGGGGTCGCCACCCCAGCAATGTAGGCCTCGGTGCCACTCATTGCCGGCGTCATCTCCTGTAGCCTCCGGGACTCTTCAAAGTGGCTCTGGATCTGCTGGAGTGACGCTGACATCTCCCTCTGAATGTTGCAGCCACTCCCTATTGTCTCCATCAGCTCCGGGTAACCCTGTTCCAGAGGCTCAGCATCAAGCTGGGATCAGCTGGGTCCAGGGATCCAGCAGACCTCCAACTACTGTCTCGCCTGGGGCTTCCTACCTGCACCAGATGTGCATCGTCAACAGTGTGATGCTCACCAGATTGTGCCCCAGACGCCTGACCACTAACATGTCCCAACGAGCTGTGTGTATCTGCGCTGGTGGAGGGTGGGAATGACAGCTGTGCCACGACTGTAACAGTTGCACCCTCTGAGCTCTCCGAGGTATTCTCCTCGGGATCGGGAGAGGGTGCCGCCCGGGATAGGCTGCTACCACCGGCTGCTGGACCTGCGGGAGAATGGACTTGTGGTCAGTGGGAAGGATGGGTCAGTCGGTAAGGCAATCACTACTCACGTTTGACAGATCCTCCGGGTGGAGCCTGGTGGTTCCTCACCTGTGCGATGTCCGCCAGCCTCCACGTTGGTGACCACCCTGTCCTTGGCCACACCGTCACCTCCAGAGCCTGCCCCTCGAAGTAGGTGAGGATTCTCAAGTCCAGCAACCAACCGCCAGTCTGGGCCCTGTCCTGCCGGAGAGCTTTTCCTGAGGAGACACAGAGAGGGCATTGTTAGCCACACATATAGTCAGCACGATGACACACTTTGTCAGCTTTGACAAAGTGTCACCTGGACTCGAAATGTTAGCTCTTTTCTCTCCCAACAGATGCTGCCAGACCTGCTGAGATTTTCCAGTATTTTCTCTTCGGTTTCAGATTCCAGCATCCGCAGTAATTTGCTATTATCCAGTGTTTAACTCACTGCGACTTCTCTTCCAGGAACGCCTACCATGAAGAAGTACTGCTCTTCTCTCCGACAGGATTTCCATATGTCCCTCCCCCACTATCCAACTTCACTGCTTTCCATTGCTCTCTTAGTGCTGGACAAGTGCCGGGATTCTCCGACCCTGCGCCGGGTCGGAGACCCGCCCGGGGGGGGGCGCGCGAGAATCGCGCCACGCCACCCTGACGCCCCGATTCTCCGGCGCCAATTTTCGGGATTACCGCCTCGCCGGTCGGGGGCCATTGAAAGCGGCCCCCGGCGATTCTCCGGGCCTCGACGGGCCAAGTGCTCACCGTGTTAGGCCGAGTCCCGTCGGCGTGGGTTGCCTATGGTCCCACCCGGCGGGACCTCGGAGTCCTGTCTGCGGGGGCCGTCCTGGTGGGGGGGCGCGAGGATCCGACCCCGGAGGGCGGCCTCCATCGTGGCCTGGTCCGCAATCGGGGCCTACCGATCGGCGGGATGGTTAGTTCCGTGGGGCCTATGTTCCTCCACCCCGGGCCCCTGTAGGGCTCCGCAATATTGCCCAGGGGCCGGCGCGGAGACAGGAACCCAAGCGCACGTGAGAACTCGTGCCGGTCGTGGCGCGCATACGCGGACTCTCGACGCCCGTGGAGCGCCTGTTTTCGGGCACCGGAGCTGCGGACACCACTCCGGTGCCGTACTAGCCCCCTAGGAAGGGGTGGATAGCTGCCAGTTGAGGCCCGTTGACGCCGATTGGCTCGCGTCACTTTTCACACCGGCATCAGAACTTGACCACAGGATTGGAGAATCCCTGCCAAGGTGTTTACCAAGACCCACTTCCACAGCCATATTTCCTTCCTCTGTGACTGTTTTCGTCTCCGAATTACCCCACGGGGATTTCAACTTAAATTCCACCTGCATGTAACCTCCAGGATTACAGGTACCTCCAGGATATACTACATTCTTCCAACTGCTGCCCTCTCCGCATCCTGAAAGTCACACTCAGTGCCATGCGCCGCCACATAAAGACACTTGACATCTCTCTCCAGCAGCACTGTCTTACTCTCTCTCAAAGCTGTCCCTGTCCCCAGTTTCATTTCATCCTTTGCATCATGCGACACCTTAACAAAAATCTTTTCCTGTTTTTTTGCAGATGTTAAGGAAAGCAAGCTTCAACAACTTATCAACCCACTGCCCATCCTAGGCCCTCCACCAGTCCCAATCCCTCGTACCCCATTTCTCCCAGCCCCAGCCCTTGCCGCGTGTTCACCATACCCTCCAACCTTCCCCACTCGGAGGATGAGCGTGCTGTTCACAGCAAAGGACTGTTTTGTACCCTTATGTCCCCACCTCAATAAATTCCGGGCTCAACATGATGTTGACTCTTCTTTGGGCAAGAGTCCTTCACCCGTTCCACTGATCCTTTCATGTGCCTCCAACATTCTGGCTCCAAGCCGAGAAAATTACCTGCCTCGATCTTTTCATTGAGAAGTGTCAACGGGCCGTCTTAATTTTTCTGCCCCCCCCTCACCCATTTCAACCTCTCTCCTTCCGAACTTTCTGCTCTTCACTCCATCAGGTCTAACCCCGACATTGTCATCAAACCTGCCGACAAAGGGGTGCTGTTATCGTCTGGCGTACTGACTTCTATCTCGCAGAGACTGAGCGCCAACTCTCAGATACTTCCTCCTACCTCCCCCTGGACCATGACCAGACAGCTGAACATCAGCTTTGACAAAGAATCAGCTGGACTCGAAACTTTAGCTCTTTTCTCTCCTGACAGATGCTGCCAGACCTGCTGAGATTTTCTATTTGGTATCGTTAGCCACACTCGTGGTTCACAGTGGTGGAGGGGGTGTGAATAATAATAATAGTTGCTTATTGTCACAAGTAGGCTTCAATGAAGTTACTGTGAAAAGCCCCTAGTCGCCACATTCCGGCGCCTGTTCGAGGAGGCCAGTACGGGAATTGAACCCGCGCTGCTGCCTTGTTCTGCATTACAAGCCAGCTGTTTAGCCCACTGTGCTGAACCAGCCGCTGGGTGGAGGGAGGGTTGGGTGGAGGGAGGGTTGAAGCAGTGGGTGGAAGGAGGGTTGGGGGGAAACATTCCTGTCTACTCACACATGCTGCCAGGTATAGGTCATTGACCTTCCGACACTGAAGGCCAGTCCTCCTGGTCACACTGCCCGAGCTGACTGCTGCCGCCACCTCGTCCCAGGCAGCACTGGCTGCCTTGTGGCTCACCCTCTGGGACCTTTGGGGAACAGGACATCCCTCCAGGCCTCCACCGCGTCCAGGAGCCTTACCCAGGTCAGCATCTCCAAATCTTGGGGCTGGTCTCCTCGGTGCCATTGTTGCGAGCTGGCTGGGGTTGGTTGAGCAAGTGCAGCTCAACCTTGTTGGAAAGGGGTTGGCGAACACGGTCCCGGTGAATCAGCTGGCAAACTGGCATTCGGGAAAAGAAGCCAACTAGGCCTCGTTATGTGGACCAATTAACGTTGAATTGTGTTGTCGATTTCGCTGGGCCGAGTGCCGGGAAACTCGCGGCAGTTCCCGCTTGCTACAACACTTGGAAATTTTTTCAGAAGATCGCACCCTCTGTATTCTATTCTCTACTGTATCATGATTCAAACATTTTTAATAAGTCTCATTTTCTATTTCCTATATTTTCAAATTATCCAGGCACCTCTGGCTTCTGACGCCCTTCTTCTGCCTTGTGGAAATGTGTCTATTATTTTCCCAAATTATCTCCTATTCAAAGGTCTCCCATTGTTCATTTGCTGTTACTCCAACACATCTGGGCCAAATCTTCTTTTGTCGTACTGAAATTGGCCCTCCTTTGTTCGTATTTTCACATTATCTTTGATCTCCATGGCAATCTTGGAATATTTATAGTTTTGGCAGAGGATAGCTCTAGATATGGTACAGTGCATCAGATATATTCACATCTGCAGTTGGAGATGATGGAACAGCAATGGTAACATGCCAAATTGATCAACTAGGATGGGAGCGGACAAAGGTTTTGCTGTGGGCATTACAAAATGAACACGAGAGAGTAGTCAACAGATTGATGGCTGCTAAGTTTGTAGTAAATGGAGGATCAAGGCGCAGTAGCTTGTATTTCAAAATAATTTTTTCCCAAAAACAGATAGTGGAGGTAGTGTGATGTTCCTTGTATTGTTCTCCAAGATAGCTAAAAGTCATAGTGTTTACAAAGAACATCAAGCTATGTATTTAAAACAAAGCTAGTTTATTTCACACTACTTTAAATGGTTTGCACACTCTACTGGGTAATGGCTAACAAAATAATAGTATTGAATCTATGTTGCAGTAATCTATTATCTCTCTAATACAACCAACACTCTTAACTCAACCTCACACTATCCTTCAACATCAGCTTCTCCCAGAATGCTTAGAGACGCAGCCTTTTATAAGACTACTCCGTGATGCCATCTAGTGTTGAGATACATGAACATCATCTTGTTAACCCTTTACTCTCCTTACATTATGCATATCATTACAGGTAGTAGTGTTGGAAGCAGGTGGAGGAAGTTGGTGGTGAGAGATGCAAAGAAGTCCATGGAGATTGCTTTGCTTGTGATAGAGATCATGAAGTTGATACAGCATGGAAACTGAAATTGCCAAGACGGAGGGTGTGGGAAAATTAGCATTTTAAAGGTGGCTGCTTTCACGGTGGAGTTTTTACAGCTGGAGCAGAGTCACTCTGTTTTAGCACAACACAATGAACTTTACTATATAACTGGCTGGCTAGGCTACAGCTCAATTAGAAGTACTTAATGTTGACACCAGATATCTTAAACGTGAACAGTTCTATTCCCCAGGAGTAACCGCACACATTTCATTAAGCATAAAAGGATATCCCAAAATAAAGACTTGTTTACTTACATGATCTATTGGGATTTCACCATCTTCAAAGTTCAAAGAATAAGCAAGTTTTATTTCACTATTAAGAAAACACATAAACCAATAACAATTTGTAAACTACACATCTGAAAGTTTATATTTTCCTTTAAAACCCACTAAACAATTTCAGCCTTGAGATCAATGTTTTTCCATTAACTTTCATTTCACAAAAAGATACTGTGTGGGCATTTTTTGTAACCTAGTCTTCTGTTGCAAACATGCAAATTAGGAGCAGAAGGCCACTCAGCGCTTTCAGCTGCTCTACCATTTAATGAAATCATTGCTGATCAGATTATCCATATTCTCTCTTACCCCTGACAACCGTTCATTCCCTTGCTAATCAAGAATCTTTTTACCTCTGCTTTAAATATATTCAAAGATTCTGCTCCCACCACCTTTTGAGGAAGACAGTCCAACGACTCTCAACTCTCAAAGAGAAAATAATTCTCATCAGCTCTGTCCTAAAGGGCGATCCCTTATTTTTAAACAGAGGCTCCTAGTGCTAGACTCTCCCACAAAAGGAAACATCCTCTCCACATCAATTCTGTCAAGTGCCCTCAGGATCTTGTATGCTTTAATCAAGAATCCTCTTGCTCTTCTAAACTCCAGAGGATGCAATCCTGGCCTGTCTAACCTTTCTTCATAAGCCAACCCATCCAATCCAGGTATTACTTTAGTACACCTTCTCTGAACTGCTTCCAACACATTTATATCCTTCTTTAAAAAAGGGGACCAATACTGTACACAGTATTCCAAATGTGGTCTCACCTATGCCCCATATGACTGAAACATAATCACCCTAATTTTGTATTCAATTCCCCTCACAATAAGTAATAACATCCCACTAGCATCCCTAATTACTTGCTGCACCTGCATACTAACCTTTTGCATTTCATGTACCAGAACACTTTGATCCCTCTGCATCTCAAGAGCTCTGCAATCCCTCATCATTTAGGTAATATGCTTCTTTTTTATTTTTCCTGCCAAAATGGACAATTTAACACTTTCCCACACTGCTCCATTTGCCAAGTCTTTGCCCACTCACTTAACCCACCCATATCCCTTTGTAGCCTCCTTAAGTCTTCTTCTCAATTTACTTTCCTACCTATCTTTGTGTCATCAGCAAATTCAGCAACCATACCTTTGGTCCCTTCACCCAAGTCATTACATAAATTGTGAAACAATTATCCCAACACTAATCCCTGTGGCACATCAGCCACTGCATCCTGCAAACCAGAAAAAGACCCAATTACGGCTACCCGTGTTTCCCATTAGGTTACCCACCTTTCATACATGCCAAAATGTTACTTCTTATACAGTAAGTTTTCATTTTTCACAAAAATCTTTAATATGACATCTTATCAAATGCCTTCTGGATCAAATGCCTTCTGGAAATCCAACTGAAGTATATCCACCAATTTCTGTTACATCATATCTATTTAATTTAAATTATAATTCAAATCACACAAAGGATTACGGTCTCATTTTAGTGCAATTAAGGTTTTGAATTACTGAGCAATCACATTTTCGGGAGCGAGAAATATGAGCTAGTATAATGTCCTTTTCAGTCTCAGAGATTAATGTTGTGAGAAGTGAGCATTTTGTGTTGTTTTTACATGTATAACTCTGGTTCACAATTAAGATGTCAACAATAATGCCTGATGGAAAATTAAGATGTCAAGTTCTGTGTAAGCTACAGTGAGCAAGTTGTTGTAACTATGTACAGGACTGACCTTCGGGGAAGAACGGGATGTACAATAACATAAATCACTAAGCAAGGGGGAAGATAGCATGTGCAAGCAGGAGGCCTCATTCTTATCTTTTAATTGACAGTCCAAGGATATACCAGGAGCTAACAGAAACCACTATGCAAGGGGGAAGACAAAATGAACATAACAAGTCCAAATAAGGAATCACTGATAAGGAAACTGCCCTTTCGGCAGTTTGTGGGATGTGTTTCTCACAGATTGTATATAACAAAGTGATGCTGTATGAATTCTTTGTGTCTGCTATTGCTTACCGGCGGCACCCATTCTTGCAAGATCGACTGAAATAAATACTTCTTCAGAATTTGACTAAGTGTAAATTATTATCAAGTGAGCGGTGTTTCTCACAATGTGAAAATGTTATGTTGTTACAAATTTAGAACGTATACGCAATATATTCATTACCCATAAATAAACGCACTACATTGCTGATATTTGGTTGCATAAATAAATCAGCAACAACGGACCAGTATGCTAAAACCTGTTAAGTGTTATTAAATGCATTACCAAGATTAAAGACAGTAAGAAGTTTTACAACACCAGGTTAAAGTCCAACAAGTTTGTTTCGATGTCACTAGCTTTCGGAGCGCTGCTCCTTCCTCAGGTGAATGAAGAGGTATGTTCCATATATATATATAGACAGATTCAAAGATGCCAGACAATGCTTGGAATGCAAGCATTAGCAGGTGATTAAATCTTTACAGATCCAGAGATGGGGTAACCCCAGGTTAAAGAGGTGTGAATTGTGTCAAGCCAGGACAGTTGGTAGGATTTTGCAGGCCAGATGGTGGGGGATGAATGTAATGCGACATGAATCCCAGGTCCCGGTTGACCCAGGTCCCGGTTGAGGCCGCACTCATGTGTGCGGAACTTGGCTATAAGCTTCTGCTCGGCGATTCTGCGTTGTCGCGCGTCCTGAAGGCCGCCTTGGAGAATGCTTACCCGGAGATCAGAGGCTGAATGCCCTTGACTGCTGAAGTGTTCCCCGACTGGAAGGGAACATTCCTGCCTGGTGATTGTCGCACGATGTCCGTTCATTCGTTGTCGCAGCGTCTGCATGGTCTCGCCAATGTACCACGCTTCGGGACATCCTTTCCTGCAGCGTATGAGGTAGACAACGTTGGCCGAGTCGCACGAGTATGTACCGCGTACCTGGTGGGTGGTGTTCTCACGTATAATGGTGGTATCCATGTCGATGATCTGGCACGTCTTGCAGAGATTGCCATGGCAGGGTTGTGTGGTGTCGTGGTCACTGTTCTGAAGGCTGGGTAGTTTGCTGCAAACAATGGTTTGTTTGAGGTTGCGCAGTTGTTTGAAGCCAAGTTCCGCACACGAGTGCGGCCTCAACCAGGACCTGGGATTCATGTCGCATTACATTCATCCCCCACCATCTGGCCTGCGAAATCCTACCAACTGTCCTGGCTTGACACAATTCACACCTCTTTAACCTGGGGTTACCCCATCTCTGGATCTGTAAAGATTTAATCACCTGCTAATGCTCGCATTCCAAACATTGTCTGGCATCTTTGAATCTGTCTATATATATGTTTCTGGAACATACCTCTTGATTCACCTGAGGAAGGAGGAGCGCTCCGAAAGCTAGTGACATCGAAACAAACCTGTTGGACTTTAACCTGGTGTTGTAAAACTTCTTACTGTGCTCACCCCAGTCCAACGCCGGCATCTCCACATCAAGATTAAAGTAACAAATGTGTAGCTCACTGATTTTCTTCAGTGCATATAAAAAACATTCCTTTTGACATGTAGTTTTAGTTAGTGCTGTACCAGGGGCTGCTAACCCCACTCATTTTTGTTTAATTTATTGATTTGTTTTTTTAAAAAGAGTGTAAAGAAAGATTGGCACTGGGAAACACCATTTTGATTAAGTTTCCTTTCACAGATTTGTTTTTTGTTACAGTGCTCCTTTAAGGGTCTGCCACCTTTATCAATTTGATTTAAAAAAATATATTATGAAAGATTTCATAGATGACATATATGTAATCTTTATTAGTGTCAAAGTAGGTTTACATTAAGACTGCAATGAAGTTACTGTGAAAATGATCTAAACTAGAACACAACTCTGAAAACGGTTCATATATGGTACATTTGTCGTGCTAATAACACAAAAGATCAGAGAAAAAGCAACTTACAACCAACTCCCCTCCCCCAAGTCCCACAACCAAACCCTACCTCCCCCAACAGCTGATAGTAATTAACTCTGAAGTATGAGATAAATGGCTGCCACCACAGGTAGAATCCTTCCGCCAATTCCCTAACAGGGTACTTGACCCTTTTCCAGGTGTAAAAGTCCAGGAGGTCATCCAACCAGGACGAGGCACTAGGCGGAGCAGAAGCTCTCCATCCCAGCAGAACCTGACTTTGGGGTATCAGCAAAGCAAAGGCAAGAGCATCCACCTTCACCCCTGTTTGCAGCCCCTACAAGTCCAATACCCCAAAAATGGCCACCAACGGACAAGGTTCCAGATCGATGTTAAGAATTGATGATATGGTGCTAAAGAAGGAGGCCCAAAAGCTTACCATCTTTGGACATGACCAGAGCATGTGGGTATGATTACCGGGCCCACAAGAGCACCTCTCACACCTGTCCTGCACTTCAGCAAGAAACAGGCTCATCCTAATTTTGGTTAGATGAGCTCTACGTACCACTTTGAGTTGGATCAGGCTGAGCCGTGCACAAGAGGAAGTGAAATTTACCCTACAAAGGGTTTCCATTCCACACATCCTCATCCAGGATGGGTCTCAACTCCTCCTCCCATTTCGCCTTCACCCGATTAAGCGGCGCAGATTCCAATGAGATGACCCGCTCATAGATATTTGAGAACTTTCTCCTCCCCCCGCCCCCCCCAGCCCTCGCCAACCGTAAGATTTCCTCCAACAAGGAGGGCCGCATGCCAAGGGAAAAGCAGGAGAAGCTGCACAAACTAAGTTCCCAATTGAAAGTATCAGAACAGGTTTGCCCCTGATGGTTGGAAATTTGCAGAAAATTCCTCCCATTTGGCGAACCGCCCCTCAATAAACAGGTTTTATTTTCTAGCTCCTTCCCATACCTTAAAAGTCGAATCTAAACCCGATGGCACAAACAAATGGGTTACCAGATATAGTGGCCAATAATCACATGGCACTCAGCTTGTAATGTTGTCTCAGCTGCCTTCATATCTTCAAAGTAGAAATCACCACCGGGTTTGAGGTAGACTTCGCTGGAGAGAATGGGAGTGGCGTCATCAAGAGCCCAGAGGCTTTATTCCTTACACGAACTTGCCTCCATCTTTCCCCATATGGTATCCGATTCCTTATACCACCCCAACATCGTCTCCACATTGGCCGCCCAGTAATACATGAGGAAATTAGGCAGCGCCAAGCCCCCAACTGCTGGCCCCTCTGGAGGTACACCCTGTGAATTCTTGGTTCCTTATCTGTCCATATAAAGGAATTCACTTACTTGTTCATCTTCGCAAACAACGATTTAACAAAAAAAATAAGGAAGCATTGAAACAAAAACAGCAACCTCGGCAGAATATTCATCTTGATCGTCTGGACTCTACCTGCCAGGGGCAACAGGAGACTGCCCCACCTCTTCAAATCAGATCCCACCCTACCCAACTGACTGGTAAAGTTTAACTTATGAAGCCTAGGCCAATTATGTGCCACTTGGATACCCAGATACCAGAAGCTACCTCTGGTCCGGCAGAAGGGTCATACCCTCAGATTAACTGGAAAATATTCACTCTCTCCCACATTTAACTTACAACTAGAAAAGGAGCCAAAGCTCCTCAGCAGCTTCATAATCACGTCTATTGAGGAGACCGGATCTGTGACTTATAATAGCAGGTCATCATCACATGGAGATACCCTATGCCCCCTATGATGAACAGTTATTGTATTACTGTACCCTTATCATCATGTAAGGTGATTCCCCTTTAAGTCTGGGCTTGGAACCCTGGGGGACTCCGCCTCCGGCTCTGCCCATCTGGGAGTCGTATATAAGGGGCCGCCTTGCAGGCGGCACCCAGTACGCACCCGTCTCGGCACCAGGCTAGTTCTTAGCTTATTAAAGCCTTCTTTACCGTTTTACTCTCTAGCGTCGTTATTGAGGGAACAACAATTTAATAACCTAAGAACTAGCCTGGTGCCGAGACGGGTGCTTACTGGGTGCCGCCTTCAAGGCGGCCCCTTATATATGAATCCCAGGTGGGCGGAGCCGGAGGCGGAGATATAATCACCTCCTGCTCAGAGGCCGAAGGAGGCGAGAGGACAACATTCAAAGTTGTGAAGGGGGTTGCCGCCCCCTTCACAAATCCTGTCTGGTCTTTTCCAACTAAACATAAAGCTCCAAATGCAAAGCCCGCACCTTAGCCAATACCTGGGTATCCACATTCAGCAACTAAATGGGCCTGCAAGAACCACACTCTGTAGGGGCTTTATCTTTCTTAAAATGAGGAAGATGGAAGCCTGCGAAAGTATATCAGGCCTAAAGCGTCGTTGAACATATCTACCATTAATTATTTTTGAAAATATTTTTACTAAACTTATAATTTTATACCCAAAGAATACAAAAAGTACAAAAATTACATACAACAGTAAACCAAATAATAAGAACATAACCCAATAAATCCACCACCCCAACCCTCTTCCTCTACCACCCCCCCCCAACAGCTAACAGTGACCAATTCCTTAAAGTACAATATGAATGGTTGCCATCCCTTGAATTGACCCCCTCAAGGTATATTTGACCTTCGAAGTGCAAAAGCTCCATTAAGTCGCCTAGCCACGCAAAGGCGCTACGGGGGCATCACCATTCTCCAACTCAGGAGGATTCGCCTCCAAGCAACCTGCCCCCGTCTGCAACTCCAGCAGGTTCAATACCCCAAATATAGCCACTAAAGGAAAGGGTTCCATGTCAATATTCAGGATTGCCAATATGGTGCTGAAAGAAAAGGGGCCGAGAAACCCACAAACTTGGGACAAGACCAGAACCTGCATGTGATTTGCAGGCCCTCTCAACCTATCTTCAATCCCCTCAAAAGAAACAACACATTCTGGCCTTGGTGACGTGCGCCCTAAACACTACCTTGAGCTGGATCAGGCTCAGCTATGCACTGGATGGTGTGGCTTTCACCTTGCGGAGGAGCTCACTCCACATCTCCTCATTCAGCATGGGTCCCAGCTTCTCCTCCAATCTCACTTTCACACCCTCCACCGAGATCAGCTCGTCCCCCAAAATCCATCTATAGATGCCAGACATATCACCCTCTTCCGACCCCGAATAGGAAAGAATACTATGAAAAAAGGTTTGAAGGCGGCGCCATCATTAAAGTCGGTCAACGCATCCCCTCAAAAGCCCAACTTTTCAGCTCCTCAAGGTTGGCAAACCACCCATCCACAAATAAATCCCTTATTCTCTTCCGTTTCCACCCTCCAAATGTGGCATCCAACGATCCCGGTTCGAACAAGTGGTTCGTACAAATAGGGGCCCACCTTGACGCTGATCCCAGCCGGAAATGCTGCCGGGGTTGCCTCCATATTTTTTAAGTGGATAAATCCATCGGGTTTGAAGAGTGCACTTTATACGAGATCACCTGTCCTCTTACCATCGTGTTTCCCATAACGTGGAGGGAGAGACTGATCCATTCCTGTTAAACCCAATGTACTCTTCAATGGCCATGGCTATGTGTTCACAGAATCACCTCTCGGCCAGTAGCACCCCATCTAATCGCAATAGTTCCCGTCGGATGGGATCTGACCCAGTTGAAGGTCCACAAAATGTGGAGCATGGTCAGAGATTACCATCGCCGAATACTCTGACACCCAGGAGCAGGAACTTAAAAATAGTCTATCCTTGAGTAGACCTTGTCCACGTGTGAAAAAAAAATTCCCAGTTTTGTGGGTGCAGGTATCTCCAACAGTCCACACACCCCCATCTGCTCCATGTAGGTACGAAGCACCTTCACCATCTCTAATGGAGCCAGAGATGTAGACTTCGATCGATCCATTTTGGGTTCCAGCACACAATTGGAGTGTGGCACACAATCAAAGTGTGTGTGTGTGTGTCCAAGACCAACTGGTGTGTATCAAAATCAGGGATAGAGGAGGCCAGCATCGTCCAAGTTAGGGGGCACATACATTTACCATAACTACCAGCATATACATTTACCATTACTACCAAAGTATCTGCCAAGGACCCACTTACTATCACATTGCCACCATTGAGGTCTGCCACAATTCTGGTGTCGATAAGGGCACTCGCTTATTAATCAAAATTGCTGCACCTTGGGCTCTACCATTGAAATACAAGTGCCCTATCCACACCCTCCGGAGCCTGATCGGATCCCTCATCCACAAATGGGTCTCCTGCAAAAACACCACATCAGCGTTTAAGTTCTTTAGATGAGAAAAAAACTCTCAATCTCTTCACTGGGTCACTCAATCCCCTTATGGTCCAGGTGAATTGGGGGTTTCCCAACCCCCCTCCCCCCCTTCTGGAATCAGCCATTTCAACCATCAGGGGCAAACAAATAAATCAGGTATCGGTCGGTCAAAGGTCCTCCCAAAATGACAGCCAATCCCACCCCAGAAAAACACAAAGATTGTTCTAGATCAACCATCAGCCAGCTAACTCCTCCCCGCCGCCCCCCCCCCCCCCCAATCCCCAAACTGGAACCAGGCCCACAGCTTCAGAACTCTTTTCTTACCCCCCACCCCAAACCCTGACATTATGCACGCCAAACCAGATCAGACTGATTTTACGGTTGCAGCTCCTCCCCCCACCGCAGCTCCCACCAGGAGAATGAATTAGCACAACAGCATTGCCCAACACGAGGATCAACTATTCCTCAAAAAGAAAAAGAGCCCCATAATCCGTACATCCAGTTATATTAATGGATTCCACATCATCCCCATAGAGAAAACAAATTTCAATGGCAGAATATCAACAACTATATACAGAATATCTCACCACCCCTTCAGCCCACACAAGAAGTCTCAAAGAAACCCTCCCCCACCCCCACCCCCCATAAAACACCTTTTGTTTAATTGAACACACCAGGACTTGGATGTTCTGCCTCCTTGTCCGACTTTCCAGGTCGTCATCTTCGCCTTCAATCTTTTATTTTTATTAGCCACCACTGCTATCTCGGCCTTTAACAACACAAGCGGCTTATCATGCCTCATGTGCGCCTCCTCAACATCTTCCAGAATCTCACCATGTTTTTTCACTATCCCGATGGCTTTGCCAAGTTCCACCTGGGCAGGGTCCAACGCTTCCTCAATCGACTTACATAATCTCTCAGAGGCCAACTTCCACTACCACTCAAAGTGTACATTAAATTCCATAGCCAGCACGTCTGATAGCACAGGGTTTTTCAAATTGGGGGTTGTGATCCACGGGTGGGTCGCGGAGCAATCGGACATGACCTCCCCAATCGTGGGAGAAGCGCCCAATTTATGAATACCAGCCGTGGCTGGCTTGAAGTTGAAAATGCCGGCCATGACTGGCCTTTAAATACTAACGATGGAGTCTTCCCACCAGAAGCGGGCAGCAGGGAGCAAGTCACATGACCGGCACATACGCCACAAGTCCTGTACTTCCGTGCTTTGGGCACAAAATCACAAAGAGATTCCTCCATTTTCTAGCTGCCAGCAAGCAAGCAACAGGACTGTGGAAAGCTGAAGATGAGTCATTTTGCAATAAGGAAGAGTTGGCCAAAGACACATAGGATTTCACAACTGAATCTGCAAGAGAGAGCTGCACAGGAGAGTCTATGGCAGAACAAAGCAAAGCAGTGTTAGTGTGAGCTGTATAGAGAGCTCCAGGGCCTATGGTGAACAGCCTACCAAGAAGAAATTGAAATTGGGAACAAAGTATAAAGATGATTTCTTGAGGTATGGCTTTGATAATTGTGCCAGTGCAAATCAGGACGCAAAGCCCATGTGTATTATATGCTGGTAAGTACTGGCAAATGAGAGTTGGATGATAACTATATCTTAGCTTTCAGACATCTTTTCAATTCTAAACAAACTGAACCTCAAATTGCAAGGGAAGGATGATGATTGCTTTTGGCACTGTGAAGAAATAGATGCTTTCAAAAAGACATTGAAAGTTTGGCAAGTGTGAGTACAAAGCCAAAACAACTACATGTTCCCCAAACTGTCACCCCACAAGAATAACAAGGGGCGCGATTCTCCGCTCCCACGCCGGTTGGGAGAATCGCCTGGGTCGCCAAATTTTCACGCGACGCCGGTCCGACGCCCTCCCGCGATTCTCCCAAGCGGCGAGAACGGCCCCGTCGAGTACCGCGCGGCACAGGCCGGAGAATCGCCCGAGACACCCAAAATGGTGATTCTCCGGCACACCTGCTATTCTCAGGCCCGGATGGGCCGAGCGGCCAGCCCAAAATGGCGGGTTGCCCCCGGCGCCATCCACCTGGTCGCTGCCGGCGGGAACAGCGCGGGAACGCTGGGGGGGGTGGCCTGCGGGGGGGGGGGAGGGGGGATCCTGCACCGGGGGGTGGGCCTCAAATGGGGTGTGGCCCGCGATCAGTGCCCACCGATCGTCGGGCCGTCCTCTCTGAAGGAGGACCTCCTTTCTGCCGCAGCCCCGCAAAATCCGTCAGACATCTTCTTGCGGGGCGGACTCGGAGAGGACGGCAACCCGCCCATGCACAGGTGACGCCAGTTATGCAGCGCTGGCCGCGTCATGTATGCAGCGCCGCTTTTACATGGCCTGGCGCGTGTAAATGACACGGCGCTGCTCCTAGCCCATTATCGAGCCCTGAATCAGTCGGGTTTCGCGCCGTCGTGAACCTCAACGGCGTTCACGACGGCACGAACACTCTGCCTCCATTTCGGAGAATCCCGCCCAAGGTTAGTAAGGGAACTGTCAATAGACTGTCAAGCCTTAATCAGTTGCAACTGGCTGCGTTGATCGACAGTTTTAGTCCTTACTTTCCAGAGGAAAAGTTTCAGACTTTGAAAAAGAGGTGGATGAAAAGTCTTTTTGAGTTTGAGACCTCAAAATGAAGAGACTGAACTTCTACGCCTCACCTGTGACAGCACAGTAAAAACACGCCGCAAGTAAATGAGGCTGTCAGCATTCTGGGAGAGCGTCTCCAAGGAGTATCCACTGCTGAGTAAAACAAGCATTTTGTATTACCCTTCACAACAACCAACATGTGCAAGGTTAGAATTTCCATCCTCACAAAGATGAAGACACCACAAAGGAACTGGCTGAACATTGCACCTGATATGTGCATTGCCCTCTCCTCCTGTGAACCTGATTGGAGTGAGATTGTGAGAACCAAGTAGGCTTGCCTGTCGCATTAAAGGTAAGTAAACACTGCAATAGCATATCCATTGTAATCAGGACAACTGATGACTGCAGCTCTGCCGTCACCATCTTTGCTACTGAGGAGTTCTAAGACAAGAGTCCGGCAAAGGAATACCTAGTCCGGCTTTCCTGGTTTCTTTCCCCTTCCTTTTGGCCATGAATTTGGTGCGGGAGGCAAAATTTTGTACCGGTCTAGAATGTTTTCTAATGAAGATCATCCGAATAAACAGTTCATATCGGGAGGCATCCTCCCTCTCCCCCAACCCCCAATTCACAAAACACATGGAAGCAATGAAGAAGGAGATGGGGGCAGTATTGAAAGTGCTGATGGAGGAGGCGATTGCCCCGGTGAGGGCGGCGGTATCAAGCGCAGTGGCAGAGGTGCGGGAGCAAGGTGAGACACTGAAGGAAGTGGAAGAGGCATTATCGCAGCACACTGATCAACTCACCTCGATGGGGAAGGGGTTGCAGAGGGTGATAGAGACCAAACAAGGGTCTGCGAGCCAAAATGGAAGACCTGAAAACGGGTCCAGGTGACAGAATCTGAGGATTGTGGGTCTGCCCGAAGGGGTGGAAGTCCCGAGGCCGACGGAGTATTTTGCCACGATGTTGGCGAAGCTATTGGGGGTTGGGGAGAGGGACGATCCCTCCCGATATGAACTGGATCAGGCTCATCGGTCATGTTGGCCTATACCAAAAGCGAGTGAGCCGCCAAGAGTAGTAACTCTGTGTTTCCGTAGGTATAGCGTGAAGGAGAAAGTCCTGTGTTGGGCAAAGCAGAAGCGGGAGATGCAGTGGGCTGGAGCTGGTATACGTATATACCAGGACTTTACAATGGAGCTGGCGAGGAGGCGGGCTGCCTTCAGCCGGGTGAAGAAGGCACTGTGTATCTGCAAGGTACAGTGCGGCATAGTATATCCAGCTAAGTTGAGGGTGACCTACAATGCCAAAGGACTTTTATTTTGGGACAGTGGAAGCAGCAGAGGGGTTTACGAAGGCAGAAGGACTGTGGCAGAATTGAGAATTGGTCGTGTACCGATGTAGCCTCATGTAACTTTATTTTTTCACTGCGTGTTGATGTATATACTAAATGAGTCAACGCTGTATATATCTGGACAAGGGAAGAGATGGGACTTTCATTTGCAATTATGGTTCTTTGGGGCTTGGGTGTGTATGCTGGGGTTGTGTGCTAAAGGGGATTTCTTGGTTTTCCTGGGACCGGGCAAGGGGGAAGGAGACCCGGGAGGGGGCCTCCATGCTGGACGGTTTAAGCCGGCCAGTGAACGGGAGTGAGGTGGGGGGGTGGAGGGGCTGCGGCCATCGGAGCCTGGTAGAGCAGGTTCCGGTGAGTCTAGCCGGGGTGAAAAGTTGGGGGAAGGAACCGAGTTTGGGGGGAGGAGTTTACAAGAGGAAGTGGAGTGGAGGAGTCTGGGAGGGGGGGTGGGGCATTGTCTACAATTCATGGGTGTCATTCACGGTACTCTTTCGGGGATTGGATGGCATTGAATATTAAGGGGGGGGGGTGGATTGTATATGTCAATGGTGACCATCGACGATTCCGGATTCCTTTTTTATTTTCCCACCTTGGGAGGGTTTGTTTTATTTGATGCTTATATTGTCAGGTGGGCCGTGGTTTGGGGTGGTGGGAGAATGGGATCGTTGTTGTTGATAAGGAGATTGACATTGTATTTGTTACCGCTTACTGTTTGTTGGTAGGGTGTAAATTCTGAAGAAAATGTGAAAATGGAAAATAAAAATCTTTTTTTTAAAAAATGGTTTCATATTCACTTTTCAAAATATTGAAACTTCAATCTCCCATTAACCATTAAAAAAATAAAACCCCCGCCGGTTGCGGTTATGCAGAGCTAAGCCGCACGATTCGGCAGCTCACGCTAGCACGGACTTTCGGGCTCTTTAGAGGAGCCCCAACGGGAATTTTTTTGACGACGATCCGAGGGGAAGGGAAGAGCAAGGTCCCCCTTCACCTTCTATGGACCGGACCAGAAGTGAAACGGCCAAAAAAACGGCATTGGAGCAGCGGGAGAAGCGAGGGAAGAAAATCAAAATGGCGGCGGCTGGGGACAAAGAGGAATGCGGGCCGGAGCTGCAGGAGTTCATCAAGCGCTGCTTCGAGGAGCTGCGGAAGGAGATGCTGGCGCCTATGTTGTCGATGCTTGAAGGACTAGGGATGACCCAGAATGCCCACGAGGTAAAGATCCAGGAGGTGCAGAAAAAAGTCAGTGAGAATGAGGACGAGATCTTAGGCCTGGCAGTGAGAGTGGAGGGGCACGAGGCGCTGCACAAGAGGTGGGCGGGAAGATTCGAAGACCTGGAGAACAGGTTGAGGAGAAAGAACTTGCGGATCCTGGGTCTCCCTGAAGGAGTGGAGGGAGCCGATGCCGGGGCATATGCGAGTACGATGCTCAAGGCGATGATGGGTGCGGAGGCCCCTTCGAGGCCTCTGGAGCTGGATGGGGCACACCGGGTGCTGGCGAGGAGGCCCAAGGCTAACGAGCCGCCAAGGGCGATTGTGGTGAGGTTTCACCGTTTCACGACAGAGAGAGGGTCTTGAAAGGGGCCAAGAAGGAGCGGAGCAGCAGATGGGACAATGCGGAGATCCGAATATACCCGGACTGGAGCACGGAGGTTGCAAAGAGGAGAGTGGGTTTCAACCGGGCCAAGGCGGTGTTGCACCGGAAAGGAGTGAGATTTGGAATGCTGCAGCCAGCGCGATTGTGGGTCACATACAAGGATCAGCACCATTATTTTGAAACGCCTGAAGAAGCGTGGACCTTTATTCAAACCGAATAGTTGGACTCAAACTGAGGGTTTGTGAGGGTGGGGGGGGATGTTCGATGTTTGATGGTTGTTGTATATAGGGTGTTAAGCACGCGCAGGAGATGGGCTGGGGGAGAGAGGGGGGATTGCGATGGGGGAAAAAGAGACAAGGCCGCGACAGGAGCGGGGTAGGCTTAGGAAAGCGCGGGGGTTTTTCCCGCGCTAGGGAAGAAAGGCGGGAGGGGGAATGGAGGAACGCACACTGATTGGGAGATTCCCACACGGGGAGGTCAATGGGACGGCGGGGGAAGCCGGGGTCAGCAGCTGTCAGCTGACTTACGGGAGTGATATGGGGGGAGCAAAAAAGCTAGACTCGGGTCTAGCGGGGGGGGGGGGGGGGGGTTGCTGCTGCACTGGCCAAAGGGGAATGGGACACAGAAGAGGTGGTCAGGGCGGGGGTCTCCGCGGTCTCCCGGCTGGGGGACCGGAGGGTGAGGGTGGCGCAGACATGGGACTGGCCTAGAAAAGGAGATGGCTAGTCGGCCAGGGGGGGGGGGGGGGGGGCAGGCAATCCGGCTGATAACGTGGAATGTGAGGGGCCTGAATGGGCCGGTAAAGAGGGCCCGAGTGTTCGCGCACTTAAAGGGACGGAAGGCAGACGTGGTCATGCTCCAAGAGACACATTTGAAGGTGGCGGATCAGGTCAGGTTAAGAAAGGGGTGGGTAGGACAGGTATTCCATTTGGGGCTAGACGCGAAGAATAGAGGGGTGGGAATATTGGTGGGGAAGCGGGTGTCGTTTGAGGCCAAGAATATCGTAGTGGACAACGGAGGGCGATATGTGATGGTGAGCGGTAAGTTGCAGGGGACATGGGTGGTATTGGTAAATGTATACGCCCCGAACTGAGATGATGCCGGATTCATGAAGCGCATGTTGGGGCGCATTTTGGACCTGGAGGTAGGAGGCCTGATAATGGGCGGGGATTTCAATACGGTGTTGGACCCAGCACTGGATCGCTCCAGATCGAGGACTGGAAAGAGGCCGGCGGCGGCCAAGGTGCTTAGGGGGTTTATGGATCAGATGGGGAGGTTTGCCAGGCCGCAGGCCAAGGAATTTTCTTTTTTCTCCCACATCCACAAAGCCTACTCCCGGATAGATTTTTTTGTTCTGGGCAGGGCGCTGATCCCGAAAGTGCAGGGAACGGAGTATTCGGCCATAGCCGTTTCAGATCACGCCCCGCACTGGGTAGAACTGAAGTTGGGAGAGGAGAGGGACCAACGCCCACTGTGGCGGTTGGATGTGGGACTGCTGGCAGATGATGTGATGTGTGGGGGGGTGAGGGGGTGCATCGAAAAAGGTATTTGGAGGTCAACGACAACGGGGAGGTGCGGATGGGGGTGGTATGGGAGGCGCTGAAGGCGGTGATCAGGGGAGAGCTAATCTCCATTAGGGCTCATAGGGAGAAGATAGAGGGCATGGAAAGGGAGAGGTTAGTGGGGGAGATTTTAAGAGTGGACAGGAGATACGCAGAGGCCCCTGAGGAGGGATTACTTGGGGAAAGGCGACGTCTCCAGATGGAGTTTGATCTGTTGACCACAGGGAAGGCAGAGGCACAGTGGAGGAAGGCGCAGGGGGCGACCTACGAGTATGGGGAGTAGGCGAGTCGGATGCTGGCACACCAGCTCCGTAAGAGGATGGCAGCGAGGGAAATAGGGGGAGTCAAAGGTGGAAGGGGAGCCAGAGTGCGGAGTGCGACGAAAATAAATGAGGCATTCAAGGCCTTCTATGAGGAGCTGTACAGATCCCAGTGTAGCCATGTAAAATGGCTGCGTTCCGATTAATCTGGCCAAAACCCAGTTTAAAACGGCTAACCCGAAAGACTGCTGTGAAAAGCAGCAAAGAAGACACAAGCAGGCAGCTGCAGACAGTTTTGCATATTCGGCTCTGGGAAGGTAGCCCAGATCGATACTCAGGGCTATCAACAGCCCATCAACCCAGGTATTCGCAGTTGCATTCAGGACTGTTTGCAGCCAATCTATTCAGACATCCACAGTTAAATCGGCTATCCCCGGGAACAATTGCAACATATTAGCAATTGAATACCAGGCCAGACCTGTCGGCGCCTGCAGTGGCCGAAACAAAGACAGGTGAGCGACCACCCCCCGATCGAGGAATCGCCTCACCATTGGACACATCGACCCCAGAGATTGGGGACAGAATCCAATCACTTGGGACTCAGGGTCAAGGGCCGCCCCGGGAGACGGGAAGCCCCTGGGCCCTATAAAAGTGAAGGTCCAAGTTCAGATCTCTCTCTCTCTCCTCTTCGCCTGCTCGAGATCTTCGCAAGACCAGCCACCGGCAACTGTAAGTTTGAATCCAACGATCGCTATCCGGTAGAGACACCTAGCCACCGACCTGTAGCAGCCTTTTGAATCCCGCGGGCCAGATTTGATTGGACAAGCCATTCGTTTCCCTGACCTGTGGGCTCTTCCTAAAGTTCAGTAGTGATAGGTTTATTATATAAATAGTAGTATTAGGGTATTAATATTGCTTGTTGTATATAATAAATGACCGTTGTTTTAATCCTTACAAAGCGGTGTGCTGTATTATTAATCATAACCTGAACTTGAACCACGTGGCGGTATCATAAAGATACCTGGCGACTCATGAGCAAAGGTGACGTAAACAGAGCAAATAGACTAAGGTTAAAAAGAGCAACACCAGCCCCCAGCGGGGGAAGAGGGGATGAGACGATTCCTAGACCAATTGAGATTCCAGAGGGTGGAGGAGCAAAAGGTGGCTGGTTTGGGGGCACCAATTGGGTTGGAGGAGCTGAGCAAGGGTTTGGGGAGTATGCAGGCAGGGAAGGCCCCGGGACCGGATGGGTTCTCGGTGGAGTTCTACAGGAAGTACGTAGACCTGTTGGCCCCGCTACTAGTGAGGACCTTTAATGAGGCAAGGGAGGAAGGGACCCTGCCCCCGACAATGGCGGAGGCGACGATTTCTTTGATCCTAAAGCGGGACAAGGACCCACTGCAATGTGGATCGTACAGGCCGATCTCGCTCCTCAACGTGGATGCTAAGTTGCTGGCAAAAGTGCTGGCTACGAGAATTGAGGACTGTGTCCCGGGGGTGATCCACGAGGACCAGACAGGATTTATAAAGGGCAGGCAACTAAACACCAATGTGCGGCGGCTCTTAAACGTGATAATGGTGCCATCGGTGGAGGGAGAGGCGGAGATAGTGGCAGCTATGGACGGGGAGAAGGCCTTTGACCGAGTAGAGTGGGAGTACCTCTGGGAAGTGCTGCGTAGATTTGGGTTCGGGGGAGGGTTTATTAGTTGGGTTAAGCTCCTTTACAGAGCCCCGGTGGCGAGTGTGGTGACGAATCAGCGGAGGTCGGAGTATTTTCGGTTGCACCGGGAGACGAGGCAGGGTTCCCCCTGTCCCCCCTGTTGTTTGCATTGGTGACTGAACCCTTGGCCATATCATTGAGGGAGTCTAGGAAATGGAGGGGGGTGGTCCGAGGGGGAGAAGAGCATCGAGTGTCGCTTTATGCGGATGACCTGTTGCTGTATGTGGCAGATCCAGTGGAGGGGATGGTGGAGGTCATGCAGACTTTAAGGGAGTTTGGGGATTTTTTGGGCTATAAGCTCAATGTAGGGAAGAGTGAGCATTTTGTAGTACAGGCAGGGGACCAAGAAAGGGGGATAGGCGAGCTACCGCTGAGGAGGGCGGAGGGGAGCTTTCGGTACCTGGGGATCCAGATAGCCAGGAATTGGGGGGGCCCTACATAAACTGAATCTGACGAGGTCGGTGGAGCAAATGGAGGAGGACGTCAAAAGTTGGGACATGTTACCGCTCTCACTGGCAGGTAGAGTGCAGTCGGTCAAAATGGTGGTCCTTCCGAAGTTTCTTTTTGTGTTTCAGTGCCTTCCCATCGTGATCACCAAGGCCTTTTTTAAGAGAGTAGGCAGGAGTATTATGGGGTTTGTGTGGGCGAATAGGATCCCGAGGGTAAGGAGAGGGTTTCTGGAACGCAGCAGGGACCGAGGAGGGTTGGCGCTGCCGAACCTAGGGAGCTACTACTGGGCAGCAAATGTGGCGATGATCCGTAAGTGGGTGATGGAGGGAGAAGGGGCGGCATGGAAGAGGTTGGAGATGGCGTCCTGTAAAGGAACGAGCCTGGGGGCGCTGGTGACGGCAAAGTACACCACGAGTCCGGTGGTGGCGGCAACGCTGAAGATCTGGGGCCAGTGGAGACGGCACAGGGTGCAATGGGAGCCTCGGTGTGTCCCTGATCAGGGGTAACCACCGGTTTGTCCCAGGGAGGATGGACGGGGGGTTTCAGAGCTGGCATCGGGCGGGGATTAGAAGAATGGGGGACCTGTTCATTGCTGGGACGTTTGCGAGCCTAGGGGCACTAGAGGAGAAGTTTGAGATACCCCCGGGAAATGCCTTTAGATATATGCAGGTGACGGCGTTTGTGAGGCGGCAGGTGAGGGAATTCCCGTTGCTCCCGGCACAGGAAATTCAAGACAGGGTGATCTTGGGTGTATGGGTCGGGGAGGGCAAGGTGTCGGCAATATACCAGGAGATGAAAGAGGGGGAAGCGCTGGTAGAGGAGCTGAAGGGTAAATGGGAGGAGGAGTTGGGGGAGGAGATTGAGGAGGGGTTATGGGCTGATGCCCTAGGTAGGGTTAATTCCTCCTCCTCGTGTGCCAGGCTCAGCCTAATACAATTTAAGGTGGCTCACAGAGCACACTTGACGGGGGCGAGGTTGAGTAGGTTTTTTGGGGTAGAGGACAGATGTGGAAGGTGCTCAGGGAGTCCGGCGAACCATGTCCATATGTTTTGGTCATGCCCGGCACTGGAGGGGTTCTGGAGAGGAGTGGCGGGAACAATATCTCAGGTGATGAAAGTCCGGGTCAAGCCAAGCTGGGAGCTAGCAATATTTGGAGTAGTGGACGAGCCGAGAGTGCAGGAGGCGAAAGAGGCCGGCATTCTGGCCTTTGCGTCCCTAGTAGCCCGGCGAAGGATCTTACTAATGTGGAAGGAGGCAAAGCCCCCCAGCGTGGAGGCCTGGATAAATGACATGGCTGGGTTCATTAAGCTGAAGAGGATAAAGTTTGCCTTGATAGGGTCTGCGCAGGCGGTGGCAACCGTTCCTAGACTATCTCGCGTAGCATTAGAGGAAGGTCGGTCAGCAGCAGCAGCAACCCGGGGGGGGGTGTTAAATTAATTTAAATTAAGTTTTTATATTGGATTGCTGAAATTGGAAGCAATAGTTAACTGCAGACTAACCATTGCGAAGTTACATTAAACTCAAAATATCATTAGCCTTTTGTATGGTTTTATCTACCAGTACCCAACAGTTCAGAAAATCATAGATTTAACCAATCACCCGCCTGGATCACTATCTTTTCCAGAGTGCATAGTCCCTCCATAAAGTATTTTATTGAGGAGAGAGAGGTGGACAGGGAATTACAGAGTCTGGGGCCAAGGGACAGCTGAAGACAATGTGGGATGGTGGAGAAATACAGCATTCCAAATTTAGGATTGCTGCCCTGGTTTATAATCCCTCCCATTAAGTGCCAACTGCCGAACCCCTGTAACATTTCGACGTTTTCGGTCAGTTACAGTCATCCTCAATGTTTGCAAAATCCCATGAGCGGGATTCTCTGTCGGCCGACACAGAAATCGGGAAACGCGATTGGACGGAGAATCGGTTACGATGGTGAAATCGCGGCGGACGCCAATTTTACACCAAATCGCAATTCTCCTTCGCCTCAACAGCAGTGCCAATGCATTCCAGAACGCACGTACAGTAAACACCGTTTGCAAATCATTAACGGGTCTGACCCGATATTCTCCGCGATCGTCCGCTTCCGATAGGCCGCGTTTCCAACGGCATGGCTCACTTGTGCTTTTAAAAATCGTGAAAGCGGCGGCATGGCAGATGAGGGACAGAGAGGCATGGCAGCAGGCTGCCAGGCCAGACACTGGTGGGCTCGCTGGGGTGATGGTGTGGGGTCCCTGCCAGGGCTGGGGGAAAAGGGAAACTGGCCTAGTGCCAAGGGTGACCCCAGGGAGGAGGAGGAGGACCACGCAACAGCGGAGCCTGCTCCAGCAGAACAGGAGGTAACCAGTGAGCGTGCAGCAGCGGGGCGTGCCCCAGAGGAACAGGAGGCAGCAGCCCAGAATGGAGATCCAGCCGCCCAACAGGATGAGGAGGAGGAGTTGCAAAGGAGGCACCGAATGAGGCCTCGTCTGTACCAGCAGTGTCATGATATTCAAACATACACATCATGATAGACAGACCAACAGACAAATCAGCACACATAACACGACAGCCAATCACAGACAAGGACAGAGACAGTATAAGAGAAGAAACACGACACCTGGTGGCCAGTAGATCTGGAGACCAGGACAAGGACAGGACCTGATTAACATCACACAGAGGGAGTCACCACGTGCAGAGTATCAAGACAGAACTGTAAATAGCAAGTTGAAATAAAACAGCGTTGTACCAAATACAACCGTGTTGGTTCATCTGCACCTCAGAACACCCAACACCACATGGTACAGGAGTGGATCGATACCTGCCGGCAAACCTCAGCGTACAGAGACAACCAGCAATACCCAGGCAAGATGTACGAGCTCCCGGTTCCGCAGCCGCTCCAGTGCCACGGCGATCTCCGCAAAAACTGGCGGCGATTCCGGCAAGCGTTTGAACTCTACCTGGTGGCAGCCGAACTCAAAGACCTGGCCGATGATGAAAATATAGAGTTTCTCCTCACCATCGCCGGTGCAAGAGCAGAAGAAATCTTTTAAAAATTCAAGTTCTCCAAGGGGCAAAACAGGTACGATTTCCAGGCAGTCCTGGACAAATTCGCCAAATACTGTGAGGAAAACACACTCCAATCGGCAAGGGAAGGTAAGAAAAGCGGCAGTACTCACCTCGTGGCCGAGATCCCGGAGGCCGAATTCCCAGAGGCCGAAATCCCGGACCTGAGAGAGATTTGGGTCGAGGTCGGTGGCCATCTTGCTAAAGGTATTACACTAGCGCAGTTGCGCGAGAAGTGCGCAGAACCGGAAGTTTTGTCTGCGCATGCGCGAGACGCCGCGCAATCAAGAAAACGGCCATCGGTAAAGGAACAGCGATCTGCGCATGCACAATCGCTTCCTACGTGCTATGTCACGCGCGTCATGACGTCAGAGGCCCCAGAGCGCACCAATTTAAAGGTGAAACGTCCCAAATCCAATTTAAAAGGGAAACGTCCCAAATCAAAAAAACAAAAATCTGTTAAAGCTGTAAAACAACCTTCCTTTACCTGGAATGACAGCACAATGCCTCAAATTGAACCAGGGAATGAATTTAACCTCCGAAGAACCCTGCAACAAGCAGTTACCTACGCACAAACCGATGATTCCGACCTCGAATACTTCGATACCGATCTTTACATTTTTTCTGGATCTCGCGAGCCCAATGACAGCTCCGTGGTCCTATACGACTATGACTCGGATGAACCTTTCATGTTGAACATTGGCGACCCCCACATTGAATCCGACGCAGATGCGGATTCACTTTTCGGATCTGAGGATCTTCAACCCAGCAGATATGACGTCCCAACTCATCAGTGCAGGATGATGCTGCAGCCTGAAATTAAGAGACAGAGCGCGGTACAAGCCCACAGAGAGCGGCCTGCTGCCACACAGAGCATGGTCCACGTCCCGCTCAGCGTTCCCAACTCTATGAAAGAAGACATGCAAGACTCCACACCCCAGTCCTTGCATGCACAAGAAGTGACTCCAGTATCACAAGACTCCACGGCAAGCTCGTGGACAGACTCCACAATGGCAGAAACGCATGACTCCGATGCGCAGTCCTTGCAGGAACAAGACCATGAGGGTCTAGCAACCTCCTCTGACCAACTAGCGGCAGACGATGCAAGTCTGCCATGCTCACGTAAACAGCAAGAAGGCTATAACAGTCTACCATGCTCCACTGCACAGCAGGACGACCATGACGGTCTCTCATGCTACAATGAAGGGCACAGCGCTACTGCCTGTTCAAGCCCAAATGAAGACAAGCCAAAGCAATCGCCTCTGCCAAGGCCGAAGAAAAAAGGATTATGCGCTGACCTTCAGGATCGTTATAGCCGAAGAGATATTAATAATGCTGCACAGTCACAGAAGGATGCTGAGGATTTGCTAAAGAAATTACTTGTATGTCTAACTTGCAAGGAGCAGACTGAGAATTGCCATTGTTCTCGTACGGATCGAAAAAATGGACAAGACATTGATCCTCATTTAATGGAAATAACACAACCTGAATCATATCTACAGCAGAGACAACTGTCTCCCTTCAACACAAAACCGCAAAATCCCAGCTTCAGAGACCAGCAGTTAGTCAGTAATGACTCTTCAAACCCTGAGGAGAATATTAATCACATTGAACCTATGCACACTCCACTGATAAATGAGCAGAACATTGGAGCAAGGATCCTGAGGACACCGACATCGAGTAGCCAGACAAAGCACTTAAAACCCGCAGCAGTTTCAAGTGAACCAATTGTGCTTTCCAGTGATGGTGAACATGCAGATAAGGTCGACCCGATTATCCATTGTACCACATTAACTCCAGAGAGTAAGCATTTATGTCTGGGGAGTAGAATGTGGGCAATTGAGAACAGTAAAATAGAGACTGTGACTATGCCAGTCCCAGCAAAATCAGACCCAGAGACTATGAAAGCATGTACATTAGAAAAAGATACATAGCCCCGAGAGTGAGGAAGGGATTCTTACAGCATAGTAGGGATAGGGGGGGGGCTGGCATTACCGAGCCTAAGTGAGTACTACTGGGCCGCCAATATCTCAATGGTGAGTAAGTGGATGGGAGAAGAGGAGGGAGCGGCGTGGAAGAGATTGGAGAGGGCGTCCTGTAGGGGGACTAGCCTACAAGCTATGGTGACGGCCCCATTGCCGTTCTCACCGAAGAAATACACCACAAGCCCGGTGGTGGTGGCGACTTTGAAAATTTGGGGACAGTGGAGACGGCATAGGGGAAAGACGGGAGCCTTGGTGGGGTCCCCGATAAGAAATAACCATAGGTTTGCCCCGGGGAGAATGGATGGGGGATTTGGAATATGGCAAAGAGCAGGAGTAACGCAACTGAAAGATCTGTTTGTGGATGGGAAGTTCGCAAGTCTGGGAGCGCTGACCGAGAAATATGGGTTGCCCCAAGGGAATGCATTCCGGTATATGCAACTGAGGGCTTTTACGAGGCAACAGGTGAGGGAATTCCCGCAGCTCCCGACGCATGAGGTGCAGGACAGAGTGATCTCAAAGACATGGGTGGGGGACGGTAAGGTGTCAGATATATATAGGGAAATGAGGGACGAGGGGGAGATTATGGTAGATGAGCTGAAAGGAAAATGGGAAGAAGAGCTGAGGGAGGAGATTGAGGAGGGGCTGTGGGCGGATGCCCTAAGTAGGGTAAACTCATCGTCCTCGTGTGCCAGGCTAAGCCTGATTCAATTTAAGGTGTTACACAGGGCGCATGTGACTGGAGCACGGCTCAGTAAATTTTTGGGGGTAGAGGATAGGTGTGCGAGATGCTCGAGAAGCCCAGCGAATCACACCCCCATGTTCTGGTCATGTCCGGCACTACAGGGGTTCTGGATGGGGGTGACAAAGGTGCTTTCGAAAGTAGTGGGGGTCCAGGTCGAACCAAGCTGGGGGTTGGCTATATTTGGGGTTGCACAAGAGCCGGGAGTACAGGAGGCGAGAGAGGCCGATGTTTTGGCCTTTGCGTCCCTAGTAGCCCGACGCAGGATACTGTTGATGTGGAAGGAAGCCAAGCCCCGGGGGTGGAGACCTGGATAAATGACATGGCAGGGTTTATAAAGCTGGAACGGATTAAGTTCGTCCTAAGGGGATCGGCTCAAGGGTTCACCAGGCGGTGGCAACCGTTCGTCGAATACCTTACAGAAAGATAGAGGGAATGGAAAAGAAGAAGGTAGCAGCAGCAGCCCGGGGGGTGGGGGGGGGGGGGGGGGGGGGGGGGGGAAGGCGGGGGGGGGGGGGGGGGGGGAGGAGGAACCAGAAGGACTCTCAGGGTTGTTAATATATATGTATAATATGTATAGGTCGTTGCTATAAATAATTGTATATTGGACTGTTAAATCATATTTTTGGAGAGTGTTTATCTGAGACAAGGCAGTTGCCATTTAGTTTTAGTTTTCGTTTTTGTTAAATATTATTTATTCTTTGTTTATAAAACAGGTCATTGTTATTTATACTGTTATATTATTGTGTAAAGGATACACAATGTACTGTGATGGTTGACCAAAAATTTTCAATAAAATATTTTTTTTTTAAAAAGAAAAAGATACATATGAAGTAACTGAGAAGAAATTTGAAACGGACTGTTCTTTGGAAACTAGTACAATGACGAAAGAAACATTGGATCCAACATTTGATGCCCTACATATGGGAGAAATTGAGGGAAATGAACAAGGTTCTGCAATGTCTGGGGGAAGATTTAAAATCCCAAAGAAGAAAAGCCCAAATGAAGGACAACGGCAAGACAATGACAGTCCACCGACATGGTCTGCACCACCAGATGAAAATTCTGACAATTTACCCAACCCTAGTGAACAGCAAGCAGCTACTGAGGATCTATCCATGGTATGTGAAACGAGTGACGACAGTATCCCACTTCCCATGCAAAAGGTGCGAAGTGACAGACCTCAGCTAGTGCGTACAGAGGCACATGACGATCACGGTGAGACCACTGGTAACTACGGTGACACCACACTACTTCCACCCTCAATTGCTCGAACCTCTCCACTAGTCAATGCATTCCTGCATGTTCCGACTCCAGAAGTGCAGCTTCAAGAAATCTCAGCTGACTCCAGTGAACCTGCTAAGACTCCAGATGGGGAGCAACCAAACGCCGACTCTGATTGACGTAAGCCTGACTTCACTCCAGACAGGCAGTGTCGCAACCTCAGTGATGGCACGCTCAGGGTGACAGCAGATGCCACAATGACAGGAGATGGATCACGTGACAATCACACTGGGTCAGCAATAACAACCAGCAGCGACAGTCCAAGAGGAATACACCAATTTACACCACAGCTATGTCCACACATTTGTTCTACACCGACAGTGCGGCCAATGACAGCTCATGCTGGACAGACCCAGTATTCAAGCCTGCAGCAGCCAGCAGTCTATGCAGCATATTCTCAAACAGGCCAGCACTGCGGACTGCCCACTAATGGAATCAAGACCAAAGGAGGACTACCGCCAGCGCAATCTGCACTACAGACTGGATGCCTTAGTTACTGCCCAGGATTTGCTGCACCACAGCCTGGCCAGATAGCGTTTTCCTATCAGATGCAAGGTTCTAGTTTCACACAATCACCAGACATTGATGCAAGCAGCAATTCTGTCTACAAAGCGACATGCTTCAACGCTTCTCAGCAGATCACCCTTCCAGCACAGCATGTGGCCAGAACCAGCATGCACAGTCTCATCCGACTTCAACATCTGGCACATTCATCACCTTGAATGATATTGTTGATGGTACCTCTTCAATGTCAACGACCCATCAGCTACAAGATGCCATCCAACGGCACCACCACAAACATAAAATGAAAAAGAATCCGCCTCGTTCCTGGTACGCATGACGGATGGATCGGCGCTTAGGCGCAATCGGCGAGCCTTTCGCCTACTTCCACGCTCGCAACGGAACCACACACAGACGCCGCGTCCTCCAATGGTTCCTGATAGTGACTTCGTGGAGCTGCCATATACCATGCCACTTCTGTCGCCACCCGTGGCCAGGCTCGCACCTCAGCCGGTGGTCCTTGACTCACCCTTGAGGCGGTCAACCCGAATTCGTTGCACACCTACTAGATTGGACTTATGAGACTGTTCACACGTTAAAGTTTAGAAACTATTGTATTGTAACATGTTACTGTTTTATCATTCCAGATCTCGTTTGACCGGACCACACTTCACAGTTTTTTCTTCTTGTTTTGTTATGGTACAACCTCGTTAGCATGACACACCCGACATCGCCCCATGTATATAGTTACGCCACATCTACCTGCTGTAAATATCACGCACACACACTTTTAGCTGCACTCAGGACACATTCATTTTTTTTTTAATAAATGTTTTATTGAAATTTTTTTCCCAAACAACAATTTTTCCCCTCTTACAAAGCAAACGCAACAATAACAATACAGAAATTTTAAACAATACACAAGTAACAAAACCCCTTTATCTTTGACCTAAACTAACCCCCCCCCCTCCCCCCCCCCCCTGGGTTGCTGCTGCTGGTCATCTGTCTTCCCTCTAACGTTCCCCTAGGTAGTCGAGAAATGGCTGCCACCGCCTGGTGAACCCTTGAGCCGATCCTCTCAGGGCAAACTTTATCTGCTCCAGTTTAATGAACCCCGCCATATCATTTACCCAGGCCTCCAGTCCGGGGGGTTTCGCCTCCTTCCACATGAGTAGGATCCTGCGCCGGGCTACTAGGGACGCAAAGGCCACAACGTCGGCCTCTTTCGCCTCCTGCACTCCCGGCTCTTCCGCAACTCCAAAGAGAGCTAACCCCCAGCCTGGTTTGACCCGGGCCTTCACCACCCGCGAAATCACTCCCGTCACTCCCTTCCAATACCCTTCCAGTGCCGGGCATGCCCAAAACATATGTGCGTGGTTTGCCGGGCTCCCACCACACCTCCCACATTTGTGCTCCACTCCAAAGAACCTGCTCAATCTTGCTCCCGTTATGTGTGCTCTATGTAGCACCTTAAATTGAATCAGGCTAAGCCTGGCGCATGAGGAAGAGGAATTTACCCTGCTTAGGGCATCAGCCCACATACCCTCCTCTATCTCCTCCCCTAGTTCTTCTTCCCACTTTCCTTTTAGTTCGCCCACCGACTCCTCCCCCTCTTCCCTCATCTCTCGGTAAATCTCTGACACCTTGCCCTCTCCGACCCACACCCCTGAAAGCACCCTGTCCTGTATCCCCTGTGTCGGGAGCAACGGAAATTCCCTCACCTGTTGTCTAGTAAATGCCCTCACCTGCATATATCTCAAGAAATTTCCCCGGGGCAACTTATACTTTTCCTCCAATGCTCCCAAGCTCGCAAAAGTCCCATCCATAAATAAATCTCCCACCCTCCTAATTCCCAACTGGAACCAGCTCTGAAATCCTCCATCCATTCTTCCTGGGGCGAACCTATGGTTGTTCCTGATTGGGGACCCCACCAGGGCTCCCCGCACCCCTCTCTGTCGCCTCCACTGTCCCCAGATATTCAATGTTGCCGCCACCACCGGGTTTGTGGTAAACGTTTTAGGTGAGATCGGTAGCGGCGCCGTCACCAGCGCCTCTAAACTCGTCCCTTTACAGGACTTTCTCTCCAGCCTTTCCCACGCCGCTCCCTCACCCTCCATCATCCATTTACGTATCATTGCCACATTGGCGGCCCAATAGTAATCGCCCAAGTTCGGTAGTGCCAATCCTCCTCTGTCCCTACTACGCTGAAGGAACCCCCTCCTTACTCTCGGAACTTTCCCTGCCCACACAAAGCTCGTGATGCTCCTGTCTATTTTATTAAAAAAGGTCTTAGTGATTAGTATAGGGAGACATTGAAATACAAATAAGAACCTCGGGAGGACCATCATCTTAATTGCTTGCACCCTGCCCGCCAGCGATAGAGGCTGCATGTCCCACCTCTTGAAGTCCTCCTCCATTTGTTCTACCAACCGTGTCAGATTAAGTCTGTGCAAGGTTCCCCAACTCCTAGCGATCTGAATCCCCAGGTATCGGAAGTTTCTTTCCACTTTCCTTAGAGGCAAGCCTTCTATCTCTCTACTCTGGTCCCCTGGATGTATCACAAATAATTCACTCTTCCCCATGTTTAGCCTATACCCCGAGAAATCCCCGAACCCCCTCAAAATTCGCATAACCTCTATCATTCCCCCCGCTGGGTCCGACACGTATAACAATAGGTCATCCGCATATAACGAGACTCGGTGTTCTTCTCCCCCTCTAATCACCCCTCTCCATTTCCTGGAGTCTCTCAACGCCATGGCCAGAGGTTCAATTGCCAACGCGAACAACAATGGAGACAGCGGGCATCCCTGTCTTGTTCCCCTATATAGTCGGAAATACTCCGATCTATGTCGACCTGTAACTACGCTTGCCGTTGGAGCCCCATAAAGAAGTCTAACCCAGCTAATAAACCCGTTCCCAAACCCAAACCTCTTTAACACTTCCCATAAATACTCCCACTCCACCCTATCAAATGCCTTCTCTGCGTCCATTGCCGCCACTATCTCTGCCTCCCCCTCCACTGGGGGCATCATTATCACCCCTAATAGTCGTCGCACGTTAACATTCAGTTGTCTCCCTTTTACGAACCCTGTCTGATCTTCGTGCACCACCCCCGGGACACAGTCCTCTATCCTCAATGCCAGTACCTTTGCCAACAATTTGGCGTCCACGTTCAACAATGAAATGGGTCTATAGGACCCGCACTGCAACGGATCTTTATCCCTCTTCAAAATTAACAATATCGTCGCCTCCGACATCGTCGGGGGTAGAGTCCCCCCTTTCCTGGCCTCATTGAACGTCCTCACCATCAACGGGGCCAACAAGTCCACATATTTTCTGTAATACTCCACCGGGAACCCGTCTGGTCCTGGGGCCTTCCCTGCTTGCATGCTTCCCAGTCCCTTAATAACCTCGTCCACCCCAATCGGTGCCCCCAGGCCTACCACCCCCCGCTCCTCCACTTTCGGGAACCTCAATTGGTCCAGGAACTGCCGCATCCCCTCCTCTCCCTCTGGGGGTTGAGACCTATACAGTTCCTCATAGAAGGTCTTGAACACCTCATTTATCTTTCCTGCCCTTCGCACCGTGTCTCCCCTTTCGTCTCTAATTCCTCCTATCTCCCTCGCTGCTGCCCTCTTTCGCAATTGATGAGCCAACAGGCGACTCGCCTTTTCCCCATATTCATACCTCCTCCCCTGTGCCTTCCTCCACAGTACCTCCGCCTTTCTGGTGGTCAGAAGGTCAAATTCCGTCTGGAGTCGTCTCCTCTCCCTGTACAATTCCTCCTCCGGGGTCTCTGCAAATTCCCTATCCACCCTTAAAATCTCCCCCAGTAATCTTTCCCTTTCCTTGGCCTCTGTTTTCCTTTTGTGGGCCCCAATGGAGATCAGCTCTCCTCTGACCACCGCTTTTAGTGCTTCCCATACCACTCCCACAGGGACCTCGCCGTCGTCATTGACCTCCAGATATCTCTCAATACACCCCTGCACTCTTGCACACACTCCCTCATCCGCCATCAGTCCCACATCTAATCGCCAGAGTGTTCTCTGCTCCCTTTCCTCTCCTAATTCCAGGTCCACCCAATGTGGGGCATGATCCGAAACCGCTATGGCTGAGTACTCAGCTTCTTCCACCCTAGAGATCAACGACCTTCCCAAAACAAAAAAATCTATCCGGGAGTACACTTTATGGACATGGGAGAAGAAGGAAAACTCCCTAGCCCTAGGTCTAAGAAATCGCCATGGATCCACTCCCCCCATTTGGTCCATAAACCCCTTAAGTACCTTGGCCGCTGCCGGCCTTCTTCCGGTCCTTGAGCTGGATCTATCTAGCCCCGGGTCCAGCACCGTATTAAAGTCCCCTCCTAAAATCAAGTTTCCTACCTCCAGGTCCGGTATACGCCCCAGCATCCGTCTCATAAATCCCGCATCGTCCCAGTTTGGGGCATACACGTTAACCAACACGACCTCCATTCCCTCCAGCCTGCCACTCACCATTACATATCTACCTCCGCTATCTGCTACGATGTTCTTTGCTTCAAATGCGACCTGTTTCCCCACCAAAATGGCCACCCCTCTATTCTTTGCGTCCAGTCCTGAGTGGAACACCTGTCCCACCCATCCTTTCCTTAGCCTAACTTGGTCTGCCACCTTTAGATGCGTCTCTTGGAGCATAACCACGTCTGCCCTTAGTCCTTTCAAATGCGCGAGCACTCTGGCCCTTTTTATCGGTCCGTTCAGGCCTCTCACGTTCCACGTGATCAGCCTCACTAGGGGGCTACCTGCCCCCCTCCCGTGTCGACTAGCCATTACCTTCTCTAGGCCAGTCCCATATCCCGCCTCCGCGCTCCCGCTCGCTCCCCCAGCGTCGCACACCATCCCCGCCCACCCACTCTTTAGCCATTTCCTTTTGGATTTCCGCAGCAGCAACCCAGTTGTCCCCCACCCGCCCCCCCTCCCTCCCCCCTCCCCGCTAGATCTCTTTCTAGCATGATTGCTCCCCCCATATTACTTCCGTAAGTCAGCTGACTTCAACTGACCCCGGCTACTCCTGCTCACTCCTCGACCCCCCCCATGTGGGGAACTCCCATCCGCCTTGCGCCTGTCTTCCCGCCTTATTCTTTCTGGTGCGGGAACATCCCTTTACCTGACCCGCCTCTTATGGCGCAGCTCCCTTCCCCTCCCCCTCCCCTTCCCCATTCTCCAACTATGTCCCGTCTTTCCCCCCTCACCGGCGCCCACATTTCCCCAATGTCTCCCCCTTCCCTGTTTACTTCTCAATTAACTTCCACCGTAACATTAACAATAACATTTCCTGCAGCATCAGTCCCTCAGTTCCGATCCAATTTCTCTTCTTTGATGAAGGTCCATGCTTCCTCCGCCGTCTCGAAATAATGGTGTCTCTCCTGATACGTGACCCATAGTCTTGCCGGCTGCAGCATCCCGAACTTCACCTTCCTTTTATGCAACACCTCTTTGGCTCGGTTGAAGCTCGCCCTCCTTCTCGCCACCTCCGCACTCCAATCCTGGTATACCCGTACCACTGCATTCTCCCATCTGCTACTCCGCACCTTTTTAGCCCATCTCAGGACCTCGTCTCTATCCTTAAGGCGATAAAATCGCACGATTGTCGCCCTGGGTGGTTCTCCCGCTTTTGGTCTTCTCGCCGGAATCCGATTTGCCCACTCCACCTCCAAGGGGCCCGTAGGGGCCTCAGCACCCATCAGTGAGCTCAGCATCGTACTTGCGTACGCTCCACAGTCCACTCCTTCCACACCCTCAGGGAGACCCAGTATCCGAAGGTTCTTCCTTCGCGCTCCATTTTCTAGGGCTTCGATCCTTTCAGTACACTTTTTATGAAGTGCCTCGTGCGTCTGTGTCTTAACCGCCAGGCCCAGGATCTCGTCCTCAATATCTGTCACCTTCTGCTCCACCACGCGGAGCTCTGTCTCCTGGGTCTTTAATGTCTCCTTGAGCCCCTCAATTGCCTGTAGCAACGGGGTCAGCACCTCCCTCTTCAGCAGCTCCACGCACCGTCTCACAATTTCATGCTCAGGCCCCCATGTCGCCTGCGCTTTCTCCGCCGCCATCTTGTACTTCTCTCTTTCTGACCCTTTGGTCGACGATTCCTCGCGCTGCAGCCGCCGCCGCCGGTTTTTTCCTCCTTCGTTTGGGGGGGGACTCCCTTCTCACACGCCCCACACCGGGTTGCGTCGTCGAAAAATTCCCCGTTGGGGCTCTTAAAAGAGCCCGAAGGTCCGTCGGAGCTGGAGCCGCCGAAGCGTGCGGCTAGCTAGGCATCACCGCAACCGGAAGTCCCTTCAGTGGCCTTGATGAGGTCTTTTCACAGTTGTTCCCTCTGCTGCTAGAATTCACTTTTGATACAGGCCCTCAAGTCAGCTTGCAGCTTTAAGCTTGCCCTTCCCCCGCCTGCATGCTGGAAGAGGCCCTGTTTATCCTGCAGTTGCAGCCAAATCTTTTACTGTTTCTGCGTGTGTCTGGCAACCAAGAGACATACCCTTCCTGGGGGACACTGTCGGGGGAATATTGCAGCCTTCTTTCCACACCGGGAAATGTCAAACAAATGCCGTGGGGGCCCTGTAAAAGAGCCCAAAAGTCTGTTCCAAGCAGGAGCTGCCGAATATGCGACCTAGCTCTGCATAGCCGCACCCGGAAGTACTCAGGACACATTCATAACCACGTAGGCACATAATCTTGTAAAAAAAGGGGGGATGTCATGATATTCAAACATACACATCATGATAGACAGACCAACAGACAAATCAGCACACATAACACGACAGCCAATCACAGACAAGGACAGAGACAGTATAAGAGAAGAAACACGACACCTGGTGGCCAGTAGATCTGGAGACCAGGACAAGGACAAGACCTGATTACCATCACACAGAGGGAGTCAACACGTGCAGAGTATCAAGACAGAACTGTAAATAGCAAGTTGAAATAAAACAGCATTGTACCAAATACAACCATGTTGGTTCATCTGCACCTCAGAACACCCAATACCACAAGCAGCAGCAGTCATACGAGGACCTGCCGGACCAGACATGCTATTGAAGACTCCAGCTGAGCAGGGAGGCAGTGCAACTTTTCTGCCAGATGATGGCGCACCTGGCACGGCGGGGGAATGGGGAGGGACACCCAATCCCGATGGCCTTCTGGGTGACGGTCACCCTGAACATTTATGCCACGGGGTCCTTTCAGGTGCCAAGTGGGGACCTGTCCGGATTCTCATAGATCTCGGTGCATTGGTGCATTTACGCCGTCACGGAGGCCCTGTATGCCCAGTCGGCACAATACATCCATTTCAATGTGGACCGGGTTCGCTGCCATCAACGGGATGCCCTGGGTCCAGGGGTGACCGATGGGATGCATGTCCGCCAACAAGCACCTGCAGATGACAGGCCACTCTACACAAACCGAAAGGGGTTCCACAGGATGAACGTTGCAGCTGATATGTGACCATCAGATGCATCTTGCACGTCTGCGTCCAATACCCAGGCAGTGTGCACAATCCCTTCATCCTGGCATACTCGACAATTCCGGACATGTTTGAGATGCCCCCCCCCCCCCCACTCCCTTAGCTGGGGCATGGCCCCCCCCCCACTCCCTTAGCTGGGGCATGGCTCCCGGGTGACAGGGGTTTCTCACTACACTGTGGTCGTGGCTGATGACCCCTATCCGGAACCCACAGACCAAAGGCGTGACCCGTTACAACATCACCCATGCAGCAACCAGGAGCATGATAGAGCGGTGCTTCAGCCTCCTGAAGATGTGGTTCAGGTGCCTGGACCACTCTGGAGGGGCCTCCAGTATGACACTGAGAGGGTCACCCACATTGTGGCAGCCTGCTGCATCCTCCACAACATCAATGAAGCGGAGGGATGACATGCTGGAGGAGGAGGATGAACGCCAGTCCGCGTCCGACAAGTGGATGCAGGGGAGGGGGAGGATGGGCAGGACATGGGGTTCAGTCAGGCATGGAGGCCACACAAGGTGTGCTCCAAGAACAACGAGCACGGGACCCTCTGATCATCTCCAGATTCACCGATTAGGGGGACGGGGAAACTGGCCAGGGGCCCGGACACGGCCTCTCACCCCCACACACCCCCATTCCAGCCACCCTCCTGCCTGCAACCCCCTCCGTGATAGTTACCTGCCACACTACAGGGAGCAAGCCCTGGGTTGGCCTTAACAGTGGGTCTGGTCCATGGATGGAGGATGGTGACAACCCGCTCGTCTGACTCCTGCCCACAGTAGCACTTTCCACCATCCACCTGGGTGATCCCTACATGCAAGCTGGCCATTCCATCACACAGTCCCATCGGATCCCTGGGGTGACAATGGTGGGGATGATCGGTGGGGGCCAGGCCACCCACAACGTCTGCCTATTCCCCCCTCCCCCCCACCCATCCTCCGCAGCCCCTCTCTGGCCATCCCAGACAAGGCCACCCTCACACGCATCAGACAGAGCATCAAGGCAGGTTGTAAGAGTTTTTTGGGTTTTTTTTTCAGAAAATATTTTATTGAAGCATTTGTAATTTTCAGTTTTAACATTTCTTAAACAACCAAGCGGGCCGGCATACGCAAAAAACATTTTTAAAATAACATCCCCTACTACCCCGCCCTATTTCCTAATTACCCGTACACAAAGTTCCCTCTCCTCGTCTTACACTACCATGCCTCCCATTTTCCAACCCCCCCCCCTCGCTGCGGACGTTCAATTTTCTTTGAAGTAGTCGATGAACAGCTGCCACCTCTGGGCGAACCCCTGAATTGAACCTCTCAAGGCGAACTTAATCTTTACCAGCCTGAGAAACCCTACCATGTCGCTTTCCCACACTCCTGACTTTGGAGGCTCTGAGTCCCTCCATCCCAGCAAAATCTCCGGGCCACAAGGGAGGAGAGGACCAGAACATCGGTCTCCCTCCCCTCCCAGATCTTCCGATGCCCCAAATATTGCCAATTCTGGACTCGGAGTCACCCTCCCTTCCAGGACCTTTGACATGACGTCCGCAAATCCCTGACAGAATCCCCTCAACTTCGGACACGCCCAAAACATATGTACATGATTTGCCGGGCTTCCCCCACAGCGTCTGCACCTATCCTCCTCTTCCTCAAAAAACCTACTCATCCAGGCTACAGTCATATGAGCCCTATGAACTGGTTCAGGCTAAGCCTGGCACAGTGTCTGCATCACGTCAGCCAATGCCTGGGCATGTCGCCAATGTTCTTGGCCATGACCCACTGTGACTGGGCCACACAGAGGAGCATCACTGTAATTTCTAGGAATTGACGCATGTGTCATGGGGAAATGCAACTCAGTGGGGTCTCACATCCTGACACGCGGCCGATATCCACCTCGATGACCTCCCTTCCCTCCAGGCCGCCAACCGCCTCCAGGGCCCTCTGCTCAGCCACATTCACCCGTTTAAAAAAGAGTCCGGCGGGGGTGGTGGCTTGATACTACAAAAATGGCAACGTGGTAGAATTAGTTATGGAGGTACCGTAATACTTCAGTACAGTGTTTTGTAACTATTTACAATTCTAGTAACTATTTACAATTTATGATTTAAATTTACAATTTAAAATGAAGCAATCAGTCGATCGGGGGCCCTGGCCGTCCTCTTGTGATCGTCGGAACTTCGGTGGTGACTCTGGTGGAGGCTCGGGCGTCTGTGACTCCGGGAGCGTGGCCTCGATTTCTGTGGCAGCTTCGACACCACTAGACAGCGCTGGTGGGGAAAATGGTTAACCTGGGAAGGGAGCACCTGCGGGGTGCATCGGTGGGTGGGGGGGGCCTAGACGGGGCCGGCGGAAGGACCGATCCCCCTGTAAGGTTCCCTGGTGGAGGGGAGGGTGGGACTGGTGGCTGGGGTGTGCATGGGGCTCCAGCGGGCGCCAGGTCTCGTAGGGAGACCGTATCTTGTCGGCCATCGGGGTACGCCACGTAGCCATACTGGGGGTTAGCGTGGAGAAGATGGACCCTCTCGACCAACGGGTCCGACTTGTGCGCCCGCTCATGTTTTTGGAGTAGGATGGGTCCGGGAGCTGCCAGCCAGGTCGGGAGCGAGGTCCCAGCGGAGGACTTCTTGGGGAAGACAAGGAGACGTTCGTGAGGTGTCTGGTTGGTTGTGGTACAAAGAAGTGACCGGGTGGAGTGGAGGGCATCCGGGAGGATCTCCTGCCAGCGGGAGACTGGGAGATTCCTGGACCATAAAGCCAGTAGGACGGTCTTCCAGACCTTTCCTTTCTCCCTCTCTACCTGTCCATTACCCCGGGGGTTGTAACTGGTCGTCCTGCTCGAGGCGATGCCCTTGCTGAGCAGGAATTGACGCAGTTCGTCGCTCATAAAGGAGGACCCCCTATCACTATGTATGTAGGCGGGGAACCCAAACAGTGCAAGATGCTATGGAGGGCCTTGATGACGGTGGTTGCGGTCATGTCGGGGCAGGGGATGGCGAATGGGAACCGGGAGTACTCGTCAATCAGGTTCAGGAAGTACGTGTTGCGGTCGGTGGAGGGGAGGGGGCCTTTGAAGTCCATGCTGAGGCGTTCAAAGGGACGGTGCGCCTTTATCAGGTGCGCTTTCTCTGGCCGGTAGAAGTGCGGTTTGCACTCCGCGCAGATTTGGCAGACCCTGGTGGCTGTCCTGACCTCCTCGATGGAGTAGGGCAGGTTGCGGGTCTTGATAAAGTGGAAAAAGCGAGTGACCCCCGGGTGGCAGAGGTCCTCGTGGAGGGCTCGGAGGTAGCCCACTTGTGCGGTGGCACTTGTGCCACGGGACAGGGCATCAGGAGGCTCGTTTAGCTTCCCGGGACGATACAAGATCTCGTAGTTGTAGGTGGAGAGTTTGATCCTCCACCGCAAGACCTTATCGTTTTTTATCTTGCCCCGCTGTGCATTATCGAACATGAAAGCAACCGACCGTTGGTCAGTGAGGAGAGTGAATCTCCTGCCGTCCAGGTAATGCCTCCAATGTCGCACAGCTTCTACTATGGCCTGGGCCTCCTTTCCGACTGAGGAGTTGCGGATTTCGGAAGCATGGAGGGTACGTGAGAAGAAGGCCACGGGCCTGCCCACTTGGTTGAGGGTGGCCGCCAGAGCTACGTCAGGCGCGTCGCTCTCGACCTGGAAGGGGAGGGACTCGTCGATGGCGTGCATCGTGGCCTTTGCAATGTCCGTTTTGAAGCAGCTGAAGACCGGTCGAGCCTCGACCGACAGGAGAAAAGCTGTGGATTGGATCAGGGGACAGGCCTTGTCCGCATAGTTGGGGACCCACTGGGCATAGTAACTGAAAAACCCTAGGCAGCGCTTCAGGGCCTTGGAGCAGTGAGGGAGGGGGAACTCCATAAGGGGGTGCATGCGCTCAGGGTCGGGGCCTATAACTCCATTTCGCACTACGTAGCCGAAGATGGCTAGGCAGTCGGTGCTAAACACGCATTTGAATGTAAGGTTAAGGATCTTTGCGGTCTGGAGGAATTTTCGGAGGTTGGTGTCGTGGTCTTGCTGGTCATGGCCGCAGATGGTGACATTATCGAGATACGGGAATGTTGCCCGTAAACCGTAACGGTCAACCATTCGGACAATCTCGCGCTGGAAGACCGAGACCCCGTTGGTGACACCGAAGGGAACCCTTAAGAAGTGATAGAGCCGCCCATCTACCTCGAAGGCAGTGTATTTGCGGTCACTAGTGCGGATGGGAAGCTGGTGGTAGGCGGACTTAAGATCCACCGTGGAGAAGACTTTGTAATGCGCGATCCTGTTTACCAGGTCGGATATGCGGGGGAGAGCGTACGCGTTCAGCTGCGTAAACCTGTTGATGGTCTGACTGTAGTCGATGACCATCCTATGCTTCTCCCCGGTTTTTACCACTACTTGAGCTCTCCAGGGACTGTTGCTAGCTTCAATGACTCCTTCCCTCAGTAGCCTTTGGACCTCTGACCTAATAAAGATCCGATCCTGGGCACTGTACCGTCTGCTCCTGGTGGCGACGGTTTTGCAATCCGGGGTGAGGTTCGCAAACAGGGAAGGCGGGTCGACCTTAAGGGTCGCGAGGCCGCAGACAGTGAGGGGGGGGGTATAGGGCCGACGAATTTGAAAGTTAGACTTTGGAGATTACACTGGAAGTCTAAACCTAGGAATGTGGCCGCGCAGAGGTGGGGAAGGACGTAGAGCCGGTAATTTTTAAACTCCCTTCGCTGGACTGTGAGGTTTGCTACACAAAACCCCTTTATCTCTACTGAGTGGGAACCGGAGGCCAGGGAGATTTTTTGATTAACGGGGTCGACGAGGAGAGAACAGCGCCTTACCGTGTCAGGGTGTATGAAGCTCTCCGTGCTCTCAGAGTCGATTAGGCAGCACGTCTCATGCCCGTTGATAAATACAATCGTTGTAGCAGTTGAGAGTGTTCGAGGCCGGGACTGATCCAGAGTCACCGAGGCAAATCGCAGCAGTTGAGTGTTCTCTTCGGGCAGTGTGTGGTCAGCCGAGCTGGGGTCCTGTGGGTCCATCCAAGATGGCGGCTCCCATTGGTCGCACATGGCTGGGGGTGCACAAAATGGCGGCGCCCATCCATCTAACGTGGCATCCGCGGGAAAAGATGGCGGCGCCCGGGGGCCGCCGGTGGCCCTGGAGTAGGAAGATGGCGGCACCCGCTGGCCGCACGGGGACCGTGGAGAGGTTTGTGGTGGCGGTCCGCATTCGCCGCCGGAGACCGCGGCAACCGCACGGGCCTGGCATACCACCACGAAGTGGCCCTTTTTACCGCATCCCTTGCAGGTGGATGCACAGGACGGGCAGCGCTGGTGGGGGTGCTTGGCCTGCCCGCAGAAGTAGCGGCAGGGCCCCCCGGAGTTGCCAGGCCGCCTTGCAGCACAAGCTTGTGGGGAGATGGGGGATGTCTCGGGGTCGGCTGTGGAGGGGTTCCACGCTGCCCAGGGGTCTGCCGCGCGGTCAGGAACGTAAGCGCGGGCGTTTCTGGAGGCCACATCCAGGGAGCCTGCCAGGGGCCTTGCCTCCTTGAGACCTAGAGTGTCTCTTTCCAGCAATCGCTGGCGGATTTGGGAAGACAGCATACCAGCCACGAAAGCGTCCCGGACCAAGAGTTCAGTGTGTTCGCTCGCCGAAACTTGCGGGCAGCTGCAGTTTCTCCCCACCACCAGGAGTGCACGGTAGAATTCTTCCAGCGATTCCCCAGGAATTTGTCGCCTCGTTGCTAGCAGATGTTGGGCGTAGACCTGGTTTACCGGGCGAATATAATGTCCTTTTAGCAGCTCTATTGCTGCATTGAAGTCTTCCGCTTCCTCGATGAGGGTGTAAATCTCTGGGCTGACCATAGAGTGCAGAACTTGCATTTTCTGTTCTCCCGTGGGTGTGTTTTCGGCCGTGCCGAGATATCCTTTAAAACACGCCAGCCAGTGCTTGAAGATTTCCACTGAGTTCGCCGCGTGGGGGCTGAGTTGCAGACACTCCGGCTTGATTCCGAGCTCCATCCTTTTAAATCTAGCTTATTAAATTGAAGCACGATCAATGACCACTAAAGCGAGGTTGTAGTCCAACTGAAGGCTTTAATAAGCTAGATGTTTACCCCAGCAGCTTAGGTACAGAATGAAGGATGCTGGGGCTGCACGGGCTCTTATACCCCACCTAGCAGGGCGGAGCTACCATACAGCTTGGCCAATAGGAAGCATACAATTTCTACCAATGGTGTTCCAGCATTACCAGGTACCGTAATACCTCTACTACCACAAGGGGCTGCAAGTCCGTCGGTCCCCCTCCAGTTTTCTCCCGCATCCGGCGCTTATGCGTTTCCTTCTCGTGGGAGGGGTGAGAGAAACAGAAAATGACAGCATTAGGCAGTCCGACACATGCAGCCCAGAGGGTCGGTAACTGGTGGCCTCAGTGGCCAGAGCATCTGACCATGGTGACCGGTATGATTGTCGACATGTGGCGCAGGGTGGGGATTCGGCCGCCCTCCTGGTGGAGGGGGTGGGGTTACAGGTATGTGGGATGAGGGTTAGTGCCAAGGGCACAGTGCTGCCTACTTACCCTGACCTTTCTGAGGAGGTTGTGCAGTTTATCCTGCACTGCCAGCCAGTCCAAACGATGTTGCTGGTGGCACACACCGCCTCTGTCACCTGTGTCCAGGCAAGGCGGGCAGCAGATGGCAGCCTCCTTCCTGAGCCGGGGTACCCATCTCTCCTCCACCGTGTCCAGGAGGGTCTCCAGCTCGGTGTCTGTAAATCGTGGTGCTGTTCTCCTCACTACCATCTTGTTGGCTGGGACAGAGTGTGTGTGAAGTGCAGCGTGTGTATGCGGCTGCAGCTTCTCAGCTTCCCGAGTGTCAATCGAGAATCCAGCGAATCCCGCACCGCTTGTCATCGGAATTGATTGTGTTCCACGTGGCACCAATACAAGACCCTCAATAGTCACGGAATTAGTCCAGGTGCAATGCCAGTTTTGCTGTCGTGGAATTCCAAGAATCCTATGCCCACGTCAACACTTAAGTCTCAGGAATGGAGAATCCAGATATTTTTCCATCTTGGTAAATTTCACAATTGTGCTCCCTCCATCCATGTACAGAGAGAACGTAAGTAGTCCAGCACTGACCCTTGGGAGGCATAATTTGTTGACTTTTCTAATATGATGGAATACTTCTATCCTAATACCTGAAAGCAAGTGTCAATTATTAAAAGGAAAACAAGTGTCAATTATTAAAAGGAAAACAGCCATCCGTGCAATAAAAAGTGCGCATGTTAGTGACCAGCCATTATCGTCCTTCATAGTATGGGGCCGGTATGATCGTCTTCTGGTGAGAAATAACGTGATAAAATAGGGAGATCTGAGGATCTAACGTCGGGGTGCTTTCCCAGTAACATTTCAAAAATATATCGCAGCATTTACCTGCAGTCATCCGCTAAAGTGAAATAAATAAAACACATCTCGGAAAAAAACACAAGAGTTGTTGAGGCCATCCGCCCTCCGTTCAATAATTTCCACACAAACTTGCGTGCGCTTTTATTCGAATCGCCTTCCCCAGGTCCACTGGGAACCTCCTCTGTCCGAAGCCCCGATTGGTCGCCCCGTTACAACCCTCCTGTTGTCATTGGACAGAGCAGCCACCGTCCGAAAGTAGCGTACCCGCTGGACGGACTGCTCTCGAGCTGAACCGCTTCTTCCAACTGCCTGCGCTCGCGCTGACCGGGGTCGGGGGCGTGGGGGGTCGGGGGGAAACCGTCAAGCGAATAAAGAATCGAATCATATAATCCCTACAATGCAGAATGAGGCCATTCGACCCGTCGAGCTTGCAGAGTACCTTACCCCCATAACCCCTTTCAGTCACTATGGGGCAATTTAGTCTGGCCAGTCCATCCAACCACGCATTTTCCTTGTGACTATGGGAGGAAACCGAAGCGGATACGGGTAGACTGTGCAAACTCCACGCAGGCAGTGAGCCAAGGTCGAAATTGAACCCTGGTCTCTGGCGCTGTGAGGTACCAGTGCTAACTACTGCACCACCATAGTGACTCTGTCATGGTTTTGAAAATTCCGATCAAATCTCCTCTCAGCCTTTTCTCCAAGGAAATGAGTCCCAACTTCTCCAATCTATCTTCATAACAGAAGTTTCCCATCCCTGGAACAATTCTAATAAACTTCTTTTGCGCTCTCCAATTCTTCACATTCTTCTTAAAATGTGGTTGCTCACAACTGTGCACAATACTCCAGCTGAGATCTCACTGGTAGTGTCTTATACAAGTTCAATATAACCTCCTTGTTCTTCTGCGCTATGCCTCTATTAAAGATGTGGCGATACCAGCGTTGGACTGGGGTGAGCACAGTAAGAAGTCTTACAACACCAGGTTAAAGTCCAACAGGTTTGTTTTGAATCACTAGCTTTCGGAGCACTGCTCCTTCCTCAGGTGAGTCATAATTCTTCAGTGCCTCGATAGTGGTGACAGCATGTGACAGACAGTGTTCCCCCATGTGACCGGGCCGTCCAAACACGGACCGCCATTGCCACGGCCTACAAGGCAGCCATATTGCTGCGCACCCCACAGATCATCTATAGTGGTCTGTGGTTCTGCAGAGTGCCACCAGCCATATTGCCCACCACCCCTCACACCCCAGCCACCACCCTCCGTCATACCACCCCCCTCAACTGGCCACCAGCCAACGGCGGGGCATCACATGGCCCACCCAAGGGCAACGTCCACAGTAGCCCCTACAGGGGGGGTGCCAGATGGGGAGCGTACCGCTGGCATGGGTAGAGCCAGGTAGTACCCCTAGCAGCAGGGACAGGTGCCAGGGCCAGAGGCCCTCAGTGTCGGGCACCGACAAAGCCAGGGTTGCGGAGAAGAGGGAGGAGGGGGTGGGACATGCGGATCTACAGTGCAAACATGGCCAACCATGCAGCCCGTTGTACCTGGTTGGGCACGAGGGCATGCACCATGCGAACATGTCGGTCTTTCACCCCCTGCAGACAATGGATATTGGAATTCAACCAGCAATGGTGGCTTTCCTCCTAGTCACGGCAGCCCTGAAGGATGCACTGCAGTTGTACGAGCTGGAGCTGCCCGAGGAAGAGGATCATGCAACAGCGGAACAGGAGGCAGCCGGTGAGGACGGATGGCCAACTGCCCAACAGGCCGTGGAGGACATGGGAAAGAAGCACCCATGAGGCCTCCTATGTACCTACCAGATCAGGCATGCCTTCTGTGGTCATATGCCTGTGAATACTATTGTACATAGTTAGCAATGCGACCTCCAACCAGCTGGTCATGTCAAACCTTGGTCACATGACATGGGAGACTCATCAGTTAGTAATAAGGCATACAACAGGACAATCGCACATCGGGTAGTTCCAGAGCAACCTAGTCTTTATAGTATTCTGTATGTTATCCTTCCACGGCTGCGTACTTGGCCCCCTACTCTACTCCCTATACACACACGACTGCGTGGCAAAATCTGGTTCCAACTCCATCTACAAGTTTGCTGACGATACGACCATAGCGGGCCGGATCTCGAATAACGATGAGTCAGAATACAAGAGGGAGATAGAGAACCGAGTGGAGTGGTGCAGCGACAACAATCTCTCCCTCAATGCCAGCAAAACTAAAGAGCTGGTCATTGACTACAGGAAGCTAAGTACTGTTCACACCCCTGTCAGCATCAACGTGGCCAAGGTGGAGATGGTTAGCAGTTTCAAATTCCTAGGGGTGCACATCTCCAAAAATCTGTCCTGGTCCACCCACGTCGACGCTACCACCAAGAAAGTACACCAGCGCCTATACTTCCTCAGGAAACTAGGGAAATTCGGCATGTCCACAATAACTCTCACCAACATTTACAGATTCACCATAGAAAGCATCCTTTCTGGCTGCATCACAGCCTGGGATGGCAACTGCTCGGCCCAGGACCGCAAGAAACTTCAGAGAGGCGTGAACACAGCCCAGTCCATCACACGAACCTGCCTCCCATCCATTGACTCCATCTACACCGCCCGCTGCCTGGGGAAAGCGGGCAGCATAATCAAAGACCCCTCCCACCCGGCTGACTGACTCTTCCAACTTCTTCCATCGGGCAGGAGATACAGATATCTGAAAATACGCACAAACAGATTCAAAAACAGCTTCTTCCCCACTGCTACCAGACTCCTAAATGACCCTCTTATGGACTGACCTCATTAACACTACACCCCTGTATGCTTCATCCGATGCCAATGCTTATGTAGTTATATTCTATATCTTGTGTTGCCCTATGATGTATTTTCTTTTATTCCCTTTTCTTTCCATGTACTTAATGATCTGTTGAGCTGCTCGCAGAAAAATACTTTTCACTGTACCTCGGTACACGTGACTATCAACAAATCCAACCCAACGTGTTCATCAATAAATCCTCATTCCAGTTAAGTCACCAGCAGTTCTGTGTGCATCATTGCAACAGCAAGACAACAGAACACAACACCGTCAAAGACTCTGATTGAGCAGGGGGACAGTGCAACATATCTGCCAGATCATGGCACACTTGGCACTGCGGGGGAATGGGGGAGGACACCCGCACCCGGTGGCCATTGTTATGGGTCAGGGTTTAGATAATCCCAAAGTGTATCATGGAGTTCACCTGACCCACAACTTTTAATAGATTGTGGTATGGGGAGCACACGGCTCCCTCTACAGGTATGGTATAGCAGAAAATGGACAAGTGGTTTTTAAAACAAAACAATGTTTATTCTATGAACTCAAGTTAACCTTTTTAAAACAAACAGTGAACATCTTAGCAACCAGTAAATCAAATACACCCCCCAAAGAATACAACACTAAGTAATCTGTATGCTGTTCTTTTAACATCCAAAAGATTTAACAAACCTCCAAACAGGAGCACATCAGAGTTTACATTCAAGACTGAAAACATTTATACTACTTCTGAATTCACCAAATGATCCATAGATAGTTTTTGGATGGCAGAGATCAACAGCAGTGCAGCTCACAGACACACCCAAGCTTTTCTCAAAATGAAACTAAAAAAACAGAAGTAGAGCTCAGCTCCACCCACACTCTGACATCACTCCAGTAACATGAGCAGCTCCATTTCTTAAAGATACATTTCTTAAACACCCATTTCTTAAAGGGTACTCTCACATGACACCTCCTCCCCAAGAAAAAAAAATAAACCATCAACTTCAAGATGGTTTCATTTTTCACCTTTTCACCATCCTTTAAGAAATGCACACAGTAAATATACTTTTTGTTTCAAAAAACAACACACGCAAACAGGTATAATAATATAGTCCATTTTTTCCTTCTTCTTCCTCCAACGGAAATTGCTTCCGTTCATCACATTCGTGACAAAGCATCAGATATCACGTTTTCTCGTCCTGCCACATGTACTATTTTTAAATGAAATGGCTGTAACAGTAAACTCCAGCGAAACAGCCTTGCATTGTTATTCCGGAACCGCTCCATAAATGTCAACGGATTATGATCAGTATAGATTATCATAGATTATCATAGAATTCACAGTGCAGAAGGAGGCCATTCGGCCCATCGAGTCTGCACCGGCTCTTGGAAAGAGCACCCTACCCAAGGTCAACACCGCCACCCTATCCCCATAACCCCACCCAATACTAAGGGTAATTTTGGACACTAAGGGCAATTTATCATGGTCAATCCACCTAACCTGCACATCTTTGGACTGTGGGAGGAAACCGGAGCACCCGGAGGAAACCCACGCACACACGGGGAGGATGTGCAGACTCCGCACAGACAGTGACCCAAGCCGGAATCGAACCTGGGACCCTGGAGCTGTGAAGCAATTGTGCTATCCACAAGGCTACCGTGCTGCCCCTGTTATATATAACGGTGTGAGACGGATTGCTGGTTACATAAGTGTGAAAATGTTGCAAAGCCAGCACCAAACTCAAAGTCTCCTTCTCAATCGTGGAATACTTTTTCTGGTGAGAATTCAATTTCTTTGAAAAATAACCAATAGGCTGCTCTAGCCCTTCATCGTTGTCCTGTAGAAGCACCGCACCTCCACCCACATCACTCGCATCGACCGCCACTTTGAATGGTTTGGTGTAATTTGGGATGGCTAACACAGGAGCAGTGGTTAACACAGCCTTCAGGCCATCAAATGCCTGTTGACACTCCGCTGTCCAATGGAATTTGTTACGCTTCTTGAGCAAGTTCGTCAGTGGAGCGACCACACTACCAAAATTGGGTACAAACTTTCTGTAAAATCCACTCATACCAAGAAATCGCATTATTTCCCGTCATGTCGAGGGTATTGGAAACTCCCCAATAACTTTAGTTTTCACATCCCATGGGACCATTCGACCCTGTCCGATTGTATGGCCAAGGAAAGTGACTTGGGCTTTTCCAAATTCACTTTTGGCTAGGTTTATCACCAAACCCGCCTCCTGAAGTCGATCGAATAACTCCATCAGATGTTTCAAATGTTCTGTCCATGTCTGGCTGAAAATTAACAGATCGTCGATGTATATCGCACAATTGGGTGATCCTGAAACGACTTTGTTAGTTAACCGTTGAAATGTAGCTAGTGCGTTTTTCATGTCAAATGGCTTAACTTTGAATTGGTATATTTCATCTGGAGTCACAAAAGCTGAAATCTCCTTCGCCCTTTCTGATAAAGGTACCTGCCAGTAACCTTTAAGTAAATCCAGTTTGGAAATAAAAACTGATTGACCCACTTTCTCAATGCAGTCCTCCAAACGTGGGATAGAATAAGAGTCCGTTCTTGTAACTGCATTAACCTTTCTATAGTCCACACACAACCGTTGGGTACTGTCTGGTTTTGGTACCATCACTATAGGTGAGCTCCATTGGCTGCAACCCACTTCAATTATGCCATTTTTAAGCATACTCTCAATCTCTTTGTTAAGCTGTGCCAATTTTAAAGGGTTAAGTCTATTTGGATGTTGTTTGATTGGAACAGCATTTCCCACATCTACATCATGTATAGCCATTTTAGTACTTCCCAATTTATCGCCCCAAACTTGCCCATGTGATATCAATAACCCTTTCAGGTCAGTTTGTTTTTCCTCTGGAAGATAACTCAACAATTTAGCCCAATTTTTAAGAACATACTCATTTTCCAATTTAATTTGAGGTATGTGAAATTCACAGTCATCTGGATTTGGTTCATCACTTTGAGTTAGAATCATTAAAACCTCCTCCTTTTTCTCTCCTTCCCTTTCAAAGCCTTTTAAGCATATTCACATGACACACTCGGTGAGTCTTCCTTCTTGATGCCACACTCGAAGACGCGTGGAGAAGTAAACCGTGGTTTTAATCAGCTTCGAACTGTGCCTGCCTGCGACCGGTACAATACTGAAGGCGGCCACGCAGGTCAGCTGCTCTTATACTTCCTTTAAAGGGGTGGAGCCATGGGCGGAGCCTGTACATGCCCCAACATATCCCCCTGTGGGTGAAGCCACTCAATGGCCCATAGGTGGAGCCCACGGGGTTAATAACATAACATAACATAATACAGTGCACTGGTGAATTATCAGTAATTATACATTCACCACATTCACCCCCTGTTTAAAAAATGAAGTCCGGCGGGGGTGACGGGCTCATAGATTCAGTTGATCCGGTGCCCGGATCATACGTTGCGACCGCCGAAGCACTGGTGTTGCAGCCGCTTCGGGTGGCTGTGGAAGTGGGTCCGGAGTGGGCAGAGGCGTGGACTCCGGGAGCGGCTCTTCCGGAGCTTCATTCCTGTGGACCGGTGCAGCGGGTGGGGGGAAGCACGGGAACCATATAGGGGTGGGGCCGCTGAACATGGGAGGTTGGACGGGACATAGTGTGGGGGATTCAGTAGTGATAGTGGTGGTGGAGCCTGCATGCGCCAGGTCCTGGATGGAGACGTGATCTTGCCGGCCATCGGGGTGTTTGACGTACGCATAGTGTGGGTTGGAGTGCAGGAGCTGGACCCTCTCTACCAGGGGGTCGGTCTTATGGCTCCGAACGTGTTTTCAGAGGAGGACTAGACCCGGTGTCATCAGCCAGGGTGGAAGCGAGGCCCCTGAGGTAGCTGCCCTAGAGAAGACAAACAAGCGGTCATGAGGAGTCTGGTTTATGGCCGTGCAAAGGAGGGACCTAATAGCGCGGGGCGCATCGGGGAGGACCACCTGCCAGTGAGAAACTGGGAGATTCCTGGACCGTAGGGTCAGTAGGACGGTCTTCCAGATCGTCGTGTTCTCCCTCTCCACCTGCCCGTTTCCCCTGGAGTTATAACTGGTAGTCCTGCTCGAGGCGATGCCCTTACTGAGCAGGTACTGGCGTAGTTTGTCGCTCATGAACGACGAGCCCCTGTCGCTGTGGACATAACTGGAGAAACCAAACAGGGTGAAGACACTATGCAGGGCTTTAATGACAGTGGGGGTGGTCATATCGGGGCAGGGGTTGGCAAACGGGAAGCGGGAGAACTCATCTATGATGTTAAGGAAGTATGTGTTGCGGTTATTGAAGGGGAGGGGCCCTTTGAAATCGATACTGAGGCGTTCAAAGGGCCGTGATGCCTTTACCAGGTGGGCCTTATCTGGTCGATAGAAGTGCGGTTTACACTCCGCACAGATTTGGCAGTCTCTGGTTATAGCTCTGACCTCCTCGGTGGAGTTGGACAAGTTGCGGGCCTTGATGTAATGGGCGAGCCGGGTGACCCCCGGGTGGCAGAGGTCATCGTGGATAGCCCGTAGTCGGTCATCTTGCGCGCTGGCGCATGTGCCGTGGGACAGGGCATCTGGGGGCTCGTTGAGCTTCCCAGGACAATATACTATATCGTAGTTATAGGTGGAGAGTTCGATCCTCCACCCCAAGACCTTATCATTCTTGATCTTGCCCCGCTGAATATTGTCAAACATGAAGGCAACCGATCGTTGGTCGGTGATGAGGGTACACCTCCTACCAGCGAGGTAGTGCCTCCAGTGCCGCACGGCTTCCACAATGGCTTGGGCTTCTTTTTCGACCGAGGAGTGTCGAATTTCAGAGGTGGTGAAGGTGCGTGAAAAGAACGCTACCGGTCTGCCTGCTTGGTTGAGGTGGCGGCGAGAGCAACCTCTGAGGCGTCGCTCTCCACCTGGAAGGGGACGGACTCATCCACCGCGTGCATCGCGGCTTTGGCGATGTCTGCCTTGATGCAGTTGAAGGCCTGGCGGGCCTCGGCTGCCAGTGGAAATAGGGTGACCTTAAATAGTGGGAGGGCTTTGTCCGCATACTGGGGGACCCACTGGGCGTAATAGGAGAAAAATCCAAGGCACCTCTTCAGGGCCTTGGGACAGTGAGGGAGAGGGAGTTGCAGGAGGGGGCGCATACAGTCAGGGTTGGGCCCTAGGACCCCGTTTTCCACGACGTAGCCGAGGATGGCTAGCCTGGTTGTGCGGAAAACGCATTTCTCCTTGTTGTAGGTGAGGTTGAGTTTTTGGGCGGTTTGGAGAAATCGGTGGAGGTTGGCGTCGTGGTCTGCTGATCATGGCCGCAGATGGTGACATTGTCCAAGTACGGAAACATGGCCCGCAGCCCATACTGGTCCCCCATCCGGTCCATCGCTCGTTGGAACACCGAAACCCCGTTTGTGACGCCAAAGGGGACCCGGAGGAAATAGAAAAGGCAGCGGTCTGCCTCAAACGCCGTGTGGTGGCGGCCCTCCGGGCAGATTGGGAGCTGGTGGTATGCAGACTTCAGATCCACCGTGGAGAACACGCGGTAGTGCGCGATCTGATTTACCATGTCTGCAATCCGGGGAAGGGGGTACGCATCGAGTTGCGTAAACCAGTTAATGGTCTGGCTGTAATCAACCACCATCCGGAACTTTTCCCCGGTCTTGACGACCACCATCTGAGCTCTCCAGGGGCTATTGCTGGCCTATATGACCCCCTCCTGCAAGAGACGCTGGACCTCGGACCTAATGAACGTCCTGTCCTGCATGCTATACCACCTGCTTCTGGTGGCTACTGGCTTGAAATCGGCGGTGAGGTTTGCGAAGAGGGGGAGGGGGTCGATTTTTAGGGTCGCGAGGCTGCATGTGGTGAGCGGGGGCAGGGGCCCCCCGAATTTAAGAGTTAGGCTCCTGAGGTTGCACTGGAAGTCGAGTCCCAAAAGGAGAGGAGCGCAGAGATCTGGGAGCACATATAGTTGAAAATTAGCGTACTCAGCGCCCTGTATCGCTAGGGTTGCCGTAGTGCACCCTTGGTGCACCCTTGGATTTGCACCGAGTGCGACCCAGAGGCGAGGGAGATGATTTGTTGCGTCGGGAATATTGGGAGCGAGCAGCGTCTTACCATGTCCGGGTGAATGAAGCTCTCTGTGCTCCCAGAGTCGAAGAGGCAAGGTGTCTCGTACCCGTTAACCCGGACGGCCATCATGGATCTCCGGAGGTGCTTAGGTCGTGACTGGTCCAGGGTGACTGCGCTGAGTTGTGGGTAGCCGGCGGCGTGATCGGAGGTGCTGGGGCGGCCCTGCGATGGCTGTCCGTGTAGGTCGTACGCGTCGAGCGACATAGCAGATGGCGGCCAAGATGGCGGCCCCAGTTGGTCGAGCGTGGCGGGCAGTGAGGAAGATGGCATCCAAGATGGCTGCCCCCATGAGTCGCACATGTTATGCGGAGGCGGAGTCGGCCAACACGCTGCCACCTTGCGGGGTCTGCGGGCCTGTGAGTCTGTGGGTCGAGTCTGTGAGTTCGAGTTCTTAGACCTGGCCGGGCAGACCTTGGCGAAGTGTCCTTTTCGCCCACAGCTGCTGCAGTTCGCGTTGCAGGCCGGGCAGTGCAGTCGGGGGTGTTGGGACTGGCCGCAAAAATAGCAGGGTAGCCCCCCACGATGGGCAGGTGGCCGCGCGGCACAGGCCTGGGGTAGTCTCTGGTCGGGGGCCCACAAGGGGGTCGCGTGGTCGGCCGGGAACGCAGTAAGGCTCTGAAAAGCGGCCTCCAGAGAGGTAGCCAGTTTTACCGTGTCGTCCAGGTCTTGGGCCCCTTTTTCGAGCAGGCGCTGTCTCACATAGTTTGATCGGACCCCGACCACGTAAACGTCTCGGTCGGCGAGCTCCATGTGCTGAGTGGCCGTAACGGCCTGGTAGTTACAGTTGCGCACGAGGGCTTTGAGGTTGCGTAGGCAATCATCTAGCGACTCCCCGGGGCGCTGGTGACGAGTGGTGAAGACGTGTCACGCGTAGACCTCGTTCACAGGCCGCACGTAGAGGCGTTCGAGTAGTGTGAGGGCCTCAGTATAGGAAGCGGCTTCGTCGAGCTGGACAGAAATGTGATGGCTCACCCGTGCGTGGAGGATGCTCAGCTTCTGTTCATCAGTGACGGATGGCATAGATATGATGGCGAGATAGGCCTTGAAGCATCAAAGCCAATGCAAAAAAATTTATTTCACCTCCGCGGCCTGTGGATCGAGTTCCAGTCTGTCAGGTTTGAGGGCTGATTCCATAGTAGTATTTTAAGCTGATTAAATTGATGCAACCATCAATTCACTCGAAGACACGTGGAGAAGTAAACCGTGGTTTTAATCAGCTTAGAACTGTGCCTGTCCGCGACAGGTACAATACTGAAGGCGGCCCCGCAGGTCAGCTGCTCTTATACTTCCTCTAAAGGGGTGGAGCCATGGGCGGAGCCCGTACATGCCCCAACATATCCCCCTGTGGGTGAAGCGACACAATGGCCCATAGGTGGAGCCCACAGAGTTAATAACATAACATAACATAATACAGTGCACGGGTGAATTATCAGTAATTATATATTCACCACACTTCTATCTGGTGTTTTTACCACATAATTCACATCACTTAATTTCGTTTCAATCTGATAAGGTCCACAAAACCTAGCTTTTAAAGGCTTACCTACCACTGGTAACAACACTAAAACTTTATCTCCACTGGCAAAACTACGAGCTTTGGATTTCTTGTCCGCTACCCGTTTCATCACATTTTGTGCAACTTTCAAATGTTGTTTAGCCAATTCACCTGCTCTATTTAATCGTTCCCTAAAATTTGACACGTAATCCAATAATGTAATTTCCGATTTCTCACCCACCAATTTTTCCTTATCAATTTAAGTGGTCCTCTTACCTCATGACCAAAAATTAGTTCAACAGGACTAAATTTGGTTGACTCATTAGGAGCATCCCTAATTACAAACAGAACAAATGGAATTCCTTTATCCCAATCCTCTGGATAATCTTGACAATAAGCCCTCTATATTGTCTTTAATATCTGATGCCACCTTTCTAATGCTCCCTGCGATTCTGGATGGTACACAGTTGACTTAAATTGTTTTATTCCTAAGCTATCCATAACTTCTTTGAATAACCTTGAGGTAAAATTTGATCCTTGAACCAATTGTATTTCTGTGGGTAGTCCATATCCAGTAAAGAATTGAAGTAATCCTCCACAATCTTTTTAGCTGTAATATTATGTACTGGAATGGATGGATGTAGGGTGGATGTAGGGAAGTTGTTTCCATTAGCAGGGGAGACTAGGACCCGGGGGCACAGCCTTAGAATAAAAGGGAGTCGCTTTAGAACAGAGATGAGGAGAAATTTCTTCAACCAGAGAGTGGTGGGTCTGTGGAATTCATTGCCACAGAGGGCGGTGGAGGCAGGGACATTGGGTGTCTTTAAGACAGAAGTTGATAAATTCTTGATTTCTCGAGGAATTAAGGGCTATGGAGAGAGAGCGGGTAAATGGAGTTGAAATCAGCCATGATTGAATGGTGGAGTGGACTTGATGGGCCGAATGGCCTTACTTCCGCTCCTATGTCTTATGGTCTTATGGAATAGCCTCTGGAAACCTAGTTGACACATCCATTATAGTCAAAAGATATTGATTCCCACTTTTCGTTTTAGGAAGCGGTCCTACGCAATCAATTAGGACCCTTGTAAAAGGTTCCTCAAATACTGGAATGGGTATTAAGCGGGCGCTGGTTTTATCACTGCTTGAGGTTTCCCTATCACTTGACACACGTGTGACATGATTAACAAAATTTAACTACATCTTTATGTAGTCCAGGCCAATAAAATGTTTCTGGATTTTAGCTTGAGTTTCCCTTATCCCCAAATGACCTCCCACTGGTACCTCATGTGCAACTCGCAACACCTGCTTTCTATACCCTATCGGCAATACTACTTCATGAACTTCTCCCCACTTTTCATCCGCTTGCATATGTAAAGGTCTCCATTTTCTCATCAAGACATCACTTTTACGGTAATATCACTCTGGTATACACTCAGATTCCTCTTCCGTATATGCTTTCTGATACATCCGTTTTATTTCTATATCTTCCTGTTGTAACACCGCCAATTTTCCTGAACGAAAAATATCCGTCACATCCTCCATCTGTTCTTGTTCTTTTTCAACCATCTAATCAAAAATCGTTTCTGACAATTGCACTTCAACGTCATCTTCACTCTTTGATTTCTCCTCTTGTCTTAACCTGTGACTTTGCGACCTTGTTACCACACAATCCGGAAAAATCCCAGGATATTCGTCCTTCAAAACGTCAGTTGTCTGATTTTTCACTGGCTTATCAACCACGGTCGGCATCACTCCCACCTGCGATCCAGCTATATCATTACCCAAGATAAACTGTATTCCTGGACAAGATAGTTTCTCTATTACTCCTACTACCACTTCACGACTCTTCACTGGACTTTCCAACCTTACCATATAGAATTGAGCACACCTCCTCTCACCCTGAATTCCACATATTACCACCTTTTCTGGCAACATTCCTCCCAAACTACATAACTCCTCATCTCTTACCATTGTTATGGGTCAGGGTTTAGAGAACCCCAAAGTATATCATGAAGTTCACCTGACCCAGAGAGTAGTGGGGGCATGGAATGCACTGCCTGTGGAAGTAGTTGAATCGGAAACATTAGGGACCTTCAAGCAGCTATTGGATAGGTACATGGATTACGGTAAAATGATATAGTGTAGATTTATTTGTTTTTAAGGGCAGCACGGTAGCATTGTGGATAGCACAATTGCTTCACAGCTCCAGGGTCCCAGGTTCGATTCCGGCTTGGGTCACTGTCTGTGTGGAGTCTGCACGTCCTCCCCGTGTCTGCGTGGGTTTCCTCCGGGTGCTCCGGTTTCCTCCCACAGTCCAAAGATGTGCAGGGTAGGTGGATTGGCCATGATAAATTGCCCTTAGTGTCCAAAATTGCCCTTGGTGTTGGGTGGAGGTGTTGAGTTTGGGTGGGGTGCTCTTTCCAAGAGCCGGTGCAGACTCAGGGGGCCGAATGGCCTCCTTCTGCACTGTAAATTCAATGATAATCTATGATTAATCTAGGACAAAGGTTTGGCACAACATCGTGGGCCGAAGGGCCTGTTCTGTGCTGTATTTTCTATGTTTTCTATGATATATTCGCCACCCAGTAATAATTGATAATGTTCTAGGGGCAGCACGGTGGCGCAGTGGTAGCACTGCATTCTCACGGTGCCGAGGTCCCAGGTTCGATCCCGGCTCTGGGTCACTGTCCGTGTGAAGTTTGCACATTCTCCCCGTGTTTACGTGGGTTTCGCCCCCACGACCCAAAGATGTGCAAGGTAGGTGGATTGAACATGCTAAATTGCCCCTTAATTGGAAAAAATGAATTGGGTATTCTAAAAAAAAATTTTTTAAGAATTAATAATGTTCGGAAGAGCCAGCCCACCTTCCACACGCCCCCGCTCCAGCAGCACCTTCCTGGCTCGCGGGATTTTGCTGGCCCAAATAAATCCCAAAATTACCACATTTATCTTCCTAAAAATCACCTTGGGGATAGAAATTGAGAGACACTGAAAAACAAACAACAACCTCGGGAGTACTGTCATTTTCACAGTCTCTCCGCCAGAGACAGCGGGAGCGGGAGTCCCCCTTCATCTGCTCTACAAGTCTCCCCGCCAGAGACAGCGGGAGCAGGAATCCCCCTTCATCTGCTCTATAAGTCTCCCCGCCATAGACAGCGGGAGCGGGAGTCCCCCTTCATCTGCTCTACAAGTCTCCCCGCCAGAGACAGCGGGAGCGGGAGTCCCCCTTCATCTGCTCTGCAAGTCTCCTCAGATTCAATTTGTGGAGCTGTCTTCATTCCCGTGCCACCTGGATACCCAGGTACCTAAAGCTCCCTCTCACCACCTTGAATAGCATCTCCCCCAATCTCCTCTCCTGCCCGCTTGCCTGGATCACAAAACCTCACTTTTGCCGATATTCAATTTATACCCTGAGAACCGGCCGAATTCCTCTCGCATCCCCATAATCCCTCCAATCACCCCCAAAGGGTCTGATATATATATATGAGCAAACCGTCTGCTTGGAGCGAGACCCTACCCTTCCAAAAATCACCTCATCCCCTCTTCTCCAGCTGGGGTTCCGATTTATACAGCTTGGTGTAGAAATCACGAAACACTCCATTCACCCCCGCTGGATCCAAGAACACGTTCCCTCACTTTCCCAATCTCTCTCGCCGCTTCCTGCTTCCTCAGCTGATGCACCAGCATCCTGCTCGCTTTTCCCCGTACTCATACAGCGCCCCTCTCACTCTCCTCAGCTGTCCCACTGCCTTGCCCGTGGATAGGAGACCAAATTCCATTTGTAGCCTCTGGCGTTCCTTCAAAAGCCCTTCATCTGAGGTCTCTGCGTATCTCCTGTCCACCTGTAGGATTTCTCCCACCAGCCTCTCAATCTCCACCCACTTCACATTCTCCTTGTATGCCCAAATAGAAATACATTCCCCTCTGATAACTGCCTTCAGTGCCTCCCAGACCGTACCCGCCAACACCTCCCCAATATTGTTAACCTTTATATACCCCGGATGACTTCCCTCACCCGCTCACACACCTCCTCCTCCGCTAACAGCCCTACATACAACCTCCATTGCGGGTACTGGGCCCTTCCTTTGCTCACTCACAGGTCCAGCCAATGCTGGGCATGGTCCGACGCCACTATTGTTGAATATTCAGAATCTATCACCTCTGCCGGCAGCGTTTTATCCAGCACAAAGAAATCTATTCGGGAGTACACATTGTGCTCATGGGAGTAGAACGAAAATTATTTCTCCCTCAACCTCGCCAAATCTCCACGGATCGACCCCCCCCCCACCCCCCCCCCCCCCCCCCACCCATGTGTTCCATAAACGTATTATAGTAACCATTCACCACTGTACTACATTGTATCACGCTGTTGCCCATGTGGGCTCCACCTATGGACCATTGTACTGTACTACACTGATTGTATCATGTTGGTGCCCTTGTGGGCTCCGCCCCCTTGAGGGGAGGTATAAAGAGCAGCTGCCCTGTAGGCGGCTCTCATAGCAGAGCAGTCGCAGGCAGGCACTGTTCTAGTTGATTAAAGCCTCTGTTCATTTCTATTCTCTGTCTCGAGTGAATTGATGGTCACATCACCCCCAAAGCTCCTTAGCCGTAGCTGATACCTTCCCCGACCTACGGCTCAACCGGTCCAGTCTTGGATCCAGGACCGTGTTGAAGTCTCCCCCCATAATCAGCCGATGAGAATCTAGGTCCTGAATCCTTCGCAGCACCCGCCTTATGAATTCCACATCATCGCAGTTCGGAGCATAAATATTCACCAGTACTACCGGCATTCCCTCCAGTTTACCACTAACCATGACATATCTCCACCCCCCCACCCCCCCGGGTCTGCTTCTATATTCCCCACCTTGAACGCCACACGCTTATTGACCAAAATCGACAACCCCTTCATTTTAAAGTCCAACCCCAAATGAAATACTTGCCCAACCCATCCCTTCCTCAACCTCATCTGGTCCCCCACCTTCAGGTGTGTCTCTTGCAGCATGGCTACATCCGCCTCAAGTGTGCAAACACACGAGCCCTCTTGACTGGCTCATTCAAATCTCAAATGTTCCACGTGACCATCCCCCCCCGCCGATTAGCCATAGCCCCTCTTGAGCCAGCCTCCGACCCGTGTCCCGCACCTCCCCTTGGCTCGCCCTTGGGTGCCAACATCATCAACCCTCCTCCTCCTCCATTTAAAAGGCCCCACCCCTGTCAGCAGTCATCACAGTATTAATGTAAGCCTATTTGTGACACTAAGAAAGATTATAAAACACATCTCTGATGACTTTCAGTGACACCTTGTTATATTTCCTATGATTCAGTGTTGTTTTTTAAAAGATCAGACTTTGTGTGAACTTCCTAGAGCTAAGTAACTACAGTAAAGGTGCAATATAATGCAAATTATGATTGTTATTCCTGGTGATTATCCGGTGGCTCCTGTTCCAATGTCACGTGAGGGCAACATCAGGAGTGGTTATGATCCTACTGCTAGTAATAATAACCCACAGACATTCACTGTGCATGCTTAAGCACAAAGAATTACCACTTGGATAAAGTGCTGCAGGGCATTTGATGACCAGAGACTGGAGAGTGCACTGAACACGGTTAGAATCATTATAATTTTTATTTTATTTGTACGATTTAGATTTTTCACTTGTGCTGCTGAAAAAAGGGGGCACTTTGGTTGTTTTGTGATGCTGTGTTTCTTTGTTTCAATTAAAAGGATAGAACTGTATAGCCAAGGTGGGTGTAATATCCATTGGCACCTCTGGGGTTTTCTGTGACCTGTGCGCACTACAGAGACTGGAGTACATTGAAGGCAATGTAAGAATATTCTTATTTTACAAGTTGTCTTGATTTTATAATGATATGTTTATTATTTGCATCCTTTAAAAATGGGGACTTTTGTTGAGATTAATTAATTTTATGCTAACACGGGGTGCAATCATCCATAACTGATTAACTTGTCTCTGAGCAAGCATGCGTACAACTGCCTGAAAGTTGTAGTGTGGATTTGAAAAGAGAATTACATAGTCTAAACAGGAAAAAAAATGTATGACGACAAGGGGACCGGTGGAAGGAATGAGGACGCGCTGATATAAAAGCAAATTAATGCGAAGGTGGAATCTGAAATAAAAACAGAAAATATTGGGCAACCTCAACAATGATGTGGAGGTGCCGGTGTTGGACTGGGGTGAGCACAGTAAGAAGTCTTACACCACCAGGTTAAAGTCCAACAGGTTTGTTTCAAACACTAGCTTTTGGAGCAGTGCTCCTTCACCTGAGGAAGGAGCAGTGCTCCGAAAGCTAGTGTTTAAAACAAACTGTTGGACTTTAACCTGGTGTTGTAAGACTTCTTACTCAACAATGCTGACAGCATCTGTGGAAAGAGAACGGAGCTGGCATTTGGAGTCTGGCTGACTCTTCATCAAAGCTAGAGATAACTGGAAATAGATTTATATTGTTGTGGGGAGTGGGGCGATGAGCAGTCTGGCTAGATGGCAGGCCAGCTACAGGTGGAGATTGTCAAAGATGTCACGCACAGAAAGACAAAGTGAATTGTGGTATTATCAGGTATTGTAGAACCCGAGAGGCTGAAGACCATTGGTTAAACCTAGGAGTTTACCATTGGCTGTTTGGTATGTAGCTCCGTCCCAGCAGCCCTCATTTCCGAAGCTGCTGGGGAACAGTTCTAGTCTATTAAAGCCTTCAGTTATGTTACTACCTCGTCTTTGACTGTAATTGATCGTGCATCAATTTAATAGACTACACTTAAGCTGAAAGGATGGATCTCCGAATCAAGCCGGAGTGTTTACAACTCAGCCCCCACGCGGAGAACTCAGCGGCGATATTTAAGCACTGACTGGCTACCTCGAGACGGCCGGAGGCACCCCCTCAGGAGAACAGAAACTGCATCTCCTGCACTCAAGGGTAAGCCCTGGGATCTACACCCTCATCGAGGAGGTGGAGGACTTCGATGCTGGGATCGAACTGTTAAAAGGACATTATATCCGCCCTGTAAACCAGGTCTACGCACGTCACCTGCTTGCAACTAGACGGCAAAGCCCCGGGGAATCGTTGGAGGAGTTCTACCGTGTGCTACTGGTGCTGGGCAGAAACTGTGGCTGCCTGCAAGTTTCGGGGAGCGAGCACACAGAACTCGTAATCCGGGATGCCTTCGTAACAGGTATGAGCTCCTCAGAGATCCGCCTAAGACTCTTAGAAAAAGACACCCTGGGACTTAGAGGCACGGGCCCTGGCAGAGTCCATGGATGTTGCCTCCAGAAACGCGCAGTCCTATGCGCCCGACGGCCCCCTGGGCTGCGTGGCATCCCGCAGCGGCAACCCCACAGACCTTCCCGTGTCCCCGCAGGCCTGCACTGTAAGACGGCCCACTAACTCCGTCGGGCCCCGCTGTTTCTTCTGCGGGCAGGCGAAGCACCCCCGCCAGCGCTGCCCGGCCCGCACCTCCACCTGCAAAGGGTGTGGCAAGAAGGGCCATTTTGTGGGGGTCTGCCAGGCACGAGCCGTGGCCGCGGTCTCCAGCAACTCCAGACTGGTGTGGCAACCTTCCCTTCGGGCCCCAGGCGGCCAGCACTCACCGCCACCCCCCTATCCTAGGGCCACGTGCGACCCATGGGCGCGGCCATCTTGTCCCTCGGACACCACTCTGGACTGATGGGCGGCGGCATTTTGTCCATCCCCACCGCCATTTTGTCCATCCCCGACCACCATGTGCGACCCATGGGAGACGCCATCTTGGATGGGGCCCCAGGCCCCCAGCACGGCCGACTACACGCTGCCCGATCAAAACCCGCAACTACTTCATCTGGCCTCGGTGACTCTGGACCAAAGTCGACCTCGGACACTCGCAACAGCAACGACGACGGTCTTCATCAACGGCCACGAATCGTCTTGCCTGATCGACTCTGGGAGCACGGAAAGCTTTATACACCCCGACACGGTAAGGCGCTGTTCACTTGTTACCCACCCTGTAAACCAAAGAATCTCCCTGGCCTCATTGATAAAGGGGTTCTGCCTAGGAAACCTCACTGTCCAAGGCAGGAAATTCAACAAGTTCCGCCTTTATGTCCTGCCGCACCTCTGCGCGGCTATACTCCTGGGGTTGGACTTCCAATGTAACTTGCAAAGCCTGACCTTCAAATTCGGCGGCCCTATACCCCCCTTACTGTCTGCGGCCTCGCAAACCTTAAGGTCAACTCGCCTTCCCTGTTTGCGAACCTCACCCCGGATTGCAAACCCATCGCCACGAGGAGCAGACAGTACAGTGCCCAGGACCGGACCTTCATCAGGTCAGAGGTCCAAAGGCTACTGAGGGAAGGGGTCACTGAAGCTAGCAACAGTCCCTGGAGAGCTCAAGTAGTGGTGGTAAAGACCGGGGAGAAACATAGGATGGTCATTGACTACAGTCAGACCATCAACAGGTTTACGCAGCCGGATGCGTACCCTCTCCCCCGCATATCCGACCTGGAAAACAGGATAGCGCAATACAAGGTCTTCTCCACAGTGGATCTCAAGTCCGCCTACCATCAGCTACCCCTCTGTACTAGTGACCGCAAATACACCGCCTTCGAAGCAGATGGGCGGCTCTATCAATTTTTAAGGATTCCCTTTGGTGTCACTAATAGGGTCTCGGTCTTCCAACGCAAGATGGACCGAAAGGTTGACCGGTACGGCTTATGCGCAACGTTCCCATATCTTGATAACGTCACCATCTGCGGCCATGACCAGCAGGACCACGACACCAACATCCGAAAATTTCTCCAGACCGCGAAAATCCTTAACTTAACATATAATAAGGATAAATGCATATTTAGCACCGACCGCCTAGCCATCCTCGGCTACGTGGTGCGAAATGGAGTTATAGGCCCTGACCCTGAACGCATGCGCCCCCTTATGGAATTCCCCCTCCCTCACTGCCCCAAGGCCCTGAAGCGCTGCCTCGGGCTTTTCAGTTATTACGCCCAGTGGGTCCCTAACTACGCAGACAAAGCCATACCCCTAATCCAGTCCACAACCTTCCCCCTGTTGACGGAGGCCCGCCAGGCCTTCAGCCACATAAAAGCAGACATTGTAAAGGCCACGATGCGCGCCATCAACGAGTCCCTCCCCTTCCAGGTCGAGAGCGATGCGTCCGACGTAGCTCTGGCCGCCACCCTCAACCAAGCGGGCAAACCCGTGGCCTTCTTCTCCCGGACCCTCCATGTTTCCGAAATTCGCCATTCCTCGGTCGAAAAAGAGGCACAAGCCATAGTAGAAGCTCTGCGACATTGGAGGCATTACCTGGCCGGCAGGAGATTCACTCTCCTCACTGACCAATGGTCGGTGGCGTTCATGTTCGATAATGCACAGCGGGGCAAGATAAAAAACGACAAGATCTTGCGGTGGAGGATAGAACTCTCCACCTACAACTAGGAGACCTTGTACCGTCCTGGGAAGCTAAACGAGCCTCCTGATGCCCTGGCCCGCAGGACATGTGCCACTGCACAAGTGAACCACCTCCGAACCCTCCACGAGGACCTCTGCCACCCGGGGGTCACTCGTTTTTTCACTTCATTAAGACCCGCAACCTGCTCTCCTCCATCGAGGAGGTCAGGACAGTCACCAGGGACTGCCAAATCTGCACGGAGTGCAAACCGCACTTCTACCGGCCAGAGAGGGCGCACCTGATAAAGGCTTCCCGTCCCTTTGAACACCTCAGCATGGACTTCAAAGGCCCCCTCCCCTCCACCGACCGCAACACGTATTTCCTGAACGTGATTGATGAGTACTCCTGGTTCCCATTCGCCATCCCCTGCCCAGGCATGACCGCAACCACCGTCATCAAGGCCCTCCAGGGTATCTTTACACTGTTTGGCTTCCCCGCGTACATACACAGTGATAGGGGGTCCTCCTTTATGAGCGACGAACTTCGTCAATTCTTGCTCAACAGGGGCATTGCCTCAAGCAGGACGACCAGTTACAATCCCTGGGGAAATGGGCAGGTAGAGAGGGAGAACGGAACGGTTTGGAAGACCGTTCTACTGGCCCTACGATCCAGGAAACTCCCAGTCTCCCGCTGGCAAGAAGTCCTCCCAGAGGCCCTCCACACCACCTGGTCTCTGCTCTGTACAACTACCAACCAGACACCTCATGAACGTCTCCTTGTCTTCCCCAGGAAGTCCTCCTCTGGGACCTCGCTCCCAACCTGGCTAGCAACACCCGGACCCATCCTGCTTCAGAAGCACGTGCGGGCGCACAAGTCTGACCCGTTGGTCGAGAGGGTCCACCTGCTGCACGCTAACCCCCAGTATGCCTACGTGGCTTTCCCTGACGGTTGGCAAGATACAGTCTCCCTTCGGGACCTGCCGCCCGCCGGAACCCCACGTGCACCCAAACTATTACCCCCCCCCCTCCACAGCACCTCACAGGAGGGTCAGTCCTCCCACCGCTCCTGCCTAGGCCCTCCCACCCACCGACGCCCCCTACAGGCGCCCCCCTCTCATGTCAACCGTTTGCCCCACCAGCACTGTCTGGGGTGACAAAGCTGCCATGGAGGCCGAAGCCACGCTCCCGGAGTCGCAGACGCCCGGACCCCCACCAGAATCACCACCGATGCCCAGACGATCCGGGAGGACGACCAGGCCACCCGACCGACTGATTGCTTCACTGTAACTGTAAATGAACACTGAATGTATATATCTTCCACGCTTGTAAATATTCTCAACAACTCTGTAAGGAGGTATCACGGTACTTCCATATCTGATCATACCATGTTAGATGCAATTGTAACCACTGGTCACCACCCCTGCGGACTCTTTTTTAACAGGGGGTGAATGTGGCATTATCAGGTATTGCAGTACCCGAGAGGCTGAAGACCATTGGTTAAACCTAGGAATTTACCATTGGCTGTTTGGTATGTAGCTCCGCCCTGACAGGTGGGGTATAAGAACCGGTGCCATCCCAGCAGCCTTCATTTCTGTACCGAAGCTGCTGGGGAACAGTTCTAGTCTATTAAAGCCTTCAGTTATGTTACCACCTCATCTTTGATTGTAATTGATCGTGCATCATGAATGTAAATGGCGGTGATCAAGCTGGGTGGTCCTGGCGGAGCACCAGCACATTGAAGAGATGCCCCCCCCCCCCGCCATTGAAGAGATGCCCCCCAGGGTCAGCAGCCTATCAGAATCTAGCCAATCAGCACTCTCTCCGGAAGTAACTCTGCGAAGGCACCGTAATGCATTGTGGGAATGTAGTATTTGTAATCAAGATGTCAGCCTACATGCGGCTGGGCTCCGTATGTCGCACACCGGTGTTCCGATGTCTCGCCACGGTCACCAGCTCTGGCCCAGTCGGCCGGAACAACCTCGCTCGCTCAACGAAACGGTTCCATTCGGTGGCGCCTGAGAGCTTGCAGGCCAGTGGTCGGCGCGGGACGGTAACTAGGGTGACAAGGACGGCCTGCGCCAACGGCCAAAGAGGCAGCCCGCGACTGCAACCCAACCCTCGGTTCCAGCAGACCCGCGGCTTCCAGGACTTCGGTGAGAAGAGCAGTGGCGGCTCGGTCCACTCTGGCGACGATGGTGTAGAGGACGGGGCCGGGGATGGTGGAGGGGGGGAAGGGGCTGCAGGTATGGCCCCTGCCGTGACCGCCCTCTCTCCCATGATCGTGCCGGATGTTTTCCCCAATGTTCCCCTGATCGCAGTCACCAGGAACCCCGTGTTCCCCAGATTTATTAAAATAATTGAGGTAGGAATCCTGCGGCGTGCTATTTCGACTGTAACGTCGATAAGTAGAAGGAAATGTCAATTTAGAGCTAAATCTATGTCTCTGGTGTGATTCATTTGGCTTTACTAAATTTTAGAGAGCGGCTTTGATACATGTGACCTGCTCATTTTAGAATTTCTATCCGTCGTTGGCATAATTATTCGTGTGTGCACAGCACAAGGGTACCCCTAATAAACATTAGATGCAAAATATTTCCGTGAGTGGATTAAAGGGGGAAAGATGACATACCTGACTACTTTGAAGCATTTAATAGATTCCAATGATGTTTTCATTTTCAAATTTAAGACTTAAAGGCCAATTCTTTTTGATTATTTTTAGTATGTGATTCAATATCGAATATTTTAAAATACATTTCTACTCGCTTTCTTGTCATCTGCAGGGAGGGATTGTATCCACTGCCTTTCATTGAATAAACAAGTTGTCTTGTGTGACGCAATACTGTACAAAGTAAACCTTGTGATATGCCATCACTTAAGACAGAGAACGCAGAGTGAATTAACTATGGCTTTAATTGACTTACAACAGAGCTGGCAGTGTGCCCCAGAATGAGGCAGTGTGAGAGGTCGCAGCTTATATACCCAGGCCCTAGGGGGAGGAGCCATGGGCAGAGCCAAAACCGTACAACATGTAATATAGTAGCAATACTGTACAACACGTACTACTGTGGCAGGACAATTCAACACAGTAGTTTCACCACACCTTGCATGGAGTTGCATCAGATGTGCAGTTGACAAGAACAATTGCGAGTTGATGAGAATTAAATCCGATTGCTGATGCTATTTGTCAGCAGAGAGGCTAGAAGAGGACAGCCACTCTGGTTGAACAGTGGAATGTTCCTGTTTGTCGATGAGCTGATCATTACCCTTGGCTAGAGCCTTGAGACAGCAAGTGAGTTATGGCCAGTATTGTGAATAATAATTTCTCTGGTCATGAAATCTATCTTGTGCAATGTCTTCAACTAAAATGAACAGTCCCACACTCTCCCTCCCTCCCATTCTCTCTCTAAACTTAGCATCCCAACTGATAAGAAAACAAAAAACAAAATTGGAGACAAGCGATGGCATGTAAATATTTTTTTTAAATATTTTATTAAGGCATTTGTGATTCTTTTTAACAATTTTGAACGCAAAAATAGCACTGAATAACACTTCCCAACCACAACCATACTCAGCCAACATGGCTTACACACACAGTTCCCCAGTCCCCCCTCCTCCTCGCTGATACAGCCTCAACTATCGCGCCCCTGCCCCCACCCTATCGTATTTGTTAACAGCTCAATTTTCCCCAAAGAAGTCAATAAACGGCTGCTACCTCTGGGCGAACCCAAAGTCGATCATCTCAAACCTGAGAAGCCTGGCCATGTCACTAACTCATACCTCCAATTTCGGGGTTTCCGAGTCCCTCCACGCCAATAAGATCCGTCTCTGGGCTACCAGGGAGGCAAAGGCCAAAACGCCAGCCTCTCTCGCCCCCGGGTCTTCCGATGCTCCAAAAATCGCCACCACTGGACTCGGTGCCACCCTTGTCTTTAGTACTGTACTCATGACATCTGCAAATCCTTGCCAGAATCCCCTAAGCTTCCGACATGCCCAAAACTTGTGGACATGATTTGCGGGCCCTCCTGCACATCGCCCACACTTGTCCTACATTCCTTCAAAAAACCTGCTCATCCGGGCCACAGTCATGCGTGCCCAGTGGACCACCTTCAATTGTATCAGGCTGAGTCTGGCACACGATGAGGATGTGTTGACTCTACTCGGAGCATTCTCCCACAGTCCTCCCTCTAGTTCCTAGCCTAACTCCTCCTCCTATTTACGCTTTACCTCCCCTATCTGGACTCCCTCCCACTTCATGAACTCTTTATATATTTCCAAAACCTTCCCCTCCCCCACTCCCACTTTCAAAACTACCTTGTCCTGTATCCCCTGAGGCGGAAGAAGCGGAAAGGTTGAGACCTGCCTCTGCAAAGTCCCTCACCTGCAGATAACGGAACCCATTCCCTCCTGGCAGTTCAAACTCCTCCTCCAAGCACGGAAAGCTGCCGTCAAAGAACAGGTCCCCTAACCGCTCAATCCCAGCTCACTGCCATCTCCGAAACCCCCCATCCGGCACAAACCGATGGTTGCCACAAATTGGAGTCCATACCAACGCTCCCTCCACTCCTATATGCTTCTGCCACTATCCCCACACCCTCAAAGCCGCCACCACCACCGGGCTTGTGGATAACCGAGCCGGCAAGAACGGCAGAGACCAGTGCCCCAAGCTTGTGCCCTTACATGATGCCACCTCCACCTGCTCCCACACCGACCCCTCCCCCACTACCCACTTCCTCATCATAGCTATATTTGACACCCAATAATGGTTCCTATATTTTGGTAGGGCCAAACCCCCTCCCCTCGGCTCCGCTCCAACAGCACCTTCTTAACTCTGGGGTTTTACCCACCCATACGAACCCAGAGATCACCGCATTGACCCTCTTAAAAAAGGCTTTTGGAATAAAAATAGAGACACTGGAATATGAACAAAAATCTCGGGAGAACTGTCATCTTTACGGTCTGTACCCTCCCCGCCGGTGACAACAGGAACATGTCCCAACTTCGAAAGTCCTCCTTCATTTGCTCAACTAATCGGGTCAAATTTAATTTATGTAGCTGCTCCCACCCCGCGCCACCTGGATTCTCAAATATCGAAAACTCCCTCCCACCACTTTGAACGGCATTCCCCCCCCCGCCCCCCCCATCCCCTCTCCTGCCCCCTTGTCTGAATCAGAAAGACCTCACTCTTACCCATATTCAATTTATATCCCGAAAACCGGCCAAATTCTCCTAGAATCCGCATAATCTCTCCAATCCCCCCTAACAGGTCAGAAATATACAGGAGTAGGTCATCCACATATGACGAGCCACTGTCCTTTGATGCTCTCAGCCCCATCGCCAACGGCTCTATAGCCAACGCAAATCAGTGGGGAGAGTGGACATCCCTGCCTCGTCCTCCAGTGCAGCCTAAAATATTCTGAGCTGGCATGTTAATAATTTGACAATATTGATTTAAATTTAGGCAGCACGGTGGCGCAGTGGGTTAGCCCTGCTGCTTCGCGGCGCCGAGGTCCCAGGTTCTGGGTCATTGTCCGTGTGGAGTTTGCACGTTCTTCCCGTGTTTGCATGGGTTTCGCCCCCACAACCCAAAAATGTGCAGGCTAGGTGGATTGGCCACACTAACTTGCCCCTTAATTGGAAAAAATGAATTGGGTACTCTAAATTTATACAAAAAAAATATTGATTTAAATTTGACAATGAAACTGTCTTATCAAATATACCTTAGTTTAGAATATATTACATTATGTTCAAGATAGTTATGCAGGTAAATACATTACGCTTTGTACTTCTGAATTATGCAGAAGGTACCAGGTGTGATCTTTGATTTCTGCTGAATTTACTGTACTATTCCCAATATTAGAGAGTGATCTGGGTCATTATCCTTGTGTGAGGAGGATTGTGAAGCCTCTTGTGGGCAAATAGCCAGATAAAGCATTTGACTCACACATGAAGAATAGCTGTTAGGTTCCATAGAATTCCTACAGTGCAGAAGGAGGCCATAAAGCCCATCAAGTCAACACCGACCCTCCGAAAGAGCACTCTACTTTTTTTAAAATTTAGAGTACCCAATTATTTTTTCCAATTAAGGTACAATTTAGTGTGGCCAATCCACCAAACCTGCACATATTATGGGTTGTGGGGAGAAACACATGCATACAAGGAGAGAATGAGCCAACTCCATACAGACAGTCACCCGGGATTGAACCCGGGTCCTCAGCGCAGTAGACAGCAGTGCAAACACTGCACCACCGTGCCTCCCAAGAGCACTCTATTTAGGCTCGACAGCTGCCTTTTGATAATTAAAGTGTGATATATGATAATTGAAGTGTGAGAGGGTCAGATTCCATCTTACCTTTAAGGTAAGCCCATCCCCTGCACCCGCTTCTCGGCTCCTTTCCCCGTCAATTGGCTGCTCCCTCATCCCTGCCAGCAGCCAGCCTGCCCGACAGCTCCCCTGCAGGTAGTTGCCCTTGTGCCACATGTTGGACAAACGTAATCTAACATCTAGTAAAGCCATACTGCTGCAAGTGCTACGATGAACACCCCATGTGTGCTTGCTAACCTGTACATGTGCAAATATATCTTATGAGAATAAGTGGTTGACAATCTTTAGAATTAAATGAATGGAATGGAATGTTGCTGCTCCTTTGAGATTAAACTGCATGTCTTTAATACTTGAAGTTTAAAGAAAAACGTGTGACTACAGTAAGATGAATATTCACTCTTTTTAGGTCAAGAATAAAAAATTAATGGAACTCCTTAGAAGAAAAGTACGTTTGGCTCAGCCATACGCAGGCGTATTTCTTAAAAAAGATGACAAGTAAGTGATGTTTGCGCCCTTGATAGTTTGCACTAACATCAATGTGTTTAGACACTACACCGGTTTCTGGAATATTTAATGGAGAAAACAGCATTGCTAGACATAAGTTCTGTTGAAATTACAGTTCAGGTATCTTGACTCTGAAACTTGCTGGAGTAATGGGAAGAGAACCATGGTGTGGGAATAATTGGATTTCAAAGATTTGGCACAAATATGGTGGGTCAAATGGCCTCTTCCTGTGCTGTATGATTCTAAGATTCTGATGGGGGCTGTAAAAATAGAAAATGGATCATTGTCAGCAATGCAGGAGAATAAACATGTGCACTTAGAAGGTCAGTGTAGTAACTTCTGAGCAGTCATATTACAAGTTGGTCAGCCTTTTGAACAGATAGTTTATCTGATCATAGATTCATAGATATGAAACCTATCTTGAACAAAACACTTTAATGTCTTCAACTAAATTCTATAGACCGTCACTCTTCCTGTTCTATTATTTTCTATTTAACTTAACTTACTGGCTCCTCCTTGAACACAGAATTAATATTAACAGACGTAAGAGTGGCACAGTAATTAGCTCTATATTCTGATTTCAACTGTGTTGGCTCCTCTAAAGGCTCAGTAAGCTAATCCGGTGAATTGAGTAGCCTGGCAGACCAAAATAAACTCATGTTTGTTCCTTGGTCTGTGTTAAATGACTGATCGTAATTGGTGCCGAGTTGCAATAAATGTGTTCAATGCCTTAGATGAGATGGGAGGAAATCAATTAAAGTTTTTCATTCCTGACCCTCATCCAGTGATTCTTGCTGGAAAGTTCTCTATTTATACGATGAGGACAATTGGTTGTGTTGCCGCCTGTAAACCCTCCCCTCACTCTGGCCCTTAGCAATATAGTTGAAAAATTGTTAACACACCATCCAGCTCGCATGAAAATTGGCCCATGGGAATTAATGTGTGACTATCAACGACTTCAGGAAAGGAAGGAAGAAAATAGTAGAAGTAAAAGTTAAGGAAAAATGCTGTTGGCTCAATTGCACTTAATGCCGACTCTGACCCTTGGATTAAATTGACTTGCAAACAGTATTAAAATGAAGAAGTAGCTTTTTAAACGGTGCAGCCAATGGTTTATTTTCAAATTGTCCTGACATTTCTACTATGGCTTTCTTTTGGTCTGAAAGAATAATTTGAAACTGAGAAACCTGTAGCATTACTAAGTGTTGTTTTGATTATTTAAACCCACAGCAATGAATCTGATGCAGTTGCAAGCTTGGGTGAGATTTACCAGATCGGAACATTCGTCCAGATCCATGAGATGCAGGATTTGGGAGACAGATTGCGGATGATTGTAATGGGACACAGGAGGTAAGTTGGACGTCAGATTGAGTTCCTTGATTTCTAACCATATAAAGAATTGAACATGAATTTTTACAATTCTCTTTTACTAACTGAGGTACCATAAACTGTTCTTCCATCCAAGTCAAGTAGTGTGGATTATATTTTGATATATCATTTTCCCCAGTTGAACAATTAAATAAAATTTATATGGAATTGGTCATCATTAATGATAATTACATTCCTGGTTAAATCCAATCTGCGATCGGGCTTACTCAGTAGTTCTGGCGGACTGTAGAATAAGTACAAGGGGTATTAATATGAATTGCATTAGGATCTCTTCAAATACAAAAACATAATGAATTAAAATTTGGGGTAAAAAAAACTAATGGTTGAACTAGATTACCTTTCCTTACCAATCAGTTCCCTTAGCATGATGTCCCTTTTCTGAATGACCTCTTCTGTTCCAAAACCACTTTTGGGTTTATTCCACAATTATTAGAAAAAAGCATTGTTTAAATTTCCTCATTTATTTTGGTCTCTTTAACTTTACAGCTGTGTCCCATAGTCTTGAATTCTCCTGATTCAACCTTCTGATTCAGAGGAAAGTGTATTACCACTGAGCCAAGGTTGTTGCTTTTTAATTGATTGGTTTTAAATTATTGGTTTCATTTTTTCTTGGCTGTATTGAGCCATGGGGGGGGGGGGGGGGGGGGGGGGGGCGCAGCAGTGTTATTGTCAGGGGGGGGCGCGCAGCAGTGTTATTGTCACTGGACTGGTAATCCAGAGACCCAGGGCACGATCTGGGAACCCAGGTTCAAATCCCGCATGGCAGATTATAAAATTTGAATTCAATAAAAATCTGGAATTAAAGGTCTAATGATGACCATGAAACCATTCTCGATTGTCATAAAAACCCTTCTGGTTCACTAATGCCCTTTAGGGAAGAAGATCTGCTGTCCTTATCTGATCTGACCTACTCCAGGTCCACAGCAATGTGATTGACTCTCAAAGGCCTTCTGAAATGCTGGCCCAGCCAGCGATGCTTGCGTCCCATAAAAATGAATTTAAAGAAACACAAGAGTTTTTTGATTTTGTTTCCTAGAATCCAATTAAACAGACAGCTGGAAGTAAATGCAGATGAAACAGTTCCTGCAGAATTTGATCAAAATCAACACAAAGCTCAGAGTAAACAAAAACATGAAAGGATTGATGAAGCAGATGGCCAACTCTCAGAGATGGATATGACAGTCCAGTCACTTGTACCTCCAATGGGTGAACTGCTGATGGTAGAGGTGGAAAATGTCATCCATGAGGACTTTCAGGTCACCGAAGAGGTCAAAGTAAGTTGTAAAAGGGAAACTCAAATCTTCTCAAAATAATTTTAGTATGTTGCATTGTCTTAATACAGGATTCCCATGTTAGTGCTTTCCTTCAGTTAATGATTTATTTAGCAAATAAAGATTTTGGTACAAGGAAATCAACTCTTTCTTACTGCTTCTGAAGTGATAGTGTTTTGCTGTATGTGAATTCGTGATGACAAGCAGCCTCCAGAATTGTGGAAATGCCAGTGAAATCATAACAAGTGTGTTTGGCCATTGAAGGTATTAGAACCAAGCTTTATGTTGTGCTCACCTGACATCTGCAAACATTATTTCTCCAAAAGCACTAATTACAGGAACTCTGATTTTACTTATCTTTCCATTACTAGCCCAGAGAGAATGAGACCTATAATTGCTTCCATGGCTGAGGTCTTCTGCAGAAATATTCTTGCTCTCTGGTTCAATAGTATATTCTTCTATAATCTACATAGAAGCATTTAAATTGTAAAGTGCAACATCTTGTTTAAGTGTATAAATCACATTTTAGTTGTTTAATTCTTTTACAATATGAAATAACAAATCTCAACGAACAAACATTACATAATGTGTGACTTACCTTAACAGGCACTTACAGCTGAAATTGTGAAAACAATACGTGACATCATTGCTCTGAATCCACTTTATAGGTAAGTGTTTGAACATTTGTGCTCAATCAGATAATGGCATAATTTTCAATTTCCTGTCCATGCCTTTACAAGAATTTTTTTAAAGTTTAACCTAGATGAAATAGGGAGATAAAGTCTCCACAGTCCCAGATAACCAAAGGCTGCTTTCCCATTTTGAGGGGGAGAGCTGACTGGTGGTGATTTAACCTGAGGATCACCACACCTCAAATGAGGAGCAAGCTTGAGAAGATGGGCCTTCATGAATAGCCTCAGCCAGTATGGCAATTGAACCCATGCTGCTGGCCTTGCTCTGCATCATGAACCAGCTGTCAAAACTAAACTGGCCCTGGTTTACGTGAAATATGCGTTCCAGGACTCCACTATCATTTCAAAAAGAGGAGTTAAGTTGAAAAGTCGTGATTAGGTGAAGCCATGTTTGGGATTTAAAATCCGATAGTTTGTAGGGAGAAAGAAAGACTGGGAGGTGAGGACTTCAGCAATTTTAAGATCCTATGAGAGAATGAGTTAAAGTTGTAGAGTCCAACAAAAAAAGTGTAGAACAATGTATATGGAGCATAAAAGAACCAAGGAGAAATGTCAACCTCTGCAAAAATTGTGTATTTTATATATCATAGATTTTTAAAATTTAATTTTGACAGTGAAGTCCTTTTAATTATTTCAATCCATGCCATTGATAAATATACCAAGCCAGGCTTTGCGGTAATAATGACAGCAAAACTGCCAGCATCCGCTGTGATTACTTCTCTGAAACAGACAGCAACCGAGCAAATGCTCGGTTAAACGTGGAAATCCAGAAGTTGCGGTCAGTGATTCTACACTTGTGTGTTGTTGAAGTACCCCCTGACTATAATCAAGGTAATTGCTGCTTACTCTGCTTGATGATGGCACTGTGCTCCTGGAAATCCCCTCAACTTGGTGCCAGATTCAAACTAAGATCGGGAAAGGAAAAATCTATTACACAGAGATCACCCAACCTTTGTAGCTGGCTTTTGAGGTCAGCGGTGAGTGCTGTTGTTTGCCACTAACTGAAATCCTGGCTATTTTGATGAGTGAGATGAGGTCAATAGAACTGTTGGCTCCTATGCTGCTAATAGTGGAAATGATTCTCCAGTGAGACATTGTATGTGTTATGAGCTACTGTCACTGTTATTGTTGTGAATAGTCATGATCAGTTGCTTCATTGCAAACATTGGTGCGCCTTCTCCAGAATTTGTTAGAACATTCATGCTTTTTAATTTGCAGTCACCTTTTGAATGAAAATAAATGTTGATTTCTATACCTTTTTTATCCCCAGAGAGTCGGTGCTTCAGATGATGCAGGCTGGACAGAGGGTGGTGGACAACCCAATTTATTTGAGTGACATGGGAGCAGCGCTCACAGGTGCAGAATCACATGAGCTGCAGGAAGTGCTGGAGGAGACCAACGTAAGATGTCAATTCAGGTTCAGATAGAAATATTATCTCCAGGTTTCCCATTTTCCTCGTTATTTTATCGTTGTATGTAAGGAATTGATCAAACTTAAACAGGAGCACTCTGCCTGCTCCTATATCAATGCTCTTAATAGTGGCAAACGGAGCAGCAAAGGTGATTTCAGGTATCGGGAATTTCAATTATTTGAAGAAGTCACATTGTACGTTCATTCTCGGAATGTGGATGTTGCTGGCAAGATCTGCATTTATTACCTGTTCCTCATTGACCAGAGAAGATGATGATGGGCCTCTGCCTTGAACCACCATAATGATTTGATGCAAAGGCACAGCTTGTCATTCCATTTCTGGCAGCTGTTAAGATAAGATGATTACATGCAGGGTACGGGGAAAAGGCAGGGGAATGGCACCAAGTCATGATGCTTGTTTGGAGAGCCGGTGCAGACACGATGGGCCAAATGGCGGCCTCCTGCACTGTAACAGTTCTGTGATTCTATACGATTCAACTGCATTGTTCAAGCGGGGCCTTCGCATACATCTTCTCCTCCTACCCAAAATGAGCTTGAAAAGTCACATTCGGCGTCATGTGACTATGGCACTAAGGACCTGGGTTTGAATCCCGGCCCTGCATCATTGTCTGTGTGGAGTTTGCACATTCTCCCCATGTCTGCGTGGGTTTCACCCCCACAACCCAAAGATATGCAGGTTGGGTGGATTGGCCATGCTAAATTGCCCTTTTAATTGGAAAAAAAAATCATTGGGTACTCTAAATTTATATTTTTTTAAAAGCCACATTCGTTTTAACTCCCAAAACAAATTTCACTTGCATCACTTTATGGGCCAGGGCTTGGAAACAACGTGCATTATGAAGCTCACCTGACCTATAACTTTTATGTTGAATTTGGCTAGGATGAGCACAAGAGCCTTCGCTTCAGGTGTGATTCATCAGACTTCCTAGGTGCTTTTATCAAAACAAAGTTTATTATAAGAATGTAGTTAACATATATAAAACACTTAGCAAAAATTTGTTATCAATTACAAACATGAAAAAACACAACAGCCACAGTAATCTATGTATGTAACTCTTAATGCATCCCCCTTAGCTGTTCCAATCCAATACAAAATCCAATAAAATCAAAACCACTTTCAAGGACATGGCCCAGCACACTGTAACCTCACTTGAATGGGACTGGTTCTTTCCCTGAGATTCTGGTCCAGTTTCCAACCTGCAGATTCAAAGCTCCTTCCGGAAAGCAACTCCAGCTTTAAGGTTATCAAGGCAGTTTCCACACCCAATGTGCTTTCAGTTCACGGGAACAGTTTTAAAAGAAAACAGGGAAACTTCCTGCCGCTTAACACAGTGCTTCTTCTTCTGCAGTCCAAACGAACAAAACAAAAAATGAAACCAAAACACTGAACCCACTCTCACCTGAAAGCCACAGCCCAGCCCACCGGTAAATAACATCACTGAAGCTATGCTACAAGACATGTGGTAAAACAAAGCCTTTCTTAAAGGGACACTCACATGACATCACTTAATCTTGTTTCTTCAAGGTAGGAAAAAAACTGCACAACTTCTACATTTAAAACCTGATCTACTGCATCTTACTTTCTGATTCAGTCCAAGAACTCTAGTTTAGTCTCTCGTTTTAACATCCTCCCTGACTGCCCATGTATCCTTTTGCCCCTTTTGCGGACTGCAATGCTGACCAGTTCCTTGATACTAATTGCCCTATGGGCTTGAACTGACTAGTTTTCTTCTTCCACTCCAAAACTCTCTTTTCCTCCTGTCCTCTTTGTGGTTTAAGCTTAAAGGCCTCTTGATTTCAAGATGAATGTGGGCCTCCCTGGCTAATAGTCCTAGGAGGAGACTGTTACCCTCATTGTAATCAGTTGTGAATTTCACACATTAGCTCATCTGGCTTCAATGCATGTATTCAGATTTTGCAGCCTGTAGCTGTTTCCTTATCCCTGTGTTTAGAAATGTAGCACCTCAAAATAACTCAGCCGTAAAATAAAATAAATCAAAATTACTGGAAGTATAGAATACGAGAGAGATTATTCAGCACATCAAGTTTGCACTGACTCTTTTGAAGAACAGTCTAGTTAGTCCAACTCCCCTGTCCTTTACCCATATTCCTGCAATATTTAATTCCTTGATATCTATTTGCTTCCTCTTTGAACGCTACTGTGAATTTTTATCAAGCAGTGCATTCCAAATCCTATCCATGCATAAAAAAAGCTTTTTCTCATGGCACCTCTCGTTCTTTAGCAACGTCTCTTTATTTAGTTTTATCTGAACCCTGTATGATTTTATACACCTCTATCAAATCTCTTTCACTGCTCAAAGGAGCACGACCCAAGCTTCACTAGTCTACCCATATAATGGTGATCCCTCGTCCTTGAGGCAGTTCAAAATTTGACAACTTCCTTTGTGGGCTTCCTATCATTTACATTTCATAAATTTTCAATTTATTCAAAACTGCTCAACTATCCTGGTTTTTCATTGATTCGCTTTCTTCCTTCTCCACAATTCCCTGACACCCTCCTCATGTCCTTCTCTACAAATCATAGAATCAACAGTGCAGAAGGAGGCCTTTCGGCCCATCGAGTCTGCACCGGCCATTGGAAAGAGCACCCCACCTAAGCCCACACCTCCGCCCCATCCCTTCATGTTCTTGCATCACCAATGAAATCCTCTCCACCTTGTGTTCATTCTTGCACTCTTCAGTCATTCACATCTTCCTCCTCCATCCTCGCCCCAATCCCCAACATTGGATGGCAGAGTCTTTGTCTTAGCTGTCTTAGCTCTGCTTTCTGGACTTCCCTCCTAAACCTCTGCTCCTCTCCATTTGTCTTTTCATCTTTTAAAACTGTCTCAAAATAAATTTTCTGAAGCAAGCTTTCAATAATTGTCTTGACATTCTTACCATGTTTGTCCATTTTTCAAAATTCAACACCTTCTTCTTACACGGTATAAAATTGTTGTTTCCCCCAACATTGGTATTTTTGTAATTGTCCTGATGAGTGGAATATGAAAAGCTTTGACAAAATGTATTTTTTCAGCAATACTCAAGTTCTGTACTACCAAGCAGCTATTTTTAATTTTTTTTCCTTTGCCTGCCCCACACACGAGTAAAGCCTTGTTTAAAGGCAAGTTATGGAATAATTAAATGATCTGCAGATACAGACCTAATAGTTTGATTGGAGATGTGTTACAGAAAACTTGCAAACGAATAACCTGGTCGGGTATGTTTTTGTTTTTTTAGATTCCAAATCGACTTTACAAGGCACTCTCTCTGTTAAAAAAAGAGTTTGAATTGAGCAAACTGCAACAACGTCTTGGACGAGAGGTAACTGGACATTTCATTTATTTTATTTATTTGTGCTTTTGTTGCCTTGTTCCCCTGCTTTCTAATCTTCTGAAGATCCTGCCTTTTATCGGGTTACTATTAGAGTTGATCCTTACCTTTTTGAGTGTAGAGAAAAGGGACCCTGGCTTCACTTGTACGATTTTTTGAGCTTCAAGCCAAATGTAGCATCTACTATGGTTCAAATTAACTAATCCAGAATGGACCTGGAACATGTGACCCTCCTGGTATTTACACACATGTCTGCCAGGGACTTTTGATGTGATTCTTCAACAAAACTTAGTAATATTTTAGATTGGGTTTTCATTTAAAATACAAGTTCTGACTAAAAGTGTCCCCTTAATATCTGCTATTATTGTATTGGTGAATTACAAAGTTGAACCTTGTGTGAAGCTCAGTGACTGTGTTCATAATTCTTAGGTAGAAGAGAAAATCAAGCAGACCCATCGTAAGTACTTGCTCCAGGAGCAGCTAAAGATTATTAAGAAAGAGCTGGGGCTGGAGAAGGAAGATAAAGATGCCATTGAGGAGAAGTTTCGGGAGCGACTGAAGGAATTGATTGTTCCAAAGCATGTCATGGAGGTCATTGATGAAGAGCTGAACAAACTCAACTTGCTCGATAATCATTCTTCTGAGTTCAAGTGAGAATACTGGAGTTTTACAAAATAGCTTTTCCAGGATCAAATATCTCATGGTGTTTTTAAGAGTGAAACAAAGTTTCTTGAGTTCTAAATTACTTGTAGGCATGAAAAATGCATAGCTTGAAGTTTAAATTGCTTGTGTATGAACTGGGTTACGGGCTGTTAAAGGGTTGAAGTGTAGCTGGGGGGAAAAGTCACATTGGTTTGAAATATTGAGCATGTGCCCATGAGAGTAAACTTTGAAACTGGCGGGCAAGTTGGTACAAAGAGCACTTTTAAAAGAATGCATATGATGAGTGCAGTGAAAAGATCATAAACGTTTCAAAGTATCATAAGAATTGAGGAGGGATATTCGGTGATGTATTAATTCAATATGATTCATGAGAGTTTGTCATGATTTGGGATTTAGATCTATTTTTCCCATAGAAGTACCTGGGTATAATTTAACTTAAGAGCTATATTTATATTAAAATGGTACTATTAAATTACTCCAAATGCTGAGGAGAGGTATATTGAAGTCAGATGAACCAATTTGTAAAATGAGACTTCTTGCATATAACTTCAACTTGGGTCAAAAGAGGACATTTATACCTTCCAATAAATTATCCAGACCCAAAGTCAGCATAATATATTCATTAGAGAAAGGTGGTGTAGTGCCAGAAAACTAACAGCTAGCTAATCTCCCAAGAAGGGAGATATTTCCATGTTGTTGTTTTTACTTTTGTTTATTTGTGCCTTTAAAAATATTTTACTTTTTTTTTGTTTTATGTCCCTTGATAATTTAGTTTCACAATTCCTCTTGCCCCTTTTTACTTCTCTTTATCTGTTTGTATTCTCCCTTGTCAAGTCCTCACCTTCTAGGCATTTTACCCTCACTTATTTTCCGTATTCATCCATGATAACTGTGTTCAGTTCGTTCTTGTTTTTTTTTAGTGACATATAATTTTCTTGGACTTTGAACACCAGCCTTAAATGTCTTCCTTTGCTGTACCACAGTATTGTTTTGCTAATATTGTTAATTTTATTTTGCTATTTTATATTCTCATCCCCATTAAAATTGTTTTTTTCTTTAGTCTATTCCTCTGGTATTTGACATACTAGTCTTTCTCAATTATTATCTTGAAGTGTATAATATGTTGGTTGTCATTTGCTCATTCCCCTATTCCTTTTATCTTCTCTGGCTCATTCAACTTTACGAAAACCATCCCTCTCTTATTAAGCTTCTTCCATTTTGATTTGGAAAGGAGTTTTGTACTAATTGTTGGAACTCCATTCCCTTATCCCTTTTACCTACCTATTCTGGCAAATTAATATCAGGGTAGTTGAAATTTCCAATGCTTATTCGATGTTTCTTACTGATTTCCTTAAATTATTTGTTTCTTTCTCCCAGTGGCTTTGATCTGTGCACTATCCCTATTGGTGTAGCTAATCCTTTAATTTTTACCTCTATCCCTAATAATTAATATTCCTGTGTTGCTGGTAGCAACATCACTATTTTTCTACTGCCGTTGTTATCCCTAATAAATGCAAATATTTCCCCTCCCTTTTTCCCTATCTATCTTTCCGAAATACTTTGTATGCTGCAATGTTTCATTCCCAACTCTTGAGTTTACTGTAGCCAGGCCTCAATAATCCCTACTTTTAAAAAAATGTATTTTTATTCCACGAATTTTTACAATTTGCAACAATCCCCTAATCCACCAAGCCCCCCCCCCCCCCCCACCCAAGGCAATCAACGGTAACCAACGCCCCAAAGTGCAAAATAAACAAACCCCAACAATTGTAGAACCTTAGAGCAAATTTCACTTTTTCCAGGGTCAGAATCTCCCAACAGGTCCCCACCCCGTCCCCCCTCATTCCGAGGCACAGGATGGAGAAGCTAGCCTCCGCGCCAACAAGACCCACCTGCGACCAATCAGCAAGGCAAAAGCTAAAACATCTGCCCCCACACCCGCCTGCAGCTCTGGCCGGTCCGACACCCCAAATATGGTTTCATGGGGACCATCACATGTAGAACCCTTGAATGGTGCTGAATACTGTAGTCTAAAACCTTTCCAGCTTTGGGCAGAACCAAAACACATTCTGCTCTCCTACCACCCCTCTCCCCAATCCTTGGGTAGTGGTCTAAGCCAGCTGCATTACCCTTGGTGCAGTTTTTCTATTTGTCCACCAGGTAACCAGTACATATAACCTGTTGGACTGGACTAGTGTCTCTGGGAGCTCCTCCTCAACCTCTCCCTAAGACTGCTGTACTGCTTTACTATACTGCTTCTTAACAGCCATACACTCCTTTTCCTGGACCTGTGCTTTTCCCTGGGCTGTGACTGTTCTGGATAAAACAATGCAGAAGTCCCTTAGCTTTTGGAATTTCTCTAACTCGCAATCTAGCTCAGTGACTCTAAGCCGGAGTGACTGAAGGGTCGGGTGTAGGAATCTGAGGCAGTCTTACTGTCCACAAATTCCCACATACTACCGTCTGGGCACGTAACCTTCCCTTCCATCTCTACTCTTTTATAATCTATTTGTCTAATGATGGCCTGAATTACATTCATTAAATAAATATTTATTCATTTTTTAAATGAATGTTCATATGTTAATTAGTTTATCTATGTTTTAATCTAACAATTTACCATTTCATAAAATCCTAGAATCCCTACAGTGCAGAAGGAGGCCATTCGACCCATCAAGTCTGCACTGACCCTTCGAAGGAGCACCCCACCCACCCTACCCGTTATCTATTAATCTAATAATGGCCTTAATTACGTTAATTAAATAAATATTCATTTTTAAACTATATATTAGTTTATCTATGTTTTAATCTAACAACTTCCCATTTCATAGAATCCCTACAGTGCAGAAGGAGGCCAATCAGCCCATAAAGTCTGCACTGACCCTCCGAAGGAGCACCCCACCCACCATATTCCTGTGACCCCCACCTAACTTTTGGACACTAGGAGCAATTTACTGTGCCAATCCACGTAACCTGCACATCTTTGGACTGTGGGAGGAAACCGGAGCACTGAGGGAACCCACGCAGACACTGGGAGAAAGTACAAACTCCACACAGACAGTAACCCAAAGCTGGAATCAAGCGTAGATCTCTGAAGCTGTGAGGCAGCAGTGCGAACCACTTTTGTGGTTTAAACAACTACCGTGGCTTAAAGAGTCAAATGTAATGTTGTGATACTCACCAACCAATCTCCTACTTACTGTCTTCTAACATCTGATTTTTTTTTCTTGTTGGTTTTCCTCTGTCACTACTTTTTATCCTGCCTCTCATCTTGGGTCTGTCTGGCCACTATCTTTTCAGTTTTACATTTCAGATTGTCAGTTTTTTGCAGTTTCTGCTGAGGAACAAAATTGATAATAAATTACTACCTGTTGTGGAAAAGTTGTCCTGGAATTTACATGTACATGCCTGTTCAAATCAAAAATCAAATCAGCTACCATAATCTAAGCCTAATTAACTCTGGGCTTCTTATTTACAGCAGGTAAAGAAACAGGGCAACCTGTGCAGAATGTGAATGTTCTAATTTCTCGCTGGTGGGGATCTTAATTCCAGTGAAGTGACCCTTTAATGAGCATGCATGGTGTGCTACTGCATGCAAAAGGACATTGATAGTTGGGAAACAAATTTTTAGCCACATGCCAAAGTACGTTTCCCACTCAACAAACTTTCTGCTGCTGACGGGCTTGGAAGAACCTGCCCATTGGGTTGCTAGACTAGTTTTCTTCTGCTCTTGGTGACTTTTGTTTTTGCTTCACCTACTTTAGCGTGACTCGAAATTACTTGGACTGGCTGACAACAATGCCTTGGGGAAAATGCAGTGAAGAAAACATGGATCTGAAACGAGCCAATGAGGTGCTGGAGGAGGATCATTATGGCATGGAGGAGGTCAAAAAACGCATCCTGGTATGAGTTGACTAATCGTCAGCACTATACATATTTAATGGTTAATGATCTGTACCCTTCTAGCGTACAGTTTGAACCCCATGCTCACTTCATCTAGAAACAGTGTGGAGTAGACAACCTACTCCCCTGGAGAGGGATAATTGGATAAATTGCCCCAGATTTTTCTTCCTATTTGGAAGATACTGAGGCCTATTACAGACCCAGGCTTGGCTGCGATTGGACTTGAGCTCTGGATGTTCTGAACATGTTGACTCAGGGGTTAGGTGCAACAAGATTACATCTTCTGCTGGAGTGAGAGTTCCATTCAGGTACCACCGTACTCTTGCTGCCTGCTTTAAACTGGTGAGGAGAAAATCTGCCTGTGTGTCAGAGCTCTTCCACCTACATTACAGTGCATTTAGAACATTGTCCAGCACTTAAATTAACTCGATGGGTTCAAAAGATGTTCCTGATGCTTTGCTTTGTTATTGGAACGGTGTAGTACCACATCTAAAATGGTTTGAGTGCCTTCTCCAGGGTATCTCGCCACTTCTGTCCTGAGACAGGTCTGGGTTTTGATGCCCGATTTATAGTGCAGTTCATATTAATGCTAAACTTACTTAGGATATACAACACAGAAATAGGCCATTTGGCACCATCAGTTCATGCCTGTGTTTATGCTCCACTTAAAACCCCCTTCCATCCTTCATGGTTAAACTCTATCTGTATAATTTGCTATTCTCTTTGCCCTCTCGCTTATCTAGTTTTCCCTAATTGTATCCCTGTTCCTATGATTGTTAGTCTCAAATAATCTCCATTCTTTAGGTAAAGAATTTTTTTCTGAATTCTCTTATTTGATTTCTTTTTAAGAAAAGCTTTTATTGGAGTATCATCATGGAACCCCTGTTAGGTGGGGTAAATCTGTAAACCTGCATTTGTGATGTACACCGTTCTGTGTTTCCAGGAATTTATTGCAGTTAGCCAACTGCGTGGTACAACTCAAGGGAAGATTCTATGCTTCTATGGCCCACCTGGAGTTGGCAAGACTAGCATTGCTCGATCTATAGCAAGAGCATTAAACCGAGAATATTTCCGGTTCAGTGTTGGAGGAATGACTGATGTAGCAGAAATCAAGGGTCACAGGTATTGTAATCATCTGATTGCATTTAAACATGTCACTACTGTACTGCGAGTACTTGCAGCTGATGGTAACTATAGAAATAGCTTGTGATGTACAGGTGTTGAATTAATATTGAAATAAATATAATCCGCCAGGTCATTGTCTGTGTGGAGTTTGCACATTCTCCCTGTCTCTGCATGAGTCTCATCCCCTCAACCCAAAGATGTGCAGATTAAGTGGATTGGCCATGCTAAATTGCTCCTTAATTGGAAAAAAAATAATTGGGTGCTCTAAATTTATATTTAAAAAATGAAATAAATATAATTCTAGTTGAAGCTTTTTATTAAATGTACAAATTAATAATCATCCAGCCAAAAAATATGGATTTTGTGACTCCTCTTTTCTGTCAGTTTTTTACCAGCTGCATTTAATTGTCCACACTTACTGATCAGAATTTCGAATCCCGGTTGATTTTTTTTCTTCTCTGCTTCCATCCCACCTTTGGCTGTGCACTGATTGCAATAGTACAGCTGGTTGCTGTTTCACTGGCGCTCATCATATGTAAAATATTTCTTCAGAATGTTTCACCCGTGATATTGATCTTTTTAAAAAGATTTCCTGCAGATGGCGCTACTTGTTGATTGTTGTCAACCATGATCCACTAGGGACTTGGTGACACTAATGATATATTACAATAATCACCATTATGATGCTGTGAAGGGACTATCTTAAGAGGAATGAAGTCTATGTAAATAGTGCTGTATGCTAGAAGTGCTAAATTAATGCTGTCTCGAAGCCCTCTGCTGGACCCCTCAATTCAAACTTAATCTTTTCCAGCTGGAGAAAACTGTGAATGTCCCTCAGCCAGGCCACCACCCCGGTGGCGTTGTTGACCACCATTCCAACACAATCCTTCACCAGGCAACTAGAGAGGCGAAGGCCGCAATGTCTACCTTCCTCCCCTCCCATCAAGTCTGGCATTTCTGATATCCCAAAAATCGTTACCATTGGATCCGACCTGGCCTCTACCCCCACTATCTTTGATAATGTCTCAAACACCCCTTCCCAGTACACCTCTAACTTCTCACAGCCCCAGAACATATGCGTGTGATTTGCTGGTCCTTGCCTACACTTCTCCCACACGTCGTCCACCCGCTGGAAGAACCCACTCATCCTCACCCGAGTCACATGCACCCTTAGCACCACCTTAACTTGAATCAAACTCATCCTCGCAAACGAGGTTGAATTCACCCTACGCATCGCCTAACTCCACACTCCCCACCATCCACCCATCCCATTTCTCTTTAATCCTCACCACGTGCGCTTCCCCCATGCCCCCAGCCATCCGTATATATCCTAATCCGACCTTCCACTTCCACATCCAGGAAAAGCAATCGCTCCAATAAGATATACTCTGGCAGCTTGGGAAACCCTCTCCATTCCTTCCGCGCAGAGTCCCTCACTTGCATGTACCTGAATTCACTTCCCCTCGGAGGCTCCACACTCTCCCACAGCTCTTCCAGACTTGCAAACCTTGCCTCCAGATATAAATCCCTCAGGAACTCCACCTCTTATACATACCATCCGTCTGCCCCACCTTGAACCCATGGACCCCACACAGCAGTGTTAGCACCGACATCCCTTCCACCCTTCCATCCTAAAGTGTATCCTCAACTGGTTCCACACCCTAATCGTGCACTGTACCACTGGGCTCTCTGTGTACCTCCTCGTTGCCAGCGGAAGTGCCGCTGTCACAATGGCCCTCAGGCTAGACCCCCTATAGGACTCCGCTGCCATTCTAGCCCCTCTCCTTCCCACCACCACCTCACCTTCTCTGCATTTGCTGCCCAATAGTAGTGCAACAGATTTGGTAACACGAACCACACTTTCTGCCTCTGTAGCAGGGCCCTCTTCATACTAGGTACCTTCCCTTCCCATATTAACTCCAAAATCGTTGCATCCCGTTTCTGGGAAAAGGCCTTCAGAATGAAGATCAGGAGGGTCAGGAATACAAACAGGAACCTTTGGCAGAACATTCGATTTTACCATCTGGACCCTCCCGGTGTCAGGTGTAATGTATCCCATCTCCTAAAGTCCTCCCTAACCTCCTGTGCCAACTTTGTTAGGTTCCATTTGTGCATTGTCGCCCACTTCCCTGTCACCTGAGCACCCCAAATACCTAAACGTGTCCCTGGTGATCCTAAATGGCAACGCCCCCAGACTGGCTCCACAACCTGCCGCATTCAGTGGAAACACCTCACTCTTTCCTTCATTCAGCTTATAGCCTGAGAAGGCCCCATACCTCTCCAGAAAGTCCATAATTCTCCCTATACTCTCCAATGGGTCCGATACAAAGGCAGCAGGTCATTTGCATACAGCGACACCAGGTGTTCCCTACTCCCCCTGCTACTCTACTGACGCCCTAAGGGCCATCGCCAAGGGCTCTTATCACCAACACGAACAACAGAGGTGATGGCGGCACTCCTGCCTCGTTCCCCTGTGCAACCCAAAGTTCCGTGAACTCATCACGTCTGTCCATACACTCGCCACTGGAGCCACCTGCAGCAGACCTCATGCCACAAACCTCGGCCCAAATCCAAACCTGCCCAAAACCTCAAATAGGTACACCACCGGCCTTCCCCGACTTCATCCCTTTTATGCTATCCATCACCTCTCTGAGCCCTAGCGTCTCCTCCGGTGCCTGCCTCTTCTCCTCATCCAGCCTTGGGAATTCCAGCTCATACAAAAACTGCCTCATATCCCCTGCCTCATCACCCGGAATGGCCCTATATAACTTCTCATAGTACTCCCTGAACGCATCGTTAATCTTCCCCGGCTCCGACACTACCGCCCCCTTCCCTGTCCATACCCTCCGAATTTCTCTAGACGGCCTGCCTCTGTAGCTGATGGGCTAGCATATGGCCATATTCATACTGCGCCCCTTCTCCCTCCGTAGCTGCCCCACTATCTTCCCCATCGTCAACCTATTGAACTACCCGTGTAACTTCTTTCTCTTCGCCAACCCCTCCTTGATGGGGGCACTTGAATATTTCCAGTCCATCTTGACTATCTCGCCCAACATACTCCACCCTCCTTCTCCTATTTCTGTGCACCTTGAATGAGATAACCTCCCCACAAATCAACGCCTCACAAAATATTACCGACACCTCCCCATTCTGATTCAACTCCACAGAACCTCTTGATCACCGACTGCACCTTCTCACAGAACACCTTGTCTACCAAAAGCCCCGAGTCTAACCTCCATCCCGGCCTTTGCTCCTGTCTCAAGCTAAGTCTAAACTCCAGCCATTGTGGGGCATAGTCTGAAATCACGATTACCACATACACAGCCCCTACCATCCCCGCCAACACAACACCGTTTGGCTCACTACAGAAAAAGTCAATTCAGGAGTATACCTTGTACACGTGCGAGAAGGAGGAGTACTCTCTCTCCCCCGGATTGCTAAACCTCTGTGGATCCACCATTCCCATCCTTTCCATAAACCCTCCCAGCTCCTTTGCCATCCTCAACCTTCCCATTGACCTAGGGCTCGATCTGTAACCCTTGGTTCCAGCAAGTAATTAAAATCACCTCCCATAATCAACTGATGCATTTCCAGGTCTGAAATCGCTCCCTGCAACCCCTTCAGAAACCCCACATAGTCCTAATTTAGCCCATAGACATTCATTAACACCACCAGTGTCCCCTTCAACACCCTGCTCACTATCACGTGACTCCTCCCCCCGGTCCCACACTTCCTTGGCATCCTCAAACCCCATCCTTTTGCTCAGCAGGATGGCCAACCTGCTGCGACTTTGAATCAAACCCTGAGTGAAATACCTGACCCATCCATCCCTTTAATGCATTTATTTTATGTGTCTGTTCAAGCTACCTTGCTTTGAGTAAAGTATTCCAGAAAAGCTTTTCTGAACACTTGTATCATTGAGCAATGCCACAGGTTAAGAATGTGTACAGTATATAAAATGAAAGAGAATGCTGGAAAGTTCTGATGGTAAGTAATCTCAGAAAAATTAATAATGCTGGAAAGAACCTTGTCTGGTTAAAAAGTGTCTATAAGACCATAAGACATAGGAGTGGAAGTAAGGCCATTCGGCCCATCGAGTCCACTCCACCATTCAATCATGGCTGATTTCAACTCCATTTACCCGCTCTCTCTCCATAGCCCTTAATTCCTTGAGAAATCAAAAATCTAAATGTTGTCTTGCCAAGGGCTGCTGAGGCGATATTACTTGTTTGCGATAAGTAGCTTCTGAAGTAAACAATTACAGCTGTTTAGGTGAAAAGACTGTTTGCAAAGATTCAGGATCATACGTCATGAGGTGGTGAATACCTTTTTTGGTATGGGCAAAATATGATGTATAAAGGAACAGGGGCTTTCAACAAGTCTTTAAAGGACTTGCAAGATTGAACCTGAAACTGAAAGTTATTCTTTATATACATTAATCACCTACACAGGATACCAAATAGCCTGTTCAGTATACTCCAAAACAAATGTTTTGTTTTACTTTCTGTTGTGAGCTATGGAAGGAAGGAGGATTAAAATTGGAATGTTTACATTTGAGGACAGACTAACTAATGTTGCTGGATCTCCCAGAATCCAGTTGTAGAGGTTAAGATGACAACCCAAGAGTAATGCATGTGTATTGTCTCTCTTGGTGTTCCTGCTTCATCGTGTTTTGGAAGATTTGCCTCATAGTGAAATGAAGATGAGGACATGTCAATGTAGGTGGCATTGTAAAGCCTTTAATACTGATGGAATTTTTTTTTTTTAAATTGTCAAATTAAGTGTACCAGTTTGCCTACATCAATATACAATTAAGTATTTTGTATTAATGTGCAGAGAATGGACTTTTTTTTTGTTGAAGTATTGACCTTTTGTTAACGGGTCTTGTTTTAATTTACGATTTATCTATAGCAATAGCTCAAAGAATTTGGGCTGGTTTAGCACAGGGCTAAATCGCTGGCTTTGAAAGCAGGCCAGCAGCACGGTTCAATTCCCATACCAGCCTCCCCGAACAGGCGCCGGAATGTGGCGACTAGGGGCTTTTCACAATAACTTCATTTGAAGCTTACTTGTGACAAGCGATTTTTCATTTCAAGTATAGTCCTAACAATTTTAGTAGATTAACAGATTAGTACTGTGGATTTTGAAATGGTCCTGTTGCGAAGATTAGCATCATAAAGAACAAAGGGAAAATCAGAGATGGGAAAAGACTGTCTCATTGAATCTGACCTTGTCAGTATGTGAACTCACCCATTTGTCAATACCTATCACTGCAAACGAATATAAGAAAGACCATTATCTTAGCCCACCATTCTTTTTGTGAGACCTGGGGCGAAATTCTCCATTATCGGCGGAAAGTCCGCCGATCGGCGCAAAAAACGGCGCAAATCCCACTTGCGTCACGTCATAAAAATGGGCCGATATTCTGCGGCCCGAAATGGGCTAGCAGCGACGTAACGGGATCCGCGCTTGCGCAGTGGTTCACGCCGTGCAGCGTCATACGCGCTGCACGGCGTGACGGCTCATAAGGCAGCTCCCCCCCACCCGACCGGAACAGCCGACCGCAACACCCGACTTGATGGCTGGCCGTCGCTCAGCCCCGAGGGTCGAGTCACGCGATGTGGAGGCGCTCCTGGACGCGGTGGAGCAGAGGAGGGACGCCCTGTATCCCGGGCACAGCCGCAGAGTTGCCCCACGCCACAGCCGGCGTCTGTGGAGGGAGGTGGCAGAGGCCGTCACCGCTGTGGCCCTAACACCACGGACAGGCACCCAGTGCCACAAGAAGGTGAACGACCTCGTCAGAGCAGGCAGGGTGAGCCTCCCCCATATCCCCCCTCCCCCAAATCCCCCCCTCCCCCATATCCCCCCTCCCCCATATCCCCCCTCCCCCATATCCCCCCTCCCCCATATTCCCCCCTCCCCCATATCCCCCCCTCCCCCATATCCCCCCCTCCCCCATATCCCCCCCCTCCCCCATATCCCCCCTCCCCCATATCCCCCCCTCCCCCATATCCCCCCTCCCCCATATCCCCCATATTCCCCCATCCCCCATATCCCCCCTCCCCCATATCCCCCCCTCCCCCATATCCCCCCTCCCCCATATCCCCCCCTCCCCCATATCCCCCCTCCCCCATATCCCCCCTCCCCCATATCCCCCCTCCCCCATATCCCCCCTCCCCCATATCCCCCCTCCCCATATCCCCCCTCCCCATATCCCCCCTCCCCCATATCCCCCCCTCCCCCATATCCCCCCCTCCCCCATATTCCCCCCTCCCCCATATTCCCCCCTCCCCCATATTCCCCCCTCCCCCATATCCCCCCTCCCCCATATCCCCCCTCCCCCATATCCCCCATATTCCCCCCTCCCCCATATCCCCCATATTCCCCCATATCCCCCCTCCCCCATATCCCCCCTCCCCCATATCCCCAAGTGAATCCAGCCCTAACCTTAACCTCTGCAATGCACGCGCAACCGATGGCGTGCATTCATATACCTGCCTAACACTGTTGCCTTTTACCCCCCCCCCCCCAGGAGAAGCGCGCACACAACAATAGGGAGCATGTGAGGACTGGAGGAGGGCCCGCTGATGAGAGGCCACTGACCGTACACGAGGAAAGGGCCCTGGAACTGGCTGGCGGACCTGAGGACCGGGAGGTTGCTGATGCAGAGGTCGGGGCCCCACGAGCAAGTGAGCCACCAACAGCCCGTCCCCATATCCCCCCTCCCCTATATCCCCCTCCCCCGTATCACCTGATCACTGCCTGATGTCTAACCATGCATCCCCGCAGATGCAGACCGCCCGCAGGATGCCCCTCGGAGACCACAGGAGACGGAGAGACCCGCACCCTCCAGCATGCGACGCCCGCAGGATGCCCCTCGGAGACCACAGGAGACGGAGAGACCCGCACCCTCCAGCATGCGACGCCCGCAGAATGCCCCTCGGAGACCACAGGAGATGGAGAGACCCGCACCCTCCAGCATGCGACGCCCGCAGGATGCCCCTCGGAGACCACGGGAGACGGAGAGACCCGCACCCTCCAGCATGCGACGCCCGCAGGATGCCCCTCGGAGACCACGGGAGACGGAGAGACCCGCACCCTCCAGCATGCGACGCCCGCAGGATGCCCCTCGGAGACCACGGGAGACGGAGAGACCCGAACCCTCCAGCATGCGACGCCCGCAGGATGCCCCTCGGAGACCACGGGAGACGGAGAGACCCGGACCCTCCAGCATGCGACGCCCGCAGGATGCCCCTCGCACACCACGGGAGACGGAGAGACCTGGAGCAACAGGGAGACGACACCCCCGTCACGTGCGGGAGCGACCACCCAGCGATGAGAGGGGCAGCCACAGGCCCCCGTCACATCCGAGCCAGGACACCACTACCCAGGACACCACTACCCGGGACACCACTACCCGGGACACCCCTATCCGGGACACCCCTACCCGGGACACCCCTACCCGGGACACCCCTACCCGGGACACCCCTACCCGGGACACCCCTACCCGGGACACCCCTACCCGGGACACCCCTACCCGGGACACCCCTACCCGGGACACCCCTACCCGGGACACCCCTACCCGGGACACCCCTACCCGGGACACCCCTACCCGGGACACCCCTACCCGGGACACCCCTACCCGGGACACCCCTACCCGGGACACCCCTACCCGGGACACCCCTACCCGGGACACCCCTACCCGGGACACCCCTACCCGGGACACCCCTACCCGGGACACCCCTACCCGGGACACCCCTACCCGGGACACCCCTACCCGGGACACCCCTACCCGGGACACCCCTACCCGGGACACCCCTACCCGGGACACCCCTACCCGGGACACCCCTACCCGGGAAGACGAAATACCGGACAGTGACTCAGAGTGGATGGGTGGAGACGAACCCCCACCCCAAAGTGCCATGGACTCAGAGTGGGACGAAGAGCACGACACAACGCCACTGCTGTCACCAACACCCTCCACCATCGCAGAAACACTCACCACGGTTGGGCACTTTAGTGATGAGGCGTCTGGTACACTCACTGGTGCGCACAACACAGCCGTCCCGGTACAGCAGGTGGAGGTAGGAGCAGCAGAGGGACCGGGCGGTCGGAGGGCAGCCCAGGCCAAGCGAACATCTGCCGCCCAGATGGATCCCGGGTTCCTGCAGTTACCACACCCACACATAGATCCGATGCAACCACTGACACGGAGACGAGCGAATAGGGTGACGGGTGGCTTGCGGCGGCTGCGGTCGCAGGTGGAGGAGTCCACCCGCGTCCAGGAGCTGGGAGTGGTCCCGGTCATGCGTGCCACCCAGGCTGACACCGCACGGGTGGCGTCCGCGGTGGAGGCAATGGGTGCGACGGTGTCAGACATGGGGAACGGTTTGCGAGGCCTGGGGCCTTCCGTGCAGGCGGCGTCTGTGGCCCAGGAAATGGCTGCCCTCTCGCAGGAGGCCATGAGCCAGTGCCAGCGCCAGATGGCAGAGGCGCTCAACGCCATAGCCCAGTCTCAGCACGCCATAGCCCAGTCTCAGCAGGCCATGGCCCAGTCTCAGCAGGCCATGGCCCAGTCTCAGCAGGCCATGGCCCAGTCTCAGCAGGCCATGGCCCAGTCTCAGCAGGCCATGGCCCAGTCTCAGCAGGCCATGGCCCAGTCTCAGCAGGCCATGGCCCAGTCTCAGCAGGCCATGGCCCAGTCTCAGCAGGCCATGGCCCAGTCTCAGCAGGCCATGGCCCAGTCTCAGCAGGCCATGGCCCAGTCTCAGCAGGCCATGGCCCAGTCTCAGCAGGCCATGGCCCAGTCTCAGCAGGCCATGGCCCAGTCTCAGCAGGCCATGGCCCAGTCTCAGCAGGCCATGGCCCAGTCTCAGCAGGCCATGGCCCAGTCTCAGCAGGCCATGGCCCAGTCTCAGCAGGCCATGGCCCAGTCTCAGCAGGCCATGGCCCAGTCTCAGCAGGCCATGGCCCAGTCTCAGCAGGCCATGGCCCAGTCTCAGCAGGCCATGGCCCAGTCTCAGCAGGCCATGGCCCAGTCTCAGCAGGCCATGGCCCAGTCTCAGCAGGCCATGGCCCAGTCTCAGCAGGCCATGGCCCAGTCTCAGCAGGCCATGGCCCAGTCTCAGCAGGCCATGGCCCAGTCTCAGCAGGCCATGGCCCAGTCTCAGCAGGCCATGGCCCAGTCTCAGCAGGCCATGGCCCAGTCTCAGCAGGCCATGGCCCAGTCTCAGCAGGCCATGGCCCAGTCTCAGCAGGCCATGGCCCAGTCTCAGCAGGCCATGGCCCAGTCTCAGCAGGCCATGGCCCAGTCTCAGCAGGCCATGGCCCAGTCTCAGCAGGCCATGGCCCAGTCTCAGCAGGCCATGGCCCAGTCTCAGCAGGCCATGGCCCAGTCTCAGCAGGCCATGGCCCAGTCTCAGCAGGCCATGGCCCAGTCTCAGCAGGCCATGGCCCAGTCTCAGCAGGCCATGGCCCAGTCTCAGCAGGCCATGGCCCAGTCTCAGCAGGCCATGGCCCAGTCTCAGCAGGCCATGGCCCAGTCTCAGCAGGCCATGGCCCAGTCTCAGCAGGCCATGGCCCAGTCTCAGCAGGCCATGGCCCAGTCTCAGCAGGCCATGGCCCAGTCTCAGCAGGCCATGGCCCAGTCTCAGCAGGCCATGGCCCAGTCTCTGCAGGCCATGGCCCAGTCTCTGCAGGCCATGGCCCAGTCTCTGCAGGCCATGGCCCAGTCTCTGCAGGCCATGGCCCAGTCTCTGCAGGCCATGGCCCAGTCTCTGCAGGCCATGGCCCAGTCTCTGCAGGCCATGGCCCAGTCTCTGCAGGCCATGGCCCAGTCTCTGCAGGCCATGGCCCAGTCTCTGCAGGCCATGGCCCAGTCTCTGCAGGCCATGGCCCAGTCTCTGCAGGCCATGGCCCAGTCTCTGCAGGCCATGGCCCAGTCTCTGCAGGCCATGGCCCAGTCTCTGCAGGCCATGGCCCAGTCTCTGCAGGCCATGGCCCAGTCTCTGCAGGCCATGGCCCAGTCTCTGCAGGCCATGGCCCAGTCTCTGCAGGCCATGGCCCAGTCTCTGCAGGCCATGGCCCAGTCTCTGCAGGCCATGGCCCAGTCTCTGCAGGCCATGGCCCAGTCTCTGCAGGCCATGGCCCAGTCTCTGCAGGCCATGGCCCAGTCTCTGCAGGCCATGGCCCAGTCTCTGCAGGCCATGGCCCAGTCTCTGCAGGCCATGGCCCAGTCTCTGCAGGCCATGGCCCAGTCTCTGCAGGCCATGGCCCAGTCTCTGCAGGCCATGGCCCAGTCTCTGCAGGCCATGGCCCAGTCTCTGCAGGCCATGGCCCAGTCTCTGCAGGCCATGGCCCAGTCTCAGCAGGCCATCGCTGAGGGCATCGGCGCCAGTGGCCATGTGCGAGCTGGCGTCGCACTGTCGCAGACAGGGTTCGACAACCCCCTGGGCTCCATGGCTGCAAACCTGCAGACCCCTGTCGATACCAGCACGGGCCTCCAGGACTGGCAGCGCCAGATGTCGGGGGCGCGTCGGATGGCCAGTCCGTTCGCATCCCCCACCCATGTAGAGGCCTGGGGGCCATCGGGTACCCCGAGGGAGGAGGAGGTGGTGTGGTCCGTCCTGGCTCCCTCTGTAGGGGAGGTCCCGGTACACCGCGACACCTCGGACTCCCCCCCCCCCCCCCCCCCCCTCCGTCCCAGGTGCATCGGGTGGGCAACGGGCAGGACAGGCTGGCAGCTCGCCATCCCAGTCGCCTGGGCCGCAGCCTGGCCCATCTAGGCCAGGACGCCCCAGGAAACGGCCGCCAAAGGGATCCAGTGTCAGAGGGCAGGAATCACAGGAGTCCACCTCCAGTTCTGCTGTACCGTCTGGGGAACCACGTAGACGTAGTCAAAGGGCCCGTAAGGCCAAACAAATAGACACTGAGTAAGTTGGCACGGGTGCAGGGCACAGATGAGTTTTAGGCGCTAGGGCACGTGCATGAACTCCTTTGGTTATTAAAGTCAATGTTACACCTACCGAAGCTGCCTTTGTGCTCTGTCCAAAGTGTGCGGGGGTGTCATGTACGTTGAGCGCAAGTGTGTGTGTGAGGGGTGGTCTTACCTCAGCCCCAGGTGAGTCTGCCCCCTTCCCCCTGGGCCGCCATCAACATCCCCCGGGCAGAGGACGGGACCGTGCGCTGCAGTGTCACAGCCGCATACAGGGATGGTCCGGGTGGATGGTGGTACTGTGGCCATGGGTCAGACATAGTCCAACGATGTAGAGCCAGGAGCTCATCGGAGGCGGGTTGTCATCATTCTCCATGGCCTGCGATAGACACGCGTCCACCCGCAACTGGGTGAGCCCGGCCCGTTGTGCCGCCGGTGGATTGGCAATTGGGGGTGGGGGGGTGGTGTGCATGCGGGTGGGGTGTGTGGGGTTGGGGAGGGGGGTGAGGGTGCTGGGTGGGTGGATGGGTGGGGGGTGTGGGTGGTCGGCTGTTGTCATGGTGTGCGGTCTGTGGCCATACTACCCGATTCCCACGCCCATCTAGTCAGTGAAGCGGGCGTCTATCAGTCTGTCCCGTGCCCGCTGGGCCAGCCGGTAACGGTGGACAGCCACCCGTCTGTGTCTACCCCGTCTGCCCTGACCATTGCCCCCATCCCCCTCATCTGGGGAGGACTGGGCCTCTTCCTGCTGCTCCTCCACTCCGCCCTCCTCTGCCTGCGGCACATCGCCCCTCTGCTGGGCTATGTTGTGCAGGACGCAGCACACCACAATGATGCGGCCGACCCTATCTGACCGATACTGGAGGGCGCCCCCAGAGAGGTCCAGGCACCTGAAACGCATCTTCAGCACGCCAAAGCACCTCTCGATCACTCCCCTTGTCGCTACATGGGCATCATTGTAGCGGTTCTCCGCCTCATTGCGTGGCCTCCGTATAGGCGTCATCAGCCACGATCGCAATGGGTAGCCCCTGTCGCCCAGCAACCAGCCCCTCAGCCGGGGATGGCGTCCCTCGTACATGCCGGGGATGGATGACCGCGACAACACGAATGAGTCGTGTACACTGCCTGGGTGACGGGCGCAGACGTGCAGGATCATCATGCGGTGTTCGCAGACCACCTGTACGTTCATCGAATAGGTCCCCTTCCTATTAGTGAACACGGCCCTGTTATCTGCAGGTGGCCGCACGGCGACGTGCATCCCATCGATCGCGCCCTGGACCATGGGGAACCCGGCAATGGCAGAGAAGCCCACGGCCCGGGCATCTTGGCTGGCCCGGTCCACGGGGAAGCGGATGTAGCGGTGCGCCATGGCATAAAGGGCATCTGTCACTGCCCGGATGCACCGATGTCTGCGATATGCCGGACAGGTCCCCACTCGGTGCCTGGAATGACCCCGTTGCATAAAAGTTCAGGGCCACCGTAACCTTGACGGACACGGGGAGAGGGTGTCCTCCGCCAGTGCCACGCGGTGACAGGTGTGCCAGCAGGTGGCAGATGTGTGCCACGGTTTCCCGGCTCATCCGGAGTCTCCTCCTGCATTCCCGGTCCGTGAGGTCCTGGTATGACTGCCGGGGCCGATACACAGGGGGCGCCCTCGGGTGCCTCCGTTGCCGTGGGGCCGCGACGTCCTCCTCCCTCTCCTCGTCCTGTCGGTCAGGTGTCCCTCCAGCCTGGGCGGCTGCCGCCTGCCCCTCTGCGGCAGCCTGCGCCGCCTCTCTGGCACGCTCCTCCTCCTCCTCCTCCTCATCCAGGGCAACATAGACATGAGCGGCTGCCACCACGGCGGCCAACATCGCTGGATGGTCTGAAAACATGACGGCCTGGTGGGGGGGAGGGGAACGACGACATGTCATCATTGCCCATATCCCCTCCTCCCCCCAGCCAGGTGGCATGGACCGCATGGGTCCAACTGTTGGAGGCTGGCACCTGGCCAGGTGGACCAACTCATTTGCCCTCCCATCACCCACCCCAGCACGGACCCCCCCCCCCCCCCCCCCCCCAACCTCCATCCCGGCACGGACCCCCTCCCCAACCTCCACCCCGGCACGGACCCCCCCCCCCCAACCTCCACCCCGGCACGGACCCCCTCCCCAACCTCCACCCCAGCACGGACCCCCCCCCCCCAACCCCCAACCTCCATCCCGGCACGGACCCCCTCCCCAACCTCCACCCCAGCACGGACCCCCCCTCAACCCCCAACCTCCACCCCGGCACGGACCCCCTCCCCAACCTCCACCCCGGCACGGACCCCCTCCCCAACCTCCACCCCGGCACGGACCCCCTCCCCAACCTCCACCCCGGCACGGACCCCCCCCCAACCTCCACCCCGCCACGGACCCCCCCCAACCTCCACCCAGGCACGGACCCCCTCCCCAACCTCCACCCCGGCACGGCCCCCCCCCCCCCAACCTCCACCCCGGCACGGAACCCCTCCCCAACCTCCACCCCGGCACGGACCCCCTCCCCAACCTCCACCCCAGCACGGACCCCCTCCACCCCGGCACGGACCCCCTCCCCAACCTCCACCCCGGCACGGCCCCCCTCCCCAACCTCCACCCCGGCACGGACCCCCTTCCCAACCTCCACCCCGGCACGGACCCCCTCCCCAACCTCCACCCCGGCACGGACCCCCTTCCCAACCTCCACCCCGGCACGGACCCCCTCCCCAACCTCCACCCCGGCACGGACCCGCTCCCCAACCTCCACCCCAGCACGGACCCCCCCCCCCCCCAACCTCCATCCCGGCACGGACCCCCTCCCCAACCTCCATCCCGGCACGGACCCCCTCCCCAACCTCCACCCCGGCACGGACCCCCTCCCCAACCTCCACCCCAGCACGGACCCCCCCCCCCCAACCTCCATCCCGGCACGGACCCCCTCCCCAACCTCCATCCCGGCACGGACCCCCTCCCCAACCTCCACCCCGGCACGGACCCCCTCCCCAACCTCCACCCCAGCACGGACCCCCCCCCCCCCAACCTCCATCCCGGCACGGACCCCCTCCCCAACCTCCACCCCAGCACGGACCCCCTCCCGGCACTCCCCCGGAGCCCAACCTACTCTAACCACCCCCCCCACGGCCGCACACACAAACACACACACAAGCCGAGACACACCTCTCCTCAGGCAATCAGTCTGCGGCCACGCCATTTCTTGCCCAGAGCCAACCCCCCAGGCCGTCACTCACCTCCTCGCTGGTCGGCGTGAGCCTGGAGCACCGGGTCACGCCGATGAAAAGAAGGTTTGATTCACGTCGACGTGAACGGTCATCACGTCGACGGGACTTCGGCCCACCCGGAAGGGAGAATATCGGCAGGCCGAAAATCGGCTGCCTTGCGCAGACCCGTGACATTCTCCGCGGCAGCGGCGCCATTAACGCCCCGCCGACTTTTCTCCCTTCGGAGACTTCGGCGGGGGCGGGGGCGGGATTCACGGCGGCCAACGGCCATTCTCCGACCCGGCGGGGGGTCGGAGAATGACGCCCCAAGTTTCTGCTGCATGATCAGAGGCAATTATATTAAAGTACAATTTACAGAATAAAATTAAATAGGTAGGAGACCAATGTTACGGTTAGTGCATGCAAGTGGGTGGAATTACATCTGGGTATATGCTGCCAAATTCAGGATTAAGAAGCTAAACTCAACCTCCTGTTTTATACTGAATGCTGAATCTCGCTATTGTAGCTTTAACTGGGAAGATTTGGATTCTGAAACCTTTTGTGTTTTATCACCATTAATGACCCATAGTGCATTACAGCAGGTAATGCAGTGACCTGCCTCTTGCAGCTATCTGTATTGTAACTGCCTTTATTGTTTATGTTGACATAGCGTTTAGAGTCATAGTCATTTACGGCACAGCAAGAGTCCATCCAGCTCGATAAAGTTCATGTTGGCTTGCTGTGACACACCCAACCAACCAGTCCCACCCCTTTGCTCTGTTCCCATAGCCTTACACATTTATTTCATTCAAGTGCCCATCCAGTTTCCTTTTGAAATCATTGATTGTTTCGTCATCCACCACCCTTGTAAGCAATAAGTTCGAGATTTAATGATTTTGCTGCATACAAAAAACGTCCTCCTATTCTCTCTGCATATTTTGACCAAACTTTTAATTCTGTGTCTTCTAGCCCTTGTACCATTAGCTAATGGGAACAGCTTTTCTTTGACTACCTTGCCTAAACTCATCATATTATTGTACACTTGCAGCAGATTTCCCCTTAACCACCTTGCTCCAAGAAGAACAACCTTCGGGCAGCACGGTGGCACAGTGGTTAGCATTGCTGCCTCACGGCGCCGAGGTCCCAGGTTCGATCCCGGCTCTGGGTCACTGTCCGTGTGGAGTTTGCACATTCTCCCTGTGTTTGCGTGGGTTTCGCTCCCACAACCCAAAGCTGTGCAGGGTAGGCGGATTGGCCACGCTTAATTGCCCATTTAATTGGAAAAAAATTAATTGGGTACTCTAAATCTATTTTTTTTTTAAAAAGAACAATCTTGGCTTCTCCAACCTATCTTGTAGCCAAAGTTCCTTCTATCTGTAACCACTCTGCTAAATATCCTCCGCAGCCTGTCAAGCACCCTTATATTCTTTCTAAAACACAGTGACCAGGACTGAATGAAATACTGTGGGCCAAACGAGGACTTTGTACAGGTTCAGCATAACTATCCTGTAATGTCTCTAGTTATGGAGCCCAAGATCCCATATACCTTGCTAACCACTCTTTCAGTATGTCCTGCTGCCTTCAAAGATTGATGCACATGCACTCCCAGGTTCCTATGTTCCTTCACACTCTTTAGAATTGTGCCATTAAATTTGCATTGCCTCTCCCTATCCCCTCTGCCAAAATTCATCACTCCACACTTCTCTGCATGAAATTCCATCTATCATTTGTCTGCCCATTCTGCTAGTCCATGTCCTGTCGCGCTGTATGCCACTTCTCCTTATTGATATATTTATTTTCAGTCTTCATCCATTCTTGCTGTCAGCTGGGTGTACATTCACAGTCAATACAAGTGTTGACAGATGTGTTAAGCTGCATGTTATATTCCTTTTTTTATAGGAGGACGTATGTTGGAGCTATGCCTGGAAAAGTCATTCAGTGCTTGAAAAAAACCAAGACTGAAAATCCATTGGTTCTTATTGATGAGGTAAGATTCTTTAAAATAGTTGTAATTAGTACCAGAGGTCTGACTTCTGAGGGCTTTTGCAAAATCAGTGGTGATCAATAATTCACTAATTTGAGACCGTGATTGCCATTTCACTATATTCACATTTTATATTGCACTGCATTTGATTGAATTATGCTGATCTGGAATGATGAATGAACTAGCTGTTTCTTGTCCATTGCTGGTTGCGTAGCTCACAAAGACTTCTTTCATGTCTGATCCTGTACAATTGCTTATGTCTGTTGCAGATTGATAAAATTGGTCGTGGTTACCAGGGCGATCCATCTTCAGCACTCCTGGAACTACTTGACCCGGAACAGAATTTTAACTTTTTGGACCATTACCTCGATGTGCCAGTTGATTTGTCAAAGGTATATTTTTTTGGTTGCCTTGTCTTGACCTATTCTCGGCTCTCCTGCACGATTACTGCAAGATCAGTTACTTTTTCTTGTGTTGTAAATTCTAATCTTCAGTTACAAGTGCTGCATGTCGGTGTAAATTCTCAACACAATCAATTCTGTTTTGGAATTTACTACAAATGATTATGTGAAATACTTCCGTTTATTTTTTCAGCCATATTTTATTCGATGCGGAGATCTCAAAATTCTGGCTAACATTTTGGGAACAAAAATACTGCTCCCTTGTTCCGACATATTAATACAATAAAGTATTACACTGTAATGCTTAATTTAAAGTCACTTGATTCAAATGATCAATTTTTTAAGCACTATGTTCCCACTTTGTGCTATTGGTTACATTGAGTTGGCCTATAATTTGAAGTAAATAAGCATTTGTTACAAGAGATTAATAGAATTATCAATTGTATACTGAAAGAATTTATTTTGACTATTAATCCCCTGCTCCGATATAGTTCATACCGTTTAGCAGCTTTCCATGACCTTGTTCTGGTGACTATTCTAAGTCTAAACAATAATTGTTGGCTGCTGTGCACAGAAGATATTGCAACCATAGAGGATAACACAGCCGAACACAATCCTGTTCTCTCATGGACCTTCCAACTGGACCATCAATCTTGCCACCTCCTGCAGCAAATCTTGGTGAAAACAGCTTATGATTGAAGATTAAATGTGGGACTTCCATATGTGATTTCACATGTAACCATTAAAAAATATATCTTTAGAACTAACCATAAAATATGTTTGTATAGTCAATGCTAGTGTGTTTAAAAGGTAACTTTTGTAATCAGGGCTGGTTCTTATGGTGTCAGTTAAATGTGTGGGAAGTGAGGTCAGTGAGTTGCATCATCCCCCTACTGTTTTATTTTCAATGCTATGACATCTCAAGAGTAGAAGTTTTGTGTTGTACATGCAATTAGGAGACCATGATATAATGGTAATGTCATTGGACTAGTAATCCAAGAGGCCCAGGCTAACGCTAACTAATTAAAGTTCAATTAAAAAGAAATCTCTAATTGAGAGTTAATGACCAGGTCTGTCATTATCACCTGACTGTAGGACATCACAGTAGCATAGTGGTTAGCACTGCCACCTCATGGTGCCAAGGTCCCAGGTTCGATCCCGACTCTGGGTCATTGTCCGTGTGGAGTTTGCACATTCTCCCCGTGTTTGCAAGGGTCTCACCCCCACAACTCAAAGATGTGCTGGGTAGGTGAATTGGCCACGCTAAATTGCCCCTTAATTGGAAAAAATGAATTGGGTACTCTAAATTTATTTTTTTTAATTATCACCTGACTGTCGCAAAAATAGAATCCCAACTGATTCAGAGAAGGACATATGTATGGCCTTCCATCACGATAATGTGGTTGAATCTCAACTGCCTTTGAAATGGCCTAGCAAGCCACTCAAGGGGAATTGGTGATGGGCAACAAACGCTGACTTTACAATGACATCTGTATCCCATAAAATAATTGTTTTAAATGTAGGCCACCAAAATCCTGTATCTCAGTGCATTATAAAGTATAATATGCAGCGCTGAGGACCCAGGTTCGTCCCCGGCCCTGGGTCACTGTCCATGTGGAGGCACATTCTCCCCGTGTCTGTGTGGGTTTCACCCCCACAAACCAAAGATGTGCAGGTTAGGTGGATTGGCCACACTAAGTTGCCCTTAATTGGGGGGGAAAAAATAATTGAGTACTCTAAATTTATTTATTTAACTACTTGGCCAACAGTTTGACTGTTACATGGAGTTATCTCATGGCTGAAGAGTTAAACCCTCTGAACCATACAATATTAATAATTTAAGCCCTGGTCTTTAGTGATTTAGCCAGTATATAGTAGAAATACCACCCAAAGGATGGTAAAAATAAGCTGAAATCCCCACTTGTAAGTAATGCCTTAGTGAAGGAGAAGTGTGGGGTCAGCTGTTTGGCCTTGAAAGGAACATGGATGTGCCACTGAGTGTGAGATACCCTAGGGCAGGGTGTATAAGCTAATATCTATTTTGTCGACAAAATTGTAGCATGTAGTCTCATTGGAAACCGCACTAAAGCAGCCTTTCCTGAGCCTCCTGTGCCACCAAATTTGAACATGATTCATCAAATAAATATTGGCACAAAAGAATGCTCAGGGTTTTGTTGATTTCATGGGCCAGATTACCAGGGATCAGGGGTCACATTGGGATTAGTGTTGTAGGTAAAAGTACCCCTGTCTCAGAGCAACCATGTAAAACCATGCCCAGTGAGAATCAGGACTTTTGATAGGGGAGAAAAAGGCTACATTGTTGAATGATCTGCTCTAAACCTGTGTCTTTTTCTTTGATAGGTACTTTTTATCTGCACTGCTAATGTGACTGAAACAATTCCAGAACCTCTTCGGGATCGAATGGAGATGATTAACATTTCTGGCTATGTAGCACAGGAGAAGCTTGCGATTGCTGAGGTACACCATTTAGAAACCAGTATAATAGATCCAAAGAAAAAAACTGAACTACCAGATCTTTTTGAACGTGAAGTTATTTTCCATTATTCTGAAATGGACTTTGAATTGTAAAAGTCATAAAAATAATTGTGCCCTGGTGACTTAAATGCACGCAAAGAGTTTAGTCTGTGTTCAAAGCTTCCCTTTAATTATGTTCCAATGCTGAGTTAGGTCATGAGGTCTTACTTCATACTGCAACGCACAATAGTGCCATGTTGTTGCAGATGCTGTCTTTTGCTTGAGACATTAAATCAATTAAACAAAATCTGCTTGTTCAAATAGATATAAAACATCCTATGGCACTATTCATAAAAAGCAGGGGAGTTCTGTTAGTGCATTGGACAACATTTATCATTTGACCAACTATCAAAAACAGATACTTTTGTTCATCTCCTGTGCTGTTTATGGACCTTGTGCACAGATTGGCTGCTGTGTTTGCCTACAAAAAAGTAGATGGTGCACTTCAAAAGCAGCTATTCGGTAATGAATTTTACTTTTCTTATGGGTTGCAAACTTTAATTCTCATTTTATTTCAGCGTTATCTGGTTCCTCAAGCAATGAATTCCTGCGGTCTAAACAAAGAGAGTGCGCAGATCACATCTGAAGCACTTACTGTTCTGATTAAACAGTACTGCAGAGAAAGTGGGGTTCGCAACCTGCAAAAACAGGTGGAGAAGGTGAGTGCGCCATGGTTACTTATGTTAATGTTCCAACCAGGAAAAGGCTGATCGCTTCCTCAGCTGCTATAAACTGCTTGGCGATGCTCAATTTGAATTCTGCCAGAATGGCTCGGTTCCTGATCTAAGGCTTGATCTAAGCATGAACAAATGATCTGAATGCTAGAAGGGAGGTGAAAATGATTTCCCTTGATCCCAACATTTACTGTGTGGCATCATTGAGCCATAATAAAATTGAATTCAGTGGGAATTGGGGGAAACTCTTTCCTGGCTGAAGTCACACTTGACATTGTGCATCACAATCTGCTGCCACAGTTTTTGTTGAGAATCATGGTGTAGACCACCAAGGGTTCTGACTCTATGCTAAGTAAGTATTGAGACTGACAAGACTGTTCTAGTTGAACAGAAGTATCTGAAGTTTATTTGTAACAACCATATGCAGCTTTGCACAGGCCTTGATCTGGCTTGGTTGTGAACAATTACTTGTCTGTATTCCTGCCTCATAAAATGCACATTTTTCTGATACAGGGTCACAGGCAATAGTGAACATCTGCAATAGAGAGCACAGGCAATACTGAGTATCTAACATGGAGGCTGCACTTTTATACTCCATCTCTCTCTCACAGTGATGTCACTATGGTGCTTCTTAAAGGTACATGTCATTGTCTTTATTGGCACACATACAATATCACAACACCCTCCTTTTCCCTTTTTGATTAAGGAAAAACTATGTGAGAACAAACAGAACAGTGAATGTGATGCATAATAAGAGTGAGTTACGGAGGAGTCTTTTATACATAACATTTTTGTGGTTTGTGGGCGTACGATGTGACAGTATCTAGTTTTCAGGGTGTTCTGTGGTTATGCATTCTCGGCTTGTTTCTTGCTGGGAATTGGTCACTGCAGGATCATCCTGTCTTATAGTGTTGGTACTTGTGTCGTCCTCTGCAACTGAAATAACACCGTATCTGAGTTATCGTCATTCTGATTCGCCTGTGGTTCAGAATACGTGAATATGCCGATGGTTCCTTCTCTGAACCTGTATATTTTGCATCTCTTGTATGACCATGTCTGAGCGCACTTTTGCAGTTCTCTTCCTTGTACCCACATCTTTGTGTGGTGATCCTGTATGCACACACTTGGACCTACATTTAACTATGCTGGCTGTTTTGCTGTCTTGTCATGCTGCCCGGGACACTTCTCTCTGCATTCTAATAAGGCGCCATGAGCTTCTGTCTGGACTGGGAGTAGATGGGATGGGCGGGTGGTAGGACTTGCCTCCCAAAGATCAAATTGGCGGGTGAGGGTAGTCTCCCTGTACTGTGGCACGAAGATTGAGCATAGCAATTCTGAAAACCTGCTCGATTACCTTACACTTTGTAAGTGTTGCTTTGATTATCTTGATGGTCAGTTCTGCTAATCTGGAGATGGCATCAATGGGGTCTTCAGGGACTTCTACGAGGAATTGTACTGATCCGAGCCCCCACTGGAGGAGGGAGGGATGGGCCGCTTCCTGGACCAATTGAAGTTTCCAAAGGTGGAAGAGGGACTGGTGGCGGGATTGGGGGCCCCGATTGGGCTGGAGGAGCTGATCAAAGGGATAGGAAGCATGCAGGCGGGGAAGGCACCGGGGCCGGATGGTTTCCCGGTCGAATTCTTTAAAAAATATATGGACCTGTTGGGCCCGCTGTTAGTTAGGACCTTCAATGAGGCAAGGGTGGGGGGGGGCTTTGCCCCCGACGATGTCCCAGGCACTGATCTCCTTGATTCTGAAGTGGGACAAGGATCCCCTGCAGTGTGGGTCTTACAGGCCGATTTCATTGCTGAACGTAGATGCCAAGGTGCTGGCGAAGGTCTTGGCCACGAGAATTATGGATTGTGTGCCGCAGATCATCCACGAAGACCAGACGGGGTTTGTGAAAGGGAGGCAGTTGAACGCGAATGTGCGGAGGCTTTTGAACGTTATCATGATGCCGGCGAGGGAGGGGGAGGCGGAGATAGTGGTGGCAATGGACGCTGAGAAAGCCTTCGATAGGGTAGAGTGGGGGTACCTGTGGGAGGTGCTGAAGAGGTTCGGGTTTGGGGAGGGGTTTGTCAGGTGGGTTAGGCTGTTGTATGAGGTCCCGATGGCGAGTGTGGCCACAAACAGGAGGAGGTCCGAGTACTTTCGGTTGCACCGAGGGACGAGACAGGGGTGTCCCTTATCCCCCCCTGCTCTTCGCACTGACGATTGAACCCCTGGCACTGAGGGAGTCAAGGAACTGAAGGGGGTTGGTGCATGGTGGGGAGGAGCACAGGGTGTCACTCTATGTGGACGACCTGCTGCTGTATGTGGCGGACCCGGTGGGAGGAATGCCGGAGGTAATGAGGATTCTTTTTTTTAAAAATATGTTTATTCAAAGTTTTTCCAACAAATTTTCAACCAATTAAACCCCCCCACTTCCCGTAAAAGAAAAGAAAAAGAGAACAGAACAGAACATAAACATATCAATCAAACGTAATACAGAACTTATACAATGGGTTTCTCCCGCACATATTAACCCTCCCATATGCTTTTTTACAAGTAGCCCCAGGGAAACCCCCTCACCTGCCCGCCCAAATACCCCCCTCCCTGGGTTGCAGCCGCTGCTGACCGACCTCATTCTAAAGCTCCGTGAGATAGTCTAGGAACGGTTGCCACCGCCTAAAGAACCCCTGTGCAGACCCTCTCAAGGCAAACTTTATCCTCTCCAGCTTAATGAACCCTGCCATGTCATTTATCCAGGCTTCCACACGGGGGGCTTCACGTCCTTCCACATGAGCAAGATCCTCCGCCGGGCTACCAGGGAGGCAAAGGCCAGAATACCGGCCTCTTTTGCCTCCTGCACTCCCGGCTCGTCCGCCACCCCAAATAATGCCAGCCCCCAACTTGGCTTGACCTGGACTTTCACCACCTTGGACATAGTCTTCGCGAAACCCCTCCAGAACCCATCCAGTGCCGGGCACGACCAGAACACGTGGGCGTGATTCGCCGGGCTTCCCGAGCACCTCCCGCATCTGTCCTCCATCCCAAAGAACCTACTCAGCCTCGCCCCTGTCATATGCGCTCTGTGAATAACCTTAAACTGTATCAGGCTGAGCCTGGCACATGAGGAAGAGGAATTAACCCTACTCAGGGCATCAGCCCACATACCCTCTTCAATCTCCTCCCCCAACTCCTCCTCCCACTTGTCCTTCTGCTCCTCTACCGAAGCCGCCTCCTCTTCTTTCATCTCCTGATATATCGCCGAAACCTCGCCTTCTCCGACCCATACACCCGAAATCACCCTGTCCTGAATCCCCTGTGCCGGGAGCAACGGGAATCCCCTCCCCTACCGCCTCACAAACGCCCTCACTTGCGTATACCTGAACCCAAACTTCTCCTCCAGGGCCCCGAGGGTCGCAAACGTCCCGTCTATAAACAGGTCCCCCATCCTTCTGATCCCTGCCTGATGCCAGCTCCGAAACCCCCCGTCCATCCTTCCTGGGACGAACTGATGGTTCTCCCGGATCGGGGACCACACCGAGGCTCCCATCTCACCTCTGTCGTCTCCACTGCCCCCAGATCTTTAGCGTTGCCGCCGCCACCACCGGACTCGTGGTGTACCTTGTTGGCGAGAGCGGCAGCGGTGTCGTCACCTGCGCCCTCAGGCTCGTTCCTTTGCAGGACGCCATCTCCAACCTCTTCCATGCCGCCCCCTCCCTCTATTACCCACTTACGCATCATCGCCACGTTGGCTGCCCAATAATAGCCACCCAGATTCGGCAACGCCAGCCCTCCCTGTCCCTGCTCTTTACCCTCGGGGTCTTGTTTGCCCACACAAAACCCATGATGCTCCTACCTACCCGCTCAAAAAAGGCCTTGGTAATCATAATAGGAAGGCACTGGAACACAAAAAGAAACCTCGGGGGGACCATCATTTTAATCGACTGTACACTGCCCGCTAGCGAGAGTGGCAACACATCCCATCTTTTGAAGTCCTCCTCCATCTGCTCCAGCAGCCGCGTCAAATTAAGTTTGTGCAGGACCGCCCAGCTCCTAGCTACCTGGATCCCCAAGTACCGAAAGCTCCTTTCCGCCCTCCTCAACGGTAGGTCGTCTATCCCTCTTCCCTGGTCCCCTGGATGCACCACAAAGAGCTCACTTTTCCCTACATTGAGCTTATAGCCCGAGAAGTCCCCAAACTCCCTTAGGATCCGCATGACCTCCACCATCCCCTCCACTGGATCTGCCACATACAGCAACAGGTCGTCCGCATACAGCGACACCCGATGCTCCTCTCCCCCTCGGACCACCCCACTCCATTTCCTGGACTCCCTTAATGCCATGGCCAAAGGTTCAATTGCTAATGCAAACAACAGGGGGGACAGGGGGCACCCCTGCCTCGTCCCTCGATACAGCCGAAAATACACCGACCTCCGCCGATTCGTAGTCACACTCTCCACCGGGGCTCTATATAGGAGCTTAACCCAACTGATAAACCCCTCCCCAAACCCAAACCTCCGCAACACTTCCCAGAGATACTCCCACTCCACCCGGTCAATGGCCTTCTCCGCGTCCATAGCTGCCACTATCTCCGCGTCTCCCTCCACCAATGGCATAATCACGTTTAGGAGCCTCCGCACATTGGTGTTTAGCTGCCTGCCCTTTACAAATCCCGTCTGGTTCTCATGAATCACCCCCGGGACACAGTCCTCAATTCTCGTAGCCAGCACTTTTGCCAGCAATTTAGCATCCACATTGAGGAGCGAAATCGGCCTATAAGACCCACATTGCAGTGGGTCCTCGTCCCGCTTCAGGATCAGAGAGATCAGTGCCCCGGACATTGTCGTGGGCAGGGTCCCCCCCTCCCTTGCCTCCTTGAAAGTCCTCACCAGCAACGGGGCTAACAGGTCCGCATACTTCCTGTAAAACCAAAACCGGGAACCCATCTGGCCCCGGGGCCTTCCCCGTCTGCATGCTCCCCAGTCCTTTAACCAGCTCCTCCAACCCAATTGGCGCCCCCAAACCAGCCACCTCCTGCTCCTCCACCCTCGGGAACCTCAGTTGATCTAGAAATCATCGCATCCCCTCTTCCCCCGCTGGGGGCTGAGATCTGTACAGCTCCTCATAAAAGTCCTTAAATGCCTCATTTACTTCCACCGCACTCCGCACCGTAGTTCCCCTGGTATCCTTGACTCCACCTATCTCCCTTGCTGCCATCCTCTTACGGAGCTGATGTGCCAGCATCCGGCTCGCCTTCTCCCCATACTTGTACGTCACCCCCTGTGCTTTCCTCCACTGTGCCTCTGCCTTCCCTGTGGTCAACAGGTCGAATTCCATCTGGAGACTTCGCCGCTCCCTAAGTAGTCCCTCCTCTGGGGCCTCTGCATATCTCCTGTCTACCCTTAGGATCTCCCCCACTAACCTCTCCCTTTCCCTGCCCTCTCTCTTATCCCTGTAAGCCCTGGTGGAGATTAACTCTCCCCTGACCACCGCCTTCAGCACCTCCCATACTACCCCCACCTGCACCTCCCCGTTGTCGTTGGCCTCCAAATACCTTTCAGTGCACCCCCTACCGCACACCACCTCATCCGCCAGTAATCCCACATCCAGACGCCACAGCGGGCGTTGGTCCCTCTCCTCCTAACTCCAGCTCCACCCAGTGCGGAGCGTGGTCTGAGATAGCTATGGCCGAGTACTCCGTTCCCTCCACTTTCGGGATCAGTTTTGAGTAGGGCAAACTGCCCTACTCAAAACAAAAAAATCTATCCGGGAGTAGGCTCTGTGTACGGGAGAAAAGAAAGAAAATTCCCTGGCCAGGGGCCTAGCAAATCTCCACGGATCTACTCCCCCCATCTGGTCCATAAACCCCCTAAGCACCTTGGCCGCAGCCGGCCTCTTCCCCGTCCTAGATCTGGAGCGATCTAATGCTGGGTCCAACACCGTGTTGAAACCCCCTCCCCATTATCAAGCTTCCTGCCTCCAGATCCGGAATCCGCCCCAACATGCGCTTCATAAATCCAGCATCATCCCAGTTCGGGGCGTATATGTTTACCAATGTCACCCACGCCCCCTGCAACCTACCGCTCACCATCACGTATCGACCTCCATTGTCCACTACAATATTTTTGGCCTCCAACGACACCCACTTCCCCACCCCTCTGTTCCCCTCTGAGAGGAGCTGGTTTAGCACACTGGGCTAAATCGCTGGCTTTGAAAGCAGAACAAGGCAGGCCAGCAGCACGGTTCAATTCCCGTACCAGCCTCCCCGAACAGGCGCCGGAATGTGGCGACTAGGGGCTTTTCACAGTAACTTCATTTGAAGCCTACTTGTGACAATACTCGATTTTCATTTTCATTTAATTTCTTCGCATCCAGCCCCGAATGGAATACCTGTCCTACCCATCCCTTTCTTAACCTGACCTGGTCTGCCACCTTCAAATGTGTCTCCTGAAGCATGACCACGCCTGCCTTCAGTCCCTTTAAGTGCGCGAACACACATGACCGGGACAAGGATGAGTCGGTTTTTTGGGGGTGAGGACAGGTGTGTTAGGTGCTCAGGGAGCCCAGCAAATCACACCCATATGTTCTGGGCATACCCAGCGCTGGAGGAATTTTGGAAGGGCGGTGTCGAGGGTGGTAGGATCCAAGGTCAAGCCGGGCTGGGGGCTCGCAACATTTGGGGTGGCAGAGTAGCCGGGAGTGCAGGAGGCGAAAGAGGCCGGAATTCTGGCCTTTGCATCCCTGGTAGCCCGGCGAAGGATTCTTCTTCAGTGGAAGGATGCGAGGCCCCCAAGCGTGGAATCCTGGATCAACGATATGGCGGGGTTTATTAAGTTGGAGAGGGTGAAATTCGCCTTGAGAGGGTCGGTACAAGGGTTCTTTAGGCGGTGGCAACTGTTCTTCGACTTCCTGGCAGAGCGGTAGACATTGGTCAATGGCAGCAGCAACTCCGGGGGGGAGGGGGGGTCACTTTATTATTTTTTGTTTTTGTTATTTACACTGGAGGGTCTGAGGGGGTGTATATACTTGTTATATTAAGTCGGGATGTTAATTTATTATTTATGTACAGGGGAGGAGGAGGTTATGGAGGGTTGTTTTTATGGACTGTGTTTTGTACTTAACCCTGTTGGGTTCCTTTTTCATTTTGTTATTGATATTTTATGAAAATCTTTAATAAAAACTATTTTTTTTAAAAAAGTTCTGCCAATCTGTTGGTCTGTGGATAGTGCAAGGAAGATCTGATATATTTTATCCTAACATTTCCTGGAAGAGTTGCTCTGTATATTGAAACAGTCAACTCAGCCTATGGGTTCAGGTACACCTACACACTGAAAATAGCAGAATGTGTCATCAACCGTAAAGCTGGTTGCGTCCCTGAACTGGTGAACAAAAGGGAATTTGGTAAAATAGTCCGTTGCCAAGGTGTAATCTCCATTGTCTAGATGGAATAAATCATTAGCTATTTTCAAACATGGGACAGAGTGGATTTTGTATGATGGCAATGGTGCTCTGCACCTGATTGTTTGGTGCACCTGACAGGCATGGCATGTTTGTGTCAGTCTTGTCAGTGTCCGTTAACTACCTGGCCAATGGACCGATTCTTTGGCAAGGAGTTTTGTTCATTTTGTGCTCATGTTCGATGTGTAGTTTACTTAACATGGTTTTACTCATTGCCTGAGATATGAGGACTTGCTTGCCTTTGAATATGATGCTTCTGGAGGTGCCTAGTTCAACTCTGTAGTGCCAGAATGACCAGATACTTTTTTTTTAAATTTCCCATTAAGGGGCAATTTAGCGTGGCCAATCCACCTACCTTGCACATCTTTGGGTTGTGACAGGGTGAGACCCACACAGACACGGGGAGAATGTGCAAACTGCACACAGATAATGACCTGGGCCAGGATCGAACCCGGATCCTCAGCACCGTGAGGCAGCAGTCCTAACCATTGCGCCGCCTGCTGTTTGAACATACTTTTAAAAAAAATAAATTTAGAGTAGCCAATTATTTTCTTTTCCAACTAAGGGCAATTTTCTCCAACACAAAATGAGTGTTTGTACCGTTTGGCCTTGTATATATTCTTTACTGTTTTAATAAAAAGATATGGCCAATTCACCTACCCTGCGCATCTTTGGGTTGTGGGGGTGAGACCCATGCAAACACTGGGAGAATGTGCAAATCCCACATGGACAATGACCCGGGGCTGAAATCGAACCCAGGTCCTCGGTGCCATGAGGCAGCAGTGCTAATCACTGTGTCTCCATTCCGCCCTCGCTTCTTGCACATCCTTGATGTGCTCGGGCCAACCAGCGATAATAACTTGCTTCATCTGTTGTAGATGTGGGTCTTGTCGCATAATTTTGACTTGTCTTTACCTGAAGTGGATCAAGTCAACATGGAGGTTGTCTTTAATATTGCTCATGGGGACGTCTACAGGCACATCTCTGTTGTTGGTTAAACTGGATAAACGACTCCGGGTGTTACAGGCTACCATTTTAGAGCCTGAGTTATATTGAACATCGAGGTCATAGCACTGAATCTTCATAAGCAGACGTTGGAGCTGTGGTGGTGCACTGGTGAGGGGTTTCTGCCACAGCCAGCGGCTTGTGGTCTGTTTGGATCATGAAATGTTTTCCAAACATATGTGTGAAAATGTTGGATGTCAAATACTAACACAAGAGGTTTGCATTCAATATTAGAGTATTCGCTGGTGAAGTGGCTGAGCCTTTGAGCCAAAAGCAACATGTCCTGCAGTAAGCTCACATCAAGGCCCTTTTGAGGTGCAACTAACATGTAGCTTCTTAAAAGTACATGTCATTGACTGCATTTGCATGCATACAATATCACAACAATATCGAGCACAAATGAAGATGATTATGATTATTGAAAACCTATCACTGCAGGAGTTCTTCAGGGCAGTGTACTTGCTCTACCGTCTTTAGCTGCTTCATCAATTAACATCCTGTATGATCAGGTCTGAAGTAGGGGTGTTCGCTGAAGATTGTAGTTACATCTGCAATTCTTGAGATAATGAAGCAGAACACACCGATGTACAAGACCAGGCCAACATTATTATTATTTTTTTTTTAAATAATATTTTATTGAAAATTTTTGGTCAACCAACACAGTACATTGTGCATCCTTTACACAACATTGTAACAATACAGATAATAATGACCTTTTTTAAATTTAAACAAAAACAACAACAAATAAATAAATATTAAATAACAAAAAATAAAAACTAGCCCTAATTGGCAACTGCCTTGTCTCAGGCCACACCCCCTCCCCCCCATCCCCCCCCCCCCCCCCCCCCCCCAAGTCCTGGGCCGCTGCTGCTGCCTTCTTTGTTCTCCCCTATCTATCCGCAAGATATTCGACGAACGGTTGCCACCGCCTAGTAAACCCTTGAGCCGACCCCCTTAGGACGAACTTAATCCGCTCTAACTTTATGAACCCCGCCATATCATTTATCCAGGTCCCCACCCCCGGGGGCTTGGCTTCTTTCCACATTAGCAATATTCTGCGCCGGGCTACTAGGGACGCAAAGGCCAAAACATCGGCCTCTTTCGCCTCCTGCACTCCCGGCTCTTGTGCAACCCCAAATATAGCCAACCCCCAGCTTGGTTCGACCCGGACTCCTACTACTTTCGAAAGCACCTTTGTCACCCCCATCCAAAACCCCTGTAGTGCCGGGCATGACCAAAACATATGGGTATGATTCGCTGGGCTTCTCGAGCACCTCGCACACCTATCCTCCACCCCAAAAAATTTACTGAGCCGTGTTCCAGTCATATGTGCCCTGTGTAATACCTTAAACTGAATCAGGCTTAGCCTGGCGCACGAGGACGACGAGTTTACCCTGTTTAGGGCATCTGCCCACATCCCCTCCTCAATCTCCTCCCCTAGCTCTTCTTCCCATTTCCCTTTTAGTTCGTCCATCATAGTCTCCCCTTCGTCTCTCATTTCCCTATATATATCCGACACCTTACCGTCCCCCACCCATTTCTTTGAGATGACTCTGTCCTGCACCTCTTGTGTCGGGAGCTGCGGGAATTCCCTCACCTGCTGCCTCGCAAAAGCCCTCAATTGCATGTACCTGAATGCATTCCCTTGGGGCAACCCATATTTCTCGGTCAGCGCTCCCAGACTCGCAAACTTCCCATCCACAAATAGATCTTTCAATTGCGTTATACCTGCTCTTTGCCACATTCCATATCCCCCATCCATTCCCCCCGGGGCAAACCTATGGTTGTTTCTTATCGGGGACCCCCCCAGTGCTCCGGTCTTTCCCCTATGTCGTCTCCACTGTCCCCAAATCTTCAGTGTAGCTACCACCACCGGACTCGTGGTATAGTTCCTTGGTGAGAACGGCAATGGGGCTGTCACCATAGCCTGCAGGCTGGTCCCCCTACAGGACGCCCTCTATAATCTCTTCCACGCCGCTCCTTCCTCCTCTCCCATCCACTTACTCACCATTGAAATATTAGCGGCCCAATAATACTCACTTAGGCTCGGTAGTGCCAGCCCCCCCCCTATCCCTACTACGCTGTAAGAATCCCTTCCTCACTCTCGGAGTCTTACCGGCCCAAACAAAACCCATGATACTCTTTTCTATCCTTTTGAAAAAAGCCTTCGTGATCACCACCGGGAGACACTGAAACACAAAAAGGAATCTCGGGAGGACCACCATCTTAACTGCCTGCACCCTCCCTGCCATTGACAATGCTACCATGTCCCATCTCTTGAAATCTTCCTCCATCTGTTCCACCAACCGCGTCAAATTTAGCCTGTGCAATGTGCCCCAATTCTTAGCTATCTGGATCCCCAGGTAACGAAAGTCTCTTGTTACTTTCCTCAACGGTAGGTCTTCTATTTCTCTACTCTGCTCCCCTGGATGCACCACAAACAGCTCACTCTTTCCCATGTTCAATTTATACCCTGAAAAATCCCCAAACTCCCCAAGTATCCGCATTATTTCTGGCATCCCCTCCGCTGGATCCGCCACATATAGTAGCAGATCATCCGCATATAAAGATACCCGGTGTTCTTCTCCTCCCCTAAGTATTCCCCTCCATCCCTTGGAACCTCTCAGCGCTATCGCCAGGGGCTCAATCGCCAGTGCAAACAGTAATGGAGACAGAGGACATCCCTGCCTTGTCCCTCTATGGAGCCGAAAATATGCCGATCCCCGTCCATTCGTGACCACACTCGCCACTGGGGCCCTATACAACAGCTGCACCCATCTAACATACCCCTCTCCGAACCCAAATCTCCTCAACACCTCCCACAGATAATCCCACTCCACTCTATCAAATGCTTTCTCGGCATCCATCGCCACTACTATCTCCGTTTCACCCTCTGGTGGGGCCATCATCATTACCCCTAACAACCTCCGTATGTTCGTGTTCAGCTGTCTCCCCTTCACAAACCCAGTTTGGTCCTCATGAACCACCCCCGGGACACATTCCTCTATTCTCATTGCCATTACCTTGGCCAAGACCTTGGCATCTACATTGAGGAGGGAGATTGGTCTGTAGGACCCGCATTGTAGCGGATCCTTTTCCTTCTTTAAAAGAAGCGATATCGTTGCTTCTGACATAGTCGGGGGCAGTTGTCCCCTTTCCTTTGCCTCGTTGAAGGTCCTCGTCAGTAGCGGGGCGAGCAAGTCCAAATATTTTCTGTAAAATTCAACTGGGAATCCGTCCGGTCCCGGGGCCTTTCCCGTCTGCATGTTCCTAATTCCTTTCACCACTTCTTCTACCGTGATCTGTGCTCCCAATCCCATCCTTTCCTGCTCTTCCACCTTGGGAATTTCCAGCCGATCCAAAAACTCCATCATTCTCTCCCTCCCATCCGGGGGTTGAGCTTCATACAATTTTTTATAAAATGTCTTAAACACTTCATTCACTCTCTCCGCTCCCCGCTCCGTCTCTCCATCTTCGTCTCTCACCCCCCCTATTTCCCTCGCTGCTCCCCTTTTCCTCAATTGGTGTGCCAGCAATCTGCTCGCCTTCTCTCCATATTCATACTGTACACCCTGCGCCTTCCTCCATTGTGCCTCTGCAGTGCCTGTGATCAGCAAGTCAAATTCCACATGCAGCCTTTGCCTTTCCCTATACAGTCCCTCCTCCGGTGCTTCCGCATACTGTCTGTCCACCCTCAAAAGTTCTTGCAACAACCGCTCCCGTTCCTTACTCTCCTGCTTCCCTTTATGTGTCCTTATTGATATCAGCTCCCCCCTAACCACCGCCTTCAACGCCTCCCAGACCACTCCCACCTGAACCTCCCCATTGTCATTGAGTTCCAAGTACTTTTCAATGCATCCCCTCACCCTTAAGCACACCCCCTCATCCGCCATTAGTCCCATATCCATTCTCCAGGGTGGACGCCCTCTTGTTTCCTCCCCTATCTCCAAGTCTACCCAGTGTGGGGCATGATCCGAAATGGCTATAGCCGTATATTCCGTTCCCCTCACCCTCGGGATCAATGCCCTACCCAACACAAAAAAGTCTATGCGTGAATAGACTTTATGGACATAGGAGAAAAACGAGAACTCCTTACTCCTAGGTCTACTGAATCTCCACGGGTCCACCCCTCCCATCTGCTCCATAAAATCCTTAAGCACCTTGGCTGCTGCCGGCCTCCTACCAGTCCTGGACTTCGACCTATCCAGCCTTGGTTCCAACACCGTGTTAAAGTCTCCCCCCATTATCAGCTTTCCGGTCTCTAGGTCTGGGATGCGTCCTAGCATTCGCCTCATAAAATTGGCATCGTCCCAATTCGGGGCATACACGTTTACCAACACCACCATCTCTCCCTGTAATTTGCCACTCACCATCACGTATCTGCCCCCGTTATCCGCCACTATAGTCTTTGCCTCGAACATTACCCGCTTCCCCACTAATATAGCCACCCCCCTGTTTTTCGCATCCAGCCCCGAATGGAACACCTGCCCTACCCATCCTTTGCGCAACCTAACCTGATCTATCAGTTTCAGGTGCGTTTCCTGTAACATGACCACATCTGCTTTAAGTTTCTTAAGGTGTGCGAGTACTCGTGCCCTCTTTATCGGCCCGTTAAGCCCCCTCACGTTCCACGTGATCAGCCGAGTTGGGGGGCTTCCCCCACCCCCGCCCCCCCCCCCCTTGCCGGTTAGCCATCATCTTTTTCCAGCTTCTCGCCCAGTTCCCACGCGGCTGTATTTCTCCCAGACGGTGCCCCCCCGCCCATCCTTTCCCGCACCCACTCCCCCCTTTCCCCAGCAGCAGCAACCCAGTAATTCCCCCCCCCCCCCCGCTAGCGTAATTACTCCCCCCATGTTGCTCCCAGAAGTCAGCAAACTCTGGCTGACCTCGGCTTCCCCCCCGTGATCACGGCTCGCCCCGTGCGGCGCCCCCTCCTTCCTGCTTCTCTATTCCCGCCATAATTATCATAGCGCGGGAACCAAGCCCGCGCCTCTCCCTCGGCCCCGCCTCCCATGGCCAACGCCCCATCTCCTCTCCCTCCCCACCTCCCCCCATCACCACCTGTGGGAGAAAGAAAAGTTACCATACCGCAGGATTAATCATACAATCCCTCTTCGCGCCCCCCCCCCCCCCCCCCCCCCCCCACTCGTCCCACCACTTTGTCCAAATGTTCATTTTCGTAGTCCAATCATTCCAATTTTTCTTCTACAATAAAAGTCCACGCTTCATCCGCCGTCTCAAAGTAGTGGTGCCTCCCTTGATATGTGACCCACAGTCTTGCCGGTTGCAGCATTCCAAACTTTATCTTTTTTTTGTGAAGTACCGCTTTGGCCCGATTAAAGCTCGCCCTCCTTCTCGCCACCTCCGCACTCCAATCTTGATAGACGCGGATCACCGCGTTCTCCCATTTACTACACCGAGTTTTCTTCGCCCATCTAAGGACCATTTCTCTATCCTTAAAACGGAGAAATCTCACCACTATGGCTCTGGGAGCTTCTCCTGCTCTCGGTCCTCGCACCATAACTCGGTATGCTCCCTCCACCTCCAACGGACCCGTCGGGGCCTCCACTCCCATTAACGAGTGCAGCATCGTGCTCACATATGCCCCGACGTCCGCCCCCTCCACACCTTCAGGAAGGCCAAGAATCTCAAGTTGTTCCTCCTTGCGTTATTTTCCAGTGCCTCCAACCTCTCCACAGATCGTTTCTGGTGTGCCTCCTGTATCTCCGACTTCACCACCAGGCCCTGTATGTCGTTTTCATTCTCTGCTGCTTTCGCCTTCACGACCCGAAGCTCCTGCTCCTGGGTCTTTTGTTCCTCTTTCAGCCCTTCAATCGCCTGTAATTTCGGGGCCAACAACTCTTTCTTCATTTCCTTTTTTATCTCCTCCACGCAGCGTTTCAAAAACTCTTGTTGTTCAGGGCCCCATATGAAACTGCCACCTTCCGACGCCATCTTGGTTTCTGCTTGCCTTCCTTGCCGTTGTTCCAAAGGATCCGCTGCAATCCGGCCACTTTCCTCTCCTTTTTCCATCCGTGTCCAGGGGGAACACCCTTCTGGTTTACCGCACGGTGTTTTCAGCCGTTAAAATTGCCGTTGGGGCTCCTATCAAGAGCCCAAAAGTCCGTTTCACAGGGAGCTGCCGAAACGTGCGACTCAGCTGGTCATCGCCGCACCCGGAAGTTTTCAACATTATTATTATTAGTAGTACATTCATACATGGGCTGATAAGTAGCAAGTAACATTTATGCTATACAAATGCCAGGCAATGTTTCTCTCTCCAACAAGAGAGAGTCTAATCTCTTTCCCATGACATTCAGTGACATTGAATTCCCCACCATCAATATCCAGGTGGCCACCATTAGCCAAATTCTTAACTGAACCAGCACTGTAGCTACAAAAGCAAGCCGGAACCTGTATTCTGCAAGCAGTGACTCACCACCTAACCAGGAGTGTGATTGAACCCTGTCCACTTGCTTGGATGAGCACAGCTGCAATAACATTTAAGCTCAATGTCATCCAGGACAAGGCAGCCTGTTTATTAGCAGTACCTTCATTCCCTCCACCACCAGCACACTGAAACTACACTGTGTGCCATCTACAAGAAGCATGTCACCAAGACTTCTTTAACAGCATCCAAATCCGTGACCTGCCCTGGAAGCACAAGAGCAACAGGCATACGGAAACACTACCACTTGCAAGTTCTTCCCTTAGTTACGCACAATCCTGATTTAGAACTATATTAATTGTTGCTGAAAGAACGCCTAACTGCCCAACAATTCAGAAGGCAGCTTGCTATCATCTTCAGGGCAATTAGGGATTGGTAATAAATGCTGACCTTGCCATGTGCATCAAAAAACAATGAATCTAACTTTAAAAAAAAAAATTTAATATAAAGTCTCTGCAGTGTAATTTTTTAGCACATGGTGTAGGACTGGACATGGTACAAGGTTTGGTCCCCATTTATTGTGCCCACAGAGGGAGTCTACACGAGAGGCTTAAAGAAACTGGTTATTTATTGAACAAGAAAGTATTTACACATTGTACACTGGCCCCAGTCAGGACTTCTCTGCTTGGCTCACACTTGGGACGATTTTTATACATAATTTTAAAATAATCTTTGGGGCAGCACGGTGGTGTAGTTGTTAGCACTGCTACCTCACAATGCCGAGGTCCCAGGTTCAATCCCGGCTCTGGGTCACTCTCCGTGTAGAGTTTGCACATTCTCCCCGTGTTTGCGTGGGTTTCGTCCCCACAACCCAAAGATGTGCAGGCTAGGTGGATTGGCCATGCTAAATTGCCCCTTGATTGGAAAAAATAAATTGGATACACTTTTTTTTTTTTAAATAAAAATTTTAAATTTGTAGTAATCGTTCTTGTCACAAGTAGGCTGACATTAACGCTGCAATGAAGTTACTGTGAAAATCCCCTAGACTCTACATTCCAGCGCCTGTTCAGGTACACTGAGGGAGAATTCAGAATTTCCAAATTACCTAACAGCACATCTATTTTGGACTTGTGGGCGGAAACCGGAGCACGTGGAGGAAACCCACGCAGACACGGGGAGAACGTGCAGACTCCGCACAGACAATGACCCAAGCTGGGAATCGAACCTGGAACCCTGGCACTGTGAAACAACAGTGCTACCCACTGTGCTACCGTGCCGCCCATCCTCTCTCCCCTCTCCTCCAAATGAAATGTAACAATCCCTTTTTATTTTATTTTATTTTTTTAATTTAGAGTACTCCATTCTTTTTTTTTCCAATTTAAGGGGAAATTTAGTGACGCCAATTCACCTACCCTGCACATCTTTTTGGGAGTGAGACCCGCCCCAAAACTGGGAGAATGTGCAAACTGTACACGGACAGTGACCCGGGGCCGGGATCTAACGCAGGTCCTCGGTGCCGGGAGGCAGCAATGCTAACCACTGTGCCACCATGCCGCTCTGGGCTGAGTCTGGGCCCCCGCCCCATCTTGCTCAATGAGACCCGGGGATACTGATTGGTCCGACCCCCGAAGGTCTTGTGCGGGTTATAACACCATTGCATTTTCCTTCTTTCTGTCCCACTTTGTTAAATATATGGAGAGGGAGTTTCCATCTTGGGAATTGTTTAAAAGCTGTATTGAAATTTTATTGGTCCAGATTTTTTTTAAATTAAATGTTTTATTAAAGTTTTTCCAATCAGCGTTTTTACATAAAACTAGAAATACAGATGGTAATTAAAAAAAGCATAGCCCAAAGCTTACAATAAAACTAATTACAAAACAGAAAAACAAAATTTTTAAACAGAACAAGGTGGGTTTTGTCTCCATGCCCAACTCACATTATATAAGCCGAGCCGGGCACATGATAGCCCCCCCCACCACCACGGCTACGCGCCAAGAATACCCTTTTGACTTGCGGGTTTTATTCGCCCCCACAAATCCCGTAACAATCCTATTCACCCGCTTAAAGAAGGACTTGGGGATGAAAATGGGGAGGCACTGAAATACGAAGTGGAACCTGGGGAGAACCGTCATCTTCACAGTCTGCACCTGTCCCGCCAAGGAAAGCGGGAGCATATCCCACCTTTTAAAGTCTCCCTTCATCCTCTCCACTAGCTGGGTTAAGTTGAGCCTGTGCAGGGCATCCCAGGTCCTGGCCACTTGTATCCCCAAGTACCGAAAGCTCCTCTCCACTATCCTGAGCGGGGGCTCCCTCAGTCTCTCCTCCTGGCCCCTACCGTAGACCACAAACAGCTCACTCTTCCCCACGTTCATTGGTCCAGACTTTGATGTAACAGGGCACTTAACATTGTCTGCCATTAGCTAAACTTGAGCTTGCACATTTTTTAATTGGATGGCAACACGGTAAGGTAGCACAGTGGGTAGCACTGTTGCTTCACAGCTCCAGGGTCCCAGGTTCGATTCCCGGCTTGGGTCAGTGTCTTGTGTGGAGTCTCCCTATGTCTACGTGGGTTTCCTCCGGGTGCTCCGGTTTTCTCCCACAAGTCCCGAAAGACGTGCTGTCAGGTGAATTGGACATTCTGAATTCTCCCTCTGTGTACTGGAACAGAGTGTACCCAAACAGGCGCCGGAATGTGGCGACTAGGGGCTTTTCACAGTAACTTCATTGCAGTGTAAATGTCAGCCTACTTGTGACAATAAGATTATTATTTTTAAAAGTGGCTGAATTTGGGAGCTGATAATGTCATAACATGGGAAATTAGGGACGCGATTCTCCGATGCCGCGCGTTTGGGAGAATCGCCTGGGACGCCATTTATTCACGCGGTGCCCTCCCACGATGCACCCAAGCGGCGAGATCGGCACTATATAGTTCTGCGCGGCACAGTCCGGTGAATCGCCCGAGACACCCAAAATGGCGATTCTCCGCCATCCCCGCTATTCTCAGGCCTGGATGGGCCGAGCGGCCTGCCCAAAACGGCGGCTTCCTGCCGACACCATCCACACCTGGTTGCTGCCGGCGGGAACAGCGCTGGAACGCAGGGGGGTGTGGTCTGTGGGGGCGAGGAGGGTTCTTTCACCGGGGTAGGACTCAAAATGGGTCTGGCCCGCGATCGGTGCCCACCGATCGGCGGGACGGCCTCTCTGAAGGAGGACCTCCTTTCCTCTGCGCCCCGCAAGATCCATCCGACATCTTCTTACGGGGCGGCCTTGGGGAGGACAGCCACCACGCATGCGTGGGTTGGCGCCGGCTGGCCCTGGTCAACCCGCGCATGCGCGGGTGACGCCAGTTAGGCGGTGGATGACGCGGCGCCAATGCCCGGCGCGCGCTGACAACGCTGCTTTAGCGACCCACCCCCCGAGTTTCTCGCAGCCCCGATCCTAGCCCATTTTCGGGCCCTGAATCGGTCGAGATCGGGGCCGTTTCGCGCCATCGTGAACCTCGACGGCGTTCACGACGGTGTGGGCACTTAGTCGCGGGAGCGGAGAATCGCGCCCAGGGCCTCTGGGACTCGGGTAGACAAGGCAAGCGACTATGTTTCCTTAAGACTGAAGAGTTGTGAAATTAACACTGCAAGAACTGAGAAGAGTGTAAATTAAATGATTGAATTTGATATCAAATCTGGCACAGAAAGAGAAATGAAGAAAAAGATTCATTGAATTAAGAGAGAGAAAAGACAGAAACTCTGTGGGGAGAAATAAAATTATAAATTCCCTAGCGATTAATACCTGAAGAAATGAGAAGTCACATTTCTAAATGGTTAATTTCCAGTACCGGAACGGTTGCTTGGCAGTAATCAACTACGGCCATGTTCCTTCCACTTGAAATGTCGAGACTATGTATGGTATGTTTAGTTTGTATCTACTGTGCAGACAGCGACTTCACACCCTTCAATGCAGTTCATTGGTGAGGAAGCTGAGATGGTTTGTTTGGGGCAAATCCAACGACCCCTATTGGAAAGAACAACTATGTGTTTGCATGCACATATCGGCACAGAATGAGAGCCAGTTTCATCATCTTATAGTAACCCGTTTGAAGTTGTTTATTTTATCCCTGTCCCCAGATTCAGAAAGTAGGATATTTATGATTGGGGAACTGCAGATTGTTCTGGTGAGCTGGTCATCTTGCATAATATTCCTCTGTACTGCTTTTAAAGCCTGGATGCATCATGCAGTTGGGATTGCATTTTAATCTCCATTCTATGTTTTGTGCATGTTTTTCCATTTCATTGAATTTCTGCAAGTGCAAGTGTCAATTTTTCCTCTGCAGGTGCTTCGCAAGGCTGCTTATAAAATTGTACATAAGGAGGCTGATTCAGTGATGGCAACCCCTGAGAACCTCCAAGATTTTGTCGGAAAACCTATTTTCACAGTGGACAGGATGTATGATGTCACTCCTCCAGGAGTCGTAATGGGTTTAGCCTGGACAGCAATGGGTAAGTGGATGAGCTTTGTATTGATTGAACCAGAGCAACATAATAGTATATTTCCACCTACTTCCATCTCGTCATCCTGCCTCTGCCTTAACTTATGTGCTGCAGATGGTAGCATGGTGGCGCAGTGGTTAGCACTGCTGCCTCACAGCACCGAGGTCCCAGGTTCGATCCCAGCTCTATGTTACTGTCCATGTAGAGTTTGCACATTCTCCCCGTGTTTGCTTGGATTTTGCCCCCACAATCCAAAGATGTGCAGGGTCGGTGGATTGGCTACACTAAATTGCCCCTTAATTAGAAAAATGAATTGGGTACTCTAAATTTATTTTTTAAAAACCTATGTGCTACAGAAACCCTTGCCTATGCTTGTTGTCTCTAGACCTGACTATTCCAATATTCTATGGATGACCTCCTGTTTTTCACCCCCTATAGACCTTGGGACTGTCCAAACATTTGCTGTCCTCATCCTAACTTGCATTAAATCTCATTTAGCCATCACCCTTGTACTTGCTGACCTACATTAGCTTCTAGTTCAGAAGCAATTCTTCTACTTTAAAATTCTCTCCCTCCAAGTTAATGTCCACCTGTGGCTGTGCCCATTCCTACCAATCCGCTATTGTCACATTTAAAAGCTTGGTTTAGCAATCTTACAAATAATAGCAATTGCCAATGTGGCTCACAAGTTTCACTTGCTAAGTAATCACAAACACTTCCCTGAAATGACCATCCTGTTTTGACAGCAAGGTCTTATCAAACATGTTCTTATAAGAACTAGGAGCAGGAGTAGGCCATTTGGCCCTTCGAGCCTGCTCCGCCATTCAGTGAGATCATGGCTGATCTTTTGTGGACTCAGCTCCACTCTCCCGCCCGAACACCATAACCCTTTATTCCTTTATTCTTCAAGAAACTATCTATCTTTATCTTGAAAACATTTAATGAAGGAGCCTCAACTGCTTCCACTGGGCAGGGAATTCCATAGATTCACAACCCTTTGGGTGAAGTTCCTCCTAAATTCATCGTAAATCTACTTCCCCTTATTTTGAGGCTGTGCTCCCTAGTTCTGCTTTCACCCCCGAGTGGAAACAACCTCCCTGCATCTATCCTATCCCCTTCATAATTTTCTATAAAATGCCCCTCCCGCAGCCTTCTAAATTCCAACGAGTACAGTCCCAGTCTACTCAACCTCTCCTCGTAATCCAACCCCCTCAACTCTGAATTAACCTAATGAAACTCCTCGGCACACCTTCCAGCGCCAGTGCGTCCTTTCCCAGGTAAGGAGACCAAATCTGAACACAATACTCCAGCTGTGGCCTCACTAACACCTTATACAGTTGTAGCATAAACTCCATCCTTCGAACAATGAAGGACAAAACTCCATTCGGCGCCTTAATCACCTGTTGCACCTGTAAACCAACTTTTTGCGACTCATGCACTAGGACAACCAGGTCTCTCTGCACAGCAGCATGTTTTAATATTTTATCATTTAAATAATAATCCCTTTTGCTGTTATTCCTACCAAAATGGATAACCTCACATTTGTCAACATTGTATTTGGAAAAGAAATTAAAATAATTGGGTACTCTAAATTTAAAAAAAATTAATAATGAATAAAATAAAAAAGCAAAGTAAATTGTAAACAATTGTGGGCCCAACACTGATCCCTGAGGGACACCACTAGCTACTGATTGCCAACCAGGGAAACCCCCATTAATTCCCACTCTTTGCTTTCTATTAATTAACCAAACCTCGATCCATGCTGCTAATTTACTTTTTTTTTTAATATATATTTTTATTCTCCTTTTTCACATTTTCTCCCAAATTAACACCCAACAATAAACAAAAGTCAGTAACGAATGTAATGTCAATCCCCATATCAATAATAACGATCCCATCCTCCCACCAAACACCAGACATTGGCCCGCATGTTAACATAAACAAATGACAAAAAGGAATCAGGAATCACCCATAGTCACCATTAACACATATAGTCCCCCAATCCCCCTAATGTTCGATGTGATCCAATTCTCGAAAGAGCATAATAAATAACGCCCATGAATTGTAGAACCCCTTCATCCTTCCCCTCAGTTCAAATTTAACCTTCTCAAGAGTTAAGAATTCCAGCCGGGCACAGGGTGGAGAGGTTGATCTTCACCCTAACAGGATCCGCCTTCGGGCGATCAACGAGGCGAAGGTGACAACATCTGCCTCCGCACCCGTTTCCAACCCCGGCTGGTGCACCACTTTAGAGATTACCCTAAACACCTCCTTCCAGTAATCCTCCAGCTTTGGACAGGACCAAAACATATGAACGTGGTTTGCGGGGCCCCCCCACAACGTTCACACACATCTTCTACCCCCTCAAAGAGTCGGCTCATCCTCGCCCTTGTAAGATGCGCTCTATGCACCACCTTCAGCTGTATCAGCCCCAACCTCGCACACGAGGTGGAGGCGTTCACCCGCCGGAGCACCTCACATCAGAACCCCTCCTCCATACCCTCTCCCAACTCTTCCTCCCACTTTGCCTTGATCCCTTCTAGTGGCGCCTTCTCCTCCTCCAAAATAGCCCTGTAAACTGCTGATATTACTACCCTCTTCTCCAGTCCCCCTGTCGTCAGCACCTCCTCCAACAATGTGGAAGCCGGCTCTACTGGGGAGCTCTGTATCTCCTTTCTGGCAAAGTCTCGAACCTGCATGTATCTAAATATTTCCCCCTGCTCCAGCCCATACTTCGCCCCCAGCTCCTTCAATCCCGCAAAACGACCCCCAAGAAATCTTTTAGTGTCCTAATTCCTTTCTCCTCCCATCTCCGAAAATTTCCATCCCACTTCCCTGGCTCAAATCTATGGTTCCCCCGAATCGGCATTTCCCTTGACCCCGCCCCCAACCCGTAGTGCTGCCGAAACTGCCTCCAAATTTTGAAAGAAGCTATTACTACTGGACTCACTGAGTATCGCCCTGGGATCCCGACCCCCTACGCAAACTCTCCTCCCTTCTGACCCATTGGGAGTCAGCCCCTCTGACCCAGCTCCGTACCTTCTCCACATTCACCACCCAGTAATAATACATCAGGTTCGGGAGACCCAAACCCCCTGCCTGCCTTCCTCTCTGTAGTAGCACCTTTTTAATTCTGGCCACCTTCCCTCCCCATACGAACGAGGTAATTATCCCTTCAATCTCCCTAAAAAAATTCTTGTGGCAGGAAAATTGGCAGGCATTGAAAAATAAACCGGAATCGCGGTAGCACATTCATTTTAACCGCCTGTACCCGACCCGCCAATGACAGAGGGAGACCATCCTACCTTGCCAGACCAGCTTTCACTCTCCCCACCAAACTAGAAATGTTGTACCTGTGGCACTGTGAAGCAATTGTGCTAACCACTATGCTACCGTGCTGCCCAATCTCGGGCAACCTGCACCCCCAGGTATCTAAAGTGAGTCCCTGCCTTACGGAATGGCAGCCTCCCCACCGCTGGCCGAGACACCACAAAATATTCACTCTTGTCTAATTTGTATCCTGAGAAAGACCCCAACACCCGAAGAAGCTCCAGTATTCCCCCTATTGACACACTTGGTTCCGACACGTATAATAGCAAGTCACCGGCATATAAGGACACCCTATGTTACTAATTTACTCTTAATGCCATGCATCATTATCTTATGCAGCAACCTTTTGTATGAGAGGGCCATGCCCACTTTCCGGAACCATGACTCTTGTTACTCACAGGATAATGCCGCCCTCGACGCTCAGCTCTGGGATTTTGGTTGAATAGGCCCTCGGGTCATCTGGCAAAGTGCGATGTTGGGTCCCACATAAGATAATGTGCCTGACACGGGACAGCTGCAGGTCCGTCTGGGTCCAAACCCAAACGCATGATGCTGTTATGGGCAGTGGATCCATAAAATGCAAGGTGGCGATGACTTTTGACAGCAGAGGAAGGCGTCGGCAACCTGTTGGGGAGCGGGAGGTGGCTTAATGCATCTGTGGGGAGTATGCGGCCAGCAGCAGGGCCCAGCGTTGGGTTTGTGTGGTCGCTATGCGGGGGGAAATCGCTCTGTCCTCCTTAAACAGACAACAAAGGAGTGTGGTCCGCGAACACCGTGAATGCATGTCCATAAACGTACTGGTGAAATTTCTTCACCCTGAGAACAATGGCCAGACGATGACCCCCCCCCCCCCCCCCTCCTCCTCCTCCTCCTCCTCCTCCTCCTCAATGTGCATCGGCGAGTGTCCTGGCGGCTAAAGCAATAGGGAGCTCCGACCGTTGTCCATGCAGTGGGCGATGACGGCCCCTGCCCCATAAGGAGACGTGCCACACATCAGCAGGAGTGGCTTGGCTGGGTCGAAATGGGCCAACAACTGGGATGATGAGAGCTGCTTTTTACCTCTGAGAAAGCCGCTCGCTGTGGCTGAGCCCATTCCCATGGCTGACCCTTTTCAACAATCGATGGAGGGGGGTCCAGCAGTGTTGCCAGGTTGGGAGTGAACCTCTCACAGTAGTTTATGAGCCCCAGGAAAGAACAAAACTCCAGCGGCCCTTCTGGCAGGGGGGTCTGCCTGATGGCACGCACCTTGTCCTCAACGGGTTGAAGGCCTTGGCGGTCCATGCGGTATCCTAAATTAGTCACCTCCGCTGCGTGGAATACACATTTCTCCTGTCGTAGGCAAACGCCCGCCTCCTTGAAATGCCAGAGAACTTCGGACAGGTTTCGCAGATGCCCCCAGTCAGAGGACCCCTCAATCAGTACATTGTCTGGATAGACTGCCACACGGGGCAACCCCGGTAGGATATTCTCCATTACCCACTGGAAAATCGCACAAGCCGAGAAGACCCCGAAGGCCAATCCGGTATATTCGTCCAGTCCCCGGTGCGTATTATGTTGCTCTTTTTAGCCTTAGTTTTATTACCTCTGATTATGTCACCTTTGCTCACGAGTCGCCAGGTATCTTTCTGATACTGCCACATGGTTCAAGCTCGAGTTATGATTAATAAGTCAGCACACCGCTTAGTAAGATTGAAATCAACGATCATTTATTATATACAACAATTAATGCTTACATAATAATCCTACTATCTATATCGAAACCTACCACTACTGGCCAATACTTAACTTTAGGAAGGGCCCACCAGGTCAGGGAAACAAATGGCTTATCGAATCGGTTCTGGACCGCCCACTGGACCAGTGGGCCGTCATCGCCCACTGCATGGATTCAAAAGGCTGATACGGGTCGATGGCTAGGAGTCTTTATCGGGTAGCGATCGCTGGAGTCAAATTTACAGTTTCTGGTCGATGTTCTTGCGAAGGTCGCGAGCAGGAGAAGAAGGGAGAGAGAGAGAGAGATCTGAACTTGGCCCCTCACTTTATAGGGCCCAGGGGCTTCCCGCCTCTCGGGGCGGCCCTTGACCCTGAGTCCCAAGTGATTGGACTTGTTCCCAATCACTGGGTTCGATATGCTCCAATAATGGGGCGATTTCTCGATCGGGGGGTGGTCGTTCACCTGTCTTTGTTTCGGCCACTGCAGGCGCCGACAGGTCTGGCCCGGCATTCAATTGCTAATATGTTGCAATTGTTCCTGGGGATAGCCGATTAAACTGCAGATGTCTGGGTTGATGTGCTGCTAATAGTCTTGAGTATCGATCTGGGCCGACTTCCCCAGAGCCGAATACGCTATTCTGTCTGCAGCTGTCCGTTTGTGTCCTGTTGGTTGCTTTTCCCATCTGCCTTTTCGGTTAGCCATTTTAAATCGGGTTTTGGCCAAATTAATAGGGAATCAGCCATTTTAGGTGGCTACAATTAATTGTTGCAAATCATTGGGAGCCAGGGTCCAAAACCAGCTGGAGACATGCAAGCTCATGTCTAGAAACATAGAAAATAGGTGCAGGAGTAGGCCATTCGGCCCTTCAAGCCTGCATCACCATTCAATATGATCAAGGCTGATAATGCAAATTTAGTATCTCACTCCCGCTTTCTCTCCATACCCCTTGATCCCTTTAGCCGCAAGGGCCACATACAGCTCCTTCTTGAATATATCCAACGAACTGGCCCTAACAGCTTTCTGTAGTAGAGAATTCCACAACTTCAGAATTCTCTGCGAGAAGATGTTCTTCCTCATCTCAGTCCTGAATGGCTTACCCCTTATTCTTAGGCTGTGACACCTAGTTCTCGACGTCCCCAACATCGGTGCCCAATTATTTTTTTTTGCCAATTAAGGGGCAATTTAGTGTGGTCAATCCACCTACCCTGCACATCTTTGGGTTGTGGGGTGAAACCATCGCAGATGCGGGAGAATGTGCAAACTCCACACAGACTGTGACCCAGGGCCGGGATTTGAACCTGGATCTTCATCGGGAACATTCTTCCTGCATCTAGCCTGTCCAGTCCCATCAGGATTTTCTACGTTTCTATGAGATCCCCTCTCATTCTTCTAAACTCCAGTGAGTACAAGCCAAGTTGATCCAGTCTTTCTTCATCTGTCAGTCCTGCCATCCCGGGAATTAGTCTGGAAAACCTTCGCTGGGCACCCTCAATAGCAAGAATGTCCTTCCTCAAACTAGGAGACCAAAACTGCACAATACTCAAGGTGTGGCCTCACCAAGGGCATGTCTAATTTCAGTACAAAATGCCTACTCCTATACTCAAATCCTTTCGCTTTGAAGGTTAGCATGCCATTAGCTTTCCTCACTGCCTGCTGTATTTTCATGCCAACCTTCAGCAACTGTTCCACCATGACACCCAGGTCTCATTGCACTTCCCCTTTTCCTAAACTGCCACCATTCAGATAATCCGCCTTCCTGTTTTGCCACCAAAGTGGATAACCTCATATTTACCCACATTATATTGCATTTGCCAAGTATTTGCCCATTCAGCCAGCAAATCACCCAACAACCTTTTTGCATCCTCCTTGAGCACACACTGTCACCCAGCTTAGTGTGGTCTGCAAATTTGGAGATATTACATGCAATTCCTGCGTCAAAATCATTGATGTATATTGTGAACAGCTGTGGTCACAGCACTGAATCCTGTGGTACCCCACTATCACTGCCTGACACTCTGAAAAGGACCCATTTAACTTCGTAAAGGTGCGACTGTCCATGAGCTTTGCGCATAATGCGGGGAACAGGGTAACGAGCCAAACAAGAGACACGGTTTGCCAACATCTTATAGTCGGATCAAAGGCATACGGAGCCAGCAGGCTTCATCACGGGTACGACTGGGGCTGCCCAGTCAGAGAACTGCACAGGTTGCATTATGCTCAAGCACTCCAAACAATCCAGCTCTGTAGCCACTTTAGGCGTAATGAACTGGCCGGGCACGAAAATAGTGAGACTGCCCCGATGGGTCAACACTAATCTTGGCCACTGCCCTTTTATAGCACCCAGGCCCTCCTGGAAAACATCAGGGAATTTAGCCAAGAGCCCATCCGGTACATGTGGGTACATGCAGCAGACTCGTTGCCAGTCAAGGCGGAGGTGCTTCAACCAGTCGCAGCCCAGCACGCTTAGTCCACCCCCACATGCCACTGCTAACAGCAGTTTAGCCGATTGTTGCCCATATGTGACTGGGACCACTGAAGTACCTGCAATGGCCAATGGCTCCCCCATTTATGTTGCCAGCCGGGTATCGGTGTCCCATAGAGCCAATGTTTGGAAACCCAATCGGATTTGGTCTCCTATTTAGCAGCTGACTACAGATACTGCTGTTCCGGTATCCAACTCCATTCTTATGGGGTGCCCAATCACCTGATTTGTGACATGGATCGGCGCTACTAGTCATGCTATGCAGTGCAACTGCTGGTATAAGTGGTCTACCCCATCCAGATAGTATGCCTGGTCACTGGGAGGCGGTCAGGGATGGCGGGCCCTCTCTGGGCCATCTGTCACCTCAATCTCGGCGCCTGTCGCTGGCTCATCCATGGTCCAGGTCTTGATTGGGTTAGGCCGCTTGACAGTCTTCTGGGCCTCTGTGGCAGTGGTCCGCATCCCTGTGGTAACGATCCCAAGGTCAGGGACCTGTCTCTTCGAACCCTAAAGGTCTCATGGTGCTTGTTCGGGCTGCTTAAGTTCAGGATCGCCATGCCTTGGAGCTCTTGGACTCCTTGGTCAATGTTTTCATAGAACATACAGTGCAGAAGGAGGCCATTCAGCCCATCGAGTCTGCACCGACCCACTTAAGCCCTCACTTCCACCCTATCCCCGTAACCCAATAACCCCTCCTAACCTTTTTGGTCACTAAGGGCAATTTATCATGGCCAGTCCACCTAACCTGCACATCTTTGGACTGTGGGAGGAAACCGGAGCACCCGGAGGAAACCCACACAGACACTGGGAGAACGTGCAGACTCCGCACAGACAGTGACCCAGTGGGGAATTGAACCTAGTGCTGTGAACCCTAGTGCTGTGAAGCCACAGTGCTATCCACTTGTGCTACGGTGCTGCCCTGGGAGATGGCTATCTCAACCGCCTGCTTCAAATCCAAGTAAGTTTCCACTCAGATCTTCTGTTGCATTGTTCTGTTGAGGATCTCACAAACTAAACAGTCTCTCAGGTTTAATTCTACACCATTCCAAACTCCCAGAACTCACCGAATCTTTGTAGGCGGGCAAAAAAGTCGGTAACGGATTCTCCCTGACTCTGGGTGGCTGTGTGAAATTGAAAGCGGTGGACAATTATCGGTAGTTTGGGTGTTAAAATGATCCCCAACCAAGGCCACTAAGGTGGTGAAAGACCCGTATCTGGTGCATTGGGGTGGGTGAGACTTTTAAAAATATATATATTTATTCAAATTTCTCAACAAATTTTCAACAAACCCACCCCCCCACCCCCAACAAAAAGAAAGAAACAAGAACACAACAATCAGAAATTATACATTGGATTTCCCCCATATACAATAACCCCCCATATAACATTTAAAAACATAAATAGGGAAAATTCCCCCACCTTCACCCAAACGCCACACCAAAAGACCCCCCCCCCCCCCCCCCCCACCCCTTGGGCTGCTGCTGCTGACCTCCTAACGCTCCACGAGATAGTCTAGGAACGGTTGCCACCCCCTGAGGAACCCTTGCACATATCCTCGCAAGGCAAACTTTATCCTCTCCAGCTTGATGAACCCTGCCATGTCATTGATCCAAGCTTCCACACTAGGGGGCTTCGCATCTTTCCAAAGTAGCAAAATCCTCCGCCGGGCTACCAGGGATGCAAAGGCCAGAATACCGGCCTCTTTCACCTCCTGCACTCCCGGCTCGTCCGATACCCCAAATAATGCAAATCCCCAGCTCGGCTTGACCCGGGCGTTCACCACCTTGGACATAGTCCTCGCAAAACCCCTCCAAAACCCATCCAGCGCCGGGCACGACCAGAACATATGGACGTGATTTGCCGGGCTCCCCGAGCACCTCCCACATCTGTCCTCCACCCCGAGGAACCGACTCAACCTCGCCCCTGTCATATGCGCTCTGTGAGTAACTTTGAACTGTATTAGGCTGAGCCTGGCACAAGAGGAGGAAGAGTTAACCCTACTCAGGGCATCAGCCCACAGACCCTCATCTATCTCCTCCCCAAGCTCCTCCTCCCACTTGCCCTTTACCTCCTCCACCGAGGCCTCCTCCTCTTCCTTTAGCTCCTGATAAATCACTGAAACCTTGCCTTCTCCAACTCATACACCCAAAATCACCCTGTCCTGAATCCCACGTGCCGGAAGAAGCGGGAATTCCCTCACCTGCCGCCTCACAGACACCCTCACTTGCATGTTCCTGAAAGCATTTCCCGGGGGTAGCCCAAACTTCTCCTCCAGCGCCCCTACGCTCGCAAACGTCCCATCGATGAACAGGTCCACCATTCTTCTAATCCCTGCCCGATGCCAGCTCCGAAACCCTCCATCCATCCTTCCTGGGACGAACCGATGGTTCTCCCGAATCGGGGACCAAACCGAGGCTCCCACCTCGCCCCTATGTCGCCTCCACTGCCCCCAGATCTTTAGCGTCGCCGCCACCACCGGACTCGTGGTGTACTTTGTCGGCGAGAGTAGCAGCGGTACCGTCACCAGCGCTCTCAGGCTCGTGCCCACACAGGACGCCATCTCTAGCCTCTTCCACGCTGCCCCCTCTCCCTCCATTACCCACTTACGGATCATCGCCACATTGGCTGCCCAATAATAGCCACACCCATTCGGCAGCGCCAGCCCCCCCTGTCCCTACTACGCTCCAGAAACACACTCTTCATCCTCGGCGTCTTATTCGCCCACACAAATCCCATGGTGCTCCTGCTTACCCGTTTGAAAAAGGCCTTGGGGATCATAATGGGAAGGCACTGGAACACAAAGAGAAATCTCGGGAGGATTGTCATTTTGACCGACTGCACCCTACCCGCTAGTGAGAGTGGCAGCATATCCCATCTTTTAAAATCCTCCTCCATCTGCTCCACCAACCGCGTCAAATTGAGCTTGTGCAGGGCCCCCCAACTCCTAGCTACTTGGATCCCTAGGTACCGAAAGCTCTTTCCGCCCTCTTCAGCGGTAGCTCGTCTATCCCCCTTCCCTAGTCCCCTGAATGCACCACAAAGAGCTCACTCTTCCCTTCGTTGAGTTTATACCCCGAAAAGTCCCCAAACTCCCTAAGGATCCGCATGACCTCCGCCATCCCCTCCACTGGATCAGCCATATTCAACAACAGGTCGTCGGCATACAACGGCACCCGGTGTTCTCTTCTCTCTCTCTCTCTCTCTCTCTCTCTCTCTCTCTCTCTCTCTCTCTCTCTCTCTCTCTCTCTCTCTCTCTCTCTCTCTCTCTCTCTCTCTCTCTCTCTCTCTCTCTCTCTCCTCTCCCCCCCCCCCCCCCCCCCCCCCCCCCGGGCCAGTCCCCTCCATTTCCTGGACTCCCTCAGTGCCATGGCCAGCAGCTCAATTGCCAGTGCAAACAACAAGGGGGATAAGGGGCACCCCTGCCTCGTCCCCTGGTACAGCCGAAAGTACTCCGACCTCCGCCGGTTCGTAGCCACACTCGCCACTAGGGCTCTATATAGCAGCCTGACCCAACTGATGAACCCCGCCCCGAACCCAAACCTCCGCAACACTTCCCAAAGATACTCCCACTCCACCCGATCAAAGGCCTTCTCCGCGTCCATAGCTGCCACTACCTCCACTTCCCCCTCCACCGAGGGCATCATAATCACATTGAGGAGCCTCCGCACATTTATATTTAGCTGCCTACCCTTCACAAATCCTGTCTGGTCCTCATTAATCACCCCCGGGACACAGTCCTCAATTCTCGTAGCCAGCACCTTCGCCAGCAACTTAGCGTCAACATTGAGGAGCGAGATCGGTCTATACGACCCACATTGCAATGGATCCTTGTCCCGCTTCAAGATCAAAGAAATCAGAGCCCTGGACATTGTCGGGGGCAAGGTCCCCCCCTCCCTCGCCTTATTAAAAGTCCCCACTAGCAATGGGCCCAGCAGGTCCACATATTTCCTGTAGAATTCAACCGGGAACGCATCCGACCCCGGGGCCAACCCCGCCTGCATGCTCCCCATTCCTTTAACCTGATCCTCCAGCCCAATCGGCGCCCCCAAACGAGCCACCTCCTCCTCCACCCTCGGGAACCTAGCTGATCTAGGAATCGTCGCATCCCCTCCTCCACCGCTGGGGGCTCAGACCTGTACAGATCCCCATAGAAGTCCCTAAATACCTCATTTATTCTCACCGCACTCCGCACCGTATTCCCCCCTCTATCCTTAACTCCACCAATCTTCCTCACTGCCTCCCTCTTACGAAGCTGATGTGCCAGCATCCGCCTTGCCTTCTCCCCATACTCTTACGTCGCCCCCTGCGCTTTCCTCCACGGTGGGCGAGACTTTTAATGATGCTCTAGGTGGCATTGCCGCAAGCTATGAGCAGGATTACTGTTTGCCGTTCATCACCATTATAACATTTGTTCTGAAGAAGTATTGCATTCTCTCGGTGTACTGCCCCAATCATCAGTACCTGCATCAAATTGCTCCAGTTTTCCAATGTTGGGCATCTCTGCTACCCTGAGGCCTATGAAAAGTGGCCCAATGATGGTGCAGTGGTTAGCACTGCTGCCTCATGGCGCCGAGGACCCGGGTACAATCCTGGCCCCGGGTCTCTGTCCATGTGGAGTTTGCACATTCTCTCATACCTGCGTGGGTCTCACTCCCACAACCCAATGGATGTGCGGCTTTTTTTTAAAAAGTGGTCTGAGTTCGCAGCACTTGGCGCCGACAGTAGCTCCACTTGATTCTTGTTGCCAGAGTGATCACATGGAACGAGAGGAAGGATGGAAAAATAAAGTTTTAATGAGATGTACATTAACTGCTTCACTCCCCGAAGGGTCTTCCTCCCTGACCTACACTCAGGCTGGGGATTTTATTCTCTGTGGGCTCTCCTCGTTAAAGGGGAATCCCTGCCCCGTTACCAGAGAAGTTTGTAGTAGAGGTCACGGGGACCCGGATGGCCCACACCCCGTAACCTCCAGAGGGGGGTAGTAACGCAATGGAAGATATGATTAAATACATGAGGGCATGTGATACCTGAAATCCTAAAAATAAAGGCTGTCAGATCAGGTTCTGATCCTTTGTTGGGCAACCCAGTAAGATCAGCACTTAAAAACAACATTTAAAACAGGTGTGAGTGGGAACACATTGTTCTTTGAAAATGGATATTTTTATTATGCCCAATTTCTGAGCAAGGATAAACTCTATTGTTTCATCTACTCTGGGATGAACATGAACTGTACCAGCAAGGGGAGAGAACCAATGGTGGAGAACCTGCTCCTAGCTAATTAGTGATCCTAAACTGGCCACTGGGAACAGTGCAAATAGTATCCTCATGGTGACACTTTTTATCATAACGATAAACTCCAGTTGGGAGCTTACTTGGTTGAACCAAGCTTTGATTTACTTAAATTTGCAGAACAAATTTGCAGCCTATATAAAAACCATGAAATCAACAGTGTGAATGTGTTTTTTTTATAAATGTCTTTTATTGGGTTTTTGAACAAAGTATGTTTGCCATTATGTACACAGAATAAGATATATATATATATATATATATATATATATAGATAGATATATAAAAGAAGGGCACACGCAAACATACCAAAATAAAAGTAATAATAAAAAAGAAATAAAAATAAAATTAAGTAACTGGTAAGGTATTATGCACCAGCTCGACAGCAGCAACTCTGTACAATTGGCAATATTATTTACAGTACGAAGTCTTACAACACCAGGTTAAAGTCCAACAGGTTTGTTTCGATGTCACTAGCTTTCGGAGCGCTGCTCCCTCCTCAGGTGAATGAAGAGGTCTGTTCCAGAAACACATATATAGACAAATTCAAAGATGCCAAACAATGCTTGGAATGCGAGCATTAGCAGGTGATTAAATCTTTACAGATCCAGAGATTTAATCACCTGCTAATGCTCGCATTCCAAGCATTGTTTGGCATCTTTGAATTTGTCTATATATGTGTTTCTGGAACAGACCTCTTCATTCACCTGAGGAAGGAGCAGCGCTCCGAAAGCTAGTGATATCGAAACAAACCTGTTGGACTTTAACCTGGTGTTGTAAGACTTCGTACTGTACTCACCCCAGTCCAACGCCGGCATCTCCACATCAATATTATTTACAACACCTAAGTAGGGGAAGAGAGAGACTGGGGAGATAGATATACATTTGGGTGCCGGAGAAACAATTACAGAGGGCAATACACGAATGGGTCTGGTGTTGGTGTTGTCACTTGCTTCTCCCGGATGGGTTTCGCTGCTGTTGTCGTCTCGCGCTCACCTCCCCTTCAGCCGTTCGTCCCGTCTTTTGCCTGGATTCTCCTTGCCCTCTGTTCCTGTCGATGCCAAGTTTGCTATCGTTTCCCGTGCCCTCCTTCCAGCTATCATTTCCCTGCCTCCCCCCCCCACCTCCCTGGTTCTCCTCCATTGTTCTGTCTCTTCACTCTTTCCCGCCCCCCTGTGGTTCACCTTTCTTTCCTCTTGGATTTAGGTCCGTCCCTGTCCCCCCCCCCCCCCTGGTCTATCTCTCCCTCTCCTGCCTTGGCTACTTTCTTGGCTTGATTCTTGGCTACCTGGCTATTCTTCTGCTTGTTCGTTTGCCACAAACAGGTCCCGGAACAATTGGGTGAATGGCTCCCACGTTCTGTGGAAACCGTTCTCTGACCCTCGGATGGCTAATTTGATTTTCTCCATTTGGAGAGATTCTGAGAGGTTGGACAGCCAGTTGGCAGCTTTGGGTGGTGCTGCTGACCGCCAGCCGAACAGGATTCTACAGCGGGCGATCAGGAGGCAAAGGCAAGAGCGTCCGCCCTCCTCCCCAGGAATAGATCTGGCTGGTCTGAAATCCCGAAGACCGCCACTTTCGGGCATGGCTCCACCCTCATCCCCACCACTTTGGACATTGCCTTGAAGAAGGCTTTCCAGTACCCCGCAAGTCTGGGGCAAGACCAGAACATGTGGGCTTGGTTGGCCTCCTTGGCACCGTTCACATCTATCCTCCACCTCCGGGAAGAACCTACTCATACGGGTTCTTGCTAAGTGGGCTCTATTTACAACTTTTAGTTGAGTCAGGCTGAGCCTTTAGCACGTTGAGTTGACCCTATGCAGTGCTTTGCTCCAGAGTCCCCAGCCTATTTCAATCCCCAGGTCCTCCTCTCATTTCTTTCTTGTTGCGTCCAGTACGGTGTCTGCCCTTTCTACCAGTCGGTCGTACATGTCGCTACAGTTTCCTTTATCTAGTATGCTTGTGTCCCGTAACTCCTCCAGTAATGTCTGCCGTGGCGGTTGTGGGCACGTCCTTGCCTCCTTTCAGAGGAGGTTTTTGAGTTACAGGTACCTTAGCTCGTTCCCCCTGGCTAACTGGAATTTCTCTGTCAGTTCGTCCAGTGTTGCGATCCTGCCGTCCGTGTATAGGTCCCTGACTGTCAGTGTCCCTCTGTCCTGTCCCCACTTTTTGAAGATGGCGTCAGTCAGCGCTGGTGTGAACCTATGGTTGTTGCAGATGGGAGCTTTGTCCGACATTTTGGTCAGGCCAAATTGCTGCCATAGTTGATTAGTTTGTCTCGTGCTTTGAAAAATGCCTTGGGGATGTAGATCGGAATGGATCTAAGTAGGAAGAGGTACCTGGGCAGTACGTTCGTTTTGATCGTCTGGACTCTCCACGAGGGAGAGTGGGAAGTCCGTTTGTTCTTTTTTACTTCCTCTGTCAAACTGGTGAGGTTCCATTTGTGGATTCCTTTCCAGCCATGGGCTATTTGGATCTCCAGGTAGCGGAATTTGTGTCGGGCTTGTTTAAATGGTAGTCCCATTTGTGCTGCCCCCGCTACTTGTGGGTGTACCGGGAAGATCTCGCTTTTGCTCATGTTGGCTTTGTAGCCCGAGAAGGCGCCAAACTCTTTCAGGAGAGCAATGATTCCGTCCATGCTGCTTTGTGGGACCGAAATGTAGAGGAGCGGGTCATCTGCATAGAGTGAGACTCTGTGCTCTCTGCCGCCCCTTCGGATCCCCCTCCAGCTTTTTGCTGCTCTTGAGTGCAATTGCTAGTGGCTCGATCGCTAGAGCGAACAGCAGCGGGGACCGTGGGCATCCTTGTCTGGTGCCCCTGTGCAGCTGGAAGTATCGGGAGTTGGTGTTGTTGGTCCGTACATGGTCTCGCCATGGGAGTGTTGTAGAGGGGCTTTACCCAGGAGGTGAACCCTGTTCCAAACCCGAACCGCACCAGTACCTCTGAGGTATTTCTATTTGACGCTGGCGAAGGTCTTTCCTGCGTCTAGGGAGAGGCTCATCTCTGGTATTCTCTCCCCGGAGGGGGTCATTATCACGTTCAGCAGGCGCCTGATGTTCATGGTAAGCTGTCTACCGTTGACAAAGCCCGTCTGATCCTCTGTGACCACCTCTGGACCACAATCTTCTAGCCTTTTGGCTAGGATTTTGGCATCTGCGTTCAGCAGTGAGATGGGTCTGTATGACCCACATTTCGTTGGGTCTTTATCTTTCTTAGGTATCAGCGGGATTGAGGCCTGTGCTAGCGTGGGTGGCAGTGTGCCCCTAGCTAGCGAGTCTGTGAACATCTCCCGCAGGTGCGGGGCCAGTGCTGTAGCGTGAATATGTTTTAATATTTTTGTATATAATCTGAGATTTATTTTTTTTCCCCCCTGCCCATCAAGAGGAGTTGGGGAGGAAATAAAAAGGATTTTGTACCCTTGCATAAAAAGAAAACCACCTAAATTAATTGTTCTTTGTAATCTTCACATTCAGGCGGGTCAACCCTCTTTGTTGAAACTTCTCTTCGTCGACCTAGGGACAGGGAAAGTAAAGACGGCTCTCTTGAAATGACTGGTCAACTGGGAGATGTGATGAAGGAAAGTGCAAAAATTGCCTATACATATGCAAGAGCCTTTCTCATGCAGAAAGATGCTGCCAATGACTTCTTGACTCAATCCCACATTCACCTCCACGTGCCGGAGGTAATTTTTGCGTACATTGTTTGAGAGCTTTAGTAAACTGGTTTTTTGTGTAGTTTATTTTTATTTTTATTTTTTTAAAATATTTTTTTATTAAGGTTTCTTAACAACATAATTTTTTCCCCTTACAAACAATAGCCCCCCCCCCCCCGTAACAAAATAACGCAAAATCTCCCTGAGCAAGATATATACATGGCAAGATGGTATATTTACATAGCTTTATATACTGGCTCTTGGCCGCACGTACCGTTTCTCCCCACCCTCCATGCCATCTCCCGCTCGTCCATCCCCTCAAACAATCTCTCGTTCCCCCGCCCCCCCAGGGTTGCTGCTGCTGCTGACCGACCTTCTTCTAACGCTTCGAGATATTCTAGGAATGGTTGCCACCGCCTGTAAAACCCCTGTGCAGACCCACTCAAAGCAAACTTAATTCTCTCCAATTTTATGAACCCCGCCATGTCGTTAATCCAGGCCTCCAGGCTAGGGGGCTTCGCCTCCTTCCACAATAGCAAGACCCTTCGCCGGGCTACTAGGGACGCAAAGGCCAGAATTCCGGCCTCTTTCGCCTCCTGCACTCCCGGCTCATCCACTACTCCAAATATTGCTAGTCCCCAGCTTGGCTTGACCCAGACTTTCACCACCTGGGTTATTACTCCCGCCACACCTCTCCACAACCCCTCCAATGCCGGGCATGACCAAAACATATGGACATGGTTCGCCGGGCTCCCTGAACATCTTTCACATCTATCCTCTACCCCAAAGAACCTACTCAGCCTCGCCCTCGTCAAATGCGCTCTGTGAACCACCTTAAATTGTATCAGACTGAGCCTGGCACACGAGGAGGAGGTATTAACCCTACCCAGGGCATCAACCCATAGCCCTTCCTCAACCTCCTCCCCCAGCTCCTCCTCCCATTTACCTTTCAATTCTTCTACTAGTGCTTCCCCCTCTTCTTTCATCTCTTGGTATATTTCCGACACCTTGCCCTCCCTGACCCATACCCCCGAGATCACCCTATCTTGAACTTCTTGCAACGGAAATTCCCTCACCTGTCGCCTCACAAAAGCCCTCACCTGCATATATCTAAATGCATTTCCCGGGGGTAACTCAAATTTCTCCTCCAGTGCCCCTAGGCTCGCAAATGTCCCGTCAATGAACAGGTCCCCCATTCTTCTTATCCCCGCCCGATGCCAGCCTTGGAACCCCCCGTCCATCTTCCCCGGGACAAACCGGTGGTTACCCCTGATCGGGGACCACGCCTATGCACCCCTGTGCCTTCTCCACTGGCCCCAGATCCTTCGTGTTGCCGCCACCACCGGGCTTGTGGTGTATTTTGTCGGCGAGAGCGGCAGCGGTGCCGTTACCAACGTCCCCAGGCTTGTTCCTTTACAGGACGCCATCTCCATCCTCTTCCATGCCGCCCCCTCTCCCTCCATGACCCACTTGCGGATCATCGCCACGTTTGCTGCCCAGTAGTAACTCCCTAGGTTTGGCAAAGCCAACCCTCCTCGGTCCCTATTGCGTTCCAAGAACCCTCTCCTAACCCTCGGGGTCTTATTTGCCCACACATACCCCATAATACTCCTACCTACTCTCTTGAAAAAGCCCTTGGTGATCACGATGGGGAGGCACTGAAACACGAACAAAAACCTCGGAAGGACCACCATTTTGACCGACTGCACCCTACCCGCCAACGAGAGCGGGAGCATGTCCCATCTTTTAAAATCCTCTTCCATTTGCTCCACCACCCTCGTCAAATTCAGTTTATGTAGGGCCCCCCAACTTCTGGCTATCTGGATCCCAAGATACCGAAAACTCCTCTCCGCCCTCCTCAGCGGCAGGTCCCCTATCCCTCTTTCTTGGTCCCCTGCCTGTAATACAAAAAGCTCACTCTTCTCTACATTAAGCTTGTAGCCCGAGAACTCTCCAAACTCCTTCAGAGTCTGCATGACCTCCACCATCCCCTCCATTGGGTCCGCCACGTATAGCAGCAGGTCATCCGCATATAGCGATACCCGATGCTCCTCTCCCCCGCGGACTATCCCCCTCCATTTCTTAGACTCCCTAAGTGATATGGCCACGGGTTCGATCGCCAATGCAAACAACGGGGGACAGGGGGCACCCCTGCCTCGTCCCTCGGTACAGCCGAAAGTACTCCGACCTCCACCGGTTCGTCACTACACTCGCCACCGGGGCGCTGTAAAGGAGCTTAACCCATGTAATAAACCCTCCCCCGAACCCAAACCTGCGCAATACCTCCCAGAGGTACTCCCACTCTACTCGGTCAAAGGCTTTTTCCGCGTCCATAGCTGCCACTATCTCCGCCTCGCCCTCCTCCGATGTCATCATTATCACGTTTAAGAGCCGCCGCACATTGGTATTTAACTGCCTGCCCTTTACGAATCCCGTTTGGTCCTCGTGAATCACCCCCGGGACACAGTCTTCAATCCTAGTGGCCAGTACCTTCGCCAATAGTTTAGCATCCACATTGAGGAGCGAAATCGGCCTGTACGATCCACATTGCAGTGGATCCTTGTCTCGCTTTAGAATCAAGGAGATTGTCGCCTCCGACATTGTCTGGGGCAGGTTCCCTCCTCTCTTGCCTCGTTGAAGGTCCTCACTAATAGCGGGGCCAGCAGGTCCACATATTTTCCATAGAACTCCACCGGGAACCCGCCCGGCCCCGGGGCCTTCCCCGCCTGCATGCTCCCCAAACCCTTACTCAACTCCTCCAACCCAATTGGTGCCCCCAAACCAACCGGTTCCTGCTCCTCCACCCTCCAGAACCCCAGCTGGTCCAGGAATCGCCTCATCCCCCCCCTTCCCCCCCCACCCCCCTGGGGGCTGGGATCTGTACAGCTCTTCATAGAAGTCCTTGAATACCTTATTTATTTTCGTTGCACTTCGAACCGTGGCTCCCCTTCCATCTTTGATTTCCCCCTATTTCCCTCGCTGCCGCCCTCTTACGGAGCTGGTGCGCCAGCATCCGACTAGCCTTTTCCCCGTACTCGTAAGTCACCCCTTGCGCCTTCCTCCACTGTGCCTCCGCCTTGCCCGTGGTCAGCAGGTCAAACTCCGTCTGGAGCTGTCGCCTTTCCCCAAGTAATCTTTCCTCCGGGGCCTCTGCGTGTCTCCTGTCCACTCGCAAGATCTCCCCCACTAACCTCTCCCTTTCCATTACCTCTGTCTTCTCCCTATGAGCCCTGATGGAGATCAGCTCGCCCCTGATCACCGCCTTCAACGCCTCCCATACCACCCCCACTCGCACCTCCCTGTTGTCGTTGGCCTCCAAGTACCTTTCAATACACCCCCTCACCTTCCCACACACCACTTCATCAGCCAGCAGTCCCACATCCAGCCGCTACAGTGGGCGTTGGTCCCTCCTCTCCCAGCTCCAGTTCCACCCAGTGCGGGGCATAGTCCGAAACGGCTATGGCCGAATACTCCGTCCCCTCCACTCTCGGGATGAGCGCCCTGCCCAGAACAAAGAAATCTATCCGGGAGTAAGCCTTATGCACGTGGGAGAAAAAAGAAAATTCCCTGGCCTGTGGTCTTGCAAACCTCCATGGGTCCACGCCCCCCATCTGATCCATAAAACCCCTGAGCACCTTGGCTGCCGCCGGCCTCCTTCCTGTCCTTGATCTGGAGCGGTCCAGTGCTGGGTCCAGCACCGTATTGAAGTCCCCTCCCATTATCAGTCCTCCTACCTCCAGGTCCGGAATGCGCCCTAACATGCGCTTCATAAATCTAGCATCATCCCAGTTCGGGGCGTATACATTTACCAACACCACCCACGTCCCTTGCAACCTACCACTCACCATCACGTATCTCCCTCCATTATCCGCTACGATAGTCTTGGCCTCAAATGACACATGCTTTCCCACCAGAATTGCCACCCCTCTATTTTTTACGTCCAATCCCGAGTGAAATACCTGTCCTACCCATCCCTTTCTTAACCTGACCTGGTCTGCCACCTTCAGGTGTGTCTCTTGGAGCATTGCCACGTCTGCCTTCAGTCCCTTCAAGTGCGCGAACACTCGAGCCCGCTTCACCGGCCCATTCAGGCCCCTCACGTTCCACGTTATCAGCCGGATTGGAGGGACTCTCACTCACTCACCCCCCCCCCGGCCGACTAGCCATCTCCTTTTCTGGGCCAGTCCCTTGTCCGCATCTCCCTCACTCTCCAGTCCCCCAACCGGGGGACCCCCGTCCCAGCCACCTCTTCTGTGTCCTGCTCTCTTTCGGCCAGTGCAGCAGCAACCCCCCCCCCCCCCCCCCCCCCCCCCCCCCGCTAGATCCCCGTCTAGCTTTTTTGCTCCCCTCCCCCCATATCCCTCCCGTAAGTCAGCTGACCCCGGCTTCCCCCACCATCCCTTTGACCTTCTTCTCCCCCCCCCCCCCCCGTGGGAATCTCCCAATCAATGTACATTCCTTTGTTCCCCTTCCCGCCTTTCTTGCCGCACATGGGAAAGGCAACCCTGCACTTTCCAAAGCCTGCCCCGCCCCCCATGGCGCAGCTCCTGTCGTGGCCTTGTCCCTCTCCCCCAGCCCATATAGCATTTCCTGCGCGTGGTTGACCCCCTATGTACAACAACCATCATACTTCAACCCTCAAACACCCCCCTCTCACACAAACCCTCAATTAGAGTCCAATTTTTCAGCTAGTATTAAGGTCCACGCCTCTTTGGGCGTTTCTAAGTAGTCGTGTTGGCCATTATGTGTAACCCACAGTCGCGCTGGCTGCAATATTCCAAATTTCACTCCTTTCCGATGCAGCACCGCTTTGGCCCGGTTGAACCCGCTCTCCGCTTAGCGACCTCCGCGCTCCAGTCCGGGTATGTTCTGATCTCCGCATTGTCCCACTTGCTGCTCCGTTCCTTCTTGGCCCATTTCAGGACCCTCTCTCTGTCCGTAAACTGGTGAAATCTCACCACCATCGCCCTTGGCGGCTCTTTTGCCTTGGGCTTCCTCGCTAGCACTCTGTGCGCCCCATCCAGCTCCAACAATCCCGGGGGGGCCTCCTCACCCATCAGCGTCCCGATCATTGTGCCCACATATGCCGCGGCATCGGCCCCCTCCACTCCTTCTGGGAGATCCAGGATCCTCAAGTTGTTTCTCCTTGATCTGTTCTCCAGGTCTTCGAGTCTTCCCGCCCACGTCCTGTGCAGCACCTCGTGCCGCTCCACTCTCTCCGCCAGGCCCACGAGCTCGTCGTCGTTCTCGCTCGCTTTTTCCTGGATCTTCACCTCTTGGGCTTTCTGGGTTGCTCCAAGTTTTTCCACCATTGCCAGTATAGGCGCCACCATCTCCTTACGCAGCTCCTCGAAGCAGCACTTGATGAACTCTTTCATCTCCTCTCTGTCCGTGGGCGCCGCCACTTTGCTTTTTTCTTCTTTCTTCTCCCGCTGCTCCAGGGCCGCTTTTTTCGCCGTTTCACTGTGGGTCCGATCCATGCAGGTTAGTAGGGGGCCTTTCTCCTTCCTTCCCCACGGGTTGGTTTTTTAAAAAAGTGCCGTTGGGGCTCCGTTAGCGGGCCCAAAAGTCCGTTTTCGCGGGAGCTGCCGAATCGCGCGGCTTAGCTTCGCATCGCCGCAACCCGGCAGTCATTTTTATTTTTTTTAATGTATTTTATTACAAACATGTATCAAAACAGGTTACAGCGAATAAACACCACGGGAAACATACTTCCCAACAATCAACTATACAGTCTGTACAGACTTTTCCCATTTTCCACCTCCGGCAATGAACAGCCCCTCAAACACGATCACAAACACACCCACCTTTTCTCAAACCCCCCTGAAGAGCCCCTCAACTCATACTTTATTTTGCAGTGGTTAGCACAGTTGCCACACAGCGCCGAGGTCCCAGGTTCGATCCCGGCTCTGGGTCACTGTCCGTGTGGAGTTTGCACATCCTCCCCGTGTTTGCAGGGGTTTCACCCCCACAACCCAAAGATGTGCAGGCTAGGTGGAATGGCCACGCTAAATCGCTACTTAATTGGAAAAAATGAATTGGGTACTCAAAATTTATAATTTAAAAAACCTCATACTTTATCTTCTCTAATCGCAGGAAATCGTACAGGTCACCCAACCAAGCCGCTATCCCCGGTGGCGATGTCGACCGCCACTCCAGCACAATTCGCCGCCGTGCAATCACCACGACATTGGCCTTCCTCCTCTCCATGAGCTCCGGCTTCTCTGAAACCCCAAATATCGCCACCAAAGGGTCCGGGTCCACCTCCACCTCCACTATCCTGGCTAAGACCGCGAACACTCCCGTCCAGAATCTTCCCAATTCTTCGCAGCCCCAAATATGTGCACGTGATTCGCTGGCCCCCGCCCACACCTCTCACACTCATCTGCTACCCCCTGAAAGAACCCACTCATTCTCACCCAAGTCATATACACCCTGTGCACCAGCTTAAACTGTATCAAGCTCATCCTTGCACAAGAGGAGATCCCGTTTACCCTGCGCAGTGCCTCACTCCATACTCCCCAATTGACCTCCTCCCAACTCCGCTTCCCACTTCTCCTTGATCTTCATCACCCGCTCGCCTCCTTGCTCCCCCAGCCACGTATATATCCCCAATTCTTCCCTCCCCTTCCACATCCGGAAGCAACAATCGCTCCAGCAAGGCGTATCCTGGCAACCTAGGGAATCCCCTCCAGACCTTTCGCGCAAAGTCCCTAACCTGCAGATACCTGAACTCACTCCCCATCGGCAGCTCTACCTTCTTCCTTAGCTCCCCCAGACTGGCGAACCCTTACTCCAAATACAAATCCCTCACCTTGACCAGCCCCACTTCCCTCCACCTCCTGTATACACTATCCATCTTCTCTCTTCTCTCCCCCCCCCCCCCCCCCCCCGGGCTCAAACCCATGATTCTCGCACAGCGGCATTCGCACTGACATCCCTTCCACCCTAAAATGCCTCCTCAACTGATTCCATACCTTCACCAGACTCCCTGAATACCTACTCTGAGCCATTGGCAACGCTGCCGTCACCATAGCCCTCAAACTAGATCACTTTCAAGATTCCTCCTCCATCCTCCTAACCCACTCTACTCCTTCCCACCACCACCGCACCTTGTCTACATTCTCTGCCCAATAATACTGAAGCAGGTTCGGCAACGCCAACCCCCCTGCTGCCTCTGCCTCTGTAGCAAAGTCCTCCCCACCCTTGGCACCTTCCCCGCCCATACAAAGTCAGAAATGATCGTGTCCACTTTCCGAAAAAAGGCCTTTGGTATAAAGATTGGGAGAGCTTGAAAGATAAACAAGAACCTCGGCAGAATATTAATTTTCAACACTTGGGACCCTCACTGCCAGTGTTAAGTGCAGTGTATCCCACCTTTTAAGATCCTCCCTAGCCTCCTTTACCAGCTTCGTCAAGTTCCACTTATGGAGCCCGTCCATTTCCTCGCTACCTGAATCCCCAAATACCTAAACCTATCTCTCACTACCTTAAATTACATCCCCCCCAAATTACCTTGTTTTTCCCTACATTCAGCTTGTACCCCGAGAACCCTCCAAACCTTCCCAACAGGCCCATAATCCTTCCCATACCCTCCAACCCATCCAAAACATACAGCAAGAGGTCATCGGCATAGAGTAACACCTGATGCTCCCTCTATCTCCTCATAATCTCCCGCCACTCTGCTGACCCCCTGAGAGCCATCGCCAACGGCTCTATGGCCAGCGCAAACAGCAGAGGCGACAGCGGGCACCCCTGCCTCGTACCCCTGTGGAAGTCAAAGCTTTGTGAGCTCATATCATTTGTCCTCACCCTCGCTCTTGGCGCCACATACAGCAATCGTACCCGTACCACACATCTCAGCCCAAACCCAAAACCTCTAACAAGTACCGCCACTCCACCCGATCAAATGCCTTCTCCGCATCCATGGACACCACCACCTCCAGGACCAGAGTCCCCAACGGATTCATCACCATATTCAACAGCCGTCCTATATTACTCGCGAGCTGCCTGCCCTTCACGAAGCCTGTTTGAGCCAGAAAAATGGATAGGTGGGGTTAAGGGGATAGGGTGAGGTGAGGGGATAGGGTGAAAATATGGGCTTAGATAGGGTGCTCTTTCCAAGGGCCGGTGCAGACTCAATGGGCTGAATGGCCTCCTTCTGCACTCTAAATTCTATGATTCATACCCCTGATACCATCCAGCACCTCCCTCAGCCCCAGGGGTTCCTCCAACGCCTATCTCTTTGTTTCCTCCACCTGGAAAAATTCCAGCTCGTCCAGAAACCGCCCCATGCCCCCTCCTCGTCCCCCGGGTCTGCCTCATAACATAGCCAATACTTTCACATCTGTGTTCAATAATGGTATGGGCCTATACGACCCACATTCCACTGGGTCCTTCACCTTTTTGGGGATTAGTGTGATTACTGCCTGCGTCATCGTCTCCGGCAACTTCCCCTTCTCCAATGCTTCATTAAACGCCCCCAACAGATGTGGTGCCTGGTCCGTCGTAAATTCCTTATAAAATTCCGCCGGGTACCCATCCAGCCCAGGGGCCTTCCCCGACTTCAGGGCAGCACGGTAGCACAGTGGTTAGCACAGTTGCTTCACAGCTCGAGGGTCCCAGGTTCGATTCCCAGCTTGGGTCACTGACTGTGCTGAATCTGCACGTTCTCCCCGTGTCTGCGTGGGTTTCCTCTGGGTACTCCAGTTTCCTTCCACAGTCCAAAGATGTGCAGGTTAGGTTGATTGGCCATGATAAATTGCCCTTGGTGTCCAAAGAAATGGATAGGTGGGGTTACGGGGATAGGGTGAGGTGAGGGGATAGGGTGGAGGTATGGGCTTACGTAGGGTGCTCTTTCCAAGGGCCGGTGCAGACTCGATGGACCGAATGGCCTCCTCCTGCACTGTAAATTCTATGATTCATACCCCTGATACTATCCAGCGCCTCCCTCAGCCTCAGGGGCTCCTCCAACGCCTGCCTCTTTGTTTCCTCCACCTGGGGAAATTCCAGCTCGTCCAGAAACCGCCCCATGTCCCCCTCCTCTCCCCCCTGGGTCTGCCTCATAAAATGTTATTGTGTAGTTTATGTTGCATTGGGATTATGATGTGGAAAAAAAAAATTACATCGAGGCATCACTTCCTCTTCCCCTCTTTTTAAAAATAAAAATATCAATTGAAATGTCTTGTGGTTCTATATTCACAACCACTGCAGTGTAACTATTGTTTTTATTCCTCTGCCCCTTCAACAACTGCTGCCACCCAATCCAACTCTTCCCCGCTAGTCTAGCTTTTATGTTTGTCATGTTTTGAATTAGAAATGGGAAAATATTCCCACCCTATATCTCCTAGCTACCTGCATTGTGAATTTCTTCATAAACCTTTGCAGCAATTGTCTATAGGTATGGTTTTAACCATTTAATGTTTTAAATGAAAAACTGAATTGGCAACATCAGCTTGATTTCAAAACAAATTAACCTTTGCTTGTGCTAAATATACTTAATTATATACTCAGCGCTGTATTCAGTTTCTGCTTCATTGTACAGTTTTGCGAAGTATATATGTGTATCATTAATATGTACAAAGTACTGCATTAACCATGCACACCATTCAGTGGTTCTGTGGTAAATGTATACGCCACTGCATAGCTGCAGCACTCTTGAGTATAAACAACCAGTGTGGTTAAATATTTGTCATTCCTCTATTAATGCAGAGCTATGTAAACCAGGTGCCATTTCCAAGTTACATTAGTTAGTCGTAGGCACTGACTCCAGCAACATTCCTCTTTTGCGCTTGTGTGGCTAATCTCACACATCTCGTGTGAGTCCGCAAAAGATCAGCCATGATCTCATTGAATGACGGAGCAGGCTCGAAGGGCCAGATGGCCTACTCCTGCTCCTAGTTCTTAGGTTTTTGTGTAACAGTATGTTCATGGTTTACTCCTATGAATTGAATATAGCAGAGCTTTCTGTGCTGTTGAATAAATGTATTGTTTTTTTTAAAAAGGTAGGAATCTGCCCTGCTGTTTGTTTTCCTGACCCTTTTGTGTTAAATGTTTTAGGACTGAGGGAGGAGACCGTAAATACTTATTACAGATATTGTGGGAGGAGAATATTGAAATGCTCATAATTTCCTAGTGTGATCCTGTAAACTGGGTGCACAATCTTAAGCTGAACGATATTATCCAAGTGATCCATAATTTTTGATCCACGTACAAACAAAATTAATAAACAGAAAATGCTGCAAATACTCAGGAGCATCTGTGGGGAAAGAAAAGGCATTTATGTTTCACATCAGTGACTTTTCATCAAACGTAATAGATTTTGAGCAAATAAAAGGAGGGGTGGGGAAAAAACAAGGCGAAGGTCTGTGATGGGGTGGAAAACAGGAGAGATTAACTGACAAAAGTTGATGGTGCAGGCCAAAGGAACTGGTAAAGAAACAAAAAATATATCTAGAGGAGATGTGAATGTTACAATTGTTTTTACCCAAACGATGCTAGGCAAGATGCACAATTTGTGATGTGAGTAGCAATGTGCATTGCCCCACTGTGTTCTGTATCATAGATGAAAATTAAGATTAACAAATGCAAGAACTCATTCTCAGTGAGTCAGTGGCATTGGGGGCTATTTAAATGTTCTGCTTCATTGAATTGCTTTCTCTAGGGAGCTACACCTAAGGACGGTCCGAGCGCAGGCTGTACAATTGTAACTGCACTCCTTTCTCTCGCAATGGATCGACCTGCACGGCAAAATTTAGCTATGACTGGAGAGGTATCACTTACTGGAAAAATCTTACCTGTTGGTGGAATTAAGGAGAAGACCATAGCAGTAAGTTATTATGAAGCTTCTGAAAGTAGAATTAATAAGAGATGCAACTGCATGCAGAAAGCCAAAGATCTGTTTTTGACAGGCTCTTTCCTTTTAAAACTTGGGCTTGCTGTACACAATGAAATAATACAACGGCCACAAAAATAGGAATTATTCAATTCTTAGTCCATTTTAATACTCCTTACAAACTAGAAAGTTCTCTACTGCAGTGAAGTTAAACTTTATTCATAATCGGTCTTTACATGATATGAAACCCACTTCAGTTTATGTTTCTTACTCTTTACGATTAAACCATTTTATTCTCCCCAACATCCTGATGGGTATTTTCTTAACAATAGACTAGTGTCTGCAATCTGAAAGCTTAATATAATTTTAAAAAGTAATAAATTTAGAGTACCCAATTCTATTTTTTCAATTAAGGGGCAATTTAGCGTGGCCAATCCACCTACCCTGCACATCTTCTTGGGTTGTGGGGGTGAGACCCACGCAGACATGGGGAGAATGTGCAAACTCCACACGGACAGTGACCCAGGTCTGGGATCGGATCAGGTCCTCGGGGTGGTGATGCAGCAGTGCTAACCACTGTGCCACCGTGCCGTCCTAAGCTTAATATAATTATGTCAATGCAATTTCACTTAAGAGATTTAAATGCAACCATTATTTTTTCACAGGCAAAGCGAGCTGGTGTTGACTGTATGGTTTTACCAATGGAAAACAAAAAGGACTTTTGTGATCTACCAAATTTTATTTCGGAGGGTCTTGAAGTGCATTTTGTTGAACATTACCAAGATGTGTATGGTACAGTGTTTCCAGATAAATGAGATTGAGCAGCGGACAGAAATAGAACTGACCACAACACATTTCTGAGAAGTGCTTTCTGTAAAAGCAGAATCAGATACAATGTGCCAGCCCTGGAGGAGCTGCATCAGTGTTGCAGAATCGTCGCAACCGCAAAGCCAATGGAGAACATATGATTTGGTCATTTTACTGAAGTAGTATTGTAACCAATCCTGGCACCATATTGTCAGTCAAATATGATTTAAATAAACTTTATTAAGTAATGCTGGAATCTATTGAAATCATAGAAGCTTGATCCAATTGTCATCCGTGGATTACTTAAAATAAATCAACTGCCAGATGGGGTAGTCGCATTGACCTGGAAAGCTCTACAAGTAAAATGGTTTGATTTATTTTCCCACTTGGATAGATTCGAGCAATTTTGTGGCTCGTCCTACCAGACTCAAACAGGGTTTCCACCGAAGCTACAGCAGCCACATGTGAACCCTTAGAAATTCCAGGTATAAGAAAATAGACATGAGAACAAGGATGTAAGCTTTCTTTACACTTTTCGATCATGCCTTCCCATTAATTAACTTGCTTTGGCAGAAACAATGTTTCCTGTATTAGGAAGTGGGTAGCTATTGGTTTTGACTATCCATCCTTCAGATAGGTACAATTTTGTATGTATTGGTTTTGTCATACACTACCTAGTACCCCCACAGATGAAATTGCAGGTCCAATCTTGCCAAGTTTCCATACAGACATCATGTTTCTGCCTTCCAAATGCTTCTCTTTTAAAAGGAAGTTGGGAGGAGAAGAGCAAGTACATATTTGTAAAATTATTGCAGTTGAAGGTCAAGACTAGGTTTTTAGTACCACTGCACCACTTGTGGGAAACTGGTAACTTTCAGTTAAATTTTAAAGTTTAATTATTTCCTTGGAAAGTTTTGAATCCAGTTTCGATATATTTCTAACTATATGGTTCAAAGTATGAATGCTACTTTGTGCTTCCCACCAGCTATTCACTTTACAAATTCACATAATCGGTTAAGTTTGTTACAGGGTTCTCCCACCTATTAACAATAAACCTGTGACACTGTTGAAGCATCCATTAAAAGAATTTAAAAAAATAAGCTTAAACTTGTCTGTTGACATCGTGTAGTTTTGCTCTATGGCAGCCAGTTTCCTTCATTTCATTTGGTTCCTTCCAAGTTAGGGGCTGGTTTAGCACACTGGGCTAAATCGCTGGCTTTGAAAGCAGACCAAGGCAGGCCAGCAGCACGGTTCAATTCCCGTACCAGCCTCCCCGAACAGGCGCTGGAATGTGGTGACTAGGGGCTTTTCACAGTAACTTCATTTGAAGCCTACTTGTGACAATAAGCGATTTTCATTCATTTCATTTCAAGTTTGCAGTCACAATTCCAGGACAAGGTTGAGGAAATTGGTTACTGAGGTGCATTAATTTTTATCAATTCTCAAGTCAGGATTTTACTAACTTTTTTTTAATGAATTAATTAGAGATTTTGGTTAAACATATTTTTGACAACTATATAGTTTGGTTTGCAACGGGTGAAGTAATAATTAAGACCATTCCATAGGATCATGGCTGATCTTTCTTAACTTTCATTAGAGAATTCCAACGGTGCAGTGAAGACATTTCTCATCTCAGTCCTAAACGATCAGCCACTTGTTTTGAATCTGTGCCCCCATGTTCCAGTTATTCTGATAGGGAGAAAACCACATATATACCCTCGTCAAACTCTTTGGGATCCTGTACCTTTCAATTAGGTCATTTCATTCTTCTAAACTCCAAAGGACATCAACCAAATTTACTCAGCCTTTCGTCCTAAGGACCAATCTGGTGAACCTTTGTTGTGCTGCACTGCCTCTAATACGTATAGCTTTTCTTTGAGTTGGAGATCAATACTGTAAGAAGTCTTACAACACCAGGTTAAAGTCCAACAGGTTTGTTTGAAATCACTAGCTTTCGGAGCACTGCGCCTTCCTCCTTCCATTCACCTGAGGAAGGAGCAGTGCTCTGAAAGCTAGTGATTTGAAACAAACCTGTTGGACTTTAACCTGATGTTGTAAGACTTCTTACTGTACTCACCCCAGTCCAACGCCGGCATCTCCACATTGGAGATCAAAACTGCACAGTATTCCAGGTCTGGTCTCCCCAAAGCCCTGTACAATTGTAGCTAGTCTTCCTTATTCTTGAAGGCCAACGTGCAATTTGCCTTACCAATTTTTTGCTGTAATAAAGAAATGTTGCCACAGTCCCAGAGGACCATTGGCGAATCTCCTGTTTTGAGAGCTGACTGGTGGTGATTTAACCAGAGGATCACCACACCTCAGGCGAGGGGCAAAGTTGAGAAGGCAGGGCCTTCATGAATAACCTCAGCCAGTATGGGAATTGAACCTGCAATTGGCATTGCTCCATATCACCGTCCAGCTAACTGATCGAACCCGTTGTTGTACTTGCATGCTGTATTCCTTGTACAAGTACACACACGTCCCTCTGAAAATCAACATTTACAAGTTAATTTCTTTTTAAAATATTTTGTTTTTACAACCAGTGAATAACCTGACTTCCCTACATTATACTCCATCTACCACCTTGTTGTCCACTCGTGCAATCTGGCTATAGCTTTACAGTCTGTGACAGATTGTTAGAAATTATAAATAGTTGGGGTCCGAAGCATTGATCCTTACTGCACTGTACTAGTTATTTTTTTAAAAATATTTTTATTCACCATACGAAAGAAAAACAAGAAGGACCCCAACAATATATTAAAAAGAAACAAACCAAAGGACCCCCCACCCCCGCCGTCAATTCCTGAAAGTGCATAATGAACAAACCCCAACAATTGAAGAACCCCTCCTTCACCCCCTCAGCTCAAATTTCACCTTCTCCAGGGTCAAAAACTCTGCAGGTCTCTCCCCTCTTTCCTCTTCCCCCCCCCCCCCCCCCCCCGCCCTGATGAGGCACAGGGTGGAGAGGCTGACCTTCACCCCAACAGGACAGTCCACGAGTGATCAGTGAGGCGAAGGCTTAAAAATTCAACAACAAAGAGTCCAGAGCTATCAGGAAGGTTGGGGAAACCTTTCTTGCGAAATCACAAACCTGCAGGTACCTAATCACCCTCCACCCCCATGTCACCCCATACCTCTCTCCCAATTCTCCTCTGGGCTTGCGATTCGCCCCCCAAGGAACAAATCCTTAATTTTGATCCCTCTCTCATCCCATCTCCAAAACTTCGCATCCACCCTCCCAACCCTAACCCATGATTTCTCTTAATCGGCATCCCCCGGACCCAGCCCCCAGCTTAAAATGTTGCCTGAACTGCCTTGAAATTGTCAATATGGCCTCCACCATTGGACGCACCGACTACGTTCCTGGAGCCATTGGAAGCGGCCTGTCGTCCTCTCTGCGGGACCACCCTCCTAATCCTGACGCCCTTCCACCTTTTGAATCAACTTGTCCACACCCTGAAGAAGGACTTTGATAAAAAGACCAGCAGGCACTGAAATAAAAACAAGAATTGCGGCAACACATTCATTTTAACCCCCTGCACCCAGCCTGCCAACGAAAAAGGGAGGTTGTCCCACCTTGATAGGTCGGCCTTCACCCTCCCCATCAAACTAGTAAAATTATATTTTCGGAGCCCTCCCCAATTCCAGCCCATCTGCACCCCCAAGTACCTAAAGTGGGTTGCCACCAAACGGAATGGCAGCCACACCAACCCTCCCATCCGGGAGACCATAAAATACTCGTTCTTGCCTCAATTCAATTTATACCCGAGAACGACCCGAATCTCTGGAGCAGCTCCATTATATTCCCCACTGATACTCTCGGTTCTGAGATACTTCCCCGCCCCCATCCCCTTCCACAGTCCCATGCCACTGAGCGCAATATCCAAGGGCTCTATAGCCAATGGGAACATGGGGCACCCCTACCTCATACCCCAGTGCAGTGCAAAGTACCTGAGTTCATGCTGTTAGTGCGAATACTCGCTATTGGTTATACAACAGCCGCACCTATGCCACAAACCTGCGCCCAATTCCAAATCTCTCCAATGCCACCATCAAGTAACCCCATTCGACCAATCAAATGCCTTCTCTGCGTCCAGCACCACCACAACTGTCTCCTTTCCCTCTGCCAGAGGCAGGATCATATTCAGCAACCTCCTCGCATTCGAGAACAGCTGCCTTCCCTTCACAAACCCTATCTGCTCCTACCCAATCACCTTTGGAAGATATCCCTCCAACCTTATCGCCAGCACCATGCCAATATCATGGCACCTACAGTCAGTAGGGATATGGGCCTCTGACCTCCACTCAACTGGATCCTTATCCTTCTTTAGCAGCAATGAAAACGAAGCCTGCCCCATCGTTTGCGGCAAGATAGCCCTGCCTATCGCATCCTCAAACATTCCCACCGTCAGCAGTGCCACGTAACCTTAAATTTTGTATAGAATTCAACGAACGGGCAGCACGGTGGCACAGTGGTTAGCATTGCTGCCTCACGGCACCAAGGTCCCAGGTTTGATCCCAGCTCTGGGTCACTGTCCGTGTAGAGTTTTCACATTCTCCCCATGTTTGCGTGGGTTTCACCCCCACAACCCAAAGATATGCAAGATAGGTGAATTGGCCACGTTAAATTGCCCATTAATTGGAAAAAAATAATTGGGTACTCTAAAAAAAATTTTTTTTAAATTCAACTGGAAACCCGTCAGGCTCCGCCGCCTTCCCTGCCTGCATCCTCCCAATCGCCTCCTTCACCTCCTGCTCCCCCACCTGCTCTACCTTTCTCACCCAGCCTCGGATACTCCAACCCTTCCAGGAACTCCCTCACCTTCCGCTTCTCCCCCAGTGGCTCCGACCTATGTAAGAACATAGAACAGTACAGCACAGAACAGGCCCTTCGGCCCTTGATGTTGTGCCGAGCTTTGTCCAAAACCAAGATCAAGCTATCCCACTCCCTGTCATTCTGGTTTGCTCCATGTGCCTATCCAATAACCACTTGAAAGTTCCGAAAGTGTCCGACTCCACTATCACTGCAGGCAGTCCATTCCACACTCTAACCACTCGCTGAGTAAAGAACCTACCTCGGACATCCCTCCTATATCTCCCACCCTGAACCTTTTAGTTATGCCCCCTTGTAACAGCTACATCCACCCGAGGAAATAGTCTCTGAACGTCCACTCTATCTATCCCCCTCATCATCTTATAAACCTCTATTAAGTCGCCTCTCATCCTCCTCCGCTCCAATGAGAAAAGCCCTAGCTCCCTCAACCTTTCCTCATAAGACTTACCCTCCAATCCAGGCAGCATCCTGGTAAATCTCCTTTGCACCCTTTCCAATGCTTCCACATCCTTCCTATAATGAGGTGACCAGAACTGCACACAATACTCCAAATGTGGTCTCACCGGGGTCCTGTACAGTTGCAGCATAACCCCACGGCTCTTAAACTCAAGCCCCTTGTTAATAAACACTAACACACTATAGGCCTTCTTCACAGCTCTATCCACTTGAGTGGCAATCTTCAGAGATCTGTGGACATGAACCCCAAGATCTCTCTGTTCCTCCACATTCCTCAGAAGCCTGCCGTTGACCCTGTAATCCGCATTCAAATTTGTCCTACCAAAATGAATCACCTCGCACTTATCAGGGTTAAACTCCATCTGCCATTTTTCGGCCCAGCTCTGCATCCTATCAATGTCTCTTTGCAGCCTTCAACAGCCCTCCACCTCATCCACTACTCCACCAATCTTGGTGTCATCAGCAAATTTACTGACCCAACCTTCAGCCCCCTCCTCCAAGTCATTTATAAAAACCACAAATAGCAGAGGACCCAGCACTGATCCCTGTGGTACACCGCTGGTAACTGGTCTCCAGTCTGAAAATTTTCCATCCACCACCACCCTCTGCCTTCTATGTGATAGCCAGTTACTTATCCAACTGGCCAAATTTCCCTCTATCCCACACCTCCTTACTTTCTTCATGAGCCGACCATGGGGAACCTTATCAAACGCCTTACTGAAATCATGTATACGACATCAACTGCTCTACCTTCATCTACACACTTAGTTACCTCCTCAAAGAATTCAATCAAATTTGTGAGGAAAGACTTACCCTTCACAAATCCGTGTATACTGTCCCTGATTAAGATGCATCTTTCCAAATGGTCATTAATCCTATCCCTCCAGACCCTTTCCATTAACTTACCAACCACCAAGGTAAGACGAATCGGCCTATAATTACCAGGGTCATTTCTATTCCCTTTCTTGAACAGAGGAACAACATTCGCCACTCTCTAGTCCTCTGGCACTATCCCCGTGGACATTGAGGACCCAAAGATCAAAGCCAAAGGCTCTGCAATCTCATCCCTTGCCTCCCAAAGAATCCTAGGATATATCCCATCTGGCCCAGGGGACTTGTCGACCCTCAGGTTTTTCAAAATTGCTAATACATTTTCCCTCAGAACATCTACCTCCTCCAGCCTACCCGCCTGTATCACACTCTCATCCTCAAAAACATAGCCCCTCTCCTTGGTGAACACTGAAGAAAAGTATTCATTCACCGCCTCTCCTATCTCTTCTGACTCTATGCACAAGTTTCCACTACTGTTCTTGACCGGCCCGAACCTCACCCTGCTCATTCTTTTATTTCTTACATAAGAGTAAAAAGCCTTGATCCGATCCGCCAAGGACTTCTCATGCCCCCTCCTAGCTCTCCGAAGCCCTTTTTTTTAGCTCATTCCTTGCTACCTTGTAATCCTCAAGCGACCCAACTGAACCTTGTTTTCTCATCCTTACATACGCTTCCTTTTTCCTCTTGACAAGTCTTTCAACCTCTTTTGTGAACCATGGTTCCCTCACACGGCCATTTCCTCCCTGCTTGACAGGGACATACCTATCAAGGATACGCAGTATTTGTTCCTTGAACAAGCTCCATTTTTCATTTGTGCCTTTCCCTGACAGTTTCTGTTCCCATCTTATTAATTCTTTTTTTAAATTTATTTTTTTAATTTTTTATTTAAAACAAATTTGTAACATTTACAGAGAAAAAAAGGCCATATGCAAAGAGCCTTAACATAGTGAAAACGAACAGTGGGAAAGAATAAACATGTTAATAAGGCACTTCCCCTATCAGCTCTGTTTGCTCATGCCCCACGTGTTCAACTAAAGTAATGTGGCTCTAACCCCCCCCCCCCCCCCCCCCCCCCGGGTGCTGCTGCTGTCGGTTTCCTGCGCTGCTCCCTGCAAGCAACTTTCTCCCCCGGGGGATCCCTGGTCACCAAACCCCCTTGCCCACTTAAGACTTCTCTGCTCTCCTTCCTGGCTGCCCCCCCCCCCCGACCCCCCGACCCCCCCCCCCCCCCCCCCGACCCCCCCTCCCCCCCCGACTGTCTCGAAGAAGTGATGGAGTTCCTCAAACGTAACCCAAAGCTTCGCAGGATACAACATTCCGAACCGAACCTCCTTTTTGTAGAGGGCTGCCTTTACCTTGATGAATCCTGCACGCCTCTTGGCCAGCTCCGTTCCCAAGTCCTGGTAAATGTGCACCTCACAGTTCTCCCATCTGCTGCTCCTCTCCGCCTTGGCCCATCGCAGCACACGTTCCCTGTCAACAAGCCAGTGAAAGCGGACCACCAAGGCCCTCAGTCGGTCGCCCGTCCTGTGCTTCCTTGCGGGGGCTCTATGCGCCCTATCCAACTCCAGGGGTCGAGGGAAGGCCTCCAGTCCCATCAGCGCCTCGAGCGTACCCATCACGTATGCACCCGCATCCGATCCCTCACAGCCCTCGGGGAGGCCAACGATCCTCAAATTCTACCTCCTGGCTCTATTCCCCAGCTCTTCAAGCTGCTCCTGCATCCTCCACGGGCGGGAGTTCAACTCCTCCACCTCGTGCTCCAGCTCCGTTACCGTGTCCGCCTGGCTGGAGAGCTTCACCTCGACCTCCCTGAGCGCCTTCTCTTGGACCGCCTGCGCCTCGACCATTCGGTCCATTACCGCCCTCATCGGGTCCAACGTGTCCCTCTTCAGTTCGGTGAAGCAATTCTTGAAGAACTCCATCTGTTGCTCCCTTGGCCAGTGAGCCTCCGCTCCCTGGTCCCTGCCGTCCGCCATGCTTCGCCGCCAGGTCTGGGGTCCCCGCTGCTCCTGCTTCGATCCTTGCCGCTCCACTCGACCATTTCTGGTCCAGCTGTCCATACCCAGGGGGGGAAAGCTTCTTCCCTATCGTCTCCTCCACCGATTCAGGTCGCCAGGTCCCGAAAAAATCCTTTGGAACAGATCCGTTTGCCCATCACGGGCGGGAACGATCCGACCTGCGACCTGCTTCCTCGAGGGCGCCACCGGAAGTCATGCTCCCTAATTCTTGCCTAATCGCATCATAATTACCCCATCCCAATTATAAACCTTGCCCTGCCGTATGGCCCTATCCCTCTCCATTGCAATAGTGAAAGACACCGAATTGTGGTCACTATCTCCAAAGTGCTCTCCCACAAACAAATCTAACACTTGGCCCGGTTCATTACCCAGTACCAAATCCAATGTGGACCCACCTCTTGTCAGCCTATCCACATATTGTGACAGGAAACCCTCCTGCACACACTGTACAAAAACTGCCCCATCCGAACTGTTCGACCTATAGAGGTTCCAATCAATGTTTGGAAAGTTAAAGTCACCCATGACAACTACCCTGGGACCTCCACACCTATCCATAATCTGCTTTGCAATTTCTTCCTCCACATCTCTATTACTATTTGGGGGCCTATAGAAAACTCCTAACTACGTGACCGCTCCTTTCCTATTTCTAACTTCAGCCCATATTACCTCAGTAGGCAGATCCCCCTCGAACTGCCTTTCTGCAGCCGTTAAACTATCCTTGATTAACAATGCTACTCCTCCACCTCTTTTACCACCTTCCCTACTCTTACTGAAACATCTATACCCCGGAACTTCCAACAACCATTCCTGTCCCTGTTCTAACCATGTCTCCGCAATGGCCACAACATCGTAGTCCCAAGTACCAATCCACGCTCCAAGTTCACCTACCTTATTCCGGATGCTCCTTGCATTAAAGTAGACACACTTCAACCCACCTTCCTGTCTGTCGGTACACTCCTGCGACCTTGATACCCTCCTCAGTACCTCACTACTCTCAACACTAGCTTTTGGACTACAGCTTGTTTTCCCAGCCCCCTGACAAATTAGTTTAAACCCCGCCCCCCCCACAGAGCCGTAGCAAATTTCCCTCCCAGGATATTGGTGCCCCTCTGGTTCAGGTGCATACCGTCCTGTTTGTACAGGTCCCACCTTCCTCAGAATGTGCTCCAATTATCAACGTAACTGAAACGCTCCCTCCTACACCATCCCTGCAGCCACGTGTTTATCTGCACTCTCTTCCTGTTCCTCAACTCGTTAGCACGTGGCACCGGCAACAAACCAGAGATGACAACATGGTTTGTCCTGGCTCACAGCTTCCACCCTAGCTCCCTAAATTCCTGTTTTAAATCCCTGTCCCGACTCTTACCTATGTCATTGGTACCGATGTGTACCACAACTTGTGACTGTCCCCACTCCCCCTTAAGGATTCTGAAAACACGGTCCGAGTCGTCACGGACCCTGGCACCCGGGAGGCAACATACCATCAGTGAGTCTCTTACAGAACCGTCTATCTGTCCCTCTATCGAATCCCCGGACTTCCGGTGGCAGCCATGGAGGAGTAGGTCACATATTCGATAGCTCCCGCATGACACGGACTTTTGGACCTTTTTTCCAGGATTTCTGTGGACTTTATGAAATAAATCGGTGGAGTGAGCAATAGTAAGGAGGACCGCAGCCCCCCCCCCTCCCCCGATATATGGATAGCTGGACCAGAAGTGGCCGTATGAAACGAATTAGTCCCGACAGAGGGAAGCGAGGGGAGCTGGCAGTGCGGCGGAGCATGGCAGAGGCAAGGACCAGGGAGCGGCGGCTCACTGGCCGAAGGAGCAGCAGATGGAGTTCGTCAAGAGTTGCTTTGCCGAGCTAAAAAGGAATACGCTTGACCCGATGAAAGTATCGATGGACCAAATGGTCGTGACTAAGGCGGCTCAGGGGAAAGCGATTCAGGAGATCGAATTAAAACTCTCCAACCAAGAGGACGAGATAACCAGACTGGAGCACAAGCTGGAGGTGCTAGATGACCGCCACAAGAAGATGCTGGAGGAGCTGGTGAGCAGAACCAGGAGGCAGAATTTAAGAATCGTTGGCCTTCCTGAAGGTATTGAGGGACCAGATGCGGGAGCATATGTGGCGGGTATGCTGGAGTCGTTGATGGGAGCGGGGGCTTTTCCTCGACCCCTCGAGCTCCAGTTCCCTAACGTGGTTTCTGAGGTGCTGGAGATGGGTGCACTTCCCACAAGTGCAATCAGCAGGGACACTGATGGCGTCCCTCACCTCAAACATTCTGCAGGCCTTCCGTGCCATCCCCCCTAGATAACTTGCGGTAAAAACAAGAAAAAGAAAGAGGTAAAAACAAGAAAAAGAAAGAGCTTACCTGATATTCCCTCACCCCCTTAGGTTAGAGGAGGAGGAAGGGTGGGGGGACACTACAAGTGTAGTGTCTCCGGTTTAGCAACCGCTCAACTTAAATACAGGTAAAAATAAAACACTTAACCAGCAACCACTGCGCCCCACACTATAACTGCAATCAGCTGTTCTGGGCCCGCGCAAACAATTTAAATCTGTACTACTTACTCAGCAGTCACTCAGTCCTCACTCCGACAGGATTCAGTTGGAAACCCTCAACGGTAAGTTTTTTTTAAATTCACTCACCTTCCCAGTAAGCACTCAGCAACCACTGCATCCCGCACTATAACAGCAATCAGATCTTTATAAAACTGAATACTTTATTGATATGCTCCGGGGCCACCACCAGCTTCCTTATCTTGTCCCGTACCCGAGCTGTCTCCCTCGCAGCCGCCTCCCTCTGCTGGTAGACCAGCAAACCCCCTCACCCTTCTTTTTTAAAAAAATACATTTTAGAGTACCTAATTCATTTTTTTCCAATTAAGGGTCAATTTTTTCGTGGTCAATCCACCTACCCTGCACATCTTTGGGTTGTGGGGACGAAACCCACACAAACACTGAGAGAATGTGCAAACTCCAAATGGTTAGTTACTCAGAGCCTAGATCGAACTGGAGACCTCGGCGCCGAGAGGCAGCAATGCTAACCACTGCGCCACCGTGCTGACCCCCCCCCCCCCCCCCCCTCATTTCTCAACTGGCGCACCGCTTTCTCGGTGGACAACTGGTCGAAGCTTGACTGAAACTCCTTCCTCTTGGCCAAGAGGCTTAGGTCACCCGTGTACTTCCCATCCACCTCCAGAATCTCCTCCGTTTCCACCTTCGCTTTGAACAAGATCACCTCCCCCCTCATCACTGCCTTCAGAGCCTCCCAAACCGTCGACTGCAAAACCTCCCCCATGCAATTAAACCGCACATATGCCTCAATCACCTTCCCAATCTTATCACAAAAGCTCTGGTCCACTAACAACCCACGTCCATTCTCCATCCCGGCCTCTGGGCCATTCCATTCTCCAAAGCCATATTCAACCAATACGGAGCATGATTTGAATCATTATTGCTGAGTCTTCCGACCTCCTAACCCCAGCCAATTAATCCAGCCAATTGCGCCTATCTACCATGAAAAAGTCTACCCTCTACACCTTGTGTACTGGGGATAAAAATGAATACTCCCGTTCCTTGGGTGCAAGAACCTCCACAGGTCCACTCCTCTCATCTCTCTCATGAGCCCAGCCATCGATTTTGCCCCCCCCCCCGCCCCCGACTGGGCCAGCAAGAACCATATTCCAATCCCCCCCCCATCTCTATTAACTCATGGGTATCCAAATCTGGGATGGCACCAGAACCCTCTTTCCGAACTCCACATCATCCCAGTTGGAGCCATATAAACTCGCCAGTATCAACCTTCCCTCTAGCGCCACCATCACGTATCTGCCCCACTGGTCCATCCCCAACTGAAACCTCACCCTCTTGCCCATCAATACAGGTACCCCCAACCCAACTCTTCCTAAGCCTCACATGGGTCTCCTGCAACATCACCACGTCAGTCTTTAAGTGTGTAAAAAACCCTTGATCTCTTCACCAGACCTCCGTAATGTTCCACATCACTCTTTTTAAAAAAATGTATTTTATTACAAACATGTATCAAAGCAGGTTACAGCCAATCAACACAGCAGGAAACATACGTCCCAACAATCACCTATACAGTCTGTAGGGATATTTCCCCTTTTTCACCCCTCCCCCCACCACCTACCCCCCTGCGACGAACAGCTACTCAAACACGGTCACAAACATCCCCCGCCTTTTCACAAACTCCCCTGCTGGGTCCCTTAACTCATACTTGATCTTCTCCAACCACAGGACATCGTACAGGCCACCCAACCAAGCCGCATGCCCCTGGTTGTGATGCCGACTGTCACTCCAGCAAAATTCGTCGCCGTGCAATCAGAGAGGCGAAGGCCATGACATCGGCCTTCCCCCTCTCCATGAGCTCCGGCGTCTCTGAAATCCCAAATATCGCCACCAAAAGGTTCGGGTCCACCTCCACTACCCTGGCTAAGACCGCGAACACTCCCGCCCAGAATCTTCCCAATTTTTCGTAACCCCAAAATATGCATGCGTGATTCGCTGGCCCTTGCTCACACCTCACACTCATCTGCTACCCCCTGAAAGAACCCATTTATTCTCGTCCAAGGCATATGCACCCTGTGCACCACCTTAAACTGTATCAGGCTCATCCTTGCACAAGAGGAGGTCCCGTTTACCCTTCGCAGTGCCTCACTCCATACTCCCCAATTGATCTCCCCTCCCAACTCCGCTTCCCATTTCTCCTTGATCCACATCACTCTTCTGACCGGGGCTCTCACATCCTCGCCCCTCATATCCGCCACCATCATAGCCTTGGGCCCTGCCCTTCGAGCCTGTCCAGGCCCTTCCCTTTGTTACCGTTGAACCCCCCGATCGACTTCCTCTTGAAAACACCTCGCCCAGGACCGATCCCATCCCCCCACTTTTCCACCTCCCAGGACCATTGAAATTGTTCGAACAGGTTTCAACAACCATGGCCCCTTCCCCTCCACATTCCTGTTCACTAGCCAACCTTTGTTTGCTAGTGTGGAGGCCCCTGCTCAGGCCCCCTCCTCCCAATCCCCTCCCCCTTGACCCAGTCACTAAAAACAAAGACAACAAAGCCAGTGCAAAACCATGCCCCAGAAAACCGCCATAACTCCAGAAACCAATATAATTGTGACCAATTGTAGAATACAACAAAGGTAAACTACCCTTCGCCATTTAACCAACCGAAAAACCCCAGCTCTTCCACCCACAAATACAGATATGGGGGTGGCACAGTGGATAGCACTGTTGCTTCACGGCTCCAGGGTCCCAGGTTCGATTCCAGGCTTGGGTCACTATCTGTGTGGAGTCTGCATGTTCTCGCTGTGACTGTGTGGGTTTCCTCCCACAAGTCCCGAAAGACGTGCTGTTAAGTGAATTGGACATTCCGAATTCTTCCTCAGCATACCCGAACAGGTGGCGGAATGTGGCGACTAGGGGCTTTTCACAGTAACTTCATTGCAGTGTTAATGTAAGCCTACTTGTGACAATAAAGATTATTGTTACTATTATTAAACAAAAAACCCAAAACGAGATTTAAAGGCTAAGCACACCTCATCCCGAGTCCTAGTCCCAATCCCATCCCTCATTTCAGTCCCAATCCTTCGGCCTTCACAAAAGCCTCCACCGCCTCGAAGTAGAAGTCTCTTGAATTGTAGGTCACCCTCAGCTTCACCGGGATACCATGCCAAACCTGTTACTGTAGAGTGCCACCTTCACCCTTCTGAAGGCCATCTGCCTTCTTGCCAGCTCCGCCATCAAGTCTTGGTATATTCAAATACCAACTCCTTCCCACTTCACCTCCGCCTTCGCTTCTGAAAGTAAATTATAACTGTCTTCAGTGGCTTGTTTGCTTTCGACTTTGGCTTGAGCGACCGATGAATCCTGACCAGCTCATATCGGGAGTGTTCTCTCTTCCCGCCCCCCTCCCCCCCCCCCCCCCCCCCCCCCAAACAACTCTGCCAGCATCTTACGAAGTAGTCGGCCTCAGGCCCTCCACCCCTTCAGGCAGACCCCAATTCATAAATTCTGCCACCCCAACCTATTCTCCAGGTCCTCAACCTAAGTTCTGAGGCCTTAAGCCTCTGCCATCCTCCCCACGTGGACCCATCTAGCGATCCAGCCTCCGCAAACTTTTACTCACCCTCTTTCCCAGTAGCTTTCTTCTGGGTCCTAAGACATTCCCCACCTTCCTGATGCTTTCCAGAACCAACTTATTCAAAAATTTGCCCCCCAAACTGGGCATTAAAATCCGAAAACCAGTGCCTCGAGCATGAGCCACCCAACGTGCAACGTCCACCTACATGCCGCCACCAGAAGCTTGAGCACTCCATTAGTCATAGCCTACCAACTTGAAATGCCTGGTTTATCCCGACACTTTGTTACGTGCCCATAAAACAATTCTCCACCAATAAAAACATAATAGGATTGACCATACAGCTCATCAAACCAGCTCTGCCATTCAATATGATCACTGATCTTTTATTTCACTTTCTCACCTGCTCCCGATTTTTCTTGATTCCGAGATCAAGAGTCTATCTCGGCCTTGAATACGATGGATTGTTCACAACCCTCTGTGGTAGAGAATTTTAAAGATTCACAACCCTTTTACATTTCTCTTAAATCCCAGTCCTACATGACTTTCTTTTTTATTTATAAATTTAGAGTATCTAATTATTTTTTTTCCAATTAAGGGGCAATTTAGCATGGCCAATCCACCTACCCTGCACATCTTTGGGCTGTGGGATGAAACTCAGACACAGGGAGAACGTGCAAACTCCTCATGGACAGTGACCCGGATCGAACCCAGGTCCTCAGTGCCATAGGCAGCAGTGCTAATCACTGCTCCACTGTGCTACCTCCAGTCCTACATGACGAACCTTACTCTGAGACTGTGGGCGCAATCTAACAGAAACATTTCCAAGTGTCATTTCAGGCACATTTGGCTGGGAGTTTCTCCCTGGCTCTGTTGGTCAGTTCCCCACCGCTATCTCACCGCACTCAAGTCAAATTTGTGGGCCCTGGGCAATTCCTCACTGGCTAGCCCACTTAGAATTATTTTCATCACTGGGGAACAGAACTAACCAGACCAACTCTCGAGAGATCGGGCCACCGTTTTTAAAGGGTGCCCTGATCTCAAAAGTGAGTTTGAGGGTCCCCCACACATGGGCATTGCCCCCCAAACCTTCCAGACCCACCCTTCACAAGTATTACCCCCCCACACCACAGGACCCAGCCCTTGGCAGAGTCAGGGTGTCACCCTGTCCACCCAGAGGTCTCCAATGGCCTGGGAGACATCCCAGGTGCCACAATGCCTGGTCCACATTTGTGTGAACCAGTACTAATCGGCATCTGCGTGACCTCTCACTGGGGAGCAGGTTATATCACAGGAGGCTGTTAGATTGGCCTTCGATAATCACAAATAGATTGCCCTCAATTAGCTTTGCTCTATATCTATGTGGGATCTGGATCCTGCCAACAGGAGTGGGCTGGTGAGATCACAAAACACTCAGCACAAGTTCCAGATTTGGACTTCTCCCACAATCTAACCAGTTCGCATGGATCCTTGCTGGGCACAACTCAGTTAAATCGCGTCCTGTATTTGTTTTAGATGCTCCAACCGGGGAATTAACATGTCAACTCTGTTGAACCTTTTTACAATCTTGTATGCTTCAAATGTCCTACAGATCCCTATTCTGCTTCCTCTCCGCACTAATATAGCACAACTCTATAAGCCCTCATCTTGTTTATGGATAACTGATATTCTCCCTCCTTTTCACTAACTTCTGGGACCTCTAGAACCTGGTAATTTTGGGAAGTTCGTGAAAAGGAGGGAGAATATCAGTTATCCATAGCACTAACTTCCAATACACAGGGACCTCTAGAACCTGGTAATTTGTGGGGAAAAAAATTCATAATCTACACATCCACTGCCCGTGAGCAGCAGAGTGGTTCGCACTGTTTCTTCAGTGTCAGGGTCCCAGGTTCAATTCCCGGCTTGGGTCATTGTATGTGCAGTCTGCACGTTCTCCGTGTCTGCGTGGGGTTCCTCCAGTTTCCTCCCACAAGTCCCGAAAGACCTGCCGTTAAGAGGGAGAATTCAGAATGTCCAATTCACCCGAGTACCTGAACAGTGCCGGAGTGTGGCGACTAGGGGCTTTTCACACTAACTTCATTGCAGTATTAATGTAAGCCGACTTGTGACAATAAAGATTATTATTTTGGCCTCCACTCAAGGTTTCAATCACATCCTACGATGTCAAATTTTAGTCCTTTAAGTTTCTCCTGTCTCTGCTCCCAAGGCTAATTTAGTTCAGCACTTACAATTGCAGTGAACAGAGAAATGCATTTGGCCCAATGGAGACTGGCTAATCATAGCTGGAAAAAAGCTCTACAATCTTTATATTACTGTCTAGTGTAATTTCTTTCTTCCCTTTTTATCTTTTTATTCCTCCTTTTCAGGTTTCTATAGTCATTCCTCAAGCTTGCCACAGTTCTTAATCTATGGTTCCATGAAAAATAAAGTTCAATACTGTTCTTAGTCTATGGTTCAATAAACTGTAAATTAAGTCCATGTCAACACAACAGGTAACTTTGAAATAACTTTAATGGTAGCAACTTTGTACAGATTAATCTTTCTTCGCAGCTGCCTTTCTCATTGCTGCCAGCACATTGCTGAGTTCTTCCCTCTTCCTCTTTGCACGGATGTGAGTGCCAACCTGGAAAAGAATGAACACCAGTTAGTATTTAGCCGCACCAAAAAGCAGAGAAATCGTAATATAAAACTTTGCCAATTATACTAAAAAGTGCACAACAGATGGAATTTCCTATCCCCTACAAGGGCTTCGCCGGCTAGGCCAGCATTTATTACCCATTCCTAATTTCCCTTGTGGGTGTGGGGAGCTGCTTTCTTGAACCACTGGATTCCCTGTGGTGTAGGTAGCTGCAGTGCCGTTAGGGAGGGAGTTCCAGGATTTTGACCCAGCAAGTGAAATGAAATGAAAATCGCTTATTGTCACAAGTAGGCTTCAATGAAGTTACTGTGAAAAGCCCCTAGTCACCACATTCCGGCGCCTGTTCGGGGAGGCTGGTACGGGAATCGAACAGTGCTGCTGGCCTGCTTTAAAAGCCAGTGATTTAGCCCAGTGAGCTAAACCAGCCCCATGTGAAAGAACAGTGGTATATTTCCAAGTCCAGGTGGTAAACTTCCAGGTGGTGGCGTTCCCATGTATGTTGCCCTCGTCTTTCCAGAGATTTGGAAGGGTGCTATTTGAGGAGCCTAAATCATGAATAATTTCATCAACCAATTATTCTAAGTTTTTGTATTGCACTCATTCCTCACATGCAAGTCTAGGTAGTATATCAAGCAGCAAACAACTGAAGCTACAACAGCTAAGCCCATTTGCAACTCTCAGGAGATATCCTTTATAAAGTACTTCCTCACTTTCTGTTGTAAAAATATATTCAGGATACATCACTCAGACATATTCCACAAACCATAGAATCACTACTGTGCAGAAGGAGACCATTCAGCCCATCGAATCTGCACTGATCCTGTGAAAGAGTACTTCACCCAAGTTCACTCCCACCCAATCCCATTAACCTAACCGACACATCTTTTTGGACACTAAGGGGCAATAGCATGGTCAATCCACCTAACCTGCACATCTTTGGACTGTGGGAGGAAACCCACAGACATGGAAGAATGTGCAAACTCCACACAGATTGACCCAAGGTTGGAATTGAACCCTGGTCCCTGGCACTGTGAGGCAGCAGTGCTAACCGCTATGCCACCCCAAATCGCTTGTGTTCTGAGCTGTCAAGCAACATTGATATGCCTTCATCTGAGAAGATTTGACGTGCTTTGCAGAAAATGGTTCTAATTTGAGCTTATTTTGCCATTTTACGGCTACTAACTTCATCATAGAATAATGAGCAACTGCAAAGGAAAGCAGCAACAATCAGAATCTAACTATCGCCATCTCTATTGACAGGCATAAATGCTGTTGCCCACTTTCTAAAAACCTTTGCAACGGTTTGTTTATTTATGCACAAGACCTGAACAAGTGCAACTCGGATGTCTGGCACTACAAGTTGTTACTTACTCGCTTTTTGATGAATTTGAGTGCACGCTTGTCTTTAGAGACCTTCAGCAATTCCATTGCACGCCTTTCATAGGGAGCAAAACCACAGACCTCACGGATCAGATCTCTGACAAACTTGGTGTGCTTGGTTAGGCGCTGAGGAAAAAAACAAAACAAATCAAGAGTTAAAAGAAAACTGAGGATCTCAATTAAAAGAAAACTCAGGATCTCAAGAGCTCCCAATAACAACGTTCAGTTACAATTCCAGGTATCCATTAAACTAGCGGCAGTATTCTTCAGATTGCTCCTGGAGCCATACGCTAGTGAGAACAGAAATAGGAGGATTGTGGGCAGCACGATGGCACAGTGGTTAGCACTGCTGCATCATAGGGCCGAGGTCCCGGGTCACACTCTGTGTGGAGTTTGCAAATTCTCCCCGTTTCTGCGTGGGTGTCACCCCCACAACCCAAAGATGTGCTGGGTAGGTGGATTGGCCATGCTAAATTGCCCTGAATTGGGAGGGAAAAAAATTGGGTACTCTAAATTTATATTTTTAAAAAAGAAATAGGATTGCGCTGCTGAATGGGTGGCTGGAGAGATATCCAGGAGGGAGGGGGTTTAGATTCCTGTGGCATTGGGGGAGATGGGATGTATACAAGCTGGATGGTGTGTATTTCGACAGGCCCAGGACTAATATATTAGTGCTACGGTTTTCCTTATGGTGTGAGCGAAACCAGCTTGGCAGGCGGGTCAGAACCTGAGCTTACATTCAGAAGGAAGAAGGTGCTGTCTAAAGAACCTAAATTCTGAATAACTGCATCAACCAATTATTCTGTAAAACTGTAAACAGAAGGCAGAAAACATCAAAGAAACAAAGGCCAGGAAAAAGACAATGGGGTTGTGATTAAGGGTGTACGTACACACACTTCAGAATGCAAGGAATTTAGAACAAAGAACATACAGTGCAGAAGGAGGCCATTCGGTCATCAAGTCTGCACCAACCCACTTAAGCCCTCACTTCCACCCTATCCCCATAACCCAATAACCCCTCCTAACCTTTTTGGACACTAAGGGCAATTTAGCATGACCAATCCACCTAACCTGCACGTCTTTGGACTGTGGGAGGAAACCGGAGCACCCGGAGGAAACCCACGCAGACACGGGGAGAACGTGCAGGACTCCGCACAGTGACCCAGTGGGGAATCGAACCTGGGACCCTGGCGCTGTGAAGCCATAGTGCTATCCACTTGTGCTACCGTGCTGCCCAGATTTTAAAAAAAGAAATAGGATTGCGCTGCACGGCTGGAGAGATATCCAGGAGGGAGGGGGTTTAGATTCCTGTGGCATTGGGGCTATTTTGGGGAGGCGGGACGTATACAAGCTGGATGGTGTGTATTTCGACAGGACCAGGACTAATAATTTAGTGAATAAGGCAGAGGAGATGGGGGGGGGGAAACCATGTGAGGTGGAATGGTGTGCTAGACGAAACACTGAATAAAGCCACGTGGCTTGAATAGAGGAATAAAAAATGACAATCGCACTTTTGGGAGTGTTCTATAAACCCTCAAACAGTCAGAGGAAGGTAGAAATGCATATAAGTAGACAAATTGCTGAGAAGTGTAAAAAAGGGCTATAACAGGAGGAGATTTCAGCAGTCCTAAAACTGGAATAACTGCAGTGCAAAAGGTACAACGGCCACAGAATCTCTTAAAAAGGCATTTAAGAGAACCTTTTAGCTGATACTTAAGCAAAGTCAACAGAAGAAAGATCAGCCTGGTTTAGTTTTAGATAATTAATCTGGGTAGGTCTAAGAGGCATCAGTGGGAATGCATTTTTGCAATGGTGATAATTCAGTCATATTTCCAAGAGTCATGGAAAAGGATAAAGGTAAACCAGAGGGGAAAGGTTAATTTTACTAAGCTGAGACACAAATTAGAAAAGGTAGACTGGAAACAATGTCAGAGCAGTGGGAGGCACTCACAAATCTACATAGAGTATAGAGGCAAGGATAAAGACAGATGCCAAAAGCTCGATATTGCAGAAAGCCTACCACACAGAGCATTAAAATAAAAATCATTAAAATCAAAGAAAACCTAAAGATGTTTTATAAATACATAAAGAACAAAACAGTAACTAAGTAGGGTCAATTAGAGACCAAAAAGGTAATTGGTGCAAGATGGGGGTGTTTTTTTTAATGAGTTATTTGCACCAGCCTAAACAAAAGAAAGCAACAATGCAAACTGCAGTTAATAATAATTTTTATTTCTGTCACAAGTAGGCTTACACTGCAATGAAGTTACTGTGAAAATCCTAAATCCCCAAGTCGGCACACTCCGCACCTGTTTGGAGGGAGAATTCAGAACGTCCTAATCACCTAACAAGCACATCTTTCAGGACTTGTGGGAGGAATTGCACACAGAACGTGCAGACTCCGCAGACAGTGACCGAAGCCGAGAATCAAACCCGGGTCCCTGGAACTGTGAAAAACAATGCTGCCGTGCTGCTCACATGAAATATTGTATGGGATAAGCACAACGATGGAAGGGTATTAAAGAATTTAGCATCTTTCAAAACAGCTAAGTCACCAGGCTTGGATGAAATGCATCTTAAGCTAAGAGAAGCAAAGGAAGAAATAGTAGAAACTGTGACCATCAGTTTCCAGTCTTTTCTGGCTATAGGTGGGGTGGTCGAAGAACTGGAGGACTGCAACATAGTAATGTCAATTGAAAGGGAAGAAAGGATAGCCCAAGTAATTGCACAACAGTCAGCTTAACCTTTGTTGTGGGAAAATATTTGAAGACGTTGAGACAATATAAATCTGCATTTACAGAAGCACAGGTTAATCACGAACAATCACCATGGATTTTAAAAAGACGGTGCTGCCTTTTTAAATTAAAAACAAGGACCGGTGAGGGTAATGTAGTCCACATAATTTTCAGAAACTTTTTGCCAGAATTCCACACGACAGATTGGTCATAAAATGAAATGCATTTGAGATTCAAGGGAAAGTGGCAAATTGGACCCCAAACTGGAAACAATGAGTTTTGGTCAATAGGTAGTATAAGACTGAAGGCGGGCCTTTCTGGCAGGGTTCTGCAGTGTTCAGTACTGGGATCCTTGTATAAGAAAGAGCATAAGAAATAGCAGGAGTAGGCCATTTTGTCCCTTGAGCACGTACAATTATTCAATAAAATTTTGGTTGATTTGATTATGGCCTCAACGTCACTTTCCTATTACCAACAATTCAACTCTCTTGTCAATCAAAAATCTGTCCAACGCAGTCTTGAATTTTTGATTGGCCACGTTAAATTGCCCCTCAATTGGAAAAAATGAATTGGGAATCTAAATTTGTAAAAAAAAAAAAAAAAGCACTGCTGCCTGATGGCACCGAGGACCCAAGTTCGATCCCGGCCCTGGGTCACTGGCGCGTGTGGAGTTTGCACATTCTCCCCATGCCTGCATGGATCTCATCCCCGCAACCCAAAAAGATGTGCAGGGTAGATGGATTGGCCACACTAAATTGCCCCTTAATTGGAGAATAAAAAGTATTTGGTACTCCAATTTCTTTTTAAAATCTGGACAGGTTGGGCTTGTAGCCATTGGGACTTTAGAAGAATGACAGGTGTTCCTCTGAGAGGATGCTTCCCTTTGTGGGTCAGACTAGAACTAGGGCATAGTTTTAAAATAAGGGGTTGCCCATCCTAGATTGAGGGAGAATTTCTCTCTCTCAGAAGATCATTAGTCTTGAATTATCTTCCCACCTTCAGAGAGCAGCAGAGGTTGGATTGGCTTAGCTTCATAGATTTTTGATTGACAATTAAGGATGGTGGTGGGGGGTGGTGCTAAACAGGGAAGTAGAGTTGAGGTAATAATCAGCTCAGCCATTTTTAAAAATTTAGAGTAAGGGGCAATTTAGCGTGGCCAATCCACCTAACCTGCACATCTTTGGGTTGTGGGGGCAAAACCCACGCAAACACGGGGAGAATGTGCAAATGCCACATGAACAGTGACCCAGAGCCGGGATCAAACCTGGGACCTCGGCGCCGTGAGGCAGCAGGGCTAATCCACTGCGCCACCGTGCTGCCCTCAGCTCAGCCTTGATCTTATCAAATGGTGCAGCAGGCTCGAGGGGTCAAATTAACATTCTCCTGCTCGTCCCAATATGTATAGTTCTAGAGTCACCCATGATAGCAAATTTCTTCTCACTACACACATTGTCAAGCCCCCTCAGAATCTTCTATGTTCCAATAAAGTCACACTACTCTCTTCTAAACTCAAATGAGCATAGGCAAACCTGCTTAACCTTTCCTCATAAGGCAAACCATTCATCTCAGGAATCAGCCGAGAGAACCTTCTCTGAACTGTTTCCAATGCAACTTTGTCCCTCCTTGGGCAAGGGTGAACAAACTGTACTGTACTTTAAGTATTGACTCGCCATCCTGTCCTGAACAGTTAAGTAACATCACCATAGTCCTAGATGATCATGGGCTGCTTTCCCCTTTGAGGGGGAAGAGTTAACTGGTGGTGATTTAACCCGAGGATCCTTACACCTCAGACGAGGGGCAAGGTTGAGAAGTCGGAGCCTTCATGAATAACCTCAACGGTATGGGAATTGAACTTGTGCTATTGGCCTCAGTCCACAATCACAAACCAGCTGTCCAGCCAAATGAGCTAAAACAGCAGTATACTCCCATCTGCCAAACTTTTGCCAGTTCTTTTAACCTAGGTTAGGTGGATTGGCCATGATAAATTGCCCTTAGTGTCCAAAAAGGATAGGTCGGGTTATTGGGTTACAGAGAAAGGGTGGAGGCATGGGCTTAAGTAGGGTGCTCTTTCCAAGAGCCAGTGCAGACTCGATGGGCCGAATGGCCGCCTTCTGCACTGTAGATTTTATCCATATCCCTTTATCGACTACTAATGTCCCCTTCACAACTACCTATCTATTTACCCATCATTGTGTCATCAGAAAATTTAGCAACTGTACATTTGATTCTTTCATTACAGTCATTAATATAAATCATAGGGGCAGCACGGTGGCGCAGTGGGTTAGCCCTGCTGCCTCGCGGCACCGAGGTCCCAAGTTCGATCCCGGCTCTGGATCACTGTCCGTGTGGAGTTTGCACATTCTGTGTTTGCGTCGGTTTCACCCCAGCAAGCCAAAGATGTGCAGGGTAGGTGAATTGGCCATGCTCAATTGCCCGTTAATTGGAAAAAATGAATTGGGTACTCTTATTTTTTAAAAATTTATATAAATCATATAAAACAATTAATGCCCCAGAACTGATCCCTCTCAGTTCACTAGTTACATCCTGAAAATGACCCATTTATCCCGAGTCTAAGATTCCTGTTAGCTAGGCAGTCCTCTATCCATTCTAATATCACCCCGCAACACCATAAGCTCTTAATGTGTGTTGTAACCTTTTATGTGGCACCTTATCAAATAGCTTTTGAAAATCCAAATAAACTCCACCTTTTCTTTATTGTCCAATTCTAATAACTTTGTCAAGTATGATTTCCTTCCACAAAACTATGTTGACCCTGCCTGATAGTATTACGATATTCTAAATGTCCCATTGCTAACCTCTTGCATATTGCACAGCTTTAATAGAATCTATGTGCTACCATTTAAAATAAAGCATACAATTAGATTTAGAGTATCCAATTCTCCCCTTGCCTCCAAATTAAGGGGCAATTTAACAGGGCCAATTCACCTACTGTGCATATCTTTTGAGTGGTGGGGTTGAGACCCATGCAGACAATTTTAGATCTCTGGCTAAACACCCAAACCCTCCCTGAATTTTCAACTTAAAAACTTACTTCAGACCAAGAATGTTACGCTCAAGACAGCTGAGCACTGCTCAATATGTCAGCACTCCTGAATGGAGGATCAAAAAAGTGATTTTCCTCAACCTGACTTTTATGCTCAATGCTCACAATAAGGCCTGCCTTCATGCTAATACTACTGTTTTATCACCCCCCACAAAAGGCTTTTAAACTAATACATTCAGCTCCTTTAACTAGATATATTGTACTCACCCCTCTTCTACGGCACTGCCTTGGGGCGGTCTCATTCTTGGTTACGGGGTGACCTTTGCGCAGGCCAACTGCCATCGGATACCTGATCGCCATTTCTACACAGAAGAACCAGGGCAATGACATTTAGCAGTCAACACATTAAAATTTACATACAACTCAAAAGTTCAATGCAATTTCTATACCGTCAGCAATAACTCTGCTCAGCGTGATGAGCCAGAAGGTTGTAGATACAAGCCCCACTCCTGAGCACACAATGTAGGTGGACACTACATGTGATACTGAAGGATTGCTGCATTGGTAGAGGTGCAGTCTGGTAAATGTTTTATCTGCCTATTCAGGTGAACATGAAAGCTCACAAGAATAGTGAGCTCTGCAATGCACTAACCAACATTCATCCTTCAATCAAAACATTTGATTTTTATAAGACTATGCATTAACTGGCTGCTGAATGTGCCTACAGAGCAAACTGACTTCCACTTCAAAAGTAACTCAATGGGCCATACTGGGTTTGTGAAATGTGCTCTTTAAAAACCGGTTTGATTTTCTAACTATTTTCCTATTTCTGAACCATAGACACAATTTAGGAACATTGTCCAACCATCGATACAAAATTGCACTGCTATTAGAAACTGAAGCCATTTTTCTATTGTGTACACTACTTGCCTGAAGGTCCTTGCACAATCAGTGATGTTACCAGGCAATTATAGCTGGTTTGAAAGGTGTACTTTTAGTCTCCTGCTGGATTTCCCTCCATTTTAGCAGTACACAAAACACCCAAAACTGGACACTAGGCAGGTTAGCCAGCCTCTGTTCAGGGAGAGCGGTAATGTTAGTGCTTTAGATCTTAGGAAACTACAACCGCTGTGTAATGACCACACTATTGCATGCAGGCAAAAATATTACCACATATGTAAACACCACACTTAAGCACACTTCTACAACCAAATGGAGACTTTCGACAATAGTTCAAATCTTTATTCACTTCCCTACATACAGAGGCCAAACCTGAAAAAACAGGAAATACAGCAACCAATTTGCTGGCAGCAAGTTCCCATAAATAGCAATGCAATTTTTTTTAGCAGTGCTGATTGAGGAATATACAATGACTAGAACAGAGAAATCTACTTCAGTATAATGCAACGGCATCATAGAATTTACAGTACAGAAGGAAGCCATTCGGCCCATCGAGTCTGCACTGGCTCTTGGAAAGAGCACGTTACCCAAGGTCAACACCTCCACCCTATCCCCATAACCCAGTAACCCCACTCAACACCAAGGGCAATTTTGGACACTAAGGGCAATTTATCATGGCTAATCCACCTAACCTGCACATCTTTGGACTGTGGGAGGAAACCGGAGCACCCGGAGGAAACCCATGCACACACGGGGAGGATGTGCAGACTCCGCACAGACAAGTGACCCAAGACGGTATCGAACCTGGGACCCTGGAGCTGTGAAGCAATTGTGCTATCCACAATGCTACCGTGCTGCCCCATTATCTCCCATTGTGCAGCATTCCCCAAGCACTGCAGGTCAATCTAGGTTTTGTACCATATCTCCGAGATAGACCTTAACCCACGAGATGGCAACCCCTTACACACTTGACTTTCCACTCCCCTCACAAGGAAGCAGCTGAGCAGGATTTGGCCTCAAGATGATCCAACCACACTCTTTTTATACCTCTAACATTGTTTGAATCCACCCCCCTGCCTCAGCTCACAAAACTTTTCGATATCTCAGTTACCTCCTAACTATTCCAACACCCCTGCTGGGTGGCTCCTAATATTCCATCCTCTATAAACTTGAGGTCATCCAAAACACTGCTGTCTGGTCTCAACTCTCAAACTTCCAATCACCCATCACTTCTCTGCTCAGTGGTCCACAGCAGCTCCTTTATGTGTAACACTGCCAGCTTTTTTTCAAATACTTTCATGTCATTGTCCCATCTCTAATGTGTTCCAGCCCATAACTCTGCAAGATATGCATGTGCTCCATGAATTCTGGCCTCTTGAGCACTCCTGACTTTAATTGTTCAATGATTGCATCTTCAGTTGTCCATGGCCCAAACTGTGGAAGGCCCTCTCTAAACCTCTTCCTTTAAGACACTCTTTCAAACGTTCCTTCATCACTTATTTTTTTTGTCTTCTGCCAGAGTATCGCTTCAGATCGCTCGCTGTAAAATCGTGGCACGCTCCTGGGAAGCACTCAGAACATTTTACTACCTTAAAGACGCTAAATAAATGCAGAACGGAACTCCGGTGAAGTACCCGGGGTTGCCAGCAACGGGGCCGACACCAAGTGGAGTTAGGGCCTTCAGAAAAAAAACGTAATTCAGCTCAGATCCAGGGGACAACACACTGCATCAGTGATCTTGGAATTTGGATTCATTCGGCCAACTGTTCTCACGGCACTGCTTAAAGGCCTCGTCCGGACTTCCGAAAAGAATTATTCAAATGAGACAACTCAACATAAAATAATCAGTCCAACTGGCATACACAACGCTGCTCTACACATTCCTACCCAACATGAGTCAACCAACCCCAGGATGGTTCAGATAACAAGCCGATTTAAATTTGATCGACCCAAATATCATCTTCTTACCCACTTCCTCGCTCTGGCGCAGGGACCGGAAAGACCGAGGGGAAACGGAATGCTGGGATATCAGTACTTCCGCTCAGTCCCAGGCTGTGATCACGTGATTAGCTCTGGAGCGGCAACATGCCGCCATCTTGTGTTATGCGGGTTTGAAGTCTTTTGCAACCAGTTTATTTAACTTTACAAAGATATTCAGGGTTTCTGTATGCCCAGTGTAGGAAATAACCCGTACTTTAAATTGGTTCAAAATCAAACTATTATACTGAGTAAACAAAAATCTGTACGTTTTTTAAATTAAATATACCTTAAACAACTAACTTAATAGAGTCAATAGGAGCATCTGAGGGCTGTCCTTCCTGGAGTGGAGGCCTGAACAATTCTCGTCCACTTCTACTTGTTCTGTCATTCAATAATTACTCCTTTAGGTTGTCTCACTTCTTGCAGATAAAAGGTGTAGCCATGGGCCCCAGTTATTTATGCCTGTCTTTTTGTTGGTTATGTGGAACATCCCTTGTTCTGTCATATTCCATGAATGCCTCAGTCCCGGCTCTGGTCTGGGCACTGGTGTTGAGACCTGCGTGTCCGGGAGCGGGTTGTCTTCTTAATCCAATAGTCCTTTTCAGGCCCACTCCTGCAACTCTTTTCTGTTATATATTTTTAAATTTTAGAGTGCGCAATTCATTTTTTCCAATTAAGGAACAATTTAGCGAGGCCAATCCACCTACCCTGCACATCTTAGGGTTGTGGAGCGAAACCCACGCAGACACTGGGAGAATGTGCAAACTCCACACGGACAGTGACCCAGAGCCGGGATCGAACCTGGAACCTCGGCGTCGTGAGGCAGTAGTGCTAACCACTCTGCCGCCGTGCTGCCTCTTTTTTCTGTTATACTGATGACTATCGGTGCTGCTTCATATTCTTGTCTGGACCTGGAAAAAAGTAATCGATTTTGCTTCCAATTTCCACCCTTCTCACTTTCATATGTGATGTGCCATCAATTATTACAAAGACGAGTTGTGGAACAAAACTGTGGCTTTAATCAGCTAAACGAGAACCTGCCGGCAACTGATCCCGAACTGGGGCAGGGCCAGAGGTCGGCCACCTTTATACAGAGCCTGAGGGGAGGAGCCACAGGCGGAGCCAGCAGAGACAACAAACAATATATACAATATAGTAACAATGGCTTACCACAATATATACAATACAGTAACAGTAGTTTACCACAATATATATAATACAGTAAGTGGTTTACCACAATATGGTCCATCTCCGATTCTTCCCTTCCTTGACCTCTGTCACCACTACAATGATAGAAAAACCACCAATATTCATTACACGCCCACTGACTCCCACAGCTACCTCAACTACAGCTCCTCACGCACTGCTTTCTGCAAGGACTCTCCCAGATTTTCCACCTCTGAACCAATGATTCCACTGTCACAAATGGCGTTTCTGACATGTTTGCATTGTTCCTTAATTGAAGTTTCCCTCCCACTGTGATTGATGGAGCACTCAACTGGGTTCCATTTCCTGCACACCCATTTCAGATTAAGCAGCGTTTCACTTGCATCTCCTTCAATTTGGTTTATTGTATTCGCTACTCCCAATGTGGTCTCTACATTGGGAGACTAAACGCAACTGGGTGACTGCTTTGCAGAACACCTTGGGTCAGTCCGCAAGCATGACCCCGACCTTTTTGTAAAATTATTTTATTTCAAACGTATATGAAAAGTTACAACATATAAACAATTCGGGGAAACAAACTTCCACACAACTACAGTTTGTACAAATTTTTCCCCTTTTTCGTACCCGCCCGATGAACAACTCCTCAAACGTGGTCACAAACATCTCCCACCTTGCCTCCACTGAACCCCTTAACTCGTATTTGATCTTTTCCAGCCAAGAAAGTCATGTAAGTCACTCAGCCAGGCCACTGCCCCCAGTGGTGTTGCTGACCGCCAGTCCAATAAAATTAGTCGCCGTGCACTCAGAGAGGCGAAGGCCACAATATCGGCCTTCCTCCCCTCTAACATCTCTGGCTTCTCCGATATCCCAAATATTGCCAAAGAGTCAATATCCTCCCCCACTATCCTTGCTAACATCACAAACACTCCTGCCCAGAATCTCTCTGACCTTTTGTAGCCCCAGATCATATGGGCGTGATTCGCTGGTCCCCGCCCACACTTCTCACACTCGTCTGCCACCCCCTGAAAGAACTCACTCATTCTTGCCCACGTCATATGTACCCTGTGTACGACCTTGAACTGTATCATCCTTGCGCACAAGGTGATCGCATTTGCCCATCATAGTGTCTCACTCCATTATCCCCAGTTTATCTCCCCTCCCAGTTCCCCTTCCCACATCTCCTTAATCTTCACCACCCGCTCACCTCCCTGTTATCCCAGTCACCTGTATACGTCTGCGATCCTGCCCACCCCTTCCACTTCCGGAAGCAACAGTCGCTCCAGCAGGGTGTACCTCCGCAACCTGGGGAACTCTTTCCAAATCTTCAGCACGAAGTCCCTTGCCTGCAGGTACCTAAACTCACTTCACCTCGGGAGCTCTACCCTCTCCTTCAATTCATCTATACATGCCATCTATCCCCCCCGGGGGGGCAGCATGGTGGCGCAGTGGTTAGCACTACTGCCTCACGGCGCCGAGGTCCTAGGCTCTGGGTCACTGTCCTGTTTGCACATTCTCCCCGCGTTTGTGTGGAGTTCACCCTGTTGCTAATTGTGTTCTCTCTTAATTTGGCTTTGTTTAATTACATTTGCTCAAGAGTTGCCAGGTATTTTGGGTAGACTTTGGGTAGAGTGCTCTTTCCAAGAGCCGGTGCAGACCGAATAACCTCCTTCTGCACTGTAAATTCTATGATCTTTCGACATCGCCACAAGGTTCAAAACCAAATACTGATTAAAGACTCAATACACCAGTTAGTAAGTTCAAAATCAATGCTCATTTATTTACACACAGTCAAATATACTCTTGCATAAAACTCCACAGACTAAACTGTCACTACTGCTAAAAGCCTATACTTAGCTTTGGGTGCCCACTCAGTCAGAGGAACAATGGCCGTTGCTCGGTTCTGAGGCTGCTGGGTTGAGCTGTTACAGGATAGCATCTAAGCGTCTATCCCGTAGCGTGTTTACAACTTGGAACTTACTTGGTCTGGAGCAGCTTTGGCAGGTCTCTCCTCGCTGAGAGCCAAGGCCAAGAGAGCAATTCTCTCTTGGGGAATCCTTTTTATACCCAAAAGGGGCTTCTTGCGCTTTTGGGTGGGCCTTGAACTTGACCCCAATTAATTGGGCCATTTCCCAATCGTTCCTATCGATGTTCCTCCAATAGAGGGTTGAGTGTCCTGATTGCTGGGCGTGTCCTAGGTGGCCGTTGGTCTGCTTTGTTTTAATCTCCTCTGGCGCCGGAGTGTCTGTCTTGGCATTGTTTACCTAAATGTTACCTTTTTGTCCCCGGAGATGGCTCATTAATATGGAAATGGTTCTGCAGTATCGGTCTTGTCTGAGAGCTACAGCTCTAATCAACAGACAGACCTTACACCTGCTTGCTTTCTTGTCCATTTTCCCTGCATTCTTTGCAAAGTGTCCATTTTGTAATCGGGACGTGGCCATCCCAGATGGCTACAACCCCCACAACCCAAAGATGTGCAGGATAAGTGGATTGGCCACGCTAAATTGCCCCTCATTCACTGGGAACACTTCGCTTTTCTCTAAGTTTAACTTATATCCCGAGAACGCCCCAAACCTCGCAACAGACCCATGGTTCTCTCCGTGCTTTCCAGCGGGTCTGAAACATACATTAGTAGGTTGTCAGCATAGAGCGATAATCAATGCCCCCTTCGTCCCCTCCTAATCACTTGCCACTCTGCCGACCCCCGAAGAACCATTTCCAGAGGCTCTATAGCCAATGCAGACAGCAGCGACGACAGCGGGCACCCTGCTTTGTTCCCCAGTGCAGTTCAAAGTTCTGTGAACCATGTCACTGGTCCGCACACTCGCCCTCAGTGCCACATATAACAGGCACAACAATGCCACACACTTTGGCCCAAACTCAAACCTTCCCAGGACCTCAAACAGGTATTGCTACTCCACCCGGTTGAATGCCTTCTCTGCATCCATCACTCTCTCGGCAGGGTTATGATCACATTTAACAGCCTCCTTATATTACCAGAAAGTTCCCTGCCCTGTACGAAACCTGTTTGGTCCTCTGCAACCACCCCCGGGGCACAACCTTCTATCCTTCCCGCCAGCACTTTCATGACTGTATTTAACAGCGATATGGACCTATATGACCCACATTCCAACGGGTCCTTCCCCATTTTTGGTATTAACGTGATCGTTGCCTGTGTCATCGTCTCCGACAGCTCCCCCTTCTCCAACACCTCATTAAACGCCAAGAGAAGTGGTGTCAGGTTCGTCGCAAACTCCTTATAAAATTCTGCCGGGTAGCGCCCCGGGGCCTTCCTCAACCCCTTATACTGTCCAATTTCTCCCTCAGCTCCAGGAGCTCCTCTAGCGCCCGTCTCTTCTCTTCCTCCAACTGTGGGAACTCCAGTTCGTCTAAGAACCGTCCCATGTTCCCCTCTTCATCCCCCAGGGCCGCTCTGTACAGCTCCTTATAATAATTCCTAAACGCCTCATTTATCTTCCCCGGCTCGGACACCACATCCCCAGCCCCAGTCCGTATCTTCAATATTTCTAGGATGCGGCCTGCCTCCGCAGCTGATGCGCTAACATTCGACTCACCTTCTCTCCGTATTCGTACTGCACCCCTCTTGCTCTATGTAGCTGTCCTACCGCAATCCCCATTGTCAGCCGATCAAATTGCCCCTGTAATTTTTTCCTCCTCATCAATTCCTCCATGGTGGGTATAGAGTACTCCCTATCTACCTCTACTATCTCATTCATTAGCCGTTCATTTCCTCCCTCCTTTTCCTATCTGCATGAGCCTTGAACGAGATAATCTCCTCTCGGACCACCGCTTTTTGCGCTTCCGAAAAGTGTCCGCCGGCTCATCTCCATTTTGGTTCAAGTCTACATAATCTTTAATCACAGCCCGCACTTTGTCACAAAACCCTCTATCTACCAACAACCCTGAACCGAGCCTCCACCCTCTGCTTCCATCCCGATCTAAGCCAAATCTCCAGTCAATGGGGCGCATGGTCCGAGATTAGTATCCTCGCGCACTCTGCCCCCTCCACCCCGACCAAAATCTCCCTGCTCACCACAAAAAAGTCAATTCTGAAATATACCCTGTACACATGTGAAAAAAAAGGAATACTCCCTTCCGCCTGGGTTCTTGAAGCGCCACGGATCCACCATGGTAATATAACATGGAACATTGCAGCGCAGTACAGGCCCTTCGGCCCTCGATGTTGCGCCGACCTGTGAAACCACTCTAAAGCCCATCTACACTATTCCCTTATCGTCCATCCAATGACCATTTGAATGCCCTTAGTGTTGGCGAGTCCACTACTGTTGCAGGCAGGGCATTCCATGCCCTTACTACTCTCTGAGTAAAGAACCTACCTCTGACATCTGTCTTATATCTATCTCCCCTCAATTTAAAGCTATGTCCCCTCGTGCTCGACGTCACCATCTCACTGTCCACCCTATCCAATCCTCTGATCATCTTGTATGCCTCAATTAAGTCACCTCTTAACCTTCTGCTCTCTAACGAAAAAGCCTTTCCTCATAAGATCTTCCCTCCATACCAGGCAACATTCTGGTAAATCTCCTCTGCACCCTTTCCAATGCTTCCGTATTCTTCCTATAATGCGGTGACCAGAATTGCACGCAATACTCCAAATGCGGCCGCACCAGAGCTTTGTACAGCTGCAACATGACCTCATGGCTCCAAAACTCAATCCCTCTACCAATAAAAGCTAACACACCGTACGCCTTCTTAACAACCCTCTCAACCTGGGTGGCAACTTTCAGGGATCTATGTAAATGGACACCGAGATCTCTCTGCTCATCCACACTGCCAAGAATCTTACCATTAGCCCAGTACTCTGTCTTCCTGTTATTCCTTCCAAAATGAATCACCTCACACTTTCTGCATTAAACTCCATTTGCCACCTCTCAGCCCAGCGCTGCAGGTTATCTATGTCCCTCTGTAACTTGTAACATCCTTCCGCACTGTCCACAACTCCACCGACTTTAGTGTCATATTTAAGAGACTTCAGTTCCTGGAGCAGGCCACAGGCTGCAGGGTTGCTGGGAGAGGTGAGTGCATATTTAAAAGAGACTTCAGAACCTGGAGCAGGCCACAGGCTGCAGGGTTGCTGGGAGAGGTGAGTGCATATTTAAAAGAGACTTCAGTTTCTGGAGCAGGCCACAGGCTGCAGGGTTGCTGGGAGAGGTGAGTGCATATTTAAAAGAGACTTCAGTTCCTGGAGCAGGCCACAGGCTGCAGGGTTGCTGGGAGAGGTGAGTGCATATTTAAAAGTGCTTAGTTTATAGGTCGAGTGGCAGTTGGCGACTTCAGTTCCTGGAGCGGGCCTATTGGCTCATTGGAAATCAGGCAGAGTACAAAAGGTGTGGCAGGAGTGCCTTTAGACACGGAGTGCTGATTGGAACAGAGTGCATCTGAGTTTAGGTGAGTGCTGATTGGAACAGAGTGCATCTGAGTTTAGGTGAATGCTGATTGGAACAGAGTGCATCTGAGTTTAGGTGAGTGCTGATTGGAACAGAGTGCATCTGAGTTTAGGTGAGTGCTGATTGGAACAGAGTGCATCTGAGTTTAGGTGAGTGCTGATTGGAACAGAGTGCATCTGAGTTTAGGTGAGTGCTGATTGGAACAGAGTGCATATGAGTTTAGGGGAGTGCTGATTGGAACAGAGTGCATCTGAGTTTAGGTGAGTGCTGATTAGAACAGAGTGCATCTGAGTTTAGGTGAGTGCTGATTGGAACAGAGTGCATCTGAGTTTAGGTGAGTGACTGAGTTCGGGTGAGTGGCGAGAGAGGACTGTGTTTTTGTTGGTGTTCGGGTTTATCCTTGAGGTTCTATTAAACAAAATTATTTAAATTAATTAACTAGTTGAATATGGCTGGACAGGTGATGTGCTGTTGCTGTATGATGATGGAACTGGTGGATCCCATTGAGACCGTCAGTGACCACATCTGCAGCAAGTGTTGGTTGCTCGAGGACCTTCGGCTCAGAATTGATGAGCTGGAGACCGAGCTGCACACACTGCGGCACATCAGGGAGGGGGAAAATTACCTGGACGCTTTGTTTCAGGAGGCAGTCACACCCGGTAGAATAAGTACTGTTAATTCGGTCAGTGGTCAGGGACAGAGTGGTGTGACTGCAAGGGAGGCAGGTAGGGGGATCCTGAGTTTAGGAGTTGAGGAGCCTCAGCCCTTGACCTTGTCCAACAGGTATGAGGTACTTGCTCCCTGTGTGGATGAGGAAGAGGGCTGTAGGAAGGATGCGTTGACTGACCACTGCACCGTGGTACAGGAAGCCATTCAAGAGGGGGGAGCAAAAAGACAAGTGGTAGTTGTAGGGGATTCTATAATTAGGGGGATTGATGGCATCCTTTGTAAGCCAGATCGTGAGTCCCGCATGGTATGTTGCCTGCCCGGTGCCAGGGTGAGGGACATCTCTGATCGGCTTGAAAAGATTTTGGAGAGGGAGGGGGAGGATCCAGTTATTGTGGTCCACATTGGGACTAACAACATAGGTAAGACTAGGAAAGAGGACCTGTTTGGGGATTATCAAACACTAGGGACTAAATTAAAGAACAGGTCCTCCAGGGTTATAATCTCTGGATTACTACCCGAGCCACGTGCCATTTGGCATAGGGTTGAGAAAATTAGGGAAGTTAACACGTGGCTAAAGGAGTGGTGCGGGAAAGAGGGATTCCATTTCACGGAGCATTGGCATCAGTACTGGGGCAGGAGGGACCTGTACCGTTGGGACGGTCTTTACCTGAACCATTCTGGGACCAGTGTTCTCGCGAATAGGATAAATAGGTTGGTCGCAAGGACTTTAAACTAACAAGTTGGGGGGAAGGGAAGGGTAAAGCTATGGACAGTATAATGGTTAATAGAGAGCAAGGCAGCAGGTTACGTGACAGGTTATTATGTAGATATATGGGTTCAAAGACAAGGAAAATTAGGAGAAAGGGTAAGAGGAAAAATAATTTGCGTAAAGTTACTGATCAAGGTGTTAGGATTCAGAACAAAGACATAAAAAACAGCATAAGTGTACTTTACCTGAATGCTCGTAGTATACGGAATAAGGTGAATGAGTTGATGGCGCAAATCATCGTGAATGACTATGATTTAGTGGCCATTACTGAAACATGGTTAAAAGATGGTCACGACTGGGAGTTAAATATCCAAGGGTATCAGACTATACGAAAGGATAGAACGGACGGTAAGGGCGGTGGTGTAGCTTTGTTGTTTAAGGATGGCATCCGGGCAATAGTAAGGGATATTGGTGCTATGGAGGACAAGGTTGAATCAATTTGGGTGGAAATCAGGAATAGTAAGGCGAAAAGGTCACTGATAGGAGTAGTCTATAGGCCACCAAATAGTAACAGGATGGTAGGGCAGGCAATAAGCAAATAAATAACGGATGCATGTAGAAATGGTACAGCGGTTATCATGGGAGATTTTAATCTGCATGTCGATTGGTTTAACCAGGTTGGTAAAGGCAGCCTTGAGGAGGAGTTTATTGAATGTGTCCGGGATAATTTCCTGGAACAGTAATGGAACCTACAAGGGAACAAGCGGTCCTAGATCTGGTCCTGTGTAATGAGGCAGGATTGATTAATGATCTCATAGTTCGGGATCCTCTTGGAAGGAGCGACCACAATATGGTTGAATTTAAAATACAGTTGGAGGATGACAAGGTAAAATCAAACACTAGTGTTTTGTGCTTAAACAAAGGCGATTACAAATGGATGTAGACTGGGAGCAAAGACTTCATGGTGAAGCAGTGGAGGAACAGTGGAGAACCTTCCGAGCGATCTTTCACAGTGTTCAGGAAAGGTCCATACCGACAAAAAAGAAAGATGGTAGAAAGGGGAAAAATCGACCGTGGATATCTAAGGAGGTGAGGGAGAGTATCAAATTGAAGGAAAAAACATACAAAGTGGCAAACATTAGTGGGAGACTAGAGGACTGGGAAGTCTTTAGGGGACAACAGAAAGCTACTAAAAAAGCTATAAAGAAGAGTAAGGAAGACTATGAAAGTAAACTTGCTCGGAATATAAAAGCAGATAGTAAAAGCTTCTACAAATATATAAGACAAAAAAAGAGTGGCTAAGGTAAATATTGGTCCTTTGGAAGATGAGAAGGGAGATTTAATAATAGGAGACGGGGAAATGGCTGAGGAGCTGAACAGGTTTTTTGGGTCAGTCTTCACAGTGGAAGACACAAATAACATGCCAGTGACTGATGGAAATAAAGATATGATAGGTGAGGACCTTGAAATGATTGTAATCACTAAGGAGGCAGTATTGGGCAAGCTAATGGGGCTAAAGGTAGACAAGTCTCCTGGCCCTGATGGGATGCATCCCAGAGTGTTAAAAGAGATGGCTAGGGAAATTGTAAATGCACTAGTGATAATTTATCAAAATTCACTAGACTCTGGGGTGGTCCCAGAGGATTGGAAAGTAGCAAACGTGACACCACTGTTTAAAAAAGGAGGTCGGCAGAAAGCGGGTAATTATAGGCCGGTAAGCTTAACTTCGGTTGTAGGGAAAATGCTGGAATCTATCATTAAGGAGGAAATAGCGGGGCACCTGGAGGGAAATTGTCTCATTGGGCAGATGCAGCATGGGTTCACAAAGGGTAGGTCGTGTCTGACTAATTTGGTAGAATTTTCTGAGGACGTTACCAGTGCAGTAGATAACGGGGAGCCAATGGATGTGGTATATCTGGATTTCCAGAAAGCTTTTGACAAGGTGCCACACAAAAGGGTGCTGCATAAACTAAAGATGCATGGCATTGAGGATAATGTGGTAGCATGGGTAGAGGATTGGTTAACTAACAGAAAGCAGAGAGTGGGGATAAATGGGTGTTTCTCTGGCTGGCAACCTGTAACTAGTGGGGTCCCTCAAGGATCAGTGTTGGGCCCGCAGTTGTTCACAATTTACATAGATGATTTGGAGTTGGGGACCAAGTGCAATGTGGCAAAGTTTGCAGACGACACTAAGATGAGTGGTAAAGCAAAAAGTGCAGAGGATACCGGAAGTCTGCAGAAGGATTTGGATAGGTTCGGTGAATGGGCTAGGGTCTGGCAGATGGAATTCAATGTTGCCAAGTGTGAGGCTATCCATTTTGGGAGGAATAACAGCAGAATGGATTATTATTTAAGCGGTAAGATGCTAAAACATGCTGCTGTGCAGAGGGACCTGGGTGTGCTGGTGCACGAGTCGCAAAAAGTTGGTGTGCAGGTGCAACAGGTGATTAAGAAGGCTAATCAAATTTTGTCTTTCATTGCTAGAGGGATGGAGTTCAAGACTAGTGAGGTTATGCTGCAATTGTATAGGGTGTTGGTGAGGCCGCATCTGGAGTATTGTGTTCAGTTTTGGTCTCTTTACCTGAGAAAGGACATATTGGCACTGGAGGGAGTGCAGAGGAGATTCACTCGGTTGATCCCAGAGTTGAGGGGATTAGATTATGACGAGAGGTTGAGTAGACTGGGACTGTACTCATTGGAGTTTAGAAGGATGCGGGGGGATCTTATTGAAACATATAAAATTATGAAGGGAATAGATAGGATAGATGCGGGCAGGTTGTTTCCACTGGTCGGGGAAAGTAGAACTAGGGGGCATAGCCTCAAAATAAGGGGAAGTAGATTTAGGACCGAGTTTAGGAGGAACTTCTTCACCCAAAGGGTTGTGAATCTCTAGAATTCCTTGCCCAGTGAAGCAGTTGAGGCTCCTTCTTTAAACGTTTTTAAGAAAAAGATAGATACCTTTCTAAAAAATAAAGGGATTCGGGGATATGGTGTACGGGCCGGAGAGTGGAGCTGAGTCCACAAAGATCAGCCATGATCTCATTGAATGGCGGAGCAGGCTTGAGGGGCCAGATGGCCTACTCCTGTTCCTAGTTCTTATGTCATCTGCAAATTAACTCACCCATCCTTCTACACGCTCCTCCAGGTCATTTATAAAAATGACAAACAGCAGTGGCCCCAAAACAATCCTTGTGGTACACCACTAGTAACTGGACTCCAGTCTGAACATTTCCCATCAACCACCACCCTTTGTCTTCTTCCAGCTAGCCAATTTCTGATCCAAACTGCTAAATGACCCTGAATCCCATGCCTCCGTATTTTCTGCAGTAGCCTACCATGGGGAACCTTATCAAACGCTTTACTGAAATCCATATACACCACATCAACTGCTTTACCCTCATCCACCTGTTTGGTCACCTTCTCAAAGAACTCAATAAGGTTTGTGAGGCACGACCTACCCTTCACAAAACCTTGTTGACTATCTCTAATCAAATTATTTCTTTCCAGATGATTATACATCCTATCTCTTATAAACTTTTCCAAGATTTTGCCCACAACAGAAGTAAGGCTCACTGGTCTATAATTAGCGGGGTTGTCTCTACTCCCCTTCTTGAAGAAAGGGACAACATTTGCTGTCCTCCAGTCTTCTGGCACTATTCCTGCAGAAAAAGATGACTTAAAGATCAAAGCCAAAGGCTCAGCAATCTCCTCCCTAGCTTCCCAGAGAATCCTAGGATAAATCCCATCCGGCCCAGGGGACTTATCTATTTTCACACTTTCCAGAATTGCTAATACCTCCTCATTATGAACCTCAAGCCCTTCTAGTCTAATAGCCTGAATCTCAGTATTCTCCTCGACAACATTGTCTTTTTCCTCTGTGAATACTGACGAAAAATATTCATTTAGCACCTCTCCTATCTCCTGACTCCAAGCACAACTTCCCACTACTGTCCTTGACTGGCCCTACTCTTACCCTAGTCATTCTTTTATTCCTGACATATCTATAGAAAGCTTTAGGGTTATCCTTGATCCTACCTGCCAAAGACTTCTCATGTCCCCTCCTGGCTCTTCTTAGCTCTCTCTTTAGGTCCTTCCTAGCTAACTTGTAACTCTTGAGTGCCCTAACTGAACCTTCATGTCTCATCTTTACATAAGCCTCCTTCTTCCTCTTGACAAGTGTTTCGACTGCATTAGTAAACCACGGTTCTCTTGCTCGACCACCTCCTCCCTGCCTGACAGGTACATACTTATCAAGGACACGCAGTAGCTGTTCCTTGAACAAGCTCCACATTACCATTGTGCCCATCCCCTGCAGTTTTCCTCTCCACCCGATGCATCCTATGTCTTGCCTCATCGCATCATAATTGCCTTTCCCCCAGATATAACTCTTGCCCTGCGGTATATACCTATCCCTTTCCATCACTAAAGTAAACGTAATCAAATTGTGGTCACGATCACCAAAGTGCTCACCTACCTCCAAATCTGACACCTGTCCTGGTTCATTACACTGTACCAAATCCAATATGGCCTCGCCTCTTGGTGGCCTATCCACATACTGTGTCAGGAAACCCTCCTGCACACATTGGACAAAAACGGACCCATCTAAAGTACTCGAACTATAGCGTTTCCAGTCAATATTTGGAAAGTTAAAGTCCCCCATAACACCTACCCTGTTGCTTTCGCTCCTATCCAGAATCATCTTTGCAATCCTTTCCTCTACATCTCTGGAACTTTTCAGAGGCCTATAGAAAACCCCTAACAGGGTGACCTCTCCTTTCCTGTTTCTAACCTCAGCCCATACTACCTCAGTAGACGAGTCCTCATCAAACGTCATTTCTGCCACTGTAATACTGTCCTTGACTAACAATGGCACCCATCCCCCTCTTTTACCACCTTCCCTGAGCTGACTGAAATATCTAAACCCCGGCACCTGCAACAACCATTCCATGGAGATGTAACCTCCCGGTAACGCTGATAACGTGGCAAAGTCCAGGATTGCTGTCAGCAACCCCCTCATAAAACCTACATCATCCCAATTCGGTGTATACACATTCACCAACACCACCGGCATCCCTTTTAATATCCTGCTCACAATCACATATCTCCAACCTGGGTCCCTCACTTCCGTCGCGCTCACAAACCCCGTTGTCTTACTCATCAAAATTGCCACTCCTCGCGACTTTGAATCAAACCCCGAGTGGAAAACCTGACCCACCCACCCTTTTCTTAGCTTAACCTGGTCCTTCATGCGGAGGTGCGTCTCCTGCAGAAAGACCACCTCCGCTTTCAAGCTCCTAAGGTGCGCAAAGACCTGAGATCTTTTGACCGGTCTACTGGGCCCTTGCATGTTCCACGTGCATGGGTCCTTGCATGTTCAGCCTTACCGGGGACTTGCACCTCCATTAGCCTCTACCATTCGCCATCCTCTCCTTTTGGCTCTACCCCCGTTAATTTCACCCCATACCTGTCCCATCCAAGATGGCTCCTTTCTCCGCCCCGACCAGGTTTCTTGTCCAACCTTTCCTTGCCGCCACCCCCCCCTGCCGGGTAGAGCACCCCAAACCTGATCTGCCATTGATATAACACAGCCATGGCTTTGTTGAACCCCGTGCACCGTTTTGCCAGCTCAGCTCCTATGTCCTGGTATATTCGGACCTTGTTCCCCTCCCATTCACAGTGGTGCTTCTCCCTGGCCCACTGCAGAGTCTTCTTTCTCCACAAATTTATGGAGCCTCACGATCACCAAGAGCTGCTCCTCAGCTCTTGGCTTCTGCCTCAGAGACGTGTGTACTCTGTCCACTTTAGGGGCCTTATCCAACACCCCCTCCGCCACCAGCTCCGTCAGCATCCTCAAAACGTGTCTCGTGGCACTCACACCTTCAGGCAGGTCCACTATCCGCAAATTCTGCCTTCTTGATCTATTTTCTCGCTCCTCCACCTTTGCTCTCAATGTCTTGTAAAGGTCTCCTAAGAGCCCCACCTCTGTCTCCAATGCCACCACCCGATCGCTGTGGTCTGACGTCATCTCTCAATCTCTCGGATATGCAACCCCTGCTCCTCCAAACATTTCTCCGCTCTCTCCATCGAGCCCTTAGGGGGAGCACAGCCCCTTTGATGGCCTTCGAATGATCCGCCTGCATTTCCTTCCTCTGCTGATGGAACTCTTCCTTGATGAAAGCCATCAACTGTTCCATCTCAGGCTTTCCAATTATACTAGCCCTTCCCCCTCTGCCATCCTTCCACTGGCTGCTGTGCCACATGTCTCTTCCAACTCCATGGCCAGGTCTTTCACCTTCTTCTGCCGAGTTCGGTAACCAGCAAACATTTAAAAAAAAAATTAAATTTAGAGTACCCAATTCATTTTTTCCAATTATGGGGTAATTTAATGTGGCCAATCCACCTACCCTGCACATCTTTGGGGTGTGGGAGCGAAACCTATGCAAACACAGGGAGAATGTGCCAACTCCACATGGAAAGTGACCCAGAGCCGGGATTGAACCTGCGTCCTCGGCGCTGTGAGGCAGCAGTGCTAACCCACTGCGCCACCGTGCTGCCCTGGTAACCAGCCAATATACCAGTCCCGGGGGAACTTCTCCTCCGATCTTCACTATACTGTCGAAGTTGCACCCAAATTCGGGGAAAAAAAGAGCTCTTTCTACGCCTTCAAGCAGGAGCTGCCGTGTGCTCACAGCATGGCCGCCAATGCCGCCACTGGAAGTCATCGACCCTGACCTTCCTGTCGCCAGCCATATTAACTCAGCATCTTGCTGTCATGCCCACCTCTCAGCTCTTGGCCTGTTGCAATTCTCTAGTGAAGCCAGCGTAAGCTGGAGGATTGCAATATTTAGTTTTTTTACTTTCATGAAGTCATGAAGTAATAGAAATGGTGCAGACTTGATGGATTGAATGGCCTTTTCTGTGCCGTGACTCTGTGATAGAATTATTACAGCATAAAAGAACATTCAGCCCATCATGTCTATGCTGGATTTCTATAGAGCAAAATCCAATCCATTTGCTCAAACCTGCAAGTATTTTTTACCTCAAATGCAGCATCTCATCATAGCATTATGCATCTTACAGCTCTCAGAGCTCAACATTGAGTTCAACAACCTTAGACCTCGCTCCTCCATTGTAAGTAACCCTTTTTTATAGCCCATACATTTTGTCTCAATGCAAAAATATTCCTTCCTGCTCCCCTGGTCATCTATTGTTCTCTTGTTCTTAAGTTTGTTACACTTTTTTTGCAATCTCTTCCTGCTACAGGATAGTATCTAATAGATTTTCCCTCTTTCAGTTCAGATGAAGAGCCAAACAGACTCAAAACGTTAACTCTATCTGCTCTTAGTGCTGGACAGTGGTGCAGTGGTTATCATTAAATTGCCCCTGAATTGTGAAAAAAATAATTGGGTACTCAAAAAAATTCTTATACACCACTCACCAATGTTTATTTGTTTTTTAATTTCATAAAGTCATGGTATCATTATGGCATTAAAAAAAATCATTTGGTCCATCAAGTCCATGCTGGCTTTCTATAGAGCAAAATCCAATCTGCTGGATCCCGCACCCCTGCAAGTTTATTCGCCTCAAATGCTCATCCAATTTATTTTAGAAATCATTTACGGTCTGTCTTTCCTCACCCTTCTATAGGCAACAAATTTCAGATCATTGCCACTTGCTGTGCCACTGACATCCACCCTACATCACTTGCCTAAAACCATACATTTTCTCACAGTTCTTGTGTCATCAACTAAAGAACTTTTCTTTTTTGCCTACCTTATCTGAACCCAACATCTTGTATATGTCTCTCAAAAAGTTTCTCCAACTTAATTATTTTTAATTACTTCTGTCTCTTCTGGGAAACTCCTTGGGAATTTTTAAGTTATGCAAAATACTGCGGATGCTGGAATGTGAAATCTGAAACAACCCGAATGTTGGGAAAATCCAGAAGGTCTGGTAGCATCTGTAAGGAGATGGTTTGGCACAGTGGACTAAATCGCTGGCTTGTAATACAGAACAATGCCAGCAGCGCAAGTTCAATTCCCGTACCAGCCTCCCCGAACAGGCGCCGGAATGTGCCGACTAGGGGCTTTTCACAGTAACTTCATTGAAGCCTACTCGTGACAATAAGCGATTATTCAGGGGCTGGTTTAGCTCAGTGGGCTAAATCGCTGGCTTTTAAAGCAGACCAAGGCAGGCCAGCAGCACGGTTCAATTCCCGTACCAACCTCCCCAAACAGGCGCCGGAATGCGGCGACTAGGGGCTTTTTACAGTAACTTCATTTGAAGCCTACTTGTGACAATAAGTGATTTTCATTTCATTTCATTGAGTCGGTTGGTACGTGACCTCAAACTTTGGTATCTTTTTCCTGACGGAAGAAGGTGGAAGAGAGTATGTCCGGGGTGCATGGGGTCCTTAATTATGCTGGCTGCCTTTCTGAGGCAGCGGGAATTATAGATAGAGTCAATGGATGGGAGACTGGTTTGCGTGATGGACTGGGCTACATTCACAACCTTTTGTAGTTTCTTGCGGTCTTGGGAAGAGCAGGCTCCATACCAAGCTGTGATACAACCAGAAAGAATGCTTTCTATGGTGCATCTGTAGAAGTTGGTGAGGGTCATAGCTGACATGCCAAATTTCCTTTGTCTTCTGAGAAAGTAGAGTCATTGGTGGGCTTTCTTAACTGTAATGTTGGTATGGGGGGACCAGGACAGGCTGTTGGTGATCTGTACACCTAAAAACTTGAAGCTCTCGAACCTTTCTACTTTGTTCCCATTGATGTAGACAGGGGCATGAACTCCACTACGCTTCCTGAAGTCAATGACAAACTCCTTTGTTTTGTTGACATTGAGGGAGAGATTATTGTCGTTGCACCAGTTCACCAGATTCTCTATCTCATTCCTGTACTCTGTCTCGTCATTGTTTGAAATCCGACCCACTACGGTGGTGTCATCAGCAAATTTGAAAATAGAGTTGGAGGGGAATTTGGCCACACAGTCATAGGTGTATAAGGAGTATAGTAGGGGGCTGAGGACACAGCCTTGTGGGGCACCGGTGTTGAGGATGATCGTGGAGGAGGTGTTGTTGCCTATCTTTACTGATTGTGGCCTGTGGGTTAGAAAGTTCAGGATCCAGTTGCAGAGGGAGGAGCCGAGGCCATGGTCACGGAGTTTGTAGATGAGTTTCGTAGGAATGAAGGTGTTGAAGGCTGAGCTGTAGTCGATAAATAGGAGTCTGGCATAGGTGTCTTTGTTATCTAGGTGTTCCAAGGTAGAGTGCAGGGCCATGGAGATGGCGTCTGCTGTGGACCTTTTGCAGCGGTAGGCGAACTGTAGTGGATCAAGGCAATCCGGGAGGCTGGAGTTGATTTGTGCCATGACTAACCTTTCGAAGCACTTGATGATGATGGATGCCAGAGCCACTGGATGATAGTCATTAAGGCACACTGCTTGACTTTTTTTGGTAGAGGGATGATGGTCGTCTTCTTGAAGCAGATAGGGACCTCAGATTGTTGTAAAGAGAGGTTGAAGATGTCTGCGAATACCCCCGCCAGCTGATCCGCGCAAGACCGAGTGCTCGTCCGGGTACCCCAACCGAGCCAGTGGCTTTCCATGGGTTGACCTTTGAGAAGGCTGTTCTGATGTCTGCAATGGTGATCTCAGATACAAAATCATCCGCGGCTTCTGGGGTGGAGGGCACGCTCTCGTTGACCTCTTGCTCAAAGCGGGTATAGAATACGTTGAGCTCATCAGGGAGGGATGCGTTGGAGCCGACGATTTTACATGTCTTCATCTTGTAGCCAGTCATGTCTTGCAGACCTTGCCATAGATGATAGGGATCCGTGTGGCTAGCCTGGGACTCGAGCTTGGTCCGCTACTGTCTTTTGGCATCTTTGATGGATTTCTTTAGATCATATCTGGCTTTCTTGTGGCCAGGGTCACCTGACTTGAACGCCTCAGACCTAGACTTCAGCAAGCAGTGGATATCCCTGTTCATCCAGGGTTTCCGGTTGGGAAACACACGGATTTGCTTCTTTGGCACACAGTCTTCTACACACTTACGAATGAAGTCAGTTACTGTAGTGGCGTACTCGTTCAGGCTGGTCGCAGAGTTTTTAAATACTGACCAGTCCACGACTCTAAGCAGTCCCGTAGGAGATCATCCGATTCCTCAGACCAACAATGCACGACTTTCTTTGACGGATTCTCCCGCTTCAGTTTTTGTTTATAGAGCAGGAGCACAGCCTTGTGATCAGATTTGCCAAAGTGTGGGTGGGCGATAGAGCGGTAGGCCTGTTTGATATCTGTGTAGCAGTGGTCCAGGATGTTTGGGCCTCTGGTGGAACAGGTGACGTGTTGGTGGTAACTTGGTAGTACGCTCTTGAGCTTGGCCTAATTGAAGTCCCCAGCTACAATGAACAAGGCCTCAGGATGTTTTGATTCAAGGCTGCACCACCATGCCGCCCTAGTGATGTATAAGTTTAAAGAATAATGCAAATTTAGGATAAAATGAGGAGATGGGGTTTGAAAATAAGAAAAAAGATTTTTAAAAATATATATATATTTTATGGAGGCATTTATATATTTACACATCAAACACCATCACAAAGCAAAACGAGCCAACAGGGCTGCAAATAACCAACTCAACTAAATACCTAACACCCACCATCCCGCCCAACCCCCTCCCCAACCTCTGGATTTTATCCCCCCACCCTCCCATTGCTGACATCTTAACTATTCTCAAAGAAGTCGATGAATGGCTGCCATCTCCTGGCAAACCCCTGCACTGACCCTCTCAAGGTGAACTTGATCTTGTCTAGCCTGAGAAACCTTGCCAGGCCCCACCCCCCCTTGCGGCCCTCCATTCTAATAATATCCGTCTCTGGGCTACCAGGGAGGTTAAGGCCAAAACATCAGCCTCTCTCGCCCCTGGACTCTCAGGTCTTCTGACACTCCAAAGATCGCCACTTCTGGACTCGGGACCACCTTCACCTTCAGGACCTCCGACATAACGTCGGCAAACCCCTGCCAGAATCACCCATGCTTCGGACAACCCAAAACATATGGACATGTTTAGTGTGCCCGCCCGCACGACGCCCACACCTATCCTCCACCCCTTCAAAAAAAACTTGCTCATTCTGGCCACCATCATGTGCGCCCTGTGGACCATTTGAAATTGAATAAGGCTAAGCCTAGCGCACAAGGATGCATTCACCTTCCTCAGAGCCTCCTCCCACAGCCCAGACTCCCAACTCCCTACCCAACTCTTCCTCCCACATGCGCTTCACTACCCCTATCGGGGCTCCCTCCCAATCCATCCACCCCTATCGGGGCTCCCTCCCAATCCATCAACTCCTTGTAAATTTCAGACACTTTACCTTTCCCTATCCCTATCCCTGTTCTTGACACCACCTTATCCTGCAGCCACTGCTTCCTGGGGCGACAGGTGAGGAAAGGACGGTACCTGCATCCGGACAAAATCCCTCACCTGCAAATGCCAGAACCCATTCCCGGTGGGCAACAAACTCCTCCACCAACTCCTCCAAGCTGTATTCAATGAATAGATCACTAAACCACTCAATCCCCAACCTTGCCACCCCTGAAACCCCCCATCCAGCCCCCCCGGAACAAACCGATGATTCCCACAAATCGGTGTCCAAACCGAGGTCCCCATAAGCCTCAGGTGCTGCCGCCATCACCACCGAGCTTGTGAAGTACCTGGCAGGCGAGAACGGCAAAGGTGCCGTTAACAGTGTTCCCAAACTCGTCTCGGTTCCCCACTGGGTCACTGTCTGTGTGGAATCTGCACGTTCTCCCCGTGTCTGCGTGGGTTTCCTCCAGGTGCTCCGGTTTCCTCCCACAGTCCAAAGATGTGCAGGATAGGTGGATTGGCCATGATAAATTGTCCTTAGTGACCAAAAAGGTTAGGAGGGGTTATTGGGTTACGGGGATAGGGTGGAAGTGAGGGCTTAAGTGGGTCAGTGCAGACTCGATGGGCCGAATGACCTCCTTCTGCGCTCTATGTACCTCTAAGTTCCCCCTGCTCCATGAAAAAGCCAGAAGCCTTCGTCAGACAGGACTGTCATCTGAATCAAATTTAAAATTTGTCAGATGACTATTTACCAGATGTCAGCATTTTAAAACAAAGAGCTCCATTCTTTGATGTCACCTAAGAAGCATGGTTGTATGGCTTCAGGGTTTTCAATCTCAAGGATTAGTTTTTGGCTATTTGTGTCGTGGGTTTTGACTTGCACAAAGTGCCCCCGTCAGTTAAAACATAGGGTTGTGCTCACAGGTCACTAATCTTTCCTGTGGGGGCACTTTGCACTGCAGAGCTGGCAAATTCGCTCTGCTGGACGATTCAAGAATTGCTTTCCTTGACTTCAGTAGTCCATGTATTTGTGACTTTGTTAGGAAACAAAACATAGTTTTAAGGGATTTATATTTATATTGGTCAACATTAGAAATAAGGTCTGGTTTTAGGTGGGTTTACTTTCATGTTTCTGTTCCTGAAAGAAACCTATAGAGAAGATTTCATACTGGACAAAGATGTTTGTATGTGTGGGTGTTAGTTTCAATTCCAGCTGGGATTTTGTGTTTAGAGGGCTGTGGCGTGAAAGATAAATATAGTTGCTTAGCAATTAGGGACCCTTGTATGGCAAAGCAGACAAAGCTGAGGAGGAATCCGTTGGTGAGAATGCTAGAAAAAGGTTTCTAATGTAATCCTGAAGTTTGGAATGTTGTATAACCGTCTGTGAACAAATTGTAAAGTAATTGGGAAGACAGTATCGGCTGAATATCAGAAGTTGTGTAACAGTGAAAGTCAATCAAGGAAATGAAAACCTAAAGGGGTCGAACGGACGTGGAGTGGAAGCTCGGGTCAAAAGCGAGTCCGATGGAAAACATGGAGTGGATTTTTGAATGCGAACCACCAAGTGAATGTATTCCCACAAGAGAAGATCTTAAAGTATATTTTGGGAATGGAGTTTGGAAACACTCACACGACAATCATCTGCGGGGATTCGGAGAAATCTGAAACATTACCTTTGTGTGCTAATAGGGTGGCGCAGTGGTAGCACTGCAGTCTCAAGGCGCCGAGGTCCCAGGTTCGATCCCGGCTCTGGGTCACTCTCCGTGTGGAGTTTGCACATTCTCCCCGTGTTTGCGTGAGTTTCGCCCCCAGAACCCAAAGATGTGCAAGGTAGGTGGATTGAACACGCTAAATTGCCCCTTAATTGGAAAAGATGAATTGGGTACTCTAAATTTAAAAAAAAAATTGTGTGCTTTGTCGTCTGTATTAATCTTAAAACCTGTATGTAATTGTGAAGCTAAGGGGGGAGTAAAGTACTTTAATCCATTTTACGTGTTTAATAAATGTTTTTCTTGTTGTTAAAACTAATTAGCTGTCCTGTGACTGTGTTCTTCCATGTTTGATCTTTTGAACCAGAATTCCATTCTGGGAACTTCCCGATCAGTTACAATATCAACTGGGATTGTAATGATCTGATCTGATTTGGTGGACTGAGGCTTGGTATTTGCCCCACAAAGTGTTCTCTCCCCTTAGAATGGTCTTGCGTTATTCACATAACTCAAGACAGTCTAACTAGCTGGACTGCCTTGTCTAGGGTAAGATAATCTTTAGCTTGTAGGAGGTCTGAGTGAATCATTTACCAACCCACCATGATTGTCTCAGATCAACTGAGTCTTTAAAAATAGTCTTTTTCATATCCTTCTAATAGCCTGTAGAGATTGTTTTTGAATAAATCAACAGATAAATCAGATCCCTGGGGCAGTTGGACTCTCTCCAAGATTTCATTGGATCTCAGATTGAAATAATGAAGGATTTTAAAACATCATCAAATTTGGCAGTTGATTCATTGCTTGTTGTGCAATGATGTTATCTACAATTGGCCCAAGCAAGTAAAGAAGTGTATTGACATGTTCTGCTTCTAATTATTTATTTAGATACGACGCAGTGTCTTAAAAATCTTTTCCTCCAAAGACCTTTGCCTGGTATGGAGGGCATTAGAGGTATGGTATGGAAGACTGAATAAACTTGGTTTGTTCTCACTGGAATGACGGAGGTTGAGGGGCGACCTGATAGAGGTCTACAAAGTATGAGGGGTATAGAGCGAGTGGATAGCCAGAGACTTTTTCCCCAGGGTAGGGGGGGTCAATTAGGGGGCATAGTTTTAAGGTGCAAGGGGCAAGGTTTAGAGATATACGAGGCAGGTTTTTTACACATTAGAATAGTGGATGTCTGAAACTCGCTGCCGGAGGAGGTGGTGGAAGCAGGGACGATAGTGACGTTTAAGGGGCATCTTGACAAACACATGAATAGGATGGGAATAGAGGGATACGGACCCCGGGAGTGTAGCAGATTTTAGTTTAGACGGGCAGCATGATTGGCGCAGGCTTGGAGGGCCGAAGGGCCTGTTCCTGTGCTGTACTTTTCTTTGTTGACTCTTAATTCTGGTTTGGGCCATGGGTGAATCTCAGTGGAGCTGAAAGTGTGGAATTGTGATCTGCTTTGAAAATTTTTTAAGTGTCAGTACAGCTGTAAAAGATCACAGGCTTCCAAGATGACATCGCTGTTAACTGTCTGACAATGGATCTTAGTGTTTCGTGGTTTTTGGCAGGTATTCCAAAATGGCAGCGTCCGTTTCTGTCCAAAGAAGGGCCACAATGGCTGCATTGATTAGCCAGCTGCCAACTTGATTTAATCAGCGTTATAACATGTGAATTCAGGGCGGCAAGTGGTTTAGTGGTTAGCATTGCTGCCTACGGCACTGAGGACCTGGGTTCGAATCCTAGCCATGGGCCACAGTCCGTATGAAATTTGCATCCCCACAACCCAAAGATGTGCAGGTTAGGTGGATTGGCTATGCTAAACTGCCCTGTAGTTGGAAAATAAATTAAAAAATAAAAATAATTGCGGTACTCTAAAGAGTGCTTGTTTATACAGCATTAAAATTTTTTTAAATAGCATTGTTAATTTGAAAAATGTCATCTTGCCCTTGCAGGCTGCAAGTCCTGTTTGCAGAAGCTGGACTTCAAAGAAGATTTAATGGAGTCGTATGCTGGAGTAAAACTTCTATCTTTTTGCTCCCAGGCCCTTCCTTAACTGAAGCTTTCTCTTTCTGGTGAATTTTCTCTCCTTCTCTACCTTTAGTTGAGAGCTTGTATCAGTTCGGAGTCATTGTCCTTTTTCTTAGTTTTTCTGCATTCTGGTCAGGAAAAGGTTTTTGAGCATTGGTGTGGTCCCCGATCAGGGGTAACCACCGGTTTGTCCCGGGGAGCTGGCATCGGGCGGGGATTGGAAGAATGGGGGACCTGTTCATCGACGGGACGTTTGCAAGCCTAGGGGCACTGGAGGAGAAGTTCGAGTTACCCCCGGGAAATGCCTTTAGATATATGCAGGTGAGGGCTTTTGTGAGGCGACAGGTGAGGGAATTCCCGTTGCTCCCGGCACAAGAAGTTCAAGATAGGGTGATCTCGGGTGTATGGGTCGGGGAGGGCAAGGTGTCGGAAATACACCAGGAGTTGAAAGAAGAGGGGGAAGCGCTGGTAGAAGAGTTGAAGGGTAAATGGGAGGATGAGCTGGGGGAGGAGATCGAGGAAGGTCTGTGGGCTGATGCCCTAGGTAGGGTTAATTCCTCCTCCTCGTGTGCCAGGCTCAGCCTGATACAATTTAAGGTGGTCCACAGAGCTCACTTGACGGGGGCGAGGTTGAGTAGGTTCTTTGGGGTAGAGGACAGATGTGGAAGGTGCTCAGGGAGCCCGGCGAACCATGTCCATATGTTTCGGTCATGCCCGGCACTGGAGGGGTTCTGGAGAGGAGTGGCGGGAGCAATATCTCAGGTGGTGAAAGTCCGGGTCAAGCCAAGCTGGGGGCTAGCAATATTTGGAGTAGTGGACGAACCGGGAGTGCAGGAGGCGAAAGAGGCCGGCATTCTGGCCTTTGCGTCCCTAGTAGCCCGGCGAAGGATCTTGCTAATGTGGAAGGAGGCGAAGCCCCCCAGCCTGGATAAATGATATGGCTGGGTTCATAAAGTTGGAGAGGATTAAGTTCGCCTTGAGAGGGTCTGCGCAGGGGTTTTACAGGCGGTGGCAACCATTCCTAGACTATCTCGCGGAGCGTTAGAGGAAGGTCGGTCAGCAGCAGCAACTTTGGGGGGAGGCACGTCCTGGGAGGGGGCGGGAGAGGGGGGACTGCCTGGGAGGGTGGATGAGCAAGAGATAACATGAAGGGTTGGGGAAACTGGCACGTACGGGTGAGGGCCAGTGTACAAAGCTGTGTAAATATATCATTTTGCCATGTATATATCTTGCTCTGCGCGATTTCTCATTTTTTTTTGTTACGGGGGGGGGGGGTTATTGTTTGTAAGGGAGAAAAATTGTGTTAAATATATTTTGTTTTTTAAAAAGGAAAAGGTTTTTGATCCAGGTGCTGTCACCATGAAGAATCCTGCTTCAGACACCATGAAGTGGGCTTTGTCGTATTGAGTGTATAAACCAACTTTTAAAAAAAATGTTTCATTAAAGTTTTTCTAATGAGCGTTTTTACATAACAAATATAGAAAGACAGATAGTAATAAAAAAATAACAATAACACAGCCAAAAGCTTACAATGAAACTACTTACACAACAGAATTTTTATTTTATAAACAGAGCAAGGTGGGTTTTGTCTCCATGCCCAACTCACATTATATCTCAACAGTACCCCCCTCAGCTGACCGCCCCCCCCCCCCCCCCCCAAAAGGATGATGCTGCTGCTGACACTTCCTGCTCCCCTAGAAAGTCAAGGAAAGGTTGCCACAGCTGGGAGAACCCCATCAAGGACCCTCTCAAGGCGAACTTTATTCGCTCCAGGCTGAGGAACCCCGCCATGTCGCTAACCCAGGTCTCTACACTCGGGGGTTTCGAGTCCCTCCACATTAACAGAATCCGTCTCCGGGCTACCAGGGAGGCAAAGGCCAGTACCTCGGCCTCTTTCGTTTCCTGCACGCTCGGATCCTCCGCCACCCCAAATATCGCTACCGCTGGTCTCGCCTTCACCCGAGCATCCAAAACCCTAGACATCACCCTTGCAAACCCCTGCCAGAATCCTTTAAGTACCGGGCATGCCCAAAACATATGGGCATGATTCGCCGGCCTCCCTGCACACCTCGGGCACCTGTCCTCCACCCCAAAAACCTACTCATTCTTGCCACCTTTATATGCGCCCGATGCACCACCTTAAACTGGATTAATCCGAGCCTGGCACATGATGAGGAGGAGTTCACCCTGCCCAGGGCATCGGCCCACATGCCCTCATCCAGCTCCTCCTCCCACTTATCCTTCAACTCCGCCACTGAGGCTTCCTCTACCTCCTGCAGCTCCTGATATATGTCCGACACCTTCCCCTCCCCTACCCAGACGCCAGACACCACCCTATCCTGGATCCTATGTGGGGGCAGCCGCGAGAATGTCCCCACTCGTTTTCTAAGGAAGTCCCGAACCTGAAGGTACCTGAACGCATTCCCCAGGGGCAGGCCGAACCTCTCCTCCAGCGCCTACATGCTGGGGAAAACCCTGTCTACAAACAGGTCCCCCATCCTCCAAATACCTGCCCTATACCAGCCTTGGTATCCCCCATCCAACCTACCCGGAGCAAATCTGTGGTTATTCCATATCGGGGTCCACACCGAGGACCCCTCCTCTCCACTGTGTCTCCTCCACTGCCCCCAGATCCTCAGTGCCGCCGTCACCACCGGACTAGTGGTGTATCGCGCCGGCGAGAACGGCAGCGGAGCCGTAACAAGTGCCCCTAGACTGGTGCCTCGACACAACGCCGCCTCCAACCGCCCCCTCCTGCATCATCCATTTCCTGATCATGGCTACATTGGCCGCCCAGTAATAACTGCAAAAGTTCGGCAGAGCCAGTCCCCCCCCCCCCCCCCCCCCCCCCCTACGCTCCAAGAATACCCTTTTGACTCGCGGGGTTTTATTCGCCAAAAACATCCCGTAACAATCCTATTCACCCGCTTAAAGAAGGACTTGGGGATGAAAATGGGGAGACACTGAAATACGAAGAGGAACCTGGGGAGAACCGTCATCTTCAGTCTGCACCTGTCCCGCCAAGGAAAGCGGGAGCATATCCCACCTTTTAAACTCTCCCTCAATCTGCTCCAATAGCTGGGTTAAGTTGAGCCTGTGCATGGCTCCCAGTTCCTGGTCACTTGTATCCCCAAGTACCGAAAGCACCTCTCCACTATCCTGAGCGGGAGCTCCCTCAGTCTCTCCTCCTGGCCCCTACCGTGGACCACGACAGCTCACTCTTCCCCACGTTCAACTTATACCCCGAGAACTTCCCGAAGTCCCCCAGGATCCACATGACCTCCCCCACCCCCTCTAATGGGTTCGAAATATACAACAGCAGGTCATCCGTGTAGAGGGAGACCCGGTGCTCCTCCTGTAGCCAGTTAAAATGGCTAACTCCCGATTTAAAATGGCGAACGGCAAAGGCTGATGGGAAAGTCAGCCAACAGGACACAAACGAGCAGCTGCAGGTTGACTGTGTATTCACCTCTGGGAAGGCCAGACAAGATCGATACCAGTAACCATCAGCACAACAAAATACCAGCCATCTGCATATTAATGAGCAATCCCGGGAACAATGAGCAACATTTAGATACATAAAGCCAACCCAGACTCGTCGGACCCAGCAGAAGCCTATACAAAGGGAGGTGAACGACCACCGCAAGACCGCCCATCGATCAAGGAATCGCTCCAGCATTGGAGAAAATCGAACCAAGTGATTGGGACAAAGTCCAATCACTTTGAACCAGGTACAGGGTCCGCCCCGAAAGGCGGGAAGCCCCTGGGGACTATAAGAATAGAGTCCAAGTTTAAATCGCTCTCTGCGCCCTCTGCTTCTCTACTTGACCGGGTCACTCAGCAACGCGAACCAACCCTTGACAGTGACCGGTCCAGCCATCGCTGAAATCTAGTAAGTCTTACTTCAACGCTCGCTACGAGATAGGCGCTCCTAGCTACCAATCTGTACCAACTTCGAATCCCGCAGGCTCAGAACCCGAACGAAAGGCCATTCGTTTCCCAGACCTGGTGGGCCAGTTCCGAGTTAAGTATTGGCCTGTTAGTCGTAGAAGTAGCTTAGACGTAGAATTTATGCATGAGTAGTGATTACTGTGTATAATAAATGTGCTTTGATTTAAAACTTACTAAGCGGCGTATTGGATTATTGATCATTACTCGGACTTGAACCATGTGGCGGTATCAGAAAGATACCTGGCGACTCAAGAGCAAAGGTGATAAAACAGAGCAATTAAACGAAGACAAAAGTTAGCAACACTCCCCTCCGCGCACCAGCACCCTCCACTCCCCCGAAGTCCTGAGCGCAATGGCCAATGGCTCAATTGCCAGGGCAAACAACAACAGGGACAGGGGACACCCCTATCTCGTCCCCCGGTGCAGCCTGAAATATTCCGACCATAGCCGGTTTGTGTACACACTCGCTACAGGGGTCTGATACAGCAGCTTGACCCACCCTATAAATCCCTCCCCAAATCCAAACCTAGCGCCTCCCACAGATACTCCCACTCCACCTTGTCAAAGGCCTTCTCCGCATCCATCGCAGCCACCACCTCCACCTCCCCGCCCAGCGAGGGCATCATGATAATATTCAGGAGCCTCCTCATGTTCACGTTCAGCTGCCTGCCCTTAACAAAACCCGTCTGGTCCTCCCCAATCACTCCCGGGACACAGTCCTCTATTCTGGTGGCCAGAATTTTTGCCAACAGCTTGGCATCCACGTTCAGGAGCGATATCGGCCTGTAGGACCCACACTAAAGCGGATACTTCTCCTTCTTCAGGATAAGCAAGATCAATGCCTGCGACATTGTCGGAGGGAGGATCCCTTTCTCCTTCGCCTCATTGAAGGTTCTCATCAGGAGCGGGCTCAGCAGCTCCGAGAACTTCTTATAAAATTCTACGGGGAAGTTGTCTGGGCCCGGGGCCTTGCCCGTCTGCATGCCTGCCAGCCCCCGGACTACCTCCTCCAACCCAATCAGGGCCCCCAGTCCCTCCACCCGCTCTGCTTCCACCCTTGGTAACCTCAACCGGTCCATGAACCGCCTCATCCCTTCCCCCTCCCTGGGGGGTTCCGACTCGTATAAAGTTCCATAGAACTCCCTGAAGACTTCATTGACCCTCTCTGGGCTCAGCACCATGTTGGCTTCCCTATCCCGCACTCCCCCAATCTCTCTGGCCGCCTCCCTCCTGCGCAGCTGGTGCGCCAGCATCCTACTCGCCTTCTCCCCATACTCAAACTGCCCCCTTCGCTTTCCTCAGCTGCGCCTCCACCTTCCCAGTGGACAGCAAGTCAAACTCCGCCTGTAATTTCTGGCGCTCGTTCAACAGCCCCCCCTCTGGGGCCTCCGCGTACCTCCTATCTACCCGGAGTATCTCTCCCACCAGTCTCTCCCTTTCCTTCTTCTCTCTATGGGACCTAATAGAGATTAACACTCCCCTAATGACCGCCTTCAGATCTTCCCAAACCACTGCCACCGTCACCTCTCCTGTGTCATTCGCTCCCACATAATTCTCAATACTCCTCCTTATCCGCCCGCACACCTCTTCGTCCGCCAGCAGCCCCACATCCAATCGCCAGAGAGGGCGCTGACCCTATTCCACCCCCAGTCGCAGATCCACCCACTGCGGGGCATGGTCCGAGACCGCAATGGCGAAGTATTCTACCCCCTCCACCGTCGGGATTAACGCCCTACTCAACACAAAGAAGTCTATTCGCGAATAGACTTTATGGACATGGGAGAAAAAGGAAAACTCCTTCGTTCTTGGCCGTGTAAACCTCCAGGGGTCCACTCCCCCCATCTGGCCCATGAAGTCCCACAAGGCCCTGGCCGCCGCTGGCCTCTTTCCAGTTCTGGACTTGGAACGATCCAAGACCATATTAAAGTCCCCTCCCATAATCAGGTGACTTATTTCCAAGACCGGGATCCTACCCAACACGCTCCTCATAAAGTCTGCATCGTCCCAGTTCGGGTCATATACATTCACTAACACCACCCGGGCCCCCTGCAGCTTGCCACTCACCATTATATACCTGCCCCCTTGTCCGCCACGATGCTCCCCACCTCAAACGCCACTCGTTTACTGACCAAAATGGCCACTCCTCTGGTCTTTGTGTCTAACCCCGAGTGAAACACCTGTCCCACCCATCCTTTCCTTAAAGCTCGCAGACCATACGAGGCTAAGTGCGTTTCTTGCAACATGGCCACGTCCACCTTCAACCCCTTCAAATGCGAGAACACGTGGGACCGCTTGACCGGCCCATTCAGGCCCCTCACGTTCCACGTGATCAGCCTGGTCGGGGGGGTTAACCACCCCAACTAGCCATCTCCCTTTTTCGTCCAACCGCGTGCCCCCGCCTCCCTCATCCAGCTCGCCCCCCCGGCGGCCCCCCGCCCGGCTCTCATCCATACCCCTCACCTGGCTCCCCTTCAGTCAGCAAAGCAGCACCCCTGCCCTCCCCCCCCCCCCCCCCACCCCCCTCCCTGCCAAGCATCCGCTTAGCTCTGGTTTCCCCCCCCATTGTACTTCCGTGAGTCAGCTCACCCATGCTGACCCCGGCCCCTCTCGCCTCTATATACCAACCCTTAACTTGTTGCCTCCTTCGGGCCACCCCCCCCTCCCCCGCAGGGTAGAGGGGCAAGCGCCATCTGGGACCTCCCTGTGCGCTGGACAGCCCATCCGGGGTGTTTCCCGCCCCCTAGCACCGAACACCTGGAAAACAAACACCTGGAAAACAAGCAAAACAAACAACAAAACCCCCAACCAAGCTAGGGCAGACATGCCCATAAACTTATGCTTTACCCGCCGTCCTCCCCTTGGTCCCCCCCCATCCGCACATTTCACCCCCATACAACAGTCCCTTAGTTCAGGTCCAGCTTCTCCTGCCTGATGAACGACCACGCCTCGTCTGGGGTATCGAAATAGTGGTGCCTGTCCTGGTATGTTACCCACAGTCTCGCCGGGTACAGGAGCACAAACCTCACCCCTTTACCGTGGAGGACCGCCTTCGCCCGGTTAAAACCTGCACACCTCCTCGCCAGCTCAGCTCCCAGGTCCTCGTAAATTCGGATCTCGCCATTCTCCCACTTACTGCTCCGCTCTTTCTTCGCCCACCGCCGGACTTGCTCCTGGTCTGCCAAGCGCTGAAACCGTATTGTCATGATATTCAAACACATACATCATGATGGACACACTAACAGGCAAATCAGAGTACACAACACCACAACCAATCACAGACAAGAACACCAACCACATAAAAAGCACGAGCACGACACCTGGTGGTCAGTTGGTCTGGGGAGAAGGGAACAAGAAAGAGCTGTTGAAACACCACAAGCAGGGAGTCCCCCACGTGCAGAGTGCAAAGACCAAACTGTAAATAGTGAGTTTAAATAAAAAAGCGTTGTACCATATACAACTGTGTTGGCTCATCTGTGTGTCAGAACACCCAACACCACATGGTACAGGAGTGGATCGATACCTGCCTACCAACCTGCCATTCTGGACATGGACCACACCGGCAAACCGCAGCCGATGCAAGTCACGGGGAACCTAGGCACCAACTGGAAGCTCTACAGGCAGCGATTTGACCTGTACATCCGTGCCACCGAAAAACAGAATGTCTCGGATGACTCGAAGATTGCAATGCTCCTCTTCTACGCAGGCCCGCACGCAACCGATGTTTTTAACTCACTGGTGTTCGAAGAAGGCGAAAACCAGGCCAAATATGACACGGTCATCCTCAAACTGGACCAGCACTTTCAAGTTGAAGTTAATGAAAGTTTTGAAAGATACATCTTTCAGCAACGCCTGCAAGGTAAGGAGGAGCTTTTTCAACCCTTTTTGACGCACCTCCGGATTCTAGCGCAGTCCTGCGGTTACGGCACCACTACAGAGTCCATGATCAGGGACCAGATTGTTTTTGGCGTTGCCTCTAGTGGCCTACGCCAGCAGCTTCTTAAAATGAAAAGCCTCACCTTAGCGTCTGCTGTGGAAGCCTGTGTCCTCCACGAAAATGCTACCTGCCGTTTTGCTCGATTTCAGGCGTCCGAGCTGGCACGGAGGGGGTCCCCAGCCGTCGAATCGGCAAGCCAGGCCGCCCACGACGTCGAACGCATCCAGGCCGTCGATTACCTCCCGACCCACGGCCCGGACGACAGCGGCCGCTTCCCGCGCTTTTCGCGGTCTCCCGCGCAGGTGCGCGCCAAAAATAACGGCCACAACGAGGGACGCACTGCGCAGGCGCGCCCACCGCAAGATCGCACTGCGCATGCGCAGTGGCGCAACGAACGCCGTGACGTCATGACGTGCAGCAATTGTGGAGGTCTACACTTAAAAGGGCAATGTCCTGCAAAAAACCGACAGTGCCACAGATGTGCCATGATGGGCCACTACGCAGCCCGCTGTCGTGCGCCTCAACCCATGGATCCGGCGCATCCTCGACAACCTCGCACACGAGTCAGGACCGTCCAGCCCACGCATCAAGACTTCCAGTTAAGTGATGCAGATGACCAGGATGCATTCCGAGTCTCCGTCATTGATGTCAACAAGGTCAATGCCATCAATCCAGCCGATGAGTGGTGTGCCACCCTGACGGTCAACCCGAATTCGTCGCAAACCCATTAGACTGGACTTATAATACCGTTCATATGTTTAACAAGTTCCACGATTTTACATGATAACCTGTTGTTGTTTATCGTTCCAGATGTCGTCTGACTGGACAACTGTTCAAGTTTTTTTTTTCCTCTTCTTCTCTCGTTCGCATTTCTGTTATGTTATGGTACAACTTGATTCATGTGACGCACCCGACATCGCCCCATGTACATAGTTCCGTCATAGGCACATGCTGCACACGACACACACACACTCTTAGATGCACTCACGTCACGATCATATTTATTACCACGTAGGCACATATCTTTGTAAAAAGGGGGGATGTCATGATATTCAAACACATACATCATGATGGACACACTAACAGGCAAATCAGAGTACACAACACCACAACCAATCACAGACAAGAACACCAACCACATAAAAAGCACGAGCACGACACCTGGTGGTCAGTTGGTCTGGGGAGAAGGGAACAAGAAAGAGCTGTTGAAACACCACAAGCAGGGAGCCCCCCACGTGCAGAGTGCAAAGACCAAACTGTAAATAGTGAGTTTAAATAAAGAAGCGTTGTACCATATACAACTGTGTTGGCTCATCTGTGTGTCAGAACACCCAACACCACACGTATCACCATTGCCCTCGGTGGCAATGTTTACCCTCGGCTTTCTGGTGAGAACCCTGTGCGCCCCATCCAGCTCCAAGGGCCGCAGGAAGGCCCCCGCGCCCATCAGCGTCCCCAGCATTGTGGCCACATACGTGCTCACGTCCGCCCCTTCCGGAAGGCCCAGGATCCGCAGATTGTGGCTCCGAGACCTGCACTCAAGGTGATCCAGCCTCTCCTGCCATCTCTTATGGAGCGCCTCATGCGCCTCCATTTTCACCGCCAGGCCCAGGATCTCGTCTCGTTCTCCGCCACCTTCCTCCTCACCTCCTTGATCTCCTTCTCCTGCGCCTTCTGGGTCACCACAATTCTTTCCATGGAGGCCAGCATCTCCGTTTTCAGCTCCATGAAGCAGTTTTTAAGGAGCTCCTGCTGTTCTCTGGCCCACTGGGCCCACACCTCCCGATCTTCTCCGACCGCTATTTTGTCCTCCCGGACCTTCTTCCCCGGGTTCGCGCGTCTGCCGGTTCCGCTCCTGGTCCTCTCCATGCACCAGCGGGGGGGGGGGGGGGGGGCTCTCCCACGACTGTTCCCATGCCGGTCCCTCCTGTTAATTGCCGCCGCGACTCCTTTTAGCGGCCCGAAACACCGATCCCGGAGGGAGCTGCCGTTCGCGTGACCTAGCAGGATTAACATTTAATATACTGTTTTTCTTTCCTTTCATTTGTACTAGATCTAGTTCAGTGGGATTCCTGGGGATAATTTTTTTGTCAGTGGTATTTATGGCCAGAAATATAGAGGACTTGATATTTCTCACCTACACTATGCGATGGTTCTGGAGATTCAAACTGTGCAGGTCGGCCATAATGTGATACATGTGTTTAGTTTGTTCTTTTAATCTATTACAGGTTGAGATGGTGCATGTGCAGCTTAAACTTTGATAGTTTGCTTCAAGCCTCTCAGTTGTAATTTTGCTGTAATTGTATCTGTGTTTTTAAAAATACCCAATTCCTTTTTTTCCAATTAAAGGGCAATTTAGAGTGGCCAATCCATCTACTCTGCACATCTTCTTTGGGTTGTGTGGGTTGTAATAATATACAAATGTAGCACAAGTTATAGTACAAGTGCAGTAAAGGGTTAACATCAGAAACTATGTGTAACTCAACACTAGATGGCGTTACTACGTTATTGTATATAAGGCAGCATCTCTAGGAATTCTGGGAGAAGATGATGAGAGCACAGTGAAATTTCATTGGAGAGATATAGCACAAGGTCAAGTTATTGTGTAGTTTAATAGTTCGAAAGAATATTGATTATTGTAACACAAATTCAGTATCATTAGTTTATTATCTGTTACTTAGTAAAGTGTACAAACCTAATCAAGTTTGGTCGTTAAAATAAATAGTTTTAAACTTCTTATTTTTATATTCTTTGTCAACACTACATATCTGGCTATCTTGGAGGAAAAGGCAAGGAATATAACAGGGGTGAGACCCACGGACACACGGTGAGAAAGTGCAAACTCCACACGGACAGTGACCCAGGGCCGGGTTCGAACCTGGGTCCTCGATGCCGTGAAGCAGCAGTGCTAACCACTGCGCCACTATGGATCCCCTAAATTGTATCTGTGTTAAAGGATGTCTTAGCAATTATGTTTTTAGTCAATTAGGATCTCTATGCAGAACTGAATAAAACTCAAAGCGACATGACACATTGAAGTAGGAATGCTGTTCAGTCTGCAATCTTTTATTTCTTCTTTATTACTAGAAGAGAGGCTACTTCACATTGATTTCAAAATGTGGCAAAAACAAATAAAATTGCTGTTAACATGCTAAGCACAAGAAAATAATTGTAGATTAAACAATACTGTACGATGAAATAAAATTGCTTATTTCTGAACTGTTGTTAGGTCATCTTTTTAAAAACATTTCTCCCTTGATAACTTTCTCCTGAAAGCATCGACTTCTCACTAGTGGTATGGTTCTGTCGAGCTAACAATCACGTGGTACAATATTTATCTAGGGAATGTTGGCAATTTTTACAATTGGAGAAGGAATTGCAACCAAGCCCAAACTTGTCTTCACAGCTGTTACACACTCCCTTTCCAGTAGTGAGTAATCATGACAGCACACCCAGGTGAATTTATTCCTTTGGAACACCAAAATCAACTGAACTTTTATCACCTCTCAGCTGAGATCAGTTAATTCAACACAGACCAGAGATTTAAGTTGGAAGCATTCCTGACTTGGATGGCACGGCACCACAGTGGTTAGCACTGTTGCTTCACAGCTCCAGGGTCCCAGGTTCAATTCCAGGCTTGGGTCACTGTCTGTGCTGAGTCTGCACGTTCTCCCCGTGTCTGCGTGGGTCTCCACTGGGTGCTCTGGTTTCCTCCCACAGTCCAAAGTTGTGAATGTTAGGTGGATTGGCCATGTTAAATTGCCCCTAGTGTCCACAAAAGGGTAGGTGGGGTTACTTGGTGTCAGGGATAGGGTGGAGGTGTGGGCTTAAATAGGGTGCTCTTTCCAAGGGCCAGTGCAGACTTGATGGGCCAAATGGCTTTCTTCTGCACTGTAAATTCTATGGTTCTATGTACAGCTCAGCCTAACTGCCTGAACTCAATGTCTGAATTTATCAGCAGACTGTAGAGAATGAAATAAAATATTTGTTTTCATCTACTCTCTTCTGGGCAGGATACAGTACCAAGTTATTGTAACCTTTAAAATCATAGAAAGATTTAAAAAATCATAGAATACAATTAGTAGAGTTGACAAGGGGGAGCCAGTGGATGTGGTATATTTGGACTTTCAGAAGGCTTTTGACAAAATCCCTGTTATGGGCCAGGGTTTAGAGAGCCCCATAGTGTCATAGAGTTTACCTGACCCACAACTTTTAATACATTGTGGCATGGGGAGCAAACGGCCCACTCTACCGGTGTGGTACAGCAGAAATAGAAAGGTATTTTTAAAAGCAAAACAATGTTTATTCTATGAACTCAAGTTAACCTTTTTAAAACATAGTGAACATCTTAGCAACCATTAATTCAAATACAACCCCCAAAGAATACAACACTAAGTAATCCTTTAAGCTTTCCTTTTAACATTCATAAGATTTAAAACACCTTTTACCAGAAGCACATCAGGTTAAAGTCACTACTGTTATTAGTTTTAAATCATCAGGATCGATTTACAGTCTTTAGATTATAGAGAGAGATTCATACACCTGGCTGTGACTGCAACTATCCAGCTCTGAAAACAAAACTAAAACACACTCTGCAGCAAACAGCCTAAAATGAAAGTAAAAAGCTGACAGACAGCCCAGCTCCACCCACTCTCTGACATCTCTGCAGTGGTAAACATTCATTTCTTAAAACAGTCCCACATAAGAGATTATAATAATAATCTTTTTATTGTCACAAGTAGGCTTACATTAACCCTGCAATGAAGTTACTGCGAAAATCCCCTCGGCGCCTGTTCGGGTATAAAGAGGGAGAATTCCGAATGTTCAATTCACCTAACAAGTGTCATTCGGGATTTGTGGGAGGAAACCAGAGCACTTGGAGGAAACCCAGGCAGACACGGGGAGAATGTGCAGACTCCACACTGACAGTTACCCAAGCAGGAACTGAACCAGGGACCCTGGTGCTGTGAAGCAACAGTGCTAACCACTGTGCTACCGTGCTGTGTAAAATTAAAATGCAAGGGATTAGGGCTAGCGTATTGAGATGGATAGAAAACTGGTTGGCAGACAGAAAACTAAGAGTACGAATTAACTGGTCTTTTTCAAATTGACAAGTAATGACTAGTGGGGTACTGCAGGGATCGGTGTTGGGACCCCAGCTATTCACAATATATATTAATGATTTAAGGGAGGGAACAAAATCTAATATCTCCAAATTTGCAGATGACACCAAGTTGGGTGGGAGGGGGAAGCTATAAGGAGGATGCAGAGATCCTTCAATGTGATTTGGTCAAGTTGAGTGAGTGGGCAAATGAAGTGGCAGATGCAGTATAATTTGGAGAAATGCGAGGTTATCCACTTGGGTAGCAAAAGCGAGAAGGCAGACTATTATCTGAATGGCCACAAATTAGGAGAGGGGAATGTGCAAAGAGACCTGGGTGTCCTCATACACCAGTCACTGAAGGTAAGCATGCAGGTACAGCAGGTGGTAAAGGCGGAAAATGGTATGTTCACCTTCATAGTGAGAGGATTTGAGTACAGGGATGTCTTACTGCAATTATACAGGACCTTGGTGAGGCCACACCTGGAATACGGTGTGCAGTTTTGGTCTTCTTACCTGAGGAAGGATGTTATCTCTGTGGAGGGAGTGCAGCAATGGCTTACCAAACTGATGTACGAGGAGAGATTGAATTGGTTAGAATTGTATTCGCTGGATTTCAGAAGAATGAGGGGGACTCTCTTAGAAACCTATAAAATTCTAACAGGACTAGACAGGGTAGATTCAAGAAGGATGTTCCCGATGGTGGGCGTCCAGAACCTGGGGTTCACAATCTGAGGATACGGGGATCGATGATTTGGAGAGAGAGCAGGAGAAATTTCTTCACCCAGAGAGTGGTCAGCCTGCGGAATTCATTACCAGATGAAGTAGTTGAGACCACAACATTGTACGTTTTCAAGAAGCAGTTAGATATTGCACTTAGGGCGAAGGGGATCCAAAGGATATGGGGGGAAAGCAGGATTAGGCTATTGAGTTGGATGATCAGCCATGATCATAATGAAGGGCAGAGCAGGCTCGAAGGGCCAAATGTCCTCCTCCCGCTCTTATTTTCTCTGTTTCTACCCAGAGAGTACAGAAGGAAGCCATTTGGCCCATCGGGTCAGCACCAACTGAATAGGTACCCTACCTCTGGTTCACTCCGCTACCCCATCCCCGTCACACCAGCTAACCTGCACATTTTAGACTGCGTGAGGAAACCGGAACACTGGAGGAAACCCACACAGACACGGGGAGAATGTACAAACTCTACCCAGTCACCCAAGGCTGGAATTGAACCCGAGTCCCTGGCACTGTGAGGCAGCAGTGTAAACCACTGTGCCGCTCAGAGCCATTCAGTTCATTATCCCTGTGCCAGATAGTCAGACTCCCCTTTCTCAGAGCCCTTTTAAGTATTTATTTCATCTCCTTTTTTTATTTTTTAAAAAGAGTGTCCAATTCATTTTTTTCCCCAATTAAGGGGCAATTTGTGACCAATCCACCTACCCTGCACATCTTTGGGTTGTGGGGGCGAAACCCACGCAAACACAGGGAGAATGTGCAAACTCCACATGGACAGCGACCCAGAGCCAGAATCGAACCCGGGACCTCGGCGCTGTGAGGCAGCAGTGGTAACTACTGTGCCGCCCTCCCTTTTGAAAGTTTAAACTACTGAACCTGCTTCCACCACTTTTTTTAGATAGTACATTTGTGATCACATGTTGCTCATATTACCTTGTGTTCTTTAACCTCGTGTTCTTTCACCAAGCACATTGAATGACTCCATTGGTTCCCAACATCACTGGTAACAGTTTAAGCAGATGAGAAAAGGAGTACAGTTAGGCCATGTGGCCACTCGAGCTTGCTCTATAGATCAATAAAATCATGGCTGATCTTCCATCTTAACTACATTTTCCAGTCTAATCCCTATATCCCTCACTTTCCTTCCTATCTAAATGTCTATCGGCGCTGAATGTACTGAGCATCCACAGCCCACTGGGGTAGAGAGTTCCTAAAATTCACAATTCTGAATGAAGGCATTTCTTCTCATCTTAGTCTTAAATAGCCAATTTCATATCCTAAGACTATGACTGCAGGTTTTATGCTCTTCACTCAGGGAAAACTATCTCTCAGCATCTACTCTGAAAAGCTTTTTAAGAACTTTAATTTCAGTGAAATGTTTAAATCACGTCTCATTATTCTAAATTTCAAGAATTTGGCACATTTAACTTGATTTCTCCTCAGAGGACAATCTTCATCCCAGGAATTAATCTTGTGAACCCAGTCTAAGCCAAGTTGATCTTTCCTCAGGTATGGAAACCAAAACTGTACATGGTACAAGATGTTCACACTAAAGTCCAATACAATTGCAACAAGGCTTCAACATTCTTCTTCTCCAATGTGTTCCCCCCCTCCACCAAACCTTCCAAATATTTTGCTTTTTGCTAGCTGGTTTTGTGATCCGCACCTCAATGCTGGGCATGCTGTCTTGAGAGAGCATGTTGCTGTTGGATCGCCTTTCTTGCCACTGGATTTAGATCATCTTGGAACAGGCACCTAAAAGCACTTCTCCAGTGCTTATCAAATCGAGGATCTCACTTTTTAAACAACCTTCTCAATGTGGTCTGACTGCTTCAGACTCATGGCTCCATACACTCCCCAAGTCTGTTTGTTCTTCCCCATCTGACTTTTAAAATTGTATCATTTAATTCAAATTGCCTCTACTCATTTTTTCAACCATAAAAATGTTAAATTTCATCTGCCATATTATATCTGCTCATTTCACCAAACTGTCCATGTTCTCCTGAAAGCTGTTGCTATCCTCCACATTGTTTACTACATTTTCAAGTTTCATTACATCTGCAAACTTAGAAAGCCGAGTAACCACGGGAGCTAGTTCAATACATTTGATGGAACTCAAAATTGTTACCTTGAACTATTGTTTTACAAATATTATTTACTCCCCTTTCATTTAGAATCCTTCAGAATTACTGATCTTACTTAGCAACATCTTTTTTTGGTAAGAAGTTATATCTCTGATGCCAAGACGATCAGTCTCAAACTGAATTTAAATATAGCACTGATGTGCTGTTGATGTCAGGGTGCAGGTTTGTATCTGTAGTTTCCACCAGTCAAATTCTCACCGTCAACCAGGAAGCTGACTCACTTGGGCCATGTTTGATCTGTAATGATATGTAGACAGACTTGGAACTAAAGGGTTAATCACAACACTTAGCTGTGACACTACCACTAGAGGGCACCACTAGATCCACTATATAACTGAGCTCCCAAAGGCTCTTGGACTTTTTCCACACAGGAGTAGCCAGACACCAGTAGTATAGTATAGTTAGATCACAGCCTAGACACCACATGGAGTTCAGATAGTTTATATAGTTATATCTCATTACTTGATTTCTAGAGTTAATTCAGTCGAGTGTTGAATTCATTTATTAGTTTTATCATTACTTAATAAATTTACATCGAAGACTTGTGTATTCTTCAAGATCATCTACAATAAGTAACGACAACCAAGTAACACAACATGATCCTCAAGTAGCTGAATATAAAGCAGGCGTGGAGTTGAAAACAAGAGAGAGGAACAAGCTGCGTGTGGAGCCTGACAGGAGTGAAGCTCTCCATTTTAGAACCAGACATTACCTCAAGGGAGTATCATCAAAAGCTGTGAAATACTTCCCATTAATTCTGCTAGAAGTTTGAGAACTACTGAACTTGGCCAACGTCAGGGTACTAGAATTGGTGTTAGCCCTACCTTGTGCTGGGATTGGAGGGGGTTGGTAAAAGCACTCATGGGCTCTGCTCATTATTCAGTCACTTATGCTGGAGATGTGCATCAGTGAAAACATATCAAGCTCGAGTGAGATGAATTCAAGTCAAGAAACTTAACAACATATACCAGGGGAACTACCACACAGTCATTAAACTAAACCTCAGCAAGGGTCAGCGACTTCAAGAGAGAAAGAAAATGAAGATAGAGAAAAATATTATATCCATATCAACTAAAAACAATTACTGTTAAAATGTAAATTTTTTTGCAACAGGAAGTTTCCCCAGAACTAGGATCCACAAATAAAGAATTTAAGTGTATTCACAAGTTTTCATTTTAGGATGTTCATTGTTACTCAAATAGGAACTGCCAAATCTAATTAGTTGTATTCAATGCCGAACCACAAAATAGTCAAAAAAGGTCTGTATACTGTCCACCAGATGGCCACAGATTCACTTTATGAACCAAACGGAAACAGAGAAACTATTTTGCAAACATTCCCTTTTTAGGAGAAACTTGCAACTGTGCTTTGGAATGTTGTACGGTCACTTAAAAAAATATCAGGATTTAATAAAAATTCAGCCTTGCTGCAGCATAGCAAGTAAGACACAATTTAAAAGGTAAAATGGGAGATGTTTTGATACATTATCTCAATTAAAAATAACAATTTGCCTCCTCTCCACTTTTCGACTCCTCCTAACTTGAAGGAGTCAAACCTTCGCCATCCATGGCGTCACTCAGCTGGCTCCAGTGCCTGTACTTCATGTTTCAACCCAAAATTAACACAGATGATGGGCAACATGATCCTGTTGTGCCAGTTACAGAGGCATACTTTTCACATTTTCTACCCTGCCACGCACCCTTTTCAAAATCAGTATCGTACTGAATCATGCGGCATGGTAATTTTCCCTCCACTTTTGCTACTGTTGATATCTCCCATCATAGTTGTATTTGCACTCCATAATACAACTGAATTGGTGGTTGACTGAGTATTTGGACAACCTCTCCCATGCCATTTTGTGGCCAAAATGTGTATAGAGAAAGCTGCAGCTATATTGACTCAGACATACACCCAGTTTTGATCCCCAACACTTTTAGCTGGCTCCTTACTGCTGCTGGATCACTCACTATCTGGATAAATGCCAGACAAAGTTGAAGCTAAAACCTGATTTCCTAGTCTGTGTTGCAGCTCATCAATATGTTGCTCAATAGGATTACCCAAATTTGACTCCTTTGTTGTTAGTTTGCAGGGAATGAATTTTAGCTATTGAAACTCTACCAAGAGAAATAATATTGTGGTGTGCACATTGTACACTGATGCAGTCAGCCCACCAAATTACAATACAAGTCTTTAGAACACAAAATCTATTAGGTAGAAATCTCAAGTAAAAACATATTTGTCCATTTAAATTGTTCAGATCTCATTTTAAAAAAACAGAGATTGTTCAAAATCAAAGTTCCTCAGTGTTCGATAAGGATCTATTGAGTTTTTTTTCTCTCCACAAAGACATGACCAGTTGTAAACATGTGGTTTCTGCTGTTGCTTAAGGTGACAGCTGCAGGAGTGTTTTGGATCAACGTTTGGGTGTACAATAATTAAATAATTAGGTATCAGAATGGCTTGCAGGTTGCATTCTCACCTCTTGAGGCTTTTCATTTGCCCTTTATTATGTGACACAAAGTTGTCCCAGTGCCACAGCACAAGAACCAGCAAAACTAGCACATTGTGTGCACTAGTATTGTGTTCAGTTCTGGTCACCACATTACAGGATGTAATTGCTCTGCAGAGAGTGCAGAGGAGGTTTACAAGAACCTTGCCAGGGCTAGAAAAATATAGCTACAAGGAGATTGGATAGGTTGGGGTTACTTTCCTTGGAACAAAGAGGGTTGAGGGGTGACTTAATTGAGGTATATAAAATTATGAGGGGAAGAGATAGAGTGGACATAATAAAACCGTTTCCCTTGGTGGAGAATTCTAGAACCGGGAACACAGATTCAGAGTAATTGACAGAAGGTGGAGGGGACACAAGAAATTTAAAAAATTTGACTCAGAGGGCAGTAGAAGTCTGGAGGTCGCTGCCCGAGTTGGTGGAGGAGGCACAAACCCTAAACTCTTCAAAAGTATCTGGATCTGCACCTATGTAAGAGGAGGGCAGCATGGTGGTGCAATGGTTAGCACTGTTGCCTCACGGCACCGAGGTCCCAGGTTCAATCCCGGCTCTGGGTCACTGCCCGTGTGGAGTTTGCAATTCTCCCCGTGTTTGCATGGGTTTCGCCCCCACAACCCAAAAATGTGCAGGTTAGGTGTATTGGCCACCCTAAATTGCCCCTTAATTGGAAAAAGTAATTGGATACTTAAAAAAAAAGTGTTGTAAGAGAAAGGGCTATGGATCAGGTCCAAGAAGGTGGGATTAGAAAGCGCATCTGGATGTCTCAGTCTAGCTTGGACATAATGGGCCGAATGGCCCTCTTCTGTGCTGTACCTTTTCTATGGTTCTCTCTTTTTGGGGCGCCACTAATACAATAAATGAATGAGTGGTCCAGATAAACAAATTAGTTTTAATCAGTTAGAACGTCATTACTGGCATGTATAAATAATCTCAGCCTAGAGACCCTGTTGGTCGCAGAGGGTTCCCACCTCTGACTCAGATGTCCTGGTTCAAAACAGGGGAAACAGATTAGAGTATAACGCTTTTGGGTTTGGAACAAGCACTGCCAAACTACAAATACATGATTTTACGTCACATTCCAAGTCCTGAGCACTTCCTATAGAATCACTACACTTTAGAAGGAATCCATTCGGCCCATTGAGTCTATATCGACCCTCAGGAAAAGCATTCTTTTTTTTAAAGATATGTTTATTTAGAATTTTTCAACAAAATTTTCAACCATACAAACCCCCCCCCCCCCCCCCCGTAACAAAAGGAAAAGAAAAGTCGCATAGCAAGACATAAACATGTCAAATCAACATAATACAGAACTTTGTACATTGGATTCCTCCCGCACATATCAACTTTCCGGAATATTTATGTATTTTCTTGCTCAAGTGCCCCCAGGAAAACCCCCCTTCCCCGTCCACCCTTCTCCCCCCCCCCCCTCCCCTCCACCTCAGGTTGCTGCTGCTGCTGACTGAACTTCATCTAAGGCTCCGTGAGATAGTCTAGGGACGGTTGCCACCGCCTGGAGAACCCCTGCACAGACCCTCTCAAGGCAAACTTTATCTTCTCCAACTTGATAAACCCTGCCATGTCATTTATCCAGGCTTCCACACTGGGGGACTTCGCATCTTTCCACACTAACAAGATCCTTCGCCGGGCTACCAGGGATGCAAAGGCCAGAATGCCGGCCTCTTTCGCCTCCTGCACTCCCGGCTCGTCCGCCACTCCAAATAGTGCTAGTCCCCCCAACTTGGCTTGACCTGGACTGTCACCACCTTAGATATAGTTCTCGCAACTCCCCTCCAGAACCCATCCAGTGCCGGGCACGACCAGAATATATGGGCATGATTCACCGGGCTTCCTGAGCACCTCCCACATCTGTCCTCCACCCCAAAGAACCTACTCAGCCTCGCCCCCGTCATATGCTCTCTGTGAATAACCTTAAACTGTATCAGGCTAAGCCTGGCACACGAGGAAGAAAAATTAACCCTACTCAGGGCATCAGCACACAGACCCTCTTCGATCTCCTCCCCCAACTCCTCCTCCCATTGGCCCTTCAGCTCCTCTACCAAAGCCTCCCCCTCTTCTTTCATCTCCTGGTATATCGCCGACACCTTGCCCTCTCCGACCCATACACCCGGAATCACCCCGTCTTGAATCCCCTGTGCCAGGAGCAGCGGAAATTCCCTCACCTGTCGCCTCACAAACGCCCTCACTTGCATGTACCTGAACGCGTTTCCCGGGGGTAGCCCAAACCGCTCCTCCAGCGCCCCTAGGCTCGCAAACGTCCCATCAATGAACAGGTCCCCCATTCTTCTAATCCCTGCCCGATGCCAGCTCTGAACCCCCCCGTCCATCCTTCCTGGGACAAACCGATGGTTATCTCTGATCGGGGACCACACCGAGGCTCCCATCGCACCCCTGTGTCGTCTCCACTGCCCCCAGATCTTTAGCGTTGCCGCCACCACCGGACTAGTGGTGTACCTTGTCGGCGAGAGTGGCAGCGGTGCCGTCACCAGCGCCCCCAGGCTCGTTCCTTTGCAGGACGCCATCTCCAACCTCTCCCATGCCGCCCCCTCTCCCTCCATCACCCACTTACGGATCATTGCCACGTTGGCTGCCCAGTAGTAGCCACCCAGATTCGGCAACGCCAGCCCTCCCTGTTCCTTCCTACGGGGACTCTTTACCCTCGGGGGTCTATCTCTACTACGCTCCAGGAACCCCCTCCTTACCCTCGGGGGTCTTGTTTGCCCACACAAAACCCCATAATGCTCCTGCCTACCCTCTTAAAAAAGGCCTTGGTGATCACAATTGGAAGGCACTGGAATACAAAAAGAAACCTCGGGAGGACCACCATTTTAATCGACTGCGAGAGTGGTAACATGTCCCATCGTTTGAAGTCCTCCTCCATCTGCTCCACCAGTCGCGACAAATTAAGTTTGTGCAGGGCTCCCCAGCTCCTAGCTACCTGGATCCCCAGGTATCGAAAGCTCCTTTCCGCCCTCCTCAAAGGTAGGTTGTCTATCCCTCTTCCCTGGTCCCCTGGATGCACCGCGAAGAGCTCACTTTTCCTTACAATAAGCTTATAGCCCGAAAAGTCCCCAAAATCGCTTAGGATCTGCATGACCTCCACCATCCCCTCCACTGGATCCGCCACATACAGCAACAAGTCGTCTGCATATAGTGACACTCGATGCTCCTCTCCCTTTCGGACCACCCCCCTCCATTTCCTGGACTCCCTTAATGCCATGGCCAAAGGTTCAGTTTGCTAATGCAAACAACAGGGGGAACACCTGCCTCGTTTCTCGATACAGCCGAAAATACTCTGACCTCCGCCGATTCGTAACCACACTCGCCACCGGGGCTCTATATAGGAGCTTAACCCAGCTAATAAACCCTCCCACGAACCCAAACCTCTGCAACACTTCCCAGAGATACTCCCACTCTACTCGGTCAAAGGCCTTCTCCGCGTCCATAGCCGCCACTATCTCCGCCTCTCCCTCCACCGATGGCATCATAATCACATTTAGGAGCCTCCGCACATTAGCTGCCTGCCCTTTACAAATCCCGTCTGGTCCTCGTGAATCACCCCGGGACACAGTCCTCGATCCTCGTAGCCAGCACTTTTGCCAGCAACTTAGCATCTATGTTGAGGGGCGAGATGTACGATCCACATTGCAGTGGGTCCTTATCCCTCTTCAGGATCAAAGAGATCATCGCCCTGGACATTGTCGGGGGCAGGGTCCCCCCCTCCCTTGCCTCATTGAGAGTCCTCACCAGCAACGGGGCTAACAGGTCTACATACTTCCTATAGAACTCCACCGGGAACCCATCCAGTCCCGGGGCCTTCCCTGCCTGCATGCTCCCCAGTCCTCTAATCAGCTCCTCCAACCTAATTGGCGCCCCCAAACCAGCCACCTCCTGCTCCTCCACCCTCGGGAACCTCAGTTGTTCCAAGAAACGTTGCATCCCCTCTTTCCCACTGGGGGCTGGAATCTGTACAGCTCCTCATAGAAGGCCTTGAATGCCTTATTTACTTTCACCGCACTCCGCACCGTAGTTCCCCTTCCATCCTTGACTGCACCTATCTCCCTCGCTGCCATCCTCTTACAGAGCAGATGTGCCAGCATCCGGTTCGCCTTCTCCCCATACTCGTACGTCACCCCCTGTGCCTTAGCCTTCCCTGTGGTCAACAGGTCGAATTCCGGCTTTGCCTCTCCCTAAGTAGTCCCTCTTCAGGGGCCTCTGCATATCTCCTGTCCACCAGTAAAATCTCCCCCACTAACCTCTCCCTTTCCCTGCCCTCTCTCTTCTCTCTATGAGCCCTGATGGAGATTAACTCTCCCCTGACCACTGCCTTCAGCGCCTCCCATACTACTCCCACCTACACCTCCCCATTGTCGTTGGCCTCCAAATACCTTTCAATGCACCCCCGCACCCTCCCTTGTCTGCCAGCAGTCCCACATCCAACCGCCACAGCGGGCGTTGGTCCCTCTCCTCCCCCAACTCTAGTTCCACCCAGTGCGGGGCGTGGTCTGAAATGGCTATGGCCGAATACTCCGTTCCCTCCACTTGGGATCAATGTCCTGCCCAGAACAAAAAAAATCTATCCGGGAGTAGGCCTTGTGTACATGGGAGAAAAAAGAAAATTCTCTGGCCAAAGGCCTGGCAAATCTCCACGGATCTACTCCCCCCATTTGTTCCATAAACCCCCTAAGCACCTTGCAGCAGCCGGCCTCTTTCCGGTCCTAGATCTGGAGCGATCCAGTGCTGGGTCCAACACAGTGTTGAAATCCCCACCCATTATCAAGCTTCCTACCTCCAGGTCCGGAATACGCCCCAACATACGCTTCATGAATCCAGCATCGTCCCAGTTCGGGGCGGATACATTTACCAATACCACCCACGTCCCCTGCAACCTACCGCTCACCATCACGTATCGACCTCCATTGTCCGCTACTATGTTCTTGGCCTCAACGACACCCGCTTCCCCGCCAGTATTGCCACCCCTCTATTCTTCGCATCCAGCCCCGAATGGAATACCTGTCCTACCCATCCCTGATCTGCCACATTCAGATGTGTCTCCTGAAGCATGACCACGTCTGCCTTCAGTCCCTTTAAGTGTACAAACACCCGGGCCCTCTTAACCGGCCCATTTAGGCCCCTCACAGTCCATGTGATCAGCCGGATTGGGGGGCTACCACCCCCCCCCCCCCCCCCCTTCACCATCTCCTATTTTAGGCCAGTCCCGTGCCCGCGCCTCCTGCACCCTCCAGTCCCCCAGACGGGGAACCCCCGCCCCGACCACCTCTTTTGTTTTCAGTTCCCCCTCGGCCAATGCAGCAGCAACCCTATCCCCCCCCCCCCCCCCTAGTAGATCCAAATCTAGCTCTTTTGCTCCCCCCATAATACTTCTGTAAGTCAGCTGACACCCCCCCCCCCCCCCCCCCGGTGTGGAAATCCCTCCTCCTCCTTGCGCTCCTCCATCCCCCCCCTCCTTAATGCGGGAAAAAGCCCGCGCTTTCCTGAGCCAGCCCCACCCCCCCGTGGCACAGCTCCTGTTGCGGCCTTATCCCAATTCTTCCATCCCCGGGTCTCACCTCCCTCCAGCACCGGCGCCCACATTCCTCAGTCTCCCCATCAAAACTCTTCCCCCATCCCCATTCATCGTCCCACCCGTGAAACATTCTTTACCCATATTTACAACCCTGTATACAGTCAACATCTCCCCCACAACCACAGACCCTCAGTTCGTGTCCACTTTTTCCGTTTGGATAAAGGTCCAAGCCTCTTCTGGGGGTTTCAAAATAGTGGTGTTGATCCGGATACGCGACCCACAGTCGCGCCGGCTGCAGCATTCCGAATCTCACCCTCATTTTATGCAGCACTGCCTTGGCCCGGTTGAAGCCAGCTCTCCTCTTTGCCACCTCTGCGCTCCAGTCCTGGTAGACTCGGATCACCGCATTCTCCCATCTACTGCTCCGCTCTTTCTTGGCCCATCTCAGGACACTCTCTCTGTCCGCGAAACGATGGAACCTCGCCACTATCGCCCTTGGCGGCTCGCCGGCCTTGGGTCTCCTCGCCAGGACCCGGTGAGCCCCTTCTAGCTCCAGGGGGCTCGGAGAGGCCTCCGCACCCATCAGCGAATGGAGCATTGTGCTCACATACGCCCCGGCATTGGCCCCCTCCACCCCTTCAGGGAGACCCAGAATCCGGAGATTCTTCCTCCTCGACCTGTTCTCCAGGACCTCGAATTTCTCGGCCCACCTCTTGTGCAGCGCTTCGTGCGCCTCCATCTTCACCGCCAGGCTCAAGATCTCGTTGTTGGTTTTGTCCCTCACCTCTCGGAGCTCTACCTTCTGGGCCTTCTGGGTCTCCTTCAGCCCCTCGATCACCATCAGCATTGGCGCCAGCACCTCCTTTTTAAGCTCCTCCACGCAGCGCCTGAGAAACTCCTGCTGGTCCGGCCCCTATGCTGCTCGATCTCCGCTATCTTGTTTTTTCCCCCTCGTTTCTGCCTCTGCTCCAAAGCCTCTTTTTCCACCGCTCCACTTCTGGTCCCCTCCATACACGACGGAAGGGGGACCTTGCTCTCACCTTCCCACACGGGAATCGGTCAAAAAATTTCCATTGGGGCTCCTCCGGAGAGCCCAAACGTCCGTTCTAGCGGGAGCTGCCGAAATGTCTCCGCAACCGGAAGTCTCAGGAAATGCATTCTATCTAGGACCACCACCATCACCTGCCCTCCTGCCATATCCCCACCTAACCATTGGACACTAAGGGGCAATTTAGCATGATCAATTCATCTAACCTGCACATCTTTGGACTGTGGGAGGAAACCGGAGCACCCAGTGGAAACCCACGCAGACATGGGGAGAAAGTGCAAACTCGAGTCACCAAGACTGGAATTGAACCCTGGTCCTTGGCGCTGAGAGGCAGCAGTGGTAAACACTGTGTGCTCACGCTAGTTCAGCAGTGGTGTAATGTTGGAGGTGCCGATCGCATGAGTTGAGGTTTTAAAATGAGGTCCCAATCTACTTCCGAGTTCCATCAACTGCTGTATTTTGTATTTCCAATCCCAGGTCAATTTGTTTATTAGAGATTGCAAAACATCTGTATGCTGAGAAGTAGCTCAGCAAAGTATTTATCATTTACCTAATGGGTGGCACCATAGCAGTGGTGGTGTTGCTTCACAGCGCCAGGGTCCCAGGTTCGATGCCCGGCTTGGGTCACTGTCTGTGCAGAGTCTGCACGTTCTCCCCGTGTCTGCTATGGTTTCCTCCGGGTGCTCCGGTTTCCTCCCACAAGTCTCAAAAGACGTACTCTTAGATGATTATGGACATTCTGAATTCTCCCTCAGTGTGCCCGAACAGGTGCCGGAGTGTGGTGACTAGGGGATTTTCACAGTAACTTCATTGCATTGTTAATGTAAACCTACTTGCAACAATAATAAAGATTATTTTAAAAAAAAGTAAAATTGCTGATACCAGAAATCCCCCCAAAAAGCTGAAAATGTCTCAAATAACCAGATGGTCTGGCAGCATCTACATATAGAGAAAATGAGTTAACGTATCGGATCAATAACCCTTCAGCTGATGCTTGCAGTCCTGATGAGTATGTCCAGCATTTGTTGGTTTTATTTCTTTATTGGACTCCTGACCCACTGGGTTTTTTCAGTGCTTTGTTTGTATTTCAGATCTCTTGTACCTGCAGTATTTTTTTAATTATAAATTTAGAGTACCCAATTATTTTTCTTCTAATTAAGGGGCAATTTAGGGTGGCCAATCCACCCAACTTGCACACCTTTGGGTTGTGGGGGTGAAACCCACGCAGACATGGGGAAAATGTGCAAACTCCACACGGACAGTGACCCAGGGCTGGGATCCACACCTGCAGTATTTTGTTTTAATCTCTCGTGCAGCTATTCGACTAGCCAAGGGCTCAATAAGTCTGACAATGCCTGTGGAGGGAGAAAGTAGTTGACTTTTCAGGTCCTTATGACTGTTCTTAAGAAATCTTATCATTCAGAACTTTATTGTACAGAGGCAAAAGGACATGTCTTGTGAATTTAATGCACCACAAATATCAGGTAAGTATATTACCTCCCTCGTTTTCTCCTCATATCAGACTGTCCAGAAGACAAGGGCTAACTTCAGTTTTCTTTATAGAATGAATAGGACAAGAGCAGAGAAACTGAAAATGACGAGGGAAGGGATTAAATGTAGCCAGGAAAAATAAAGACGGGCGGGACAGCAAAAGTAAAGACAGAAGGTTAACTTGTGTACCTATACAACATTCCCCACTCCCTTCTCATTCTATCTTGATTGAATTGTATATTTTCAAATTTTCTGACCCACTGCCAATTTTAGACAGTTAGGCTGTTTAAATGCGAATAAGTCAGATGGGCAAAATTTCAACTCCAGATTAAATTTTTACTTTTGTAATTTCGAATAAGTACAGGTATAAAGTCTGCTTTGGGTTTGATGGACTGTACAGACAAGTTAGTTTTTTCTTTACAAAATAACTTTGGAAATGCGACAAGAATTAAACGCCAGTAAACAAACTGGAAATAATAAAAAAAACAAGACTGCTGCGAATTGAGTTTACTCCGTGTACAGGGAAGGAAGAATAACGTTTCAGCTTTTAAAAATAAAAAAACTGCTTAGGCAGGGTTTCAGTTTATTTTCAAGGGGAAGAATTAGCAGTGAGCGGATTTAAACTAGTTGTAGTTTGCATATTTGAATCGCCTTTTTATTAAATAATAGGTTAGTTTCTTGATCCGATAATGACCTCACCTCCTGCTCGAATTGACTGAATCCCCAAAGGCGACTCCCTCAATCTGTTGCGGTTTGCCAGCGCGCGCCAAAATTTGAAAATCGCGCTTTCGGGTTAGGGCGCGGGCAGCCTGGAGAGGGAGGTGATCGGTGGTGATTGACGGTTAACCGCTGACACCTGGACCAATCAGCGGCGGGTCAGGCAGCAGGCTGAGGCCTGGGCCCTCGCGCTCGGCACTCTGGGATTTGTCGTCCGCCCGGCCTTGGTCCGGGGCCGCAGAATACAAACTTCAACCGACAGAGAAAACTCATGGGCGTCGATGATGTGGGGCGAGAAGACGCGTCGTGATCGGAGGAGACCGGCCGTCAATGTCGTCGGAAACAGTTTCCAAGGGGGAAATTGATAGGACTACAGTTCCCGGCGTGCACTGCACACGCATCTTCTCCTCCCCACCCCGACCGAGTCGCGGGCCACATGATAGCGGCGCCATTTTCTAGTTCATTGAATAAAAGGGTTTGGCAGCGCGGTTCCTCACGGATCGGTACAGGACCGAAGTATTATTGAAGCAGGTAATTACGGGAAAGTTTTGCAGCCATGTCAACTACTCCGGCCCAGAAGCAGACGCGGGCCAGCGCGGCCCAGACGCCTCTGAGCCCGACCCGTATCACCCGAATCCAGGAGAAAGAAGATCTGAAGAATCTCAATGACCGCCTGGCCGTCTACATCGACAAGGTGCGCTCCTTGGAGTGCGAGAATAGCGTTCTGCAGCTCAAGATCTCCGAGAAGGAAGAGGTGACGACCCGTGAGCTGACCGGCATCAAGTCCATGTATGAGACGGAGCTGGCCGACACTCGGAGGCTGTTAGATGAGACGGCCCGGGAAAAGGCGAAGCTGCAGATCGAACTGGGAAAGAGCAAGGCGGAGCTGGACGAACTCGGCAAAAAGTAAAGTAGTATATGTGACGCCAACCTTGGGATGAACTTATCTAATTGTCTGTTGATGTAAAACTTAATTTTTCACGAGTTTCCCCCCTCCATGCCGCTTATTGAAGTTCAGTTGTCATTCTGTAGTATTTGCATTATGGGGAGAGGGTGATTGAACCTGCTCATTTTCTTTTTTTGAATCCCACGCTATTTTGTTACTGGTTATTTAAATGTTTTTGAAATTCAGTTACGTTTCACGCTATTAGCATTAATGGTTAACACTTGAAATCTCCCATTCCCTACAAGACAGCAATATGTGTACAAGTCCGTTCCCCAAGCCTAACTTGTACTATAATCATCGATTAACTATAATTGGTTATGTCAGGTACGTTATAACAATTTTACAGAGAAGTAATTTTCCACATTTCCTTTCAACTAGTAACTGTGTAAGTTACAGGCAGTTTGATACTAATACTGCTTCATTGTGCAGAGGAACCGGGTTCGATCCTGGCCCCGGGACAATATTCCCGTGTCTGCGTGGGCCTCACTCCCAGAACCCAAAGATATGGAGGCGGATTGGCCATGCTAAATTGCCCCTTAATTGGAAAAAAATAATTGGGTACTCTAAATTTAAAAAGGGAATGTTGACAACTTCACTGTCCTGTGATGTGTATTTGATAAAAGCCAAAGAAATAGGGTACACAGCTTCTTGAGTAATACGATCATGGTGATGTTCCTCAGTTCCACATTCCCACTCCCCATATTCCTTTGTTCCCTTAATACCCCAAAATCTATCTATCTACAGACTTGAGAATAATAACAGCTGAGTTTCAACGACCCTTGGGTATTGATTTACACCCTCCCGAGCCTTGTAAGATAGTTATCTTCAGTTACTCCAGTGACTGAAGGATCCCATATGAGCAAGTACAGATTTAAGGGAATTGGCAAGATACTTTTTAACACGATCTGTAGTCAAAATTTGCAATGTATTGTTTATTAACGTGGTAGATTCAAAGAGGAATTGATTAAGTACAGGTGGAGAAAAAATTACAAGTTTGTGGGTGGATGGGACCTACTGGATTGTTGTTTGAGAGCTGTTACAACTTGGACCAACCAAATGGCCTGCTCTGTTGTATTTTGTATGATTCTAAATGGCTGGCCCTTACTGTGAATTTATGTTCCCTACATTTAGTGCCTCTAGTGTTTAACCTGGCAAACGTTTGAGTGAGATCACACTCATTCTTCTAAATCCTGAGAATATAGGTTTGATTGTTTCATGCAACTTCATTGTTCTGTCAAGAATTGAATATATTTTGTCACAGCGTTTTATGAATGAGTCAAAAACAACCATACCAAAAGTCAGTGCATATAACAAAATCAGGATATTAGAAATATGCTTATTAGCTTGCCAGAATTTTGGCAGTAGTGATTGTATAAGTACAGGTTGCCTAGTATGACCCAAATTCAGTGTATGCAAGCCTTTTCTGTAAAGCTGCTCATACAACAGTAGTATGATCTGCATTAAATTAGAGCTGCATGAATGCAATCATGTTAAATTTTTGGGACGTAAAATTTAAAGGTGAAGTGTGCAGCATCACATGATGTACTCAATCAGGATATGGCAGTGACATCTAATGCAACAGTAATGCTGTGAAGATATTTGCAGGATACAGTATTGATGGAGGATTTGGAGAACTTTTTGCATTCTTTTTCTGCCCTAATTTTGTGGTGCAATTGTCTTCAACCAATATTCAACTGACTGAAGTGAATGATCCTTAAGAATCTGTACATGCAGCCCTTTTGTTTTGTATGAAGATAGGAACTAAAAGTACAGTGCATGAACCTTCTTGGTGAAATGTCCATTCTTTGGTTAGCTTCGACAGTGGGTGTTGTCAGGCTGTGAAGGTAGCAACTGATGCTGCAGAACCTGGAGATGGGGGAGATGAGACCTATTATTGTAGTTTAAAAAAAATTCCATCATGTAATCAGTTATCTTTTCATATCCAATTTCCTTTTGTATTTCAGCATAGTTAATATTTTAAAAATAAATTTTTAGAGTACCCAATTCTGTTTTTCCAATTAAGGGGCCATTTAGTGTGACCAATCCATCTACTCTGCATATCTATTTTAGGTTGTGAGGGTGAGATCCACGCAAACACAGGGAGATGCAAATTCCACATGAACAGTGACCCAGGACCGGATTTAAACCCAGGTCCTCAGTGCTTTGAGGCAGCAGTACTAACCACTGTGCCACCATGCTGCCAGCATAATTGATGTTAATGAATATGGTGGAAGGGAATCGTTCCTTTCACATATTATGTGGAGGGAATGGATGGTGGGACTTAAAATATGTTTTCAGAAATTTTAATCTAATCGGATACTATCACATATATTTTAATTAAATTTTCCAGTTTGAGTTTATTCAAATACCTCATACAATCTTGGATCCCACTGTAATGAGTTTCACTGCGTAATTTTAGCATTTGGGACTTTATCCAAAAGTGAGTTTCTGATTTGAAATGTAAAGTCAGGTGAAACGTTTTTGCACCTACTCTTATCTGGTTGAGTATCTGAGGCCTGTCTTCTCTACTGGAAATATAAGCAAGCTGGTTCCTAACCCATTAAATCAATTCTCAACTTGATGACAAAAGTATTTCTGTATACTTGAATCACGTGATTACTATCAGGACGTGCATTCTTCTCAATATGCTTTAAGAGCCATTCTTCCTTGTGATTTTGTTTCTTGGCCATCCCTTCTGGAGGGAACAGGTGTAAATTAGAAGAAACCTTTTGGCCGGCTCTATCTGAAATTTGAGCAGCTCTAGCCCTCTTGGACATTAAAATATTAGGAAGCCTACAGTCAAAAACATAATTTATTATCAAAAATTCTATTGAACAGCTGAGAATAGGAACAGGCAAATGCAGTTTAGTGGGAATTATTTTACTGTCAAGAACTTAATGATATGCAAGTGTTGTAGGTAATGCACGAGCTGCAAGACTTACTTTTGGTTCATTTTCATATATGGATCACATTTTCAAAGTCCATATAATTTTGGTCTGCTTCATCGGTATCCATTAGCAACGTGTTCCTGGAAGGTTATGAAAATGGGTGCTGGGCTTGGTAGGGAGTGGAGTGTGAGAAGAAAGTAGAGTCATTAAATGTGCAGCATGGTTGCAAGCAATATCACAAAAAAGTACACTGGTTGAATCTGATTCGTTTTTGCTCAAACAAGTCTTGGGCATCAGTACCTGCTACATTTACTTTCAAATGGAGATATGGCCACCTTGGCTGCAATTTGGAAATCCTTTGACGTTTGTTTCTACAGTTTGGCAGGAGAGTTTACCGGTTCCCTGCACTTGCATTGCTGTGTCTCCCTTGGCTTTCCAAATGGTGAAATGATGACCCTAGTTGAAAGTTGGGAATTTTTAAACATTTGCTTCTGTAGTTTGGATGGCAGTTTCCAGTAGTTGCATTTCCATGTCTCCCTTATTCTAATAGCAAGTTGTGAGCCTGTGAAAATGGTATTGGTGTTACAAGGAAGAGGGTTTGATCAGTGTAGACATGGGAGCTGCTGGACAGACATTTCTCAACAGAAAATTGACCAATCCTGAAGTGCTTTATTTCACTACAGATTTAGAGTACCCAATTCATTTTTTCAAATTAAGGGGCAATTTTAGCGTGGCCAATCCACCTACCCTGCCCATCTTTTGGGTTCTGGGGGCGAAAAACATGCAAACACGGGGAGAATGTGCAATTTGCAGCACAATGACCCAGAGCCAGGATCGAACCTGGGACCTCAGTGCCGTGAATCAGCAGTGCTAACCACTATGCTGCCCTTTATCCTTGTTTTTATGGTACAGTAACAACATACTGAACCAACTCAGCGTCTTTTAATTTCCTGATTAATAGTTGCTGATCTGTCAAGACACTCTGAAAGTTACATCGCCATTTTGAGGTTCCATTGTTGATGCACATCTGTTTTCTCTGGCCGAGTATGATGGGATTCAGATTTGAACTGTAAATGTGAATGGCATTCCATAAAGATGAGATAACATTTCCTTGATTTCAGATTCAACCAAAACTACATGTTTTCAATTAATATTTTGGACACATCTGGATGACTGCTATAATTTTCACGTTATTTGATCCGCTTTCCCTTCTCCCGCCCTAACACTATGCTGACGGTGGTCTTGATATCGACGCCTTAATCCTTTGTGCTCGATCTAATGCCGTTCTGTAGTAATGAATGATCACGCCCAGTATTTCCGCGCTGGATAGGAACAATACATATGACGAGAAATTCGACCGTGTTTGCACTTGCACATACCCAAGACTGATCGAGTTGGCGAGCTAGTCATAATCGTAGTTCTTTCGGATATCGCGGCGTCCTTGGAAAAATCTGCTCCTCTTATCGGATCCTGTTTTTAATATTTCTGAAAAGTCGTTTGCAGCGTACACAAGACTCGTGGATAAAACTGGTCAAAATAATAAAGCACAAGAGTTAACCATTGTAGACAAATCTAAAAGCAACAACGCAGTAGCTTCCTGCGTCACAAAACAATTCGAAAATAATCTAAAATATGGATTCAGTCTAGATACAAATATAATGTCTTCAATCTGCTACAGCGTAGACTAATTTGCGTTCGTGGCTTTGATGTTGGGGAGATCACGCTATAACAGGAAACGCAATGAAACAACTCAATATGGCGTTTCCGGCTTTTTTTTGGCTATTCAGGAGGGAAAGGAGTGCCTCACAGAATTTTGTACGTTTTCAGTTCACGACTCAGGCACATTTGTTGCGGCGAGCTTTTTTTAAAACGGACTACAACTGAACTAGTGATTTTTTTCCCCCCTACCTACTCCAGTTGGAATCCCAAGCATGTTTAGTTGGTTCAAATTTTGTCCGTGTTTTTTTTTTTACGGGCTTTGCTAACTAGACAGCGAAGCTCTGCATTGGCTTCCTGCCGTTTAATTGCGTCCCTGGCAAAGGTGGATCCATTCTAAAACGTTAGTGGTACTGGGCGATTTGAATGGGGAAATAAAAATGGACAATAATAGAAAAATATGCTGATCATTCTGCAACTGTTCGACAATGCAAATTGTGATCGTTTTATTGAAACCAAAGGACGCATGGCTGCAAAGTTGATCTGAATTTTCTCTTTACAGATGCTGACTGATCTGTTTATTTCTAGCATTTCTGCATCTGTTTATAATTTAGTTTTTAAAAAAATCTTTGTTTGGACATGTCTGTTGACCACAGCTACTGTCAATAGTTTTTAAAAGCGCTACATGAATGTGCCTGCTTCACGGCACCTAACAGTAACAAATCCAAAACCCTGCCCCTAAGTTGTACAATAGTTGCTCTGCTACACCATATCACAAGCTCTGAAGACTTGTAATTAAAACCACAAGGAAAGTAAATTATGTTTTTTTCCAAACAAATAGGCAAATATATAACAGCTGCTCTTTGGGCCTAGACGTTTTGAGGGTGGAAGTTGTGAATGCACTTGGTCTTTGCCTGGGGAATGGAAATTGTCCTTTGGCATTGTTCAATAATTCATAACTCGCTTACTATTCCAAGATGTAATTTTCTGTCAACAGTACAAAGCTACCACTTATTTGGTCAATGATAGTTTGCCTCATGTACCTAATGATTTCGTGTTTGCGGGGGGGGGGGGGGGGTAGGAAAACTTTGATATGAAGCTAAAGATCATGCATAAAATGAATAATGTGAACTCTTCCTATTCCCCTGCATTTTGGTGGAAATATTCAACCATGGTAGCATTGATTTCAAGGGGGGGGGGGCTTGTTTATTTTCCCATTTAAGCTGCTTTGGTCTTAAAATACCCCTCCTTCTTTCCCCCAAGCCCAGTGGCAAATAGTTGAGGGTTAGAAAACTGGTGCGCGCATTGTGGCTATCTGACATTCTTGAGACTGTCATGATGATTAGCAACAAGCTACTCGTGTGTTTTGCCAACTTGGGACACGGGTATCCCATGGAATGTGGATAGAATGTCAGTAGCAGCTGTCTACTTCTCTAGCCCATTCATGGTGGGTGCCAAGCTGAGGATATATGGACATGTGCACTTGTATGTAGTCTGTCTAACGGCTGTTGGCAGTTTGTTCCTGCTAGCTTTCACTTTTCATATAGGCCGTAGCCTCCATCTCTGCAGCTGCTTCCATTTACAGTTTGGAAGATCTAGGAATACATTGGAAGGGCTTCCTTCAGTTCATCTTGCAATCAAGCCATGGATTTCTCATGGGCTGGAGGAGAACTGTTTGGATATGTTTTGTCAGTCACAAATCTAACCCACATTGGAACACTGTCTTTGCCCCTTGACATGGCATTGAATTATTACTTTTGAGGTCATGGCCTTTGGTAGACAAAGGAGGGAAATGGAAAATATGTTGTAATCTTTAACTCCTACATATAAACAACACTAATATCCTCTCCTTAGTTATACGTATCAAGGAAACCATATAGAATGCCATGATCCTGTCTTGTTTCTTGGTTTATATTTTGTTCAAATGGATTACTGGAAAATGTCTCTCTGGGGAGGGTTTGGGTACAGGATTTACCAGGAGTTATATGAAGAGAAAAAGACTGGTGAAGATAAATGTAGGTCCCTTACAGTTCGAATCGGGTGAATTCATAATGGGCAACAAAGAGATGGCAGGCCAGTTGTACAATTACTTTGGACTTGTCTTCACTAAGGAGGACACAGATAACCTTCCGGAAATACTAGGGGGCAGAGAGTCTAGCATGAAGGATGAACTGAAGGAAATCCTTGTTAGTCAGGAAATTGTATTGGGGAAATTGATGGGATTAAAACCGAAAAGTCCCCAGGGCCTGACGCTGTGCAACCAGAGTATTTGGGGAAGTGGTCCTAGAAATAGTGGACGCATTGATGATTTTCTGGCATTCTGTGGACACTGGAAGAGTTCTAATGGATTGGAGGGTGGCTAATGTAACACCACTTTTTTAAAAAAGGAGGGAGAGAGAAAACAGGGAATTATAGACCAGTTAACCTGACATCAGTGGTGGGGAAAATGCTGGAGTCAATTATTAAGGATGCAATAACCGAGCGTTTGGAAAGTGGGGACAGGATCAGTCCAAGACAGCATGGGTTCACTAAAGGGAAATTATGCTTGACAAATGTTCTGGAATTTTTTGAGGATGTGACCAGTAGAGTGGACAAGGATGAACCAGTGGATGTGTATCTGGACCTTCAAAAGGCTTTTGACAAGGTTCCACACAAGTGAACAAAATTAAAGCTCATGGTATTGGGGTAATGTATATACGTGAATAGAGAACTGGTTACTGGTCCGGAGGAGAGAGTGAGAATAAACGGGTCCTTTTCAGAGGGGCAGACAGTGACTAGTGGGGTTTCAGGGCTGAGACCTCAGCTGTTCACAATATACATTAATGATTTGGACAAAGGAATTGTGTGCAATATCTTCAAATTTGCACACCACGCTAAGCTGGGTGGCAGTGTGTGCTGTGAGGAGGATGCAAGGAGGCTGCAGGGTGATTTGGACCGGCTGGCTGAATGGGGGGAAAACTTGGCAGATGCAAATGCAATATAATGTGGATAAATGTGAGGTTATCCACTTTGGTGGCAAAAACAGGAAGGCGGATTATTACCTGAATGATGGCAGTTTAGGAAAAGGGGAGGTGCAACAAGGCCTGGGTGTCATGGTGGAACAGTCACTGAAGGTTGGCATGCTGGCACAGCAGGCGGTGAGGAAAGCTAATGGCATGGTGGCCTTCATAGCAAGAGGATTTGAGTATAGGAGCAGGGATGTCTTGCAGTTATACCTTGGTGAGGCCACACCTTGAGTATTGTGTGCAGTTTTGGTCTCTTAGTTTGAGGAAGGACATTCTTGCTATGGAGAGGGTCCAGCAAAGGTTCACCAGACTAATTCCTGGATGGCAGGACTGACAAATGACGAAAGACTGGATCGACTGTGCTTGTACTCTCTGGAGTTTAGAAAAATGAGAGGGGATCTCATAGAAACATAAAATCCAGATGAGACTGGGCAGACTAGATGTGAGAAGAATGTTCCCAATGTTAGGCATTCCCAGAACTAGGGCTCACAGCCTAAGAGTAGGGGACAAGCCATTCAGGACTGAGATGAGGAAGAACTTCTTTTCTGAGAGTTGTGAACTTGTGGAATTCTCTATCACAGAAAGCTGTTAGGGCCAGTTTGTTGGATATATTCAAGAGTGGGTGGAACAGTGATTAGCACTGCTGCCTCCTGGCGCCGAGGACCAGGGTTCGATCCTGGCCTCGGGTCACTGTCCTAGTGGAGTTTGCACATTCTCCCCGTGTCTGCGTTGGTCTCGCCCCACAACCGAAAGATGTGCAGGGTAGGTAGATTGGTCATGCTAAATTGCCCCATAATTGGAAAAAGTAGAATTGGGTACTCTCAATTTATTTTTTAAAAATATATGATATTTATTATTGTCACAAGCCTGCCTACATTAACACTGCAATGAAGTTACTGTGAAAATCCCCTAGTCGCCACACTCCTGTACCTGTTCGAGTACACTGAGGGAGAATTCAGAATATCCAATTCACCTAACAGGTGCGTCTTTCAGGACGACGAGGGAGCTGGACGTGGCCCTTGTAGCTAAACGGAACAAAGGGTATGGAGAGAAAGCAGGAGTGGGATACTGAATTTGCATGATCAGCCATGATATTGAATGGTGGTGCAGGCTAGAAGGGCTGAATGACCTGCACCTATTTTCTACGTAAAATATAGGGACAACACGGTGGCGCAGTGGTTAGCATTGCTACCTCACGGCGTCGAGGTCCCAGGTTCGATCCCAGCTCTGGGTCACTGTCCGTGTGGAGTTTGCACATTCTCCCTGTGTTTGCGTGGGTTTCGCTTCCACAACCCAAAGATGTGCAGGGTAGGTGGATTGGCCACTCTAAATTGCCCCTTAATTGGAAAAAATGAATTGGGTACCCTAAATTTATTAAAAAAGTAAAATATAATTTTCCTTTAACAAATCTTTCATGTAATGTTTGTAGTTCACAAACTGCAATAAATTCTCACGTTATATAATGTGATTGCGGGCAGCATGGTGGTGCAGTGGTTAGCACTGCTGCATCACAAAGCTGAGGACCCAGGTTCGATCCCGGCCCTGGGTCACCGTCTGTGTGGAGTTTGCACATTCTCCCCGTGTCTACGTGGGTCTCACCCCCACAACCCAAACATGTGCAGAGTAGGTGGATTTGTACACCAAATTGCCCCTTAATTGGAAAAAAAATAATAATTGGGGACTCTAAATTTATATAACGTGTTAAAGCAGACAGCACACTTTCAGGCATTGGTGTTGTGAATGACGTGTAATCAGTAATCGTGCTGATTTCTTGGTAAAAGGTGGCGGTTGTTGGAGTGATGTGAGAACTCTTCTGGAGGCTGTCTTATGGGAAGACTTGAGGGCGGCGATGGTGTAGTTGGATTATCACTGGATGAGCAATTCCATCTGGGGGCCTGGTTTCAAATCCCACAGTAAAAATCTGGAACTAAAGTCTAAAAATGATTGTGAAGCCACAGTTGGTTGTTGTAAATCCCTATCTGGTTCACTAATGTCCTTTCGGTAGGGAAATTGTCTGTACTTATTCTTAAATGCCCTCTGAAATGGCCTAACAAGCCACTCGGGGCAAGAGAAATTACGGAGGGCAATAAATGCTGGCACAGCCAGCAGCTCCCACATCTCATCAATGATTTATTATTTCAAAATTAGCTGTTGCAATTATGTGGAGGGTGGCCCCTTTTCAGGGTTCGGATGGTGAAATTCAAATGAAAATATCAATTTGTTTCATAGAATGGTTTCAATGCAAGAGTCCATAAGCATCCAAGAGCAACTTAGAATCATTACAGTGCTGAAAGAGGCCATTCACCCCATCGAGTCTGCACCGGCCCTTAGAAAGAGCACCCTACTTAAGCCCACGCCTCCACCCTATATCCGTAACCCAGTAATCCACCTAATCTTTTGGATGCTAAGGCATAATTTAGCATGGCTACTCCACCTAACTTGCACATCTTTGGACTGTGGGAGGAACCCATGCAGACACTGGGAGAAAGTGCACATTCCACACAGACAGTCACCGGGACCCTGGAGCTGTGTCGCAGCAGTGCTTTGGTCGGGAGTAGTGTAGGGCGAGTGGCAGAGTATCCTTCCCTGAGGGATATTGGTGAACCAAGTGGGTTTTTAAGACTATCCAATATTTCATGTCACCGTAACACAGTTGAGACCAATGTTTTATTCCAGATTTTTTAGATAATTGACTACATTTCACCAGAGAACCCCTATCTCTAGAGCATTAGTCTGGACCTCTGGATAATTTAGTAATGTTGCCACTGATACCGTTCCCACAGGGAGAGAACCAGTTAAAATCTTGTTTTTGTGTGGAGCGTGTGTGCATATTGGGTTTCATATTTACAAATGTAGCCACCATTCTTCTCGTTACATTTCGAGTAATTGAGTAGTTTAACAATGCTTTAGGGGTATCTTTGATGTGGAAAACCTGCTATATTAATGCAAGTGTGATGGGTATGCTGACGTTTATATCGGATGGAGTGAGTTGGAGATGTAGATGCCTTTCCTCACCTTGGTTGAACGACTGCTGTTGATGTGTCATCCTACTTATTTATTTTCCATCAGCCTCCTGGACAACTGCATGTTTTTAATGCTCCCTGTTCTATTTGTCTATCCCTCTTTTTAGATCTTGTCACATTTAGTGCCTCATACTTTGTTTCTTTGATCTTTCTCTCGTGCGTCTCTCTTTTTTAAAAAATTTAAAGTACCCAATTCGGTTTTTCCAATTTAGCATGGCCAATCCACCTACCCTGCACATCTTTAGAGTTGTGTGGGTGAGACCCACGCAAACACTAGGAGAACGCTCTCGTGCATCTCTGACTCCTGTGCATCATTTAACTATTTCCTACTGTTTGCCAACTTATTCTAGTTCATGTGTGGTTAGTTGATCTATTTTCCCCACTCCTCTTATATGCTGTTCTATTAAAAGTTTCAATTTTGAGGAAAGGACCTGTAACATCTCCTGATTTTGTGCTCTCTGGCCAGAAGGTGCCTGATCTGTCTTTTTAGTTGATCTGATTTGCTTTTCGTTAATTCATTTTTTAAATTTGTGCTTGTCTTTCTTGATGCCAGTCATGATTGCAGCTTCACTTGAGATTGCATGTAGAATGACTACTAACCACTAACAGCTTAGTACTGCTGTTTAATCTTTCTCATCGAAAATGGACACTAAAATATTGCTCATTCCTCTTAAATTCTTCTTAATCAAATTTTGTTGTAGGGCTACTGTGGCAAATATTTTTCTACTGGTGTTCAGAAGGTTGATAAGGAAACAATTCTGTTCTTGGTTTGTGACATGTGCATGTCAAATCATGGCTGTTCTTGATGTCCAGTGTCCACATTCTGCAAATCAGTTTTACATGTTTTTTTCTTACAAAACCACAGTTTACTAGTTGAGACATGGTAATTCTAATTCTTGTGGCGTGTATGCAACAAAGAAGTGAGTTTTGAAATGGGCCAATATTGCAAGGTCCTATTTCAGGAATGTTACCGGTATGACCTCTAGTGGAAGAAACTATTATTTTTAATTTTTAAAAAATATATATATTTTTATTCTCCTTTTTCACATTTTCTCCTGCATTTACACCCATCAACAATAAATAATAATCAGCAAGATATGTCAATCCCCATAACAACAACGATCCCATCCGCCCACCAACCCCCAAACATCAGCCCACATGTTTACATAAACAAGTGACAAAAAGGAATCCGGGATTACCCATAGTAAACCCTTAATCTACACAGCCCCCCACCCCCCAAACTAATGTTCGATGTTATCCAGTTCTTGAAAGTGCATAATAAATAGTGCCCATGACTTGTAGAACCCCTCCGAGCTTCCCCTCAGTTCGAACTTAACCTTCGCAAGGGTCAGGTATTCCAACAGGTCCCCCCCCACCACGCCAGGGCACTGGGTGGAGAGGCTGCTCTCCATCCCAGCAGGATCCGCCTTCGGGCGACCAGCAAGGCGAAGGCTATGATATCTGCCTCCACTCCCGTTTCCAACCCTGGCTGGTCCGACACCCCGAATATGGCCTCCTGGGGACCCGGGTCCAGTTTCACATGCACCACCTTGGAAATTACCCTAAACACCTCCTTCCAGTACTCCTAGCTTTGGACAGGACCAAAATATATGAAAGTGATTTCCCCCCCCCCCCCCCCCCCCCCCCCCCGCAACGCTCACCCACATCCTCTACTCCTTCAAAAAATCGGCTCATCCTCTGCCTCGTGAGGTGTGCTCGATATACCACCTTCAGCTGTATCAGCCCCAACCTCGCACATGAGGTAGAGGCATTCACTCTCCGGAGCACCTCACACCAGACCCCCTCCTCTATAACCTCTCCCAGCTCTTCCTCCCACTTTGCTTTGATCCCTTCCAGTGGTGCCTTATCCTCTTCCAAAATAGCTCCGTACACCGCTGACACTGCCCCCTTCTCAAGTCCCCTTGTCGTCAACACCTCCTCCAGCAATGTGGAGGCCGGTTCCTCTGGTAAGCTCTGTATATCCTTCCTGGCAAAATCCCGAACTTGCATGTACCTAAACACTTCTCCCTGCTCTAGCCCATACTTCGCTTCCAGCTCCCTCAATCCTGCAAACTGACCCCGAAGAAACAAATCTTTTAGCGTCTTAATCCCCTTCTCTTCCCATTTCCGAAAACTTCCATCCCACCTCCCTGGCTCAAATCTGTGGTTCCCCCGAATCGGCATTTCCCTTGACCCTAAACCCAACCCGAAGTGTTGGCAAAACTGCCTCCAGATTTTCAATGAAGCTATTATTACAGGACTCCCTGAATATTTCCCCGGAGCTATCTGGAGCGGCGCTGTTGCAAGTGCCTTCAGCCCCGACCCCCTCCCACAAACTCTCCTCCATTCTGACCCACTGAGAATCAACCCCTCTGACCCAGCTCCGCACTTTCTCCACATTCGCTGCCCAGTAGTAGTACAACAGATTCGGGAGACCCAAACCCCCTGCCTGCCTTCCCCTCTGTAGCAGCACCGTTCTCACTCTGGCCACCTTCCCTCCCCATATGAATGAGGAAATCCTTCCCTCAATCTCCCTGAAAAAAGACTTTGGCAGGAAAATTGGTAGGCATTGAAAAATAAACAGGAATCGCGGCAACACATTCATTTTAACCGCCTGTACCTGACCTGCCAGTGACAGAGGAAGGCCGTCCCACCTTGCCAGATCAGCTTTCACTCTCCCCACCAAACTAGTGATGTTGTACCTGCGAAGCCTCCCCCACTCCCGGGCAACCTGCACCCCCAGATACCTAAAATTAGTCCCTGCTCTACGGAATGGCAGCCCCACCCCCGGCCGAGACACCACAAAGTACTCACTTTTGTCCAGGTTCAACTTGTACCCCGAGAAAGACCCAAATACCCGCTCCAGTATTCCTCCTATCGACGCACTCGGTTCCGACACATACAGCAGCAAGTCGTCGGCATATAAGGACACCCTCTGCTCTATCCCCCCCCCCCCCCCCGCACGATTCCTTTCCATGCTCCCGAACTTCTCAATCCGATGGCCAACGTCTCAAGTGCAAACAGCAGGGACATAGGACATCCCTGTCTCGGCCAACGGTGGAGAGAAAAGTATCTCAAACTGATATTATTTGTGCGGACACTCACCTTCGGCTCCTTATATAATAGCTTTACCCAGTTCACAAACATTGGTCCAATCCCAAACCGCTCCAGCACTGCCATCAGGTACCCCCATTCTACCCGATCAAACGCCTTCTTGGCGTCCAATGCCACAACTACCTCAACAGGGCAGCACGGTAGCATTGTGGATAGCACAATTGCTTCACAGCTCCAGGGTCCCAGGTTCGATTCCGGCTTGGGTCACTGTCTGTGCGGAGTCTGCACATCCTCCCCGTGTGTGCGTGGGTTTCCTCGGTGCTCCGGTTTCCTCCCACAGTCCAAAGATGTGCGGGTTAGGTGGATTGGTCATGATAAATTGCCCTTAGTGTCCAAAATTGCCCTTAGTGTTGGGTGGGGTTACTGGGTTATGGGGATAGGGTGGAGGTGCTGAACTTGGGTAGGGTGCTCTTTCCAAGAGCCGGTGAAGACTCGATGGGCCGAATGGCCTCCTTCGGCACTGTAAATTCTATGATAATCTATGATCTACCTCTGTTTCCTTTCCTTCCGCCGGTGCCACAACGTTCAAAACCCTCCTAATGTTCGAAAACAGCTGCTTCCCTTTCACGAACCCCGTCTGATCCTCCCCTATCACCTTCGGGAGGCACTCCTCCAGCCTACCCGCCAGTACCTTCGCCAACACTTTTACGTCCACATTCAGAAGTGATATGGGCCGATACGACCCACACTCCGTCTGATCCTTATCTTTTTTTAGCAACAGGGAAATCGATGCCTGTCCCAAGGTTTGCGGCAACACCCCCTTCCCTATCGCCTCCTCAAACATCCCCACCATCAGGGGTGCCAACCTATCCTTAAATTTTTTATAATATTCCACCGGAAACCCATCCGGCCGTGCCACCTTCCCCGACTGCATCCTCCCAATCGCATCCTTTATCTCCTACTCCACTATTGCTCCTTCTAATGTAGCCCTGTCCCCCTCCCCTAGCTTCGGGTACTCCAACCCATCTAGAAATTCCTGCATCCCACGGTCTCCCCTGGGTGGCTCTGACTTGTACAACCTCTCATAAAATTCCTCAAAAACCTTGTTAATCAGCACTGGAGCCACCACCAACTTTCCTGCCCTATCCTTCACCTGAAGAATTTCCCTTGCCGTTGCCTCCCTCCGGAGGTGACCTGCTAACACCGCCTTATCTCCATGTTCATAAACTGCACCCCTTGCTCGTCTCAGTTGGCGGCACCGCCTTCCTGGTGGACAGTCGGTCGAAGCTCGCCTGTAGTTCCTTCTTTTCCAGCTTCGCCAGGTCCCCATCCTCTGCATACCTCCTATCTACCTCCAACATCCCATCTATTCCCCTCTGCCGCTCCAACCTCTCCTCTTTATCCACCCTGGCCTTAAACAAAATTACCTCACCTCTCACCACCGCCTTTAGAGCCTCCCAGGCGACTGCCTTCGACACCTCACCCGTACAATTGAAACCTACATATTCCTTAATTACCTTTTCAATTCTCTCACAGAATACTTGGTTCCCCAAAAGCCCCACATCCAGTTTCCACCCGTCTCTGCGCTGCCCCCTTCTCTAGCACCATGTCCACCCAATGTGGAGCGTGATCTGACACTGCAATTGCAGAGTATTCTGACCCCTTGACTCCAGCCAGCAAAGCCTTCCCCACCACAAAAAAGTCGTTCCACGAGTATACCTTATGGACCGCTGAGAAAAACGAGTACTCCCGTTCCTTTGGGTGCAGGAACCTCCAAGGGTCCACCCCTCCCAATTCCACCATTAGCCCAGCCAGTGCCTTCGCCCCCCCCCCTGATGGGACCAGTGAGGGTGCCCGTGATCTGTCCAACCTTGGCTCCTGCACCAAGTTCCAGCCCCCCCCCCCCCCCCAACAATCAGCTCGTGCGTGTCCAAGTCGGGAATAGCCCCAAACACCTTCCTCGCGAATCCCACATCGTCCCAATTGGGACCGTGTACAATTAACAGCACCACTAATCTCCCCTCCAGCGCCCCTGCCACAATCGCATATCTACCCCCCTGATCTGCCACCACCTTCTCCATCTGGAAGCGTACCCTTTTGCTGACCAGCACCGCTACCCCTCGAGCCCTTCCATCAAATCCGGAGTGAAACACTTGGCTAACCCAGCCCTTTTTAAGTCTCACCTGGTCCTTCACCCTCAAGTGAGTCTCCTGCAGCATTGCTATATCGGCTTTCAAACTTTTAAGATGTGCAAGCACTCTTGACCGGACCTCCTAGCCCTCTCACGTTCCACGTGTCTATCCTTACTGGGGGGTCTCTCACCCCCCCCCCACCTTTCTTATCCACCATCACCATACCACCGGACCCTGCCCCTTAAGCCTGACCCGCCCCTGTCCATTGTGAATATCGAACCCCCCCTACAAAAACATCCCCCAACATCCATCCCTCCACCCCCTCTTGCTCTCCTCGTAGGCCCATTGAAGCCTGCTATCCAGGCTCCAACGTCCGCAGTCCTCCTCTCACCTCACCCCCGTTCACTAACTGACTTTAATTCGCTAGCGCGGGTGGCTCCCCCCGCCAAGACCTCTCGCCGCCTTCTACCCAGTCCCAGAGAAAGAAACACCAAAACAAACCCAACAATCCAACCCCTACAATTCACTAACATAACATTTAACACAGAACACCATTAACTTGAACTCTGTAACAATGCAAAGAGAAGTAAATTTCAATACAAATTAGTAAAAAGAAAGTTGTAACATTTGTACATTTTCCAGCCGCTCAAACACAGTCCACAGTCTCTCTTCCAGTTCCGCTCTTCACGTCTGTCCCAAGCCTTCTACCCTTATGAACCCCTCAGCTGCCTCCGCTGTCTCAAAATAAAAGTCTTTGGCATTATATGTTACACTCAACTTCGCCGGGTACACCACACCAAATCGCACCCCCTTCTTGTACAAAGCCGCCTTCACTCGCCCAAACGCCGCTCGTCTTTTTGCCAACTCCACCGTCAAGTCCTGGTAGATCCGAACCGCAGTACCATCCCACAGCACCTCACGCTCCTGCTTCGCCCAGCTTAATACCTTCTCCTTCATGCAAAACGTATGGAAGCAGATAATTACTGCCCTTGGCGGCTCGTTCACTTTGGGCTTCGGCCTTAATGACCGATGAGCTCCGTCTAGCTCGTACGGGGTGGGGCTCTCACCCTCCCCCCATCAGCTCCGCCAACTTCTTAGCGAAGTATTGCGTTGGCCTTGGGTCCTCTGTCCCTTCGGGCAAGCCCACAATTCTCAAATTGTGCTGCCTTGAGCGGTTTTCCAAGTCTTCCAGCTTTGCTCGGAGTCCTCTGTTAACCGCCACCACCCTCCGCAGCTTGTCCCCCATCGAGGTGACCTGGTCGCTGTGTCGTGTCATCGCCTCCTTCATCTTCTCGCCCTGCTCTCTCACCTCGGCCGATACCTTTGCCACCTCCACCCTCATCGGGCCGATTGCCTCCTCCACCAATGACCTCAACACGACCGCCGTCTCTTTCCTCAAGGCCTCCATGTGCCTCACAAACTGTTTTTCCAGCTCCACCGCCATCACCTCGGTCATCTTCTCCACCGTACGTAGTGCGGCCCCGCCTTGCAGTTCGGCTTGCGCCATCCTGTCAACACTTGCTCGTCTTCTCCTTCGGCGGCGAACCCGCGTTTCCTCCTTTCTTCGACGCTGCTCTTCGCATCTTTTAGCGGCTTATTGTTTTTTATCTTCTGTCTCTTCTCCTCTCTCCCCCTTCACCCTCCTGCCCTTCATCAATCTGACATTCTTTTTTTGAAAAAGAAAGGGGGGAGAGAGAGAAAAAAACTTTCACCAAACTTCCTTAAACCTTCTTTCTTTCTCCTCTGCATTCACCTGGGACCAGGCTTCAACCTTCTTTCTTCTTCCTAGTTGGGATCCATCAGACGTGGAGCACTACATAGTGCCCTGGCCTCTGGCCTGCCGCCTCGGCCTCCTCATAGCTCCGCCCCCGCTGCTCTGACCTGCCGGGCCCGGCGCCTCAGCCCCCGTCGCCCGACACCCGTGCAGGGTTCTACGCCGGTTTTTAAACCGGCTCTGCTGGCTGCTCGTGGCGGCCCCAAAGGCCGACAATAGTCTGGGAGTGCGTGAGGACTCGGGGATTTCCCCCGAATCGCGGCCACCGGCGGGAGCTCTTGCTGCGGCCGCCTTGCTTGCCCACGCCACCGGTTGTCGGAAGAAACTATTATAACCGGTTGATCATAGACAAAAAAACCCATACTTGGAATCAGAGAATTTACAGCGCAGAAGGAGGCCATTCGGCCCATTGAGTCTGCCTTGAGCCCACGCCTCCACCCTATCCCAGCAACCCACCTAACCTTTTGGACACTGGGGCAATTTAGCACGGCCAATCCAATTAACCCGCACATCTTTGGACTGTGGGAGGAAACCGGAGCACCCGGAGGAAACCCACACAGATACGGGGAGGAAGTGCAAACTCCACACAGACGGTCACCCGAGGACGGAATTGAACCCGGGTCCCTGGTGCTGTGAAGCTGCAGTGCTAGCCACTGTGCCGCCTTGCCTTCTCTGCACCAATTTGTAAATAACTAGACATTGGAAATATTTGTATTCCTATCCTTGGAGGATAAAATATGACCACGTGGCATTCTTTTAAGGACAGCATAATGTAGTTGCTGGTTAGAAGTGCATTGCATTCCCCTTTTGAAAGTGAAGAGAGAGCTATTATGTTGTGCCAAATTTCTGTGCTGTTGCTTTGCAAGTTGCTCAATGTAGCTATTAGGTTATAGTTAGCTTAAATCCAATATTTTATTTAATGTGGTTTTAACTAGAATGTTTCCACCATAGGATTTGCACGAGGCAATCTTAATTGATCAAAACTGTTATCATCCATATTAAGGTTATGAAACATTATTACAATATTATTAAAAAGTTGCTGTTTTGCTCTTGCAGTTACAAGAAGAAAGATAACGACCTGATATCAGCGCAGGCTCGGTTGAAAGATTTTGAATTGACCTATCATAAAAATGAAGCTGCACTTAACACTGCTGTCAGTGAAAACCGTCATTTGGAGGCAGAGCTGGCTGACTTGCGTTCACAGCTTGCTAAGGTAAATCACTAATGAGGAAATGGGAAGGGTGATCTATCAGGAGTGGAATGCTCGAGTTTGAAAGTGCCAGGTCATGGAATGTGAAATGATATCTGAATTCTGGAAACTTCTTTTCTGAAGTACTTCTTTAAAAAAAGAGTAAAGAGTGTGACGCTGCCAAGAACAGACTGGAATGGTTGTCAACCATTAATTTCCTTTATTTTCTATTTTCTCTTTTGCTAACGTCTGTAATGCTTTTTATTGATCTTTAATGTTTAGCTGTGTAGTAGGGGATGTTGTGGTGTATTGACAGTCGCATTGAGGAGCCGAACGATTGTTTCTCTATTTTTCTCTCTTGAAAGTATTTCATAGAATTTACAGTGCAGAAGGGGACCATTCAGCCCATCGAGTCTGCACTGGCTCTTGGAAAGAGCACCCCACCCAAGGTCAACACCTCCACCCTATCCCCATAACCCAGTAACCCCACCCAACACTACGGGCAATTTTGGACACTTTATCATGGACAATCCACCTAACCTGCACATCTTTGGACTGTGGGAGGAAACCGGAGCACCCGGAGGAAACCGACGTGCTGACTCCGCACAGACAGTGTCCCAAGCCGGAATCGAACCTGGGACCCTGGAGCTGTGAAGCAATTGTGCTATCCACAATGCTACCGTGCTGCCCGTATTGATGCATTACTAGAGTATGTCAAGCCTTTGGCTCTATTACCTTGCCTGAGTGATATTCTTAACGTCCCTGCACTATTAAATAAAACAAGAAAATTACAGTTGAATTCTATCCCATTCAAGTACTGTGCCAATTTTCCAGTAAGGTTTCCTAAATAACAGTTGTGTGAACTCTCCTCTCGCCCTCTATCTCTATCTATCTCGCAATCTGAAATGGCTAACGCACCATACCGGGGTGACATGCAGTATGTGAGAGAATGTTGAGTCTCTAGCAACTGTGTTTCGAATGAACCAAAAATGATTTTTGTAATTAACTTTAGGCTGAAAGTTCCCTGGCTGCTGCCAAAAAGCAGTTGGAAGAGGAGACACTGATGAGAGTTGACCTGGAGAATCAGTGTCAAAGCTTATCCGAGGAACTGGCGTTCAGGAAAAGTGTGTTTGACGAGGTATGATTTGTTTTTCCTTTTGCAGGTAACTTGTTTAGATACGGATTATCCCTTGCAGCTTTCAAAAATAATATCCTCTTGAAATAGTAGCCTTTGAAATTTTATATTCTGCAATTAGTATGTCGTAGAAATTATTCCTTTCTGGGGTAGCAGGCCATTCTCTCCGTCAGAAATAATCTATGCACCTTGGGTGTGGGGTGCTATGAGCTTTAAGGAAATGAGAATTTTTAATGTGTTTTAGATTTGGAAAGTTATTTAAAAAAAAAAAAAAAAAAACATTTTTATTCAAACCATTTTCAAATAAAAATAACCCTAATACAGCCTATCCCCAACCCAGTTTTATACCAAGACAACTCTTTCCTCCCCCCCCCCCCCCCCCCCTCCTCCACATACACACAAGGAAGACCCAAATAGACTGACCCTCTTTCTCTTCTCTGTTTCCCTCCCACCCCCAAACAGCTTATAATAACCCACTCCCTGAAAAAGGGAATGAACGGCTGTCACCTTGAGTAAAACCCATCAACCGACACCCAGAATTCTTGACATAGTTTCACAAAGCAGACCCAAAAATTAACTAACCAGCACATGTGCCTGTGGCTCACCAGACCCCTAGAGCACCGCACACCCTGTCCTCCACCCCTGAAAGGAACCCACTCATAGGCATCCTGGTCAGATGTGCCCTGTGTACCACCTTGAACGATATCAGACTTGCCCTTGCACACGAGGAGGTGCAGTTAACCCTATGAAGTACCTCATTCTGGGTGGCACGATGGTGCAGTGGTTAGCATGGGTTCAATCCCGGCCCAGGTGACTGTCCGTGTGGAGTTTGCACATTCTCCCCGTGTCTGCGTGGGTCTCAACCCAAAGATGTGCAGGGTAGATGAATTGGCCATGCTAAATTGCCCCCTTATTTAGAAAAAAATAATGGGGTACTCTAAATTTATTTTCAAAAATGAAGTACCTCATTCCATGCACCCCAAATCAGCCTTCACCCCATCCGTCTGACTAGCCAAGTTCAGTTTATGGAGCAAGGCCCAATCATGGACCACCTGAATTCCCAGATATGGAAATTAGTCCTGGCCAGATAAAAAGGTAGCCTCCCAAGATCCACTCCCCTCCCTGGGCGAGCGGTCACCGGAAAAATTCACTTTTGCTCACATTTCGCTTCTATCTTGAGTATTGCAATTATCTCCCCCACATTGGAGAGGGGCCTGTGGTGTGTAACAGTGAATCATCCGCATATAAGGAAAACTCTATGTTCCCTCCCTCCATGCTTTATCCCCCTCCAACTGGTAGATGGCTGCAGTGCATTGGCGAGCAGCTCAATTGTTAAGGCAAACCAGAAGGGAGATAATGGGTACCCTTTGTACCCCTGTTCAGTTGAAATTACCCCAAGCTCAGAGCATCAGTACAGACACTTTCAGTGGACGTCCTGTACAAAAGCCTAATCCAAGATATAAATTTTGGCAAAAATCCAACCGCCCCAAATCCTCAAAGAAGTACCCCCACATAACCCTGTTTAATGTTTTTTCCTCTGGCTCGGTCACTGAGGAGGGCGACAACACCATATTCAACAATCTCCTAATGTTGACCGACAACTGCCAGCCCTTAAATCCTGCCTGCTCCTCTAAAATCACCCCCAGCAAGCAGGGCTCCAAACAAGTCGTTAACACCATAGCCAGCAACTTCGCATCCGCATTTAGCAGAGGAATAGGCCAGTACGATTCACACTGGGATCCTTGTCCTTATTCGGAATCAAGAAAATCAGTGCCTTTGCCAGTGTAGCCAGCAACACCCTCCGGGTCAGAGTCATTGAACGTATCGTGCAGAAGTGGAACCAACACGGGGCGGCATGTGGTGCACTGGGACTGCGGCGCTGAGGATCCGGTTTCGAATCCCGGCCCTGGCTCACTGTCCGTGTGGAGTTTGCACATTCTCCCCATGTCTGCGTGGGTTTCACCCCCACAACCCAAAGATGTGCTGGTTAGGTGGATTGGCCGCGCTAAATTGCACCTTAATTGGCTACTCTAAATTTATAAAGGAAAGAAGAAAAAAAAGGTGAGCCAACAGACCAGCAGACTATTTATAAAATTGAATAGGTAATCCATCCGGACCCGGTGGCTTTGCCCTTCTGCATTAAACAAATACAATTCGCAGGGTGGCATGGTAGTGCAGTGGTAAGCACTGTTGCCTCACGGTGCCAAGCGACGTAGCTGGATGATTGCCTTACCAGTTGACAACAAATCTAAATCCATTTTCAATTTCTTTCTCTCTGCCAAAAGCTCCAGTGTTGGGGCAACCGAGTATTGGTGGTCTACCTCCAGGATGGAATCCACCAGCCTCTACCTCGCCACCTTCCCAGCAAATCCCTATATGCCTTATAAGAGATTATCTCTCCCCTAATAACTGCCTTCAGTGCTTCCCAGAGCGTGGAAGACGAAACTGCCTCATTCTTGTTAAAATCCAGGTACTCTGCAATGGCAGAGGATACCTGTTTGCAAAATCCCTGATCAGCGAGCAATGGAGCTTGCTGAGAGCGACCCGGCTCCCAACAACAGGTCCACATAATGTGGGGCACGATCCGATATAAAGATCGCCAAGTACCACCATCCCTCCCCTGACCTACCCACCACACAAAAAAAATCAATACAGGAATAAAGCCGATGGCTGTGGGAAAAGAAGGAAAACTCTTTACTGGTCAGATACAAAGGTCTGCCCCGTCCCCCCATATCTGTTCATGAACACCGACAGCATGTTTGCTACCTTTGATGCAGTGAAGGAATTGGGACTTGACCTATCCAGCTTGGGATCCAGAACATTTATAAAAATTGAGTATCCAATTCATTTTTTCCAATTAAGGGGCAATTTAGCATGGCCAATTAACCTAACTTGAACATTTTTGGGTTGTGGGGGCGAAACCCACCCAAACACTGGGAGAATGCGCAAACTCCACACGGACAGTGACCCAGAGCCGGGATCGAACCTGGGACCTCGGCGCCGTGAGGCCGCAGTGCTAACCCACTGTGTCATCGTGCTGCCACTAGGATCCAGAACATGATTGAAGTTGTCCTCCTCCACTCCCTACCTCCCCCCCCCCCCCCCCTCTCCAAACCCAAGGGAGTCGACCTACCCCATATCCCAATAATTAACTGATGTGAGCTGAGATCTGCAATAAAGGCCAGAACCGTCTTAATTCATTCGGTGCCATCCCAATTTGGTGCACACACATTGGCCAAAACTGCTGGCGTGCCCTGCTAACATCTCACTAACAATTATGTATCTCCCTCCTGAGTCTGCTAAAATGTTAACTGCAGGAAAAAACGCCCTCCACCTAATCAGCACCCCGGCCTGTGTCCAAACATTGAAACTTGAGTGATGCACTTGCCTCACCCATCCTTTCCGCAGTCTTGTTTAATCTGTTTATCAGATAGATCTCCTGTATTTAAAAAAAACATTAGCTGTCAAACTTCAGATGGGCAAACACCTGAGACCTTTTAACTGCCCCCCTGCGCAAGGCCCCAACGTGCGCCAACTCCAGACACACAAGTTGGCTGCCATCACCCCCATCGAGCCACTTCCAGAACAACGGAACCGTCACCACCCAAAAACTACCCACACACAAAAATAACCCTTTCTCTCCTAACCCCACCACCCCCCCCAAATCACACACCTCAAATTTAAAAAAAAAACACAAAAAAATCCTAAGCTTGTTACCTTGGACAAAAGAAAAACCCCATCCCAAGGTAACCAGTTGCAGTCATCTCCCCATCTCTGCTCCTGTTAACTAGCTATACTGCTGGCAGGGTGCCAGGGTAAACCTCAGTCTTTCAAACATTGAATCAGTCCCTATACCCAACTTTAATACCAAACATTTTGAAGAAAAGAAGAACAAAAAGAGAACCACACCCAAATCCCCTCCCCCCAAACAGCTCCAACAGTCCAATAAACAACCCTCTGTGCCCAGAATCAAACTCCACCAAGCCCCATAACAACACCTTGCCCTCCCCTACTTGTAAAAATCCCACACAAAACATACAGATACAGAAGAACTGAACAAACGACAAAGACCATAGTCCTCAAGCACTTCAGTTTCCTCCAGCGCATCGAAATAATAGTCTTGTTGGTGACCCAAAAGTGAGACGGATACACCATCCCAAATTCCACATTGCTGTGGAGCGCAGCCTTGACATAAAGGCCTTTTTGCCAGCTTTGCCCCAACATCCTGGTATATTCTGATGGCATGCCTCTGCCATCTTTGTCCTTCGTCCACCTCTGACCCGCTCCTTGACCAGGTACCTGTGCAACCTGACAATGATCACTCATGGTGGCCCCCCCAATCTGTGCTTCTGCCTCGGTGATTGATTGACCCGGTCCAATTCGGGAGGGGTTGGAGGATACCTCCCTCACCAACTTTCCAAACATCTTCGAGATGTAATCCTTGGAGTTTGTACCTTCCAGGCCTCCGGCAGCCCTTAAATTCTGGAGCCATTCTCTAGATCATCGATTTTTCCCTTTAACGCCCTCTGCCAGCAACGCTACCTCTGCCTCCAGAGAGATGATCCGATTGCTATGGTCAGTGAGTGCCTCCTCCACCTTCTGGACTGTCGCTCCAGTACCACAATCCGCTGATCCATCCTGTCCAAGGACGCCCGAATAGGTGCCACAGCCCCCTCAATTGCCATCACCAGATCCTCAGCAACTGCTTGTTGCTGCTTAAATTCGCTTATTAAGAAGTCCGTGAACTTCTTGGACGTCCACTGAGGAAGCATCCTTGCCACAGAGACCTCTGCCATTTTCTCCCCTTCTGAGGCTCGAGAACTTTCTGAATCCGAGAATCCCTTGCCCAACTTGCCTTATATTGTACCCACCAGACATTATTCGCAAGAGAGGATCTTATTCTTTCCAATATTGCACTAAGTTCTTCCCAAATACTGCCCGTTAATTGGGCAGAAAGGGCCAAATCACCAGGTGGGAGCCACTGAGTACGACTGTTTACCTTCTGGCTGCCACTGGAAGCCCCAAATTTGGAAAATTAATTTTTCCTCTTTTGTGCAGCCTCCATACAAAGATTTACTCCTCTAGGGTATGTCCCCTTTTTAAAAAAAATTGAGTAGTCAATTTTTTTTTTTTTTCCAATTAAGGGGCAATTTAGCGTGGCCAATCCACCTAATCTGCACATCTTTTGGTTGTGGGGGTGAGACTCGCACAGGGAGAATGTGCATACCCCACACTGACGGTGACCCAGGGCCAGGATCGAACCCGGGTTCTCCGTGCCGCAGGCAGCAGTGCTAGTCACCGTATAAAGGGTATGTCCCTTTTTATCATTGAGCATTTATCCATGGTATGTAGAAATTACGTAGCTTGTGAAACTGGCATTGTGTACATAGTTTGTCTTTTAAATAAAATTCCCAGTTGCTGTCTTGTAATCTGTAAACGCACTTTTCTTTTATATAAAAAAAAAAAAAATTATGTTCTATTCTCCTTCACAGTTTCTCCCAAATTTACACCCAACAATAAACAATCAATAACGAATGCAATGTCAATCCCCATATCAATAACAACAATCCCATCCTCTCAACAAACCCCCAAACATTATCCCACATGTTAACATAAACAAATGACAAAAGGAATCTGGAATCACCCATAGTCACCATTATCACATACGATCTCTTTCCCACCCCCAATTCTCGAAAGTGCGTAATGAATAACACCCATGAGTTGTAGAACCCCTCCATCCTTCCCCTCAGTTGAAATTTGACCTACTCCTAAAGTCAAGAATTCCAACAGCAGGTCCCCCGCCACGCAAGGGCACAGGGTGGAGAGGTTGATGTCCACCCTAACATGATCCGCCTTCAGGCGATCAACGAGGCGAAGGCTACAACATATGCCTCCACACCCGTTTCCAACCCCGGCTGGTCCGACACCCCGAATAGGGCTTCCCATGGCCCGGGTCCAGTTTCACGTGGTAAACGCCCTTTACAAATTATACAAATCACTATATGTGTATCCTTTTTAATGCAGGAAGTGCGTGAGACAAAGAGGAGACGAGAACGCCGTGTAGTTGAGGTTGACTCTGCACAAAGGATTGACTATGAATCCAAACTGGCAGAGGCCCTGAAGGATCTGCGGAAACAGCATGAGGAGCAAGTGAAACAATACAAGGATGACTTGGAACACACTTTCCAAGCCAAGGTAACCGGACATATTCCAATCTGACATTTTAAGCGGTTAAATCGTACAATTGTTTTTAGCTTGATTTTATTTTTGATTGCCCAAATAGATTTGGTAAGTCATTTCCAGCTTAGTTCTTTGATTTAATGTGCATACCTTTTTAACTTTTATAGTTGGAAAATGCTAAGATAGCATCCGATAGAAATGACAAAGCTGTAGGCACAGCACGAGAGGAACTTCAGGAGGCATACCTCAGGCTTGAGAGTCTCAACTACCAACTTGGAAACCTGCAAAAGCAGGTAAACATTTATAAAAAAAAAAACAGTAGTTATAAATTTTGGACTTGAGGGGAGAAGATGGTTTTTAAAAAATTGTTCTTAAATTGGCCAGTGCTTGATTGGAAGGCAAGGATGTACTATGATTCCGCAAAGACCAATGAGACTTGTTCTTTGAAACCAGTTCATTCATTCCGGTATCTGTGAGGGAACCCGTACCCATCTAAGGTGGAATGCGAGTTCTCTGAAAAACTACAAAACCACCAATTTTATACTGATGTGATATTTTAAATTTTCACCAATCATCGAGTTACACAGTGGTGCTCTGCTATCTCAGCCCAATTATGTCTACAAGACTAGCTTACTTCATTACATTCCAAGTGAGTGCATGTGATTGTCCTATTCAATACTGTTAATACCACAGGTGAGATTCTGTGGCGTGTTTCTTGGTGACAGGAAGCTGCCTGTTATAGCCGGTGGGATCTTCTGGTCCCACAGCTGTAAATGGGATTTCCCATTGAATCCACCCTATGCCCCTTCTACCTGAGCCCAAGTAGACCAACTATTAGTGTTGAGAATTCCTTCCTTTGGGTGGCCAGTCATCTGGGTACAAGGAGGAATCCTAAACTGCTGAATTGCCCTAATCCCTTTTCTCTCCATGTCAATTTTCACAGCGAGTATTGGGGCGTATCCCCATGTTGCTATTTGATGTTCCTTCAAGGCTGTGTCAAAGTCAATATTTTCCCGCTTCTGTAGTAGAAAGATTTAACACACTCGTTAAGACAGAATAACAAGCTTTATTTTCGAAAACAACTGCATGCAGTAATGGCTGAAACTTGAAGTCGGAGAGCAGTCAACAGAACTGCTGAGTCTTTTACAAGTTCTGCGCTTTCGCAGAGAATTAGCTCAATATTTATACATTATTATCAAGATTATGTGACAACAGTATAGTCAGGAGTTTGATCGGAAATACAAACGGAAGCATAGACCAGACCATGTTTGGTCATATCACTCATACCATTATTTAGTCCCTGGAGGGAACATTGAAAGGTCGGAATAGACTTTGTTTCTTCCTGAACTTATCTTGTTTTAAATTCCTACGGCCCTGGGTTATGATGAGTTAGTTTTATCAGGAGTTGCCGAGGTCCAGTGTTTTGGAATGGCTCGACCTTCGCTGATCTTTTCAGACTTCAAGTTATGCAGAGTTGGCCTACGGCCATACTAGTCTGAAAATGGTTAGGGCAGCATTCTTTACATGGGTTTGGTGAGCTGGAATGAGTAGTTTGAGACTTTTTTAATATTGTATCAAACCTTTAGACCAGTCTTCCCATTGACCAGTTTTCCCATCATGCCATTACTTAATTCGTACCATATCACAGCTGCTTGCTGGTAATAACAAGCCACTGGTCCACAATATTAGGCTATGGATGGTAACAGTATTTGGAGTATTTCCTACCAACTCCCTGTCTGATGTATGGTTGAGTAGGCTGTAGCTGTCTTGGCTAGATTGGTGGCTTTTTGGGTAGCCAAAACCATTTGAATGTGCCCACGGTCGATCTGTTCCTCTGATGCCCATGTGTATTGATGCTCTATCTCTGGCCTGTCGCATGGTCATCTGTGCAATCTTGCCTGATATCCCCCCCCCCCCCCAAAAAAAAATAAGGGAGTCAATCACTTGAATGCAGAAACTTGCGTTTACTATGCACGGTAGCACAGTGGTTAGCACAGTTGCTTCCCAACTCCAGGGTCCCAGGGTCGATTCCCAGCTTGGGTCATTTTCTGTGCGGAGTTTGCACGTTCTTCCCTTGTCTGCGTGGGTTTCCTATGGGTGCTCTGGTTTCTTCCCACGGTCCAAAGATGTGCAGGTTCGGTGGATTGACCATGATAAATTGCCCTTAGTGTCCAAAAAGGTGAGGTGGGATTACTGGGTTACGGGGATAGAGTGGAGGCGTGGGCTGACATAGGGTGCTTTTGATCCCAGCCCTCCAGAAATCATCTGTCATAAAACGCCACTCGGTGGGAGACATGTAGACAGCTTGAAATGCATTATTTAATATGTATCACTACGTGTGACTTTACTATATTTATCCAGAGCTCTAGCGCGACAAGTACACACCCATGTAATTCTTGATTCTGTACAACAGTCCTTGGTGCTCATCTAAATAGTCATTGAGGTAAGTTAGATATCCATGAGACCCTGCCTGACAGACCCATCCATCCTTTTGTGCTCCTAAAGACTCATTGATAGCTATTGTTAATGGATGTTTCCAAGTGATGCTCTTGTGGAATCGTCATCAGGAAATTAATAACTTCTCCACCAGGTTGAGTGCCCACTAGCTCCAGTCATTCATGATGTAATTCTAAAACTGATATGGACTCTAATAGATACTATTCCAAATCAAAGATCTTTTATATCCAATTTTATATATATCTCAGGCCAATATATTGCGTGCCCTTCCCTGGCTTTGTGCACCCATAGTATTGAATTTGGTAACCTTCAAGACTCTTCAGTCCTTCCCTTTGCATTTTAATGGCTTTTAAGGTGTACTTTGTTCTGTGGACATTATATTGTTTCATTCACCACCCAGGATGCACAGTGATTTGTCTCATAAATTTGAGCTGAATTCAACGCTGAGCTACTACTTCCAAAGGGTCCTATGTCTTCTACCATACTCCTTCGCCTTTCTTGCCTTCTGATCCCAGGCATTTTGATCTTTATAATCCCCAATAAGCTGCTAGGCCTATGTAAAGAACCTGAGTGACGTGAATACTAACATAGAATTTCTATAGTGCCCATCAAGTCTGTGCCCACTCTGAAAGAACGGCACACCTTTGTTCATTCCCCTGCCCCATCAATGAATCATCACCCAACCGTTGGACACTTAAATTCTATGATAATCTATGATTAAGAGGCGATTTAGCATGGCCAATCCACCTAATCTTGTAATACTGTTACCAGGCCAGTAATATTGTATGCTTGTTACTTCCAAAGGCGCCATGGTTGCATCATAACAACAGGCCTTCCTTATCCTAACTATCCCATTTGGAAGTGTTGTTGTCATACAAGGTCAAGGAGTTGTGTTTTGATTTTGATTTTTAAAAAAATATATATTTTTAGTCTCCTTTTTCACATTTTCTCCCAAATTTACACCCACCAACAATCAATTGCGAATGCAATGTGAATCCTCATATCAATAACAACAATCCCATCTTCTCACCAAACCCCCAAACAGCAGCCCGCATGTTAACATAAATAAATAACAAAAAGGAATCGGGAATTACTGATAGTCACCACCACCCCCAATTCTTGAAAGTGCATAATGAATAAGATTACCCTAAACACCTCCTTCCAGTAATCCTCCAGCTTTGGACAGGACCAAAACATATGAACGTGGTTTGCGCCCCCCCCCCCCCCCAAAATCTCGAACCTGCATGTATCTAAATATTTCCCCCTGCTCCAGCCCATACTTCGCTCTCAGCTCCTTCAATCCTGCAAACCGACCCCCAAGAAAAATCTTTGTGTCCTAATTCCTTTCTCCCATCTCCGAAAATTTCCATCCCACTTCACTGCCTCAAATCTATTGTTCCCCCGAGTAGCCTTTCCCTTGACCCTGCCCCCAACCTGAAGTGCTGGCGAAACTGCCTCCAAATTGTCAACAAAGCTATTACTACTGGACTCCGAGTATTTTCCCGGGGCCATCGGGAGCGGCGCTGTTGCTCGCACCTTCAATTTTCACCCCCTACACAAACTCCTCCGTTCTGACCCACTGGGAGTCAACTCCTCTGACCCAGCTCCGTACCTTCTCCACATTCGCTGCCCAGTAATAATACATCAGGTTCGGAAGACCCAAAACCCCTGTCTGCCTTCCTCTCTGTAGTAGCACCTTTCTAATTCTGGCCACATTCCCATCCCATATAAATGAGGTAATCATCCCTTCAATCTCTCTTAAAAATGCCGTTGGCAGGAAAATCGGCAGGCATTGGAAAATAAACAGAAATCGCGATAACACATTCATTTTAACCGCCTGTACCCAACCCGCCAGTGACAGAGGGAGACCAGATCAGCTTTCACCCTCTCACCAAACTAGAAATGTTGTACCTACGGACTCTTCTCCCCCCCGCCCCCCCCCCCCCCCCCCAATCCCGAGCGACCTGCACCCCCAGGTATCTAAAGTGAGTCCCTGCCCTACGGAATGGCAGTGCCCCCACCCCCGGCTGAGACACCACCAAATATTCACTCTTGTCTGGATTTAATTTGTGCCCCAAGTAGCCAATTTTTTTTTTCCCAATTAAGGGGCAATTTAGCAAGGCCAGCCCACCTAACCAGCACATGTTTGGGTTGGGGGTGAAACCCATGCAGACATGTAGAGAATGTGCAAACTCCACACGGACAGTGATCCAGGGCCAGGATTCGAACCTGGGTTCTCAGCGCCGCAGTCCCAGTGCTAACCACTGCACCCCCCATTGACACACTCGGTTCCGACACTTATAATAACAAGTCATGGGCATATAAGGACACCCAGTGCCCAATACCCCCTCTGCACTATCCCTTTCCATACCCCCGAACTTCTTAACGTGATGGCTCAATCGTGAGTGCAAACTACAGAGCGGTCATAGGACATCAATAGTCCCATGGTGGCGAGAAAACCGTGGTGATGTTATTTGTGCGAACACCCACCCTCTGCTCCTTATACAGTAACTTTACCCAGTGCACAAATCTTGGTCCAATCCCAAACCGTTCCAGAACTGCCATCAAGTACCCCCATTCTGCCCAGTCAAATGCTTTCTCAGCGTCCAATGCCACAACCATCTCTGTTTCCTTCCCCTCCACGGGTGCCATAACCACTTTCAATACCCTCCCTAATGTTGGAAAAGAGCTGCCTCCCTCTCTCAAATCCCGTCTGATCTTCACCTATCACCTTCGGGAGGCACTCCAACCTATCTGCCAGTACCTTCGTCAATATCTTTGCGGCGACATTTAAAAGTAATATGGGCCTATGCGACTCGCACTCCGTCGGAACCTTACCTCTTTTAAGCAAGAGGGAAATCGATGCCTGTGCCAAGTTTGTGGTAACACCCCATTCCCTATCACTTCCTCAAACATCCCCACCATCAGCGGTACCAGCTTTATCTTTGAATTTTAAAAATAATATTCCACCGGAAACCCACCCGGCCCTGCCACCTTTCCCAACTGCATCCTCCCAATCGCATCTTTTATCTCCTGCTCCACTATCGCCCCTTCTAATGTAGCCCTGTCCCCCTCCCCTAACCTCGGGTACTCCAGCCCATCTAGAAATTCCTGCATCTCCCAGCTTCCCTCCGGTGGCTCTGACCTGTACAACCTCTCAAAAAGATCCTTAAAGACCTCTTTAATCTGATCTGGAGCTACCACCAACTTCCCTGCCCTGTCCCGCACCTGGACAATTTCTCTTGCCGTAGCCTGCCTCCGGAGCTGACCCGTCAACATATACGCCCATTCTCTCCATGCTCGTTATCTGCACCCCTTGCTCGTCACAATTGGCGTACCGCGTTCCTGGTAGATAGTCGGTCAAAGCTCATCTGTTGTTCCTTCTTTTCCAACTTCACTGGGTCCCCATCTTCTGCATACCTCCTATCTACATCCAGCATCTCATCTATTACCCTCTGATGCTCCAATCTCTCCTCTTTGTCCAGCCTAGCCTTGAACGAGATCACCTCACCCCTCACCACTTCCTTTAGAGCCTCCCAGCCAACCACCTTCAACACCTCACCCATGCAGTAGAAACCTACATATTCCTCGATTACTTTTTCAATTTTGCCACAGAACCCTCAGACTTTTTCAATTTTGTCACAGAACCCTCTGAATGAGTTGTGCTTTGATAACCGCAAGTACTCCTCTATTACATTTACACACTTCTGGCAATATTACCGTTTGGTAATTTTGGTTGCCAAAAAGAGATGGTAGATCAGTCCGACCACCTATAATAATTATTGCGTGAATAATTGTTCCATCTGTATCGTTTGGGTGACACGCACAGTACCACAGTGCCAACCCAGTCATGTTATATATTTCGGTTATTGTGATTTCCTACATGGGTGTTCACACTGCTTGATAGGATAGGGCAACTTTGGTGCTGGGACCCATCAGGAAGAAGTCTCACTTGTGGTCCCCATCTCACGGATTCCCACCCATGGGGGACAGAGTTTCAGTCAACCTAACTGGTTACCCTAGGGCTACCAAATGTATCTCCCCATTACAACTGGGGCCCCCTTTGTTCAAACTTTGCACTTGTAGTGTAATCCCCAAACTTTAGTTTGTGTTTGGATGGTTACTTGATCAGTAATCCAGATGTTTGGTTTCTTTAATAAAGCAAATCACTGCAGTTGCTGGAATCTGAAACCAAAGAGAAAATGCTGGAAAATTTCAGCAGGCCATATGATGAGGAGAAACTTGTAATGACATTAACATTGACTCCCATCACCCTAGTCGCCATTAGATCTCTTGGTTTCCAAACAGTTTTAATTGAGTAAAATGCTTCCCGTTATCCCCAGTTTTCACATCTATAAGTGCACACCTATCACCTGGCATAATTACTTTGTATGGCCCCTGCCACTTGGGTTGGAATCCACTGAGTTCTCGGCCCATCCTTACCATCACCTTTTCTCCTACTTTGGGTGTCTTTTATTTCTCCAATCGCTGATCTAACTCCACATCTCTAACCGCTTGCCCGTCCTTGCTGCTACTTGTTTGATCTGATGTAATTGTTTACTCATTTACTGAATCCTGCCTCTTAGAGACTTGCGTCCACCCACCCGGTTATTATTCCCTCTGGTAACTGAATTGCTTTTCCTGTCATCAACTGTTAAATCCGGTACTTTTATTTGAGGTGGCCTGTAGACTCATTAGAATGCTAGGTAGTGGGACCTCCGGTGGCAGCATGTAGGTGGAGGTCGCGTGTTAGGTGGCCCCTGCTTGAGGCTCTGGTTTTTGGACTTCAATGCCCGGTTTCGGGGGCAGTTTTTGAATGAGTTGGTGTTGGAAGGTATAAGGAAGATGTGATATGTCGAAGACCCAGAAGAAGGGCACTGGAAAGAAGGGGGTGAGAGTTTGCAGTTGAGTGAGTTGGTGAGTCCGTCAGGAAGAAAGATTGAGGAGGTTGGATCGCTGGTGGGGCTGCTCCCTCCCAGTGGAAACCTTGACTCCGGTGACACGCTTGGGGAATTTGAGAGGCACATGGAGGTGCTGTGGAGGGAGATGATTAAAGAGTGGGTGGAGGAGGCGATTGCCCTGGAAAGGTTGGCCGCGTTGAAGTGCGGGAGCAAGGAGAGAAGCTGAAGGGGGTGGAGGAGACTCTGTCACAGCACAGTGACCAGCTGCGGAGGGTGGCAGAGGCCAACAAAGGGTTCAGAGCTAAGGTGGAGGATCTGAAGAACCGGTCAAGGCAGCAAAGCCTATGGATCGTGGGCCTGCCTCAGGTGGTGGAGGGCCTGAGGCCAACTGAGTACTTTGAAAAGATGCTGGCAGAGCTGTTGGGGAGGGAGAAGAACTGACCCGATAGAGTTGGACAGGGCACATTGGTCGCTCAGGCCAAAGCTGAAAGAAAATGAGCCACGAAGGGAGGTCATAATGTGAGGACAAACGTCTTGAGTTGGCAAAGTAAAGACGAAGAGGTGAAGTGGGAAGGCATTGGTATACATATATACCAAGACTTGACGGTGGAGTTGGCAAGAAGGCAGGCGGCCTTCGAGACGGGTGAGGGAAGCACTGTATTGAAATGGCATGAGATTTGGAGTGGTCTACCCTGCGAAATTGAGAGTGACCCACAACTCGAGAGATTTCTATTTTGAGACTTTGGAGGTGGCAGAGAAACTTGTGAAGACCGAAGGAGTGGGACTGAAATTTGAGAGCTGGGACTGGAACTTGTATTGAGGGAATGGGGATTGTGCTTTGTCTTTCTCTTTTCTCTGTTTCTTGGTTTGTATTTGATGGACGGATTGTATGGGTTTTGTGTTATTTGAACGGGGAAGTGTAGTTTAACTTTGTTGTTACAAATGTATTTGATGTTGGGTTTATGATTTTTTTCTGGGGTTGTGGTTTTTTTTTTTTTTTTTGGAGACTGGGTTATTGAGGAGGGAATGGGAGATGGGGTGGGGGGGTGGGGAGGGCTCAGGCAGGAGCCTCCGCACGAGCAAGGAAAGGTTGGCGAGTGCAGGCAGTTAAAATGAATGTTTTGCCACGATTCCTGTTGTCTGCCAGTCTTTTTGCCTAAATCCTCCTTCATTGGGGTGGACGACCTGATCTTTGTTCGTTTGGGGGGCAGGGGGGTTGGTGCGCTGCATTCTGTGGGTAAAGATGGAGGCAAGCTCTTTTAGGGGGTTGGGGTTGCAGGTGCTGGCAAAGTACTCGGTGAGTCCGTTGGTGGTGGCCACATTGAAGATTTGGAGGTAGTTTGGACAGCACTTTAAGCTGGGGCCAGGTCTGGAGGAATGCTGATCTGTGGAATCTTGGGTTCGAGCCGAGGAGGATGGATGCGAGTTTTTGGGGATGGGACGAGAGGCGGATTAAGGCAATTAAAGATTTGCTCCTGGGGCGGGGGAGGATGAAGGTTTCCCCGACCTTCCCGTTAGCCCCAGCCTCCTCGTTACTGGAGACTGTGCCATCAGCGATGGGGTTGGAGAGGGGGTGATGGCTCTTACATGTGGCTTGTGGTGCCCAGTCCCCAAGAAGCCATATTCGGGGTGTCGGACCAGCCCGAGCTGCGTGCAGGGGCAGATGTTGTAGCCTTCACCTCCCTTTTTAAAAAAACTTTGAGTACCCAATTCATTTTTTCCAATTAAGGGGCAATTTAGCGTGGCCAATCCACCTAGCTTGCACATTTGTGGGTTGTGGGGGCGAAACCCACGCAAACATGGGGAGACAGTGCAATCCACACAGATAGTGACCCAGAGCCGGGATCGACCCTGGGACCTCGGTGCTGTGAGGCAGCAATGCTAACCACTGCACCACCATGCTGCCCCAAGAACACCGAACTTAAGCCCAATTTCCACCCTATCTTTGTAACCCAGTAATTCGACATAACCTTTTGGACACTAAGGGACAATTAAGCATGGCCAATCTATCTAACCTGCATATCTTTGGACTGTGGGAGGAAACCGGAGCACCTGGAGGAAACCCACACAGACACCTGGAGAACATGCAAACTCCACACAGACCGTGACCTGAGGTTGGAATCGAACCTGGGACCCTGGCACTGTGAGGCCGCAGTGCTAACCCACGGCGCCACCGTGCTGCCCTACCTTCACCTTCCTAATCGCTCGTAGGCGGGCCTTGAGGGAGAGACTGAGGTGGGGCAGAGACTGGCATAGGCACAGTAATCTCTGCTCATCTATAGTCAACTGTATATTATTTTAGAAAGGAGGGTGAACATAATGGTTTAATATCAAATAAGCATTATACAGATCAGCCTTTTAAAAGATATAGCAGAGAGATGGAATTAGCAGGAGGCGGATTCTGAATTTCTGTGTTTGTTGGCGCAGCACTTGCATGAGGACAAAGGCTTTTGATGGAATGAAGTGCTTTATGGGCCAAACTCACTGCTTGAACACACTGCTTGCACTAAAAGTTTTTAATTAATTAGCTTTCTACTCGTGAATAATTCTCCTGGGGAAATTATGGATGAGGGGGTTCTTAAATACCGGCTTAGCCAGCAACATCCACATCCCATGACCAAATATTTTGTTTAAAATTGAATGTAGATCTCAGAAAATAAAACTTTGAATTCTGCAACATCCTGGCCTTTTGACAACTATAAGACATTGAACAAAAGCCATCTCAGCATTGTAGCAAATATTTAGCATAATTGATAACTGTTATGGGTCAGGGTTTAGAGAACCCCAAAGTGTATCATGGAGTTCACCTGACCCGCAACTTTTTTTTAAATAAATGTTTTATTAAAGTTTTTCCAAGGAGTGTTTTTACATAACAAAAATAGAAATATAGATAATAAAAAATAACAATCAACATATCCCAAAGCTTACAGTAAACTACTTGCACAACAGAAAAGTTTTCCCCTTTTTTAAAAACAGAACAAGGTGGGTTTTGTCTCCATGCCCAACTCACAGTATATCAACAGTGCGCCCCCCCCCCCCCCCCAGGATGATGCTGCTGCTGACACTTACTGCTCCCCTAGAAAGTCAAGGAAAGGTTGCCACCGCTGGGAGAACCCCATCAAGGACCCTCTCAAGGCGAACTTTATTCGTTCCAGGCTGAGGAACCCCGCCATATCGCTAACCCAGGCCTCCACACCCGGGGGTTTTGTGTCCCTCCACATTAGCAAGATCCGTCTCCGGGCTACCAGGGAGGCAAAGGCCAGTACCTCGGCCTCTTTCGCTTCCTGCACTCCCGGATCCTCCAACACCCCAAATATCGCTACTGTTAGACTCGCCTTCACCAGAGTGTCCAAAATCCTAGACATCACCCTCGCAAACCCCTGTCAGAATTCTTTAACCGCCGGGCATGCCCAAAACATATGGGCATGGTTCGCCGGACTCCCTGCACATCTCTGGCACCTGTCCTCCACCCCAAAAAACTTACTCATTCTTGCTGCCGTTATATGCGCCCGAAGCACCACCTTAAACTGAATTAAACTGAGCCTGGCACATGATGAGGAGGAGTTCACCCTGCCCAGGGCGTCGGCCCACAGGCCCTCATCCAGCTCCTCACCCAGCTCCTCCTCCCACTTGCCCTTCAACTCCTCCACTGAGGCTTCCTCCACCTCCTGCAGCTCCTGATATATGTCCGACACCTTCCCCTCCCCCTACCCAGATGCCAGACACCACCCTGTCCTGGATCCTATGCGGGGGCAGCAGCGGAAATGTCCCCACGTGTTTTCTAAGAAAGTCCCGAACCTGGAGGTACCTGAACGCATTCCCCGGGGGTAGGCTGAACCTCTCCTCCAGCGCCTGCATGCTAGGGAAAGTCCCGTCTATAAACGGGTCCCCCATCCTCCTCTAATACCTGCCCTATACCAGCCTTGTATCCCCCATCCAATCTACCCGGAGCAAATCTGTGGTTATTCCGTATCGGGGTCCACACCGAGGCCCCCTCCTCTCCCCTGTGTCTCCTCCACTGCCCCCAGATCCTCAGTGCCGCTGTCACCACCGGACTAGTGGTGTATCGCGCCGGCGAGAACGGCAGCGGAGCCGTAACAAGTGCCCCTAGACTGGTGCCTCTACACGACGACGCCTCCAACTGTCCCCACGCCGCCCCCTCCTCCATCATCCATTTCCTGATCATGGCCACATTGGCCGCCCAGTAATAAACGCAGAAGTTTGGCAGAGCCAGTTTCCCCCGCCTATGCTCCAAGAATACTGACCCACAACTTTTAATAGATTGTGGTATGGGGAGCACACGGCTCACACTACAGGTATGGTACAGCAGAAAATGGACCAGTGGTTTTTAAAAAATCATGCTTATTCTATGAACTCAAGTTAACCTTTCAAAACAAACAGTGAATATCTTAGCAACCAGTAAATCAAATACACCCCCCAAAGAATACAACACTAAGTTACCTGTATGCTGTCCTTTTACACCCAAAAGACTTAACAAACCTTCAAACAGGAGCATTCTGTTAGGTTTACATTCAATATTGAGACCTTTTTACAATTCTGAGTTCGCCAAATGATCCATAAATAGTCTTTTGGATGGCAGAGATCACCAGCAGTGCAGCTCACTTTTACCTTCAGATTCAGCTCACTGAAAAAACACCGATACACCCAATCTCTTTCTCAAACTGAAACTAAAAAGCAGAAGTAGAGCTCAGCTCCACCCACACTGACATCACTCCAGTAACAAGAGCAGCTCCATTTCTTAAACACCCATTTCTTAAAGGGTACTCTCACATGACATAACACCTGAATTTAACAATTGAAATCTAACCAACTGGATTTAAACTTTGTTCAATATTGCATTTTGGAAATAAGGGTACACCATGTACACTGCTGCAGTTCACTTCCAAAGCACAATCCGATCCTACTGAATTGGAAGTCCTGTACTTAATATCTTTATTAAATCATGCAAATTATTCTGGCCTAATTGTTTTGTTAATTTAACCTTCATTGTAGTCTGCTGCATCTGAGGCTCGAGTAAGGGAGTTGGAAGAGATGCTCGCAAATGATCGCGATAAATATCGTAAAATGTTGGAGGCAAGAGACCGAGAAATGGCTGAGCTGAGGGATAACATGGAGGTGCAGTTGCAGGAGTACGAGGACCTCCTTGATGTCAAACTGGCCCTTGACATGGAAATTCAAGCCTACCGCAAACTCCTGGAAGGCGAAGAAGAGAGGTACCTGCAATGAAAAGCCTTCAGAATGCATCCTAACAGTGCTGTTGTCTTAAGGTTGCACATTAATGATCTAATCTGATTCTGGATATAAGGGTTTTAGCTTTGAATGAAAAGGGTACACAGCACAATAAAGATGAAATTTAAGTAACGAGAACACGATCATCAGTCTGATGAAGTTGAATGCTGCTAAAACATTTTTTGTTGTATTTGTTTTCAGACTGAAGCTGTCTCCAAGTCCTTCCTCTCGGGTTACAGTATCCCGTGCTACATCAAGCAGTGCTGTTCATACATCTCGTGCCAAGCGAAAGCGTATAGAAATGGAAGAGCCCAGAGAAAGCAGCAGTCGTATACAACAAACCCACTCTAGTAGTGGCTTGATCAGCATTGAGCCAACTGATATTGAGGGAAAATTTGTTTGTCTCAGTAATAACTCTGAGAAGGTGAGGGCCCATGAAACTTAAATTCTTTTGTGCTCACTTTGTTTTCTGATTACGAGTTGACACGCTAGAGAAATACCAATGGTTTTACATACAACATCATTTGGGCATCTCGGTGCTGCTAAGTGAAGAATTGTATGCCAGCAGAGTTTGGTGTTTGAAAATTAGAAATTGACCGTGTTCTCGCATCAATGTTCATTTGGTAATCATAGTGTTGTGTGCCCTGTTGCTTCAGTGCTCTTTCAGAGTGTTGGCAATTTAGCCAGCAGAATTGGTTGACCTAGTAGAAATTCTGAGCTGCTGATTTTGTTTGTTGAGCAGAAGCACTCTGGTCTCACTAATGCTACTTTCTATCTGCAGTCAGGAGGACTTTGATTGCTATAGCAGCTACTGACTTGAGAACCAGTGGCATTGTTTGGAGCAGGAATATGACAAACCAGTTCACTCCCATATGTGAGCCCTGAAGGACCATCTATTTTTATTTTTCTGTTGGCTGATGGTTGCTTTTTTTGTTCATGGTGTTCTCATGACTATTTCTGGGTGTGCTGAGAATGAGATCCAAAAGTGCAGGAAAGATGGAGAGTTAAAAAGAGTTCCTTTTTAATTAGGCGCTTGAATTATTTGATGTAATCCAGTGAGACCCAAAGCTGATGGTTTGCTTGCTGGTTGGATACTGATGCAGTCAAATGTTTCAATTTAGATATTTCTGCCATGTCTGAGTCCGTGATCTCAACACCTCAAGTGATCCTTCATGTCACATATAGGCGAACAAGTAATGTCTGATATTTTCTGAGCACTTGTTCTTCCGCTGCCTATTTCAAAGCTGGAAATAGGTTTCCTGCTGCATTGACTGGAAGAGTGGAGAACGGTAATGGAGAATTATGCCCAGAAACCAGCAAATAAACATGCTCTTCTATGTGATTCTGTATCACTGGGTGATGTACACACCATCACGCAAACAATCGTCTCCTTTTCAGTAGGTTTTTGAGATCTTATTAATCTCACTATGTATACTAATTGATTAATCACCACTCTTACCATTCTCTTTCAGGATCAGCCACTTGGAGGCTGGAGACTGAAGAGGCAAATTGGAGAGGGAGAGGAAATAGTCTACAAGTTCACTCCTAAATACACTCTGAGGGCTGGGCAGGAAGTCAAGGTGAGTTGTACAGTACAATAAAATATACTTGAATAAAAGTAAAAATACTGTAGACACTGAAGATCTGAAATAATGGTTACAAAGAGTTCTATCGGACTCCACGTTAACCCTGTTTCCTTCTCTACATGCTGCTAAACAGATCAAACTTTTACAGCACTTTCTGTTTTTGATTTAAATCTACGCATGCGTACAGAATTGATTAATTGTAATTAATGATCTGAGATGGATTTCCAAAGTCAATCATAAATGAATTTTATGTTGAGGGAAACCAGCATATTTGAGAGTTTATACAGGATCTCTTGAATGCCAGCGTTTATATAAAAAAAAAAGATGCTTACCGTGTTTGTACAATAGTATTTCAATTGACATACTACTGAAACAAAATGAGAGCTTCCCCAAGGAAGGTGTCAAGGGGGCAATCCTGTGTTTGGAATTATATCTGGATTTGATCTGATATTGTTGTTATTTATTATAAAAGGGTCGTAATTGTAACAATGCTAAAGTGGCATTGTAACGGCATCCTTTTTGTATTGTATTGGAAGGATGAATGCTGGGGTTGATGTAAAAAAAACAATCAGAATTGGGGCTAGCCCACTGAAGTAGGGATTGGATGGGGGCGTTGTTATCCAGCTATACTTGCCACACTTTCCGGAAATTGTAGTGGTGCAGCATTGGGGAGCAAGTTGCACGCTCCATTGAATTTTGCGGTTCAGAGAGATAGTGAATGGAATCGTCACCAAACATGGGTAGGTTTAACTTGGGGAATATTTTTCAATGTAAAAGGACGGCTATGAAGGCGTGACTTGTTTCGGGAGGATAAAAATGATATTATTTAGTTTTAAACTAGTGCTAAAGTTCTGTCCTTAAAAGTGTGGGCAGAGGAAGTTATGTATTTATTTTCTCTGTCTAGATCTGGAGTGCAGATGCTGGTAAAGCCCATAGTCCCCCTACTGACCTTCTGTGGAAGAATCATAGCTGGGGCACTGGTGATGAGATTAAGACTGTCCTTGTGAACTCTGATGGAGAGGTAAGGCTTGCCTGCACTTTTAGTGACTAATTCTGAAACAGTCATGTGCTATATTTTACCCTATTGCAGTAAAATTGTGTTCTTTCTTTGAATTTGGTGTGAATAAAAGAGCATTTCAATTTGTCTTTGAAATGAACTTTAGACCCCATTTTCTTAGCATTAGAAAGGGTCATTATCTAACAAGTATGGATGGAGCTGAACACTGCAGTGAACAACCCCACCTCTGACCTTATGGTTAAGGGGAAGTAAATAGTTGAAGAAGCAACTGTGGTGGTTGGGTATAGGATGTCACCCAAAGGACCTCCTGCAGTGATGTCCTGGGCTGCACCATCTGACTCTGGTGAGCATTGATGGGCTTCTCCATCTGTTCGCCCTTTTTTGTTTTGGTCTCTTTTTTTTTTTGGAATGTTAAAATGAATTGGATGTTGTAGTAATGCCAGCTTTAGTTTGATTTTTGATCTGTTTTTGAAATATTAGATGTAATTTGTCAATTGTTGAATAGTACGTTGAGGCAATAAAAATGTATAACAATGAACGGTCTGCATCGGTCATGTAGTATTTGTTCGTCTCAGAATATTAGCTGTAGCCAGCTATTCTGTATTGCTGATAACTATTCAATTTATATGCAACTATTGTTATTCCATCTATTTCCTGAATACTGTTTGTTTTGTCAGTGTTGATCTGGGCTCGCAATGTCTATGGCAGTGCAGGGAATGAGAGCCTACTTGAATGCCTTGTTAACACGTGGTCAGGTTAAAAGCCATTTAGACATTGATTCAACAACAGGTGGTCTTCCCTTGGTGCAGCTGGTAGTGAATAATCACAATAGACTTTGACGTGTACACTAGTTAACACAAACAACAGAATTATTCCAAAATGCACTGATGTTTAAAAATTAATTATTTTGTAGGTTATTCAAATAACCAACTTGCATTTCCTTTTTGCACAGGAAATTGCAGTAAGAAATCTCCGAAAAACCTACCATGAAGATGTGGAGGAAGAAGCTGAGTTTGGAGAGGAAGATCTGTTCCACCAACAGGTAAAGTAAAAATTGTTTTAGTTCTAAAATAATCATCAGGTCAGGATGAAAGGTCATCGACTTGAAATGTAACTCTGTTTTTCTGTTTAGTGGCTGCCTGACCTAAGCATTTCCAGCATTTTCAGTTTTAATTTCAGATTTACAGAACCTACAATTTTTAAAATTTTGTCAACACAAGATAATCATTTATACACTTTCCAGAACACTGTTCCTAACTAGAAATATTTCTGAATAGTACTTAACCGTGAGTTTGCTTCTTTGCGGTCCATACATATACACACCAGTTGTGGGATTTAAGTATAAGTTTAGTTTGTGTAGTTATGTAATTAACAAACAAAAATGACAGTTTTTCAAAAGAAACTTGTTTTATTTCAGGGTGACCCAAGGACCACTTCCCGGCAATGTGCTGTCATGTGATCACCTTCAAAACTATTCATTCAGGAGAAAGAAAAATCTTTCTTTTATCCAGAGCCACTGAGAAATATTTTTGTACACTGTTTTTCTTTTAACATTTTGAAACCATTCTGGTTTAGTACTTTTACAACATTGTTTTATTTTGTAAAACCTGAGTTCTGATGGGGTATTTTCTAAGATCTTTGACGAAACACTTAAATGTGATGTTAAAAAAAGTGAGGTTATCGAAATTTTACATGGGGTGGCAATAAGAGGAGAAATGCTTTTGTAGTCATATGGCCTCCTTGTGTACAGATCTGGGTTCATTGTCCAGATTTGGCCTGGGAACTGCATCACGGGCTGTATTTATCAGAATTTGGTTATTCTGCAGTTTTTCAAACCCAAAGGGTTGTTGTAAAAACTCACCAAATTGGTGTTAACCTAGTACCCAAACCGAATTAGCATCATTAGGAGTATGAAACTCCTTCAAAACTGCAAGTGGAGTATTCTGTACTCCAATGCAGAAGTCTCAGGTGTTTTACAGAAATCATGACTTAAATTTTTTTTACTGTGATCCTGCCCATTTATTTGGCTGTTCTGTACAAATACTGTTGTACCAAAACTGGTGTACATCATGTGTAAGAATTTGTAATATGGAATGTGGACTGACTGCAATGCCCAAATGGTCACTGATCTGGAATTAAGAGCCCAAATTTATTTTAATTGTATGAATTGTGATCATGTGCATTTATTAAATGAAAACATAAATGTTGCATGAAAAACAGCAGAATACACCAAACATTTTTAATCATTCATCTTGCTACGTGCTGCATGTAATGTTCTGACACATTGCTGTCATTTCACAGCAAAGCCTGAACCTTGTTAGTGTTGTCAAAATTCCATTCTTATAATGTAACGTCTTATTTCAATCCCTTGTTTGATGCCATTGGGTAGGTACATTTACTGGCTGGTGTATTAATATTTGGATGATGGCTTATGGAAGTTTGATTTTTGTTCATTGCTTGATGGCTGGTTAGTACTTAGCTGACATCGATTTGTAATAGCTTGCTTGTTTCGTAGCTTACTAGATTGATCTACAGATAAAGGCAGTGAGGATTGGAAAATGTTTCACAGCACTGGGACAGATACTAAGCTTAATTTGACAAGATAATTTACCTAGCAATTGAGAAACCATCTCTGAAAACTCATGTTTGAACAAATCATGTAGCCAGTATACAACACAGAATATGATAGTATCCAAGATAAGAAAGATACTGTTAAACTAAAGTGTGTTTTTTAAAAATAGTACATCCTGTACAAAGCTGAAGCATTTTATTTCTTTGCAATAACTTGGAGGTTTTCAAAGCGTATGGCTACTTGTGAATTTTTAAGCAGTAAAACTGATGAGACCTGCAGTTAATCGTTGAATATGGCTTCTTTCACTGCCCCAGGTTATTTTCAATTTATGTATTTGATGGGGAGGGCAAAAAAAACATGTTATTTTTACTTTTAAAGATGAACAGTACTGTACCTGTACATTGTAGTGTATGGAGGGGTGGTGGGGAAGTAAGCCCTGGTCACACTAATGTTTTTTATCCGACATACCGTATGATTAATATATCAATTTATATATGGTTGAATTTTATGCTTATCGCTCATTTTATAAACTTTCAAAATTCTGTTTCTCAGACGATCCTTTTGGGCTGAATACAATTTGAATATAAATTAAATAGTATTCATTCTAAATACATGTAGCCAATAGTTCTAGTTTAAAAATGTTAGTAGAATTATCATAAATGTATGGTTATCTTGGTGAATTAGAATTGTTTGTGAAATATAGAATTTAAGTGCCCTCAAATTGCTGATACTATAGCCTGGGAAACAGAATTTAAAAAAAAAAACTTTTATGCTTTTATATTAAACTTATTTGAACCATAGTGGATGGTCTTAAAAAAAATCATGTGAACACTGTTTCTTAAATAAGGTCTAATTTACTGGTGAAAATACGCATTGCTGTGAGGATTTTACCTTTTTAAAGGGTTTCCTTGCAATGTTTCTGGCATTTCCCTTGTAAAATCAAACACTCTTTCCACTGATTAAAAGGAAACTGACAAAGCTCATGTGGAATTCAGTTTATATTAATTTGATGTTTTCATTCATTTTCGCAGATCCATTCCCTCCACCTCTGTGCACGGTAGCATAGTAGTAAAATTGCTAGATAGTAATCCAGAGGCTGCGACTAATACTCCAGAGACAGGAGTTTAAATGCCACCATAGAAGCTGGTGGAATTTTAAAGTAGTAAATCTGGAATAAATAGCTAGTCGTATTAATCATGAAATTATCAGATTGTCATAAATGCCCTTCAGGGATGGAAATTTGCTATCCTGGTCTGGTCTAAATGTGGTTTCAGACACATAGCAATATAATTGATTCTTAACTGCCATCTGAAATGACCAAACAAGCCACTTAGGGAAAATTGGGAATGGGCAGTATAACCTTGCAGGCGATACTCCCATCCCAAGAACTAATTACATCACTTTCAGTGACACAAAGTTATACTTTTAAAAAATCTGTAATCAAGTGGAATGTCTAAAATTTCCGTGGCAAAATGTTTCAGAAAAGCAAACGTTTCAAGATTCCAAGAGAACAATTATGCCTTTTCTTAAAAAAATGTTACTAGCCCTTTAAAATAAACATGCATAATTCAACTGCATTACTAATGTGTGTATTTTTGAGCAGTGAAAGATGATGTCAACAAAGAGCTACTTGTATGTCATTTACACTTGTGGTAAATGCACTTGTGTCCAGATTGTGTATAGCTGAAGGAGCAGCACCTTTAGTTTAGGTTAGTTTGATTTATAGATTATTGACCTACTAAGCATCGCTGTCAGCAATACCAGGACCTGTTGCTATCTCTAGAAATGGGCATAAATGTTCGAACTACCCTGAATGAGGAGTTACTCCAAAGAAAATGCAGGTGTGTCGAGCAAATATTCAATAGCATGTTAATTCTATCATAAATATCAGAGCAAGTGAAACTTGCCCTTGTAGTGTAAGTATTTACATGGTTGAACAAAAGTAACTTGAATTTGCATTTGATTTTTCTGTTGAATTTTGAATTGTCAAGTCTTCACACCTAATAAGCTAGTCTTATCACTCGAGGTGATTGCTAGATGGCAATGACATGCCAAAATATAAAACGTTCTGTGTCTGTAATTTGTAAACCTTTTATAACTGGAATTTTTTAATGAACATTCAATAAATGTGGTTTTGCATATTATGAAACTGGTCTGTTTTTCAAGCAAAACTGGCTGAGACATTTTGTGGCAGGATGATTGTGAAAGGTATTTGGAGATGATAAAGATACAAGGACAAAAATGAACACTATCCAACATCACTCGAGGATTCCAATTTTTTTTCATCTTTTTTTTCTTTTATAAATTTAGAGTACCAGATTCATTTTTTCAATTAAGGGGCAATTTAGCGTGGCCAATCCACCTACCCTGCACATCTTTGGGTTGTGGGGGCGAAACCCATGCAAACACTGGGAGAATGTGCAAACTCCACAAGGTCAGTGACCCAGAGCTGGGATCGAACCTGGAGCCTCGGCGCCATGAGGCAGCAATACAAGGATTCCAATTCTGGCTTTAATATGTAAATGGCAACATTTGTGAGAACGCAGTAGTTAAATTTGGTTCAGGGATAGTTCTCTTGCCAGAAACGTGATATCCAGGTTGATATTTCAGTGTCATGCTTTTATCAATTTAAGGATAGAGGTCCCAACATCCTGTTCAAAATTGATCCTTTGAACATAGACCTAAACATTCCTTCCCTCCACAGCCAATATCCATGTTTCTCCTTCTCCAAGCCACACCATCCTGACTTGGAACTATATTGTTGCTGGGTTAAATTCCTGGAGCGACCTTCCTAACAGCACTTTGGCTATAGCTGCACCAAATAGGCTGCAGCAGTTCAAAAAAATAATTTGACACTACCTTCTCGGTTAATTGGATGGGCAAAGTGCTGGCTTTACCAGTGACATCCAAGTTGCATGAATAAATATTCTAAAACTGATTTTGAGTGAGGAGGGAAAGAATTAAGTCATGGTTGAAAATAGTTTTTCTGGATGAGATGTGGGGCAGTAGTTTGAGTCAACTTTTTAATGGGGTTCAGATGAGTGGAAAAGATCGAACAGCATGGAATGAAGAGAATATCTAGAAATTGATTTTGAGGCGCGGACATTGAAATAAATAAGGGAGAGAAGAATAGAAGTGGTAATTTGTCATGGATGAGGAAAAGTGATAAAGAAATGGATGAAGGTTTTAATTTAGTGAGCAATGTTGCAGAGATGGAAGAAAACACACTTTGAAATCAGAATTTGAAGCAACAATCTATGGTGGGGAGGGCAGGGGTGTTCTGAAGGTTATTCCATTGTTTAACTGGGGGGGGGGGGAGCGTTGAAAGTGGAACTATTGGCTTATGACAATATTTATCTGGAACTCGAAAAGGACTTGCTTTCCAACTATGAGTCATTCAGTTGAGCATTATTGGCATCGGTGAGAAAAATTGGTTTGAGTTTAATTGATATAATTGACTGCCAACATGTAGTTGATGTATTGGAGGGGGTAAGGATACAGAACAGATGGGATTTGGGCGGGGGCGCTACTGTCAGTCTCTAGCAGTGTTCAACCTAAGCTGTTCAGTCCAAGGCAGAAATTGGATTAGGGCACATGTCGATCTGAGGAAATATATTCAAGTACCTTGGTATGAAATCAGGTTGAGGATGGAACAAAAAGTATAGATGATGGTTCTGAGAAGTGGGACACTGTCAGAGGGTAAAGAGATCCATAATCATGGGCCAAGAAAATAAAATTGAAGTCATTGAGGTCATTGAGGAGTTAAAAGAGAAGATGGATAGGTGTCATGGAAGAGGTAAGCTTAACTGGGAACGAAGTTGCAGATTATGCAGAAAAGAATGGTAAAGACAGGAACAATTGATAGTTGAGAAAAGAGCTATGCATATAACCTTGATTCTGGATGTGCAGGGGGTGGCACGGTGGCTAGCATTGTTGCCTCACTGCTGAGGGCCCGGGTTTGATCCCGACCCAGGTCACTGCCCATGTGGAGTTTGCACATTCTCCCCGTGTCTACGTGGGTCTCGTCCCCCACAACCCAAAAGATGTGCAGGGTAGGTGAATTGGCCACACTAAATTGCCCCTTAATTGGGAAAAGAAAAATTGGCTACTCTAAATTTAAAAAAAGATTCTGGATGTGCAGAAATAAATCTGTTTTCATCAAGTGGTGTCAGATGAGGATCAAGTGAAAGAACCGTGAAGATGGTTTTTGTTCTCCGGGAAGATTTGGATATGGGGAAAATGGCACTGTTGGGTCAAGAATTCCCAATGTTGGTCATAAAAGTACTCACTAGTTTGAAGCTTTGTCCTGCTTTGGGTCCAAGAAATCTGAAGCAATTGCCACATGCTTTAGTTTTTGTAACAGATTTTTTCAGTTATTGAATACCATTGTATAAAATCACATGCAGAGCGTTATATTTTTGATTGAGCAAGACACTTGGCCAACACCATTTTTTACATTTTAAGCATACGCTTCTCATAAGGGTTTTGCAATGGGCCAAATTCTTGTAATCCTGGTCACAATTCCATCCATCATATGTTTCTATATTATTTAAATGGCACTTATTTGTTTTTCCCATGTGAGGAAGAATTTGTTCAGTTAAGCTACAGAACTAACTTATTTTCAAAATGGTTAATTTTGAATACAAAATAATCCTATGCTTGTATACGGTTGCTTCAGATTCTTATTGTAGTTTTGTTGAAAATTGCTTTTTTTTAAAATGGAAAATTCATGGTTATGGCTTAATATTTCTGCAGATTAGAATAAATGCATGTCAAAACGTTTCTTTAATAACTGGAATTGTTACGACTGTTCAGATATTTCACCTGGCTCATTTATATGCAAATCCAGGAAGGGTTCTTTTGCCTCTACAGATTGCGAGACCCAGATGTATTGGGATAAATTCAAAATTTCAAACATTGTTGGCTTGAGATATTTCAGAACCAAAAGTTGGGTTTAAGCTTCATGCTTTCTAACTTTTCCCTCTCCTCCAACAAATTTATTTTATAAATTTACAGCGGGGCTGTAATTGTGAAAATGGGGGAATATCCATGAAGACTTTTTTAAAATTTGCTTTGAAATGCGACTTTCTGATGCAATCTTTCAGTCGCATTTGAAGAAATAACCTCTTCCCAAACCCCTTCCCCTTACTCATACCCTACTTTCCCACCCACACTCAGCCCTCCGCTTCCTCGTGTTTGCCTCTCTTCCCCATCCCATGCTTGATCGTGCCACCTTGCCGAGACTCTGCTTTGTGTCATTGCCCCTACTGTCACTGGCAACTGCAGCGTGTGCAATCAGGTGGGAGGACATTCAGGTTTTGGGGAAGCTACGGAGCATCGTTAGAATCATAGAATCATAGAATTTACAGTGCAGAAGGAGGCCATTCGGCCCATCAAGTCTGCACCGGCTCTTGGAAAGAGCACCCTACCCAAGGTCAACACCTCCACCCTATCCCCATAACCCAGTAATCCCACACAACACTAAGGGCAATTTTGGTCACTAAGGGCAATTTATCATGGCCAATCCACCTAACCTGCACATCTTTGGACTGTGGGAGGAAACCGGAGCACCCGGAGGAAACCCATGCACACACGGGGAGGAAGTGCAGACTCCGCACAGACAGTGACCCAAGCCGGAATCGAACCTGGGACCCTGGAGCTGTGAAGCAATTGTGCTAACCACTGTGCTACCGTGCTGCCCATTGGGAAGGTTACCTTGCTCTTTTTTTTTTTTTCCTCTTTTTTTATTTTGGTCCTGTAATCCCTGCATTTGCAAAGGGGGGTGCAATCTAGATGCCCCTTGTTTTGTTTGGAGAGGTGATCAGCTTTGTGGCAGGTGGATGGTTTGGTGTGGTGGTGGTTCGTATGGGTGAGGAACTATCCGTGTCCTGTTTTCCTTTTGTATTTTTGGATTATGGAATCCATGTTTACCTCCTATGAAGGTCCGAGCAGATCATGTATCAGACAGAGGACCGGATTCCTTATGATTCTACTTTGGGGTTAGCATCTCGAGATGCAGGCTTGGGTGTGGTTGGTTAATCCCTGAGTCAGTTGTCTTCAATATTCACGTGGCTGTGTGGGTAGTGGCGTGGTCACTTAATTGAGTAGATTAGGGCAGGAGTGACTGTACCTGGGTCTGGTGGAGGATATGTTGGATGATGGAGTGGGTTACCCTTCCCTTTGAATTGTCCCCCTTTGAGAGACTCCTGGTCCTCTCTCCTCTAGATGGGGTTCCACTGGTGAGGTAGTGGCCTGTGGAGTCTTGAGTGCTGTGGGATTGGTCTTGTTGGGAGTCTTTCTTCAGTTAAAGAATAGTTCCCAGTGGTCGTATATAGTGATTTCCAGATTGCACTCCTTGAGACCCTGTGGAAGCGGTGTTGTGTTTCTGGTGAGGCTACACTGTTTGCGTAGACCTTGTCTAGCATTCCTGGTATGCTTTTGCGAAAGTATACGGTACTAAACCTTGTCTAGCATTTCCATGACTAATCCTGGTGTTCCTCTTTTTGGCATTTCCTTTCCTTGGGTAGGAAGTGTGCTGATGCAGGCTCCAAATTGGTACGTGGTGTTTTTATGTTGGACAGTCAGCTCCGGAGGTCAATGAAGCTGGGCTCTCCCATTGTGTTGGTCAATAAACTATCATTCTGTGCCTGAGACCCCTCCAATTAGTTCATAGAAAAGAGAAAAACCACAGCATGTCTGTGAGATTTAAAACTTCTATTGCATTTTTAAAAATAAATTTAGAGTACCAATTCATTTTCTTTTTCCAATTTAAGGGGCAATTTAGCGTGGTCAATCCACCTACCCTGCACTTCTTTTGGATTGTGGGGGCAAAACGCTTGCAGACACACCGAATGTGCAAACTCCATGGATAGTGACCCAGAGCCGGGATCGAACCTGGGACCTCGGTGATGTGAGGCTGCAGTGCTAATCACTGTGCCACCATGCTGCCCCTGGATTTAGCTGTGATAGCAGTCTGCTTACACAAATATCAGTACTGAGGGCAGGGCCGTAAAAATTCTACATAGTTCTTCTACTTCCTCAAAATCCCATTTGGTGTTACAAACTTTTCTAGCTGACTGCTGCCCTCAAAGTTGTCATGCATTCTGATCACAATCTACATCCCTGTCCTGCTAAAGTTGAATGGGTCCCCATATCATGAAGAGGTTGCCATACTTGTATAGTTCAAATTTTATCCATTGAGTCACTACACTCTCTATTCTTTTTCATAACTTAAATGTTTACTTTGAAGGGGAAACAATGGAAAGTAGGTAGGCTGAACTAACATTTTATATTTTCACAGGTGGGCATTTCTGGCAAGGTCAACATCCTTAATTATCTGCAGGAATATGGTAAAAGCTCTTTAATGCAACTGAGTAGCTCTGCTTTTTCAGAGGGTTGCCAAGAGTCAACCACATTGCTGTGAACATGGGCCATACGGAATGTGAGAATATGATGTCAACAATTTAAGACTGATGTTGAGGAGGAATTTTCTCTTGAGGGTTGAGAATTTCTGGTATTCCAGATGGGAGAAATGGATAGATTTTGGGTATTAAGGATTGTATGATTGAATGGGGGATGATCAATGGCCAAATAGCCTACTGCAGCTCTGAATGAATCAGATACATTTTTATGACATCCAATAGTCCAGGTCTGTTTTACTCATCCCATAACCTGAAGAAAAAATCCACAGTCCTGTAATCTATTTGCAACAAGATAAATAACTTGTTTAAAACTTTCTTCAATATGAGATTCAATGTATTTACAAGACTCCAGACAGATATGGTTAACTCTTTCAAGAGGGTGGTTTACCATCTCATTCCCAAAGATAATTGGGGATGGACAATGAATGTTGGCCGTGCCAACAATGCCAATGTCTTGGGAGTAAATTTAAAGGTAGTTGACTCTCCCTGCTAACCATTTTCATTAAATCACAAAAAAAATTAAAAAAAAAAGAATTTCTGAGGGTCATGTATCTTTGGACTGCATTATCCCAGAGAGCAATCTTCATGTCTTCAAAGCCATCTTTAAAAATAAGATGGGGCAGTGCCTTGAACAATGAGGGGCATGGAAAGTGGAATTAAGCCAGCAGACTCGAGAAGCAGTCTGGCCCAAATAATTTTTTTTTCAATCTACAGATACAAGTGACTCAACTGAAAATTTGAACTCCTTACGATGAGGTTCCAAGCCAACTAGAGAACGGAAAGCCAGAAATTTCAGAACAGATGTTAGAACGTGCATGTTATTTTGTAGTATTTGGTCACAACCTTTAGCTGAACACCTGCATAATCAATTAGAACATAAGAACCAGGAGTAGGCCATCTGGCCCCTCGAGCCTGCTCCACCATTTAATGAGATCATGGCTGATGTTTTGTGGACTCTGCTCCACTTTCCGGCCCGAACACCATAAACCCTTAATCCCTTTATTCTTCAAAAAACCATCTATCTTTATCTTAAAAACATTTAGTGAAGGAGCCTCAACTGCTTCACTGGGCAAGGAATTCCATAGATTCACAACCCTTTGGGTGAAAAAGTTCCTCTTACACTCCGTCCTAAATCTACCTCCCCTTATTTTGAGGCTATGCCCCCTAGTTCTGCTTTTACCCGCCAGTGGAAACCACATGCCCGCATCTATTCTATCTATTCCCTTCATAATTTTATATGTTTCTATAAACCCCCCCCCGCATCGTTCTAAATTCCAATGAGTACAGTCCCAGTCTATTCAACCTCTCCTCGTAATCCAACCCCTTCATTCTGGGATTAACCTAATGAATCTCCTCTGCACACCCTCCAGCGCCAGTATGTCCTTTCTCAGGTAAGGAGACCAATACTGAACACAATACTCCAGGTGTGGCCTCACTAACACCTTATACAATTGCAGCATAACCTCCCTAGTCTTAAACTCCATCCCTCTAGCAATGAAGGACAAAACTCCATTTGCCTTTTTTTTTTAAACAAATAATTGTATTGAGGTAATTTTTTGGCATTGTAAACAGTTACAGCTAACAGATGTGCAAACATCAATATAAAACCACTACAATCAAACCATACTGCACATGCCTGTCCTCTCCCCTAGACACTACCCGCCTATTTATGCCACCTAATCTCCCGGCCCCCCTGCTGACGTTCACTCCCGCGAAGAAGTCGATGAATGGTTGCCACCTTCAGGCGAACCCCAGTACAGATCCTCTCAAGGCGAACTTAATTTTTTCCATACCCAGAAAACTTGACATGTCCGAAAGCCATAGTTCGGTCTTCGGGGGTTTTGAGTCCCTCCATGCCAGCAGTATCCGCCGCCGGGCTATTAGGGAAGCAAAGGCCAGAACATCTGCCTCTTTCCCCTGGACTCCCTGGTCTTCTGAAACCCTGAAAATTGCCACCTCTGGACTCATCACCACCCTTGTTTTCAGCACCCGGGGCATGACCCCTGCAAATCCCTCCCAGTAGCCCTAAGCTTAGGACATGCCCAAAACATGTGAACATGGTTCGCTGGTCCTCCCGCGCATCTAGCGCACTTGTCCTCTACCCGAAAGAAATTGCTCATCCGAGCTACTGTCATGTGGGCCCAGTGAACGACCTTAAATTGAATCAGGCCGAGCCTGGCACATGTTGCGGTTGAATTTACCCTACTCAGAGCTTCCGCCTACAGTCCATCCTCCATCTCTCCGCCGAGCTCCTCCCATTTGAGTTTCAGTTCCTCCGTCTGGGACTCTTCCCCTTCATGAGCACCTTGTAGATATCCGAGACTCGACCCTCTCCTCCTTCTCCTCTAGAGACTATTCTGTCCTGGATCCCTATTGGCAGGAGGCGTGGGAAGGATGGGACCTGTCTTCGTACAAAGTCCCGCATCTGTAAGTACCTAAAGTCATTTCCCCCTAACAGCCCAAATTTCTCCTCCAAGCCCCTCAAACTCGCAAAGCTCCTCTCCAGGAACATATCGCCCACCGCCATGTTCAAAATCCTCCATCCATGTTCCCGGGGGAAATCGATGGTTATCACATATTGGAGCCCAAACAGACCCTCCCCCTCCACTGGCCCCATAGCCGCAGGGCCGCCCCCACTACCGGGCTGGTGGAGTACCTGGCCGGCGACCGCGGTAGGGGAGCCGTGACCAGGGCTGCCAAACTGGTGCCCCTGCACGAAGCTGCCTCCACTCGCTCCCAGATAGACCCCGTACCCACCATCCACTTCCTTATCATGGCTATGTTAGCCACCCAGTAGTAATTGATCAGACTGCAATGCCAGTCCCCCTCGCTGCGGCTCCTTTCAAGCATCGCCGCCTTTACCCACGGGGACTTTCCCGCCCAGACAAAGCTCATGATGATTTTGCCAGTCCTTTTAAAGAAGGACCGTGGGATAAAGATCGGGAGGCACTGGAAGATGAACAGAAAGCTAGGGAGGATTGTCATCTTTACAGTCTGCACCCTCGCCGCCAGTGACAGCGGGAGTGCATCCCATCTCCGAAACTCCCTCTTCATTTGTTCCACCACCCTAGTCAAATTTAACTTCTGCACCCTGCCCCAGTGTCGTGCCACCTGTATCCCCAAGTACCGGAAACTTTCCTCCACCAGCCTAAATGGCAGCTCCTTCAGTCTATTCTCCTGGCCCCTTGCCTGCACCACAAACATCTCACTCATTTAATTTGTACCCTGAAAACTGGCCGAACTTTCTCAATGTTTCCAGTATATTTTCCATCCCGGCCAGTGGGTCCGACACGTACAGGAGCAGGTCGTCCACATAGAGAGATACCCTACGCTCTACCCCCAAGTCATTCCCTTCCACCCCATCGCAGCTCTCAACGGCTCTATGGCCAGCGCGAACAGCAACGGGGAGAGTGGGCACCCCTGGTCCCGCGGTGTAGTCCGAAATAATCTGACGTCTTGTTTGTCCTCACGCTAACTTTTGGGGCCTGGTACAATAGTCTGACCCAATTAACCAGTCCCTCCACTAACCCAAACCGTCCAAGCACCTCCCACAAATAGCCCCACTCCACCCGGTCGAAGGCCTTCTCAGCGTCCATTGCCACCACTACCTCCACCTCCTTGCCCATCATGATCACAATTAATCTTCTCAAGTTAGCTGTCAGCTGCCTGCCTTTCACAAACCCTGTCTGATCGTCCCCAATCACCTCCGGTACGCAGTCCTCAATTCTAATCGCCAGGACCTTGGTATCCACATTGATCAGGGAGATTGGCCTGTATGACCCACAGGATTCCTGGTCCTTGTCCCGCTTTAGTATCAGCGAGATGGTGGCTTGCGACATAGTCGGTGGCAGGGTCCCTCTGTCCCTTGCCTCATTAAAAACCCTTGTCAGGACCGGTCCCACTATCTCCGAGAACGTCTTGTAAAGCTCTACTGGGTATCCATCCGGTCCTGGGGCTTTCCCCGACTGCATGGCCTTTAGGCTCCCCAATACCTTCTCCACTCTATAATCGGGGCCCCAGCCCGTCCACTAGTCCCCTGCCTACTTTTGGGAAGGTTAGTCCTACAGGAACCTTTTCATCTCCTCCAGCTCTTCCGGGGGTTCTGAAGTGTACAGCTTACTATAGAAGTCCCGAAATACCTTATTCAGTCCTGCCGAGTCCTCCACTCTGCTCCCCTCCCCATCAACCACTCTACTTATTTCCCTGGCTGCCTCCCTCTTCCTGAGTTGCTGCGCTAGCAATCTGCTGGCCTTCTCCCCATGCTCATACACCACTCCCCTCGCCTTCCTAAGTTCCACGGCCCTACTCGCGGATAGCACCCCCAGTTCCGCCTGCAATCTCCGTCTCTCCCTGAGTAGGTCCTCCCCCGGGGCCCCGCATGCTCCTCGTCTATCCGGTGAATTTCCCTAACCAATCTGTCCATTTCTGCTCTGTCCACCCTGACCCCGTGAGCCTGAATTGAGATCGGCTCCCCCCTCTACTGCCTTCAGTGCCTCCCACAGGGTCGCTGCTGAAACCTCCCCCGTATCGTTCACCTGCAAGTAATTTTGCATACACTTCCGAAGTCTCTCACATATCCCCTCTCTGACAACAGTCCTACGTCTAACCCCCATTGCAGGCGTTGGTAATTCCCCCCCCCCCCCGGCGACCTGCAGGTCCACCCAGTGCGGGGCATGGTCCGAGATAGTGATTGCCGAGTATTCCGTATTCTTTACCTCCCCTACACAGTCCCTGCTCAAGATGAAAAAATCAGACTTCTGGTTGCGGCGATGCGGAACTAAGCCGCACGTTTCGGCAGCTCCCGCGATTATGGACTTTTGGGCTCTCCAGAGGAGCCCCACCGGGAATTTTTTGAAGACGTCCCGTGTGTGAAGGTGAGAGAAAGGTCCCCCATCACTGTATATGGAACGGACAAGAAGTGGAACGGCTAAAAAAGCGGCGTTGGAGCAGCGAGGGATGAAAAACAAGATGGCGGCGACCGGAGATAAAGTGGAATGTGGGCCGGAGCTGCAAGAGTTTATCAAGCACTGTTTTGAGGAGATGCGGAAAGAGATGCTGGCGCCTATGCTGTCGGTGATCAAAGGACTAGGGATGACCCAGAAGGCCCACGAGGTAAAGATCCAGGAGGTGCAGAAAAAAGTTGACGAGAACGAGGATGAGATCTTGGGCCTGGCGGTTAAGTTGGAGAGGCACGAGGCGCTGCACAAAAGGTGGGCGTAAAGATTTGAAGACCTGTAGAACAGGTCGAGGAGAAAGAATCTTCAGATCCTGGGTCTCCCTGAACGAGTGGAGGGGGCCGGGGCATATGCGAGCACGATGCTTGAGTCGCTGATGGGTGCGGAGGCCCCTCCGAGGCCTCTGGAGCTGGATGGGGCACATCGGGTGCTGGCGAGGAGGCCCAAGGCCAACGAGCCGCCAAGGGCGATTGTGGTGAGGTTTCACGGACAGAGAGAGGGTCTTGAGATGGGCCAAGAAAGAGCGGAGCAGCAGCTTGGAGAATGCAGAGATCCGAATCTATCCTGACTGGAGCACGGAGGTGGCAAAGAGAGCGGGTTTCAACCAGGCCAAGGCGGTGCTGCATTGGAAGGGAGTGAGATTCGGAATGCTGCAGCCAGTGCGATTGTGGGTCACGTTCCAGGATCAACATCACTACTTTGAAACGCCTGAGGAGGCTTGGACCTTTTATCCAAACTGAAAAGTTGGACTCAAACTGAGGGTTTGTGGGGGGGGGGGGGGGGGGGGATGTTGGATGTTTGTTGTACACAGGGTTTTAATCACACGCAGGAAATTTCCACGGGTTGGGTGATGGATGGGGATGGGGAAAGGGATCGGGTGAGAAGACTGCGAGAAGGTGGGCGCCGGTGCTGGAGGGAGGGGAGGCTCGGGGATGGGGGAAATGAGATAAGGCCGCGACAGGAGCTGTGCCAGAGGGGGCGGGGCAGGCTCAGGAAAGCGCGGGCTTTTTCCTGCGCTAGGGAAGGACGGCGGGGGGGGGGGGGGGGGGGGGAGGAAAGAGTGGAGGAGCGCACACGGATTGTTGGGGAGGGGAGATTCCCACACCGGGGGGGGGGGTGTCAATGGGACGGCGGGGGAAGCCGGGGTCAGCTGACCTACGGGAGTGTTATGGGGGGGGGAGCAAAAGAGCTAGACTGGTCCAACGGGGGGGGGGGGGGGGGGAAATAGGGTTGCTGCTGCACTGGCCGAGGGGGAATTGGACACAGAAGAGGTGGTCGGGGCGGTTGTCCCCCGTCTGGGGGACTGGCCTAGAAAAGGTGATGGCTAGTCGGGGGGGGGGGGGGGGGGGGGGGGGGCGAGTCCGGCTGATAACGTGCAATGTGGGGCCTGAATGGGCTGGTAAAGAGGGCCCGCGTGTTCGCGCACTTAAAGGGACTGAAGGCAGACGTGATTATGCTCCAGGAGACACATTTGAAGGTGGCAGACCAGGTCAGGTTAAGAAAGGGATGGGTAGGACAGGTATTCCATTCGGGGCTGGATGCGAAGAACAGAGGGGTGGCAATATTGGTGGGGAAGCGGGTGTCGTTTGAGGCCAAGAATATTGTAGTGGACAATGGAGGTCAATACGTGATGGTGAGCGGTAGGCTGCAGGGGTATATGTGGTATTGGTAAATGTATACGCCCCGAACTGGGACGATGCTGGATTCATGAAGCGCATGTTGGGGCGCATTCCGGACCTGGAGGTAGGAAGCTTGATAATGGATGGGGATTTCAACATGGGTGTTGGACCCAGCACTGGATCGCTCCAGATCCAGGACCGGAAAGAGGCCGGCTGCGGCCAAGGTGCTTAGGGGCTTTATGGACCAGATGGGGGGAGTGGATCTGTGGAGGTTTGCCAGGCTGCAGACCAGGGAATTTTTTTTCTCCCACGTGCACAAAGCCTACTCCCGGATAGATTTTTCTGTTCTGGGCAGGGCGCTGATCCTGAAAGTGGAGGGAACGGAGTATTCGGCCATAGCCATTTCAGATCACGCCCCGCACTGGGTGGAACTGGAGTTGGGAGAGGAGAGGGACCAACGCCCGTTGTGGCGGTTGGATGTGGGACTGCTGGCAGATGAGGTGGTGTGCGGGAGGGTGAGGGGGTGCATTGAAAGGTACTTGGAGGCCAACGGGGAGGTGCAGGTGGGGGTAGTATGGGAGGCGCTGAAGGCGGTGGGCAGGGGAGAGTTAATCTCCATCAGGGCTCATAGGGAGAAAAGAGAGGGCAGGGAAAGGGAGAGGTTAGGGGGGGAGATTTTAAGAGTGGACAGGAGATACGCAGAGGCGCATGAAATGAAATGAAGAGGGACTACTTGGGGAAAGGGCAATCTCCAGACGGAGTTCGACCTGTTGACCACAGGGAAGGCAGAGGCACAGTGGAGGAAAGCGCTGGGGGCGACGTATGAGTATGGGGAGAAGGCGAGCCGGATGCCTGCACACCAGCTCCGTAAGAGGATGGCAGCGAGGGTGATAGGTGGAGTCAAGGATGGAAAAGGAGCTACAGTGCGGAGTGTGATGAAAGTAAACGAGGCATTCAAGGCCTTCTATGAGGAGCTGTACAGATCCCAGCCCCCTGCGGGGGAAGAAGGGATGCGACGATTCTTGGACCAACTGAGGTTCCCGAGGGTGGAGGAGCAGGAGGTGGCTGGTTTGGGGGCACCAATTGGGTTGGAGGAGCTGATTGAAGTTCTGGGGAGTATGCAGGCAGGGAAGGCTCCGGGACCGGATGGGTTCCCGGTTGAGTTCTATAGGAAGTACGTAGACCTATTAGCCCCGTTGCTGGTGAGGACTTTTAATGAGGCAAGGGAGGGAGGGACCCTGCCCCCGACAATGTCTGAGGCTACGATCTGTTTGATCCTGAAGCGGGATAAGGACACACTGTAATGTGGGTCGTACAGGCCGATCACGCTCCTCAACGTGGATGCTAAGTTGCTGGCAAAAGTGCTGGCTACGAGGATCGAGGACTGTGTCCCGGGGGTGATTCACTAGGACCAGACGGGATTTGTAAAGGGCAGGCAGCTAAACACCAATGTGCGGCGGCTCCTAAACGTGATAATGATGCCATCGGTGGCGGGAGAGGTGGAGAGTGGCGGCTATGGACGCGGAGAAGGCCTTTGACCGAGTAGAGTGGGAGTACCTCTGGAAGTGCTGCGGAGGTTTGGGTTCGGGGGAGGGTTTATTAGCTGGGCTAAGCTCCTATAGAGCCCCGGTGGCGAGTGTGGTTACGAATCGGCGGAGGTCGGAGTATTTTCGGCTGTATCGAGGGACGAGGCGGGGTGCCCCCTGTCGTTTGCATTAGCAATTGAACCCTTGGCCATGTCATTAAGGGAGTCTAGGAAATGTAGAGGGGTGGTCCGAGGGGGAGAGGAGCATCGAGTGTCGCTTTACGCAGACGACCTGTTGTTGTATGTGGCGGATCCAGTGAAGGGGATGGTGGAGGTCATGCAGACTTTAAGGGAGTTTGGGGATTTTTCGGGCTATAAGCTCAATGTAGGGAAGAGTGAGCTCTTTGTAGTACAGTTAGGAGACCAGGAAAGGGGGATAGACGATCTACCGTTGAAGAGGGTGGAAAGGAGCTTTCGGTACTTGGGGATCCAAATAGCTAGGAGTTAGGGGGCTCTACATAAACTTAATTTGACGAGGCTGGTGGAGCAGATGGAGGAGGACTTCAAACGATGGGACATGTTGCCGCTCTCGCTAGCGGGTAGAGTGCAGTCGGTCAAAATGGTGGTCCTCCCGAGGTTTCATTTTGTGTTCCAGTGCCTTCCAATCGTGATCACCAAGGCCTTTATTAAGAGGGTAGGCAGGAGCATTATGGGGTTTGTGTGGGCGAATAAGACCCCGAGGGTAAGGAGGGGGGTTCTGGAGCGCAGTAGGGACAGAGGAGGGTTGGCGTTGCCGAATCTGGGTGGCTACTACTGGGCAGCCAATGTGGCGATGATCCGTAAGTGGGTGCTGGAGGGAGAGGGGGCGGCATTGAAGAGGTTGGAGATGGCGCCCTGCAAAGGAACGAGCCTGGGGGCGCTGGTGACTGCACCGCTGCCGCTCTCGCCGACAAGGTACACCACGAGTCCAGTGGTGGCAGCAACGCTAAAGATCTGGGGCCAGTGGAGACGGCACAGGGGTGCAATGGGAGCCTCGGTGTGGTCCCCGATCAGGGGTAACCATCGGTTTGTCCCAGGGAGGATGGACGGGGGGTTTCAGAGCTGGTATCGGGCAGGGATTAGAAGAATGGGGGACCTGTTCATTGATGGGACGTTTGCGAGCCTAGGGGCACTGGAGGAGAAGTTTGGGCTACCCCCAGGAAATGCCTTTAGATATATGCAGGTGAGGGCTTTTGTGAGGAAATTCCCGTTGCTCCCGGCACAGGAAATTCAAGACAGGGTGATCTCGGGTGTATGGGTCGGAGAGGGCAAGGTGTCGGCGATATACCTGGAGAGGGGGAGGCGTTGGTAGAGGAGCTGAAGGGTAAATGGGAGGAGTTGGGGGAGGAGATTGAGGAGGGGCTTTGTGTGCCAGGCTTGGCCTGATACAATTTAAGGTGGTCCATAGAGCGCATATGACGGGGGCGAGGCTGAGTAGGTTCTTTAGGGTGGAGGACAGATGTGGGAGGTGCTCAGGAAGTCTGGCGAACCATGTCCATATGTTTTGGTCATGCCCGGCACTGGAGGGGTTCTGGAGTGGAGTGGCGGGAACAGTATCTACGGTGGTGAAAATCCGGGTCAAGCCAAGCTGGGGACTAGCACTATTTGGAGTAGTGGACGAGCCGGGAGTGCAGGAGGCGAAAGAGGCCGGCATTCTGGCCTTTGCGTCCCTAGTAGCCCGGCGAAGGATCTTGCTGATGTGGAAGGAGGTGAAGCCCCCCCAGCGTGGAGGCCTG